>NC_132790.1:30332500-30957500 GCF_048418805.1 Vulpes vulpes
GAGGGAGGGCTGTGAAAGCAGAGCCCCTGGCACCCAGGGAGAGGGAGTGGGGGTGTCAGCAGGGAGGAGGTTCTGAGCTCCCCAGGGAGAGGCAGGAAGAGACTCTGAGCACCTCCAGGGGAGTCGGGGCCCTGGGATGCATTCTCATCACGGTGGGACACCAGGAGGACCACGATCTCTATTTCTACCCATCAGCACACTGAGGCTTGGAGAGGCCATGTGTCCAGCCACCATCACACAGCCAGTACCAGACAGAGGGAGAATCCACCTCAGGCCCAGGTGCGGCTGGGCCTAGAGGTGTCCTCCTGCAGTTTTGCTTCTCAAACTTTAATGTGGGTGAGATTCAACTGAGGGTCCTGTTGAAAATGCTGATTCGGATTCAGCAGGTCTGTGGAGGGGCCTGCGAGTCTGCATTTCCAACAAGCCCCAAGTGATGCATTTGCTGCTTATGCAGGGGCCACACTTGGAGCGACAAGGCCCCTTTGCAAGGATCAGATCACCTGAAGAGCCCCTTAAAATACAAATTGCTGGGCCCAACCTCCACAGTTTATGACTCAGTAGGTCTGGGTTGGGGCCGGAGAATTTGCATTTTATAAAAGCCTGAGGTGGTGCTGCTGCTGGTCTAGGGACCACCCCCTGAGAATCCTGCCCTATACTATAGATTCATGGAGGTGGAACGGCAGCAGGTCTTAGCCTGCTCACGCGCTGCTTTGGGGCCTTTCTGTGTTCTGGAGAACATGGGAGGCCTTTGTTCTTGGGAGTCTGGTTGGGAGGCCTTTGTTCTTGGGAGAGTGGGATTGCAAAGAGGGGCTGCTTTTATCCTGAGACTCTCAGCTTTTACTGGTGGTATTAGGAGGGATAGGGCTTGTGTGTGCACATGCATGTGAGTGTGTGTGTGTCTGTGTGTTGAAAGTGGTGGCATGCTTAGTCTCTAAAGCCCAGTGAACATCCCTCCAGAACCAGGCAGTGATAGACGCATGAAAGTTTCTGAAGCAGCTTTAGGACTCACCCATAAAAAAGCCCGCTTTGCAGTACATCAGTTATATTATGTTGTCGAACAGAGTTTCCTGCTTGTTGGGTCTTGGAGTTTAATAAAAAAATATATTATGACTCATTCCAAACTTTACAAAAGTCCTTGGGGAATCTGAAATGAATCATGTTGAGCTCCTGTTATAAAACAAACAGTCCTCTCTTTCACAAGCCTGTATCCACAGCAGACTAGCAGTAGGGGTGAGGGAAAGGGAAGACGGGGAAGAAGACTCAGAGCAAGGAGTGAAATCTTTGCCCAGGGCATTTCTTAAATAACCAGAGACTTCCGGGTCAAAGGGAGGCAGAGTCCAGAGAGGCTGCGGGGGGGGGGGGGGGGGGGGGTAGGCTTTTTTAATGGTGGGTCAACTCTCTAAGAGTCAAAGATAACTTGAGGAAACAAGGCCACAGAGGTCACCTCCTCCAGAAAGCCTTCCTTGATTTCTCTAGGCAGAGGTGCTCTCAACTGCATGGCCCTTTCTACTTGCTTCTGAACACAGAAAACCATCTCCTTTTAGGCCAGCTGTTTGTAGCCATGATGGCTTTCCTGCAGCACTAAATCTTTTGGGCTGGAAGAACACAGGTACACCTGTGTCCAGGCTTCTATCCTGCATGCTGCAAACCCTGCAGTGCAATGAGAGCTCTGCAACCAGTGCATGTTGGGCTGACTGAATCTACGAAGTTTCTCAGTCTCCATGTCCGTCTTTACACACTAAGGGAGGAAACGTCATATATCCTAAGAGCCCAGATTGCACTAAAAAAAACAAACTCGGTGATGGGTTGATAGGCAAGTGTCAGTAGAGCATTAACTGGCACCAACTATGTTCCCTCATGCTGAGTTCTGGCTAGGCACCCTCCTTGGCAGCAGAAGGCATGCATATGAGCCCTGGCTCCCCCACTTACTAGCTGGAGGGCTTTGGGCAAATCACTTCATTACTCTGTGCCTCAGTTTCTCCATCTGAAAGTCAGAGATAATAACAGAACTAAGATCGTGGCACTGTTGAGAAAGTTAAATCAGATGCCACGTGAAAAGTACATAGTATATAGTCCTAAGGAAAAAAGAGAAGAAAAGGATCAAGTTAATAGAACATAAGACCAAAATCTGAGAGAGAGAGAGAGAGACAGAGAGAGAGGGAGACAGAGAGCAGTGTAAGAGATGAAGTCCCTATATAATTTCAGGCCAAATTTTCACAGATAAATGTGTGGAAAGGGTAAATGAGGAGGCCAGATAAATGGACTACTTTTACAGAGTACTCAATAAATGTTAGCTATTATTAAGACATTGCTGAGCACACAAATGTTATTTCATCCTATCTTTATTACTACCTGTGAGATGATTTTTATTTCTCACATTTTACAGCTGAGGAAACTGGGGTCTCTCTCCACGGGGTTGGCAGAGCTATCTCTGCATAGCAAAAATCAATAAAAAGGCAAGTGAGCAAACTCCGTGGAAAATAATTTGGCAGGATAGTTGAAGACACTAGCCTTTTATTATGACCCAGCATTTCCACACCCGACAGACAGACACAGCCAAAAGACATGTATGAAGATGTCCATAGCACCACTGTTTAGAACAAACATCGGAAACGACTCAAATCCCCCCTCAGCCGTAGAACAGCTCATTTGTGGATACTTGTGCAATGGAATATCACACACCAACAAAAATGAACACACTTGAACTACACGGTGTTTGAATGAATCTTAAAAACATGGTATTGAGGGATGCCTGGGTGGTTCAGTGGCTGAGCATCTGCCTTTTGCTCAGGTCGTGATCCCGGGGTCCTAGGATCGAGTCCCGCATCAAGCTCCCTGCAGGAGAAGCTCCCTGCTTCTCCCTCTGCCTATGTCTCTGCCTCTCTTTCTGTGTCTCTCATGAATAAATAAATAAAATCTTAAAAAACAAACAAACAAAAAACACAGTAGACCAGGCACAAAAAGATTTTTATTACATGACTCATTCAAAAATGGGCAAAGCTAAGGGAAATCTTTTGGTACACACATGTAGATGTCAAAACAATAAAGAAAAGGGAGGATGAGATTCTCATCAAAGGCAGGGTGGGGGTGAAAGGAGCAAGAGAGGGTTGTGAGTGGGAGGCGGCCCAGAAGGCTTCTAGAGTATTATCACTGTTCCTCAGGTGGTGGTGACATGGGGGTTCACTTAGCCATTACTCGTTGGTACATATATGTGTGGTATACTTTTCAGTATGAATACTATATTTCACAATTAAATACTCAAAAGCTTCCAAACAAAACCAAAAGACAAAATTACCCTATAGCGGGGACTCCAGAATGTCATCCCCCGAATTTAAAGCTGAGTCATTTAAAGACAGAATAGAACAGGAGTTTAGCATTCGAGAAGACCGTGCCCACACCACGCCTTCAGCAGGGACCTGGAGGCTCAGTCTTCCTTTATGACAGCAGAAAGCATCACCACAGTTGCTGCCTACTGAGGCCCCCAAGGGTCCAAGTCTCAGGATGGGTGTTTATGCCCACTGCTGCTAATCTTTACAACAGCACTGGATGTAACCATTAACAATTTATTCTACAGCTATGGAAATATGTGAATGTTTCAGTGTCTCTTGGCCAGGAAGTGGGAGAACCAGGATTTTTTTTTTTTAATATTTTATTTATTTATTCATGGGAGGCATTGAAGAGGGGGTGGGGCAGAGACGCAGGCAGAGGGAGAAGCAGGCTCCATGGAGGGAGCGTGACGTGGGACTCGATCCCGGGTCTCCAAAAATCATGCCCTGGGCTGAAAGCCGGTGCTAACCACTGAGTCATCCAGGGATTCCCTGAGAACCAGGATTTAACTCAGGTCTGTTCCAGGTCAATGTCACTAGTGCCATTATACAACATGGCCTCTTTCTATACCAGATTCACTTTCTTGAGGAATTCCTCTTATATCAAAGGACTGAACTAAGACAAGGGACTTTTCTGGAAATTCAGGGCATTTGAACATTGGCAGGCCTTAAGGTTGCATACATGTTCCTTCCTCCCATTTTATAGGTAAGAAAATAGATACAGGGCAATGAGCTACAGTGTGGTCCATACCTTCAGCTAGGTCTTCAAAGGAGAGCACAGGAGTCCTGTTCACTCAGATGGCGCATACTCTGGCCCCTTAGAAAGGCAGAAGGCCAAGTCTTCCATCTTGATGAAGAGATCCTGGTTCTTTTGGAGCTTTGCGGGTGACCTCATGGAACTTCACTGAGCATCTCTAAGGCTCAGAGTGTAGGTACCATCACTCTAACCCTGAGAGACCTGTACAAATGAACCAACAAGGTTCCTGGCACCCAGTAGGCATTTCATAAATACTTGTTGACTGAGTTTTCACTGAATGACCTAGATGATTTAGGGGTTAGAGCTGAGGTTCTGTAAACTCTTTCCTGAGAATTCATTCAGTTCTGGAAATTAGAAAAGGTAAACCCCTTCCTTTGCGGCCAGGGACCACCGTGTTACAGCATTCCCGCCAGGGCTAGAGAAGGGGCTTCTGCTGGCACATGGAGTAAAATATCTGGCAATTCTTCCAGAAGTGTCCGCCATGCCTCAGAGAGAGCTTATTTTGGGTGTCTCCATTGTATCTATAATTCCATCCCTAAAGTTATTTTGCACATCTTTCCAAGGATTCAAAACTAAAACTCTTGCCCAATAGAGGCAGTAAAAGGATTTTCAGAGAAAAAAAAAACCTTCAAGTACTATTTTTAAAAAACTACCTTTTACCCTTTTCCTTCTCTATCTTCACTAGAGACCTCTGAGTTACGAAGTGCACTTAACACCATTAATTGCCATGGAAACTACAGCATCTTCCACAGAATATGGTCAACTTTTTCTACAGAGAATTTTTCCCCCCTTTCAACAGAGACTTTGAATAATGGGCTGTTGTTGTTCCTTTTGTGGGAAGACAAGTTCCTCCTCCCCCACCCCATTCCTCTTGATGTGTTACTTCCCCTGGCCACAAGTCCATGCAGAAGCTGGTTACCAGGTTTAAGGAAGGCCGGGAACCAGAAAGAAGGTCCTTTGAATTCCAGCTTTCTGATGATGCTGCCTATGGGATCCAGGTATTCTCACCTGTTCTTCAGCAATGATTTGTTCTTCACCAATTTTATTCAGCATCATTAACAAAACCCTAATGGCATGCAGTTACAATTATTAATAATTCCCATTTGGTTTGGTGTTTACAATAAAAGCAATATTTTTTATTCAGTGTACTAGGTACACCAGCTGTACTACATTTTTCTCAAAGGAACCATGTCGATATTAAGGTTATCCTCATTTTACAGATGAGGAAACTGAGCCACAAAGAGATTAATCCACCTGCCCACAGGCACAGAGCTAATAAAGGTGCTAAGAAAAATTTAGAAATAGGTCCTTTTTAAAATTTAAATTCAAGTTAGTTAACATATAGTGTAGTAGTGATTTCAGGAGTAGGATTAGTGATTCATCACTTACATACAACACCAAGTGCTCATCCCAACAAGTGCCCTTCTTAATGCCCATCACCCATTTAGTCCATCACCCCACCTACCTCCCCTCCAGCAACCCTCAGTTTGTTCTCCATAGTTAAGAGTCCCTATGGTTTGTCTCAATCTCTGTTCTTAACTTATTTTTTCTTGTCTTCCCCTATGTTCATCTATTTTGTTTCTTAAATTCCAGATGAGTGAAATTATATGGTATTTGTCTTTCTCTGATTTATTTTGCTTAGCATAATATAATCTAGTTCTATCCACTTTGTTGCAAATGGCAAGATTTCATCATTTTTTTCTTTAGATTTTTTTTATTTTAGAGAGAGAGAGAGAGAGAGAGAGAATGAATGGGGGAGTGGCAGAAGGAGAGGGAGGTAAGTAGATTCCCCGCTGAGTGGGAAGTCCAACACAGGGCTCATTCCCAGCACCTGGAGATCATGACCTGAGCCAAAATCAAGAGTCGAATGCTTAGCCAACTGAGCCACCCAGGTGCCCCAAGATTTCACCCTTTTTGATCACTGAGTAATATTCCATTGTGTATATATCACGCCTTCTGTGTGATATATATCACATTTACCAGTCGTTGGACATCTGGGTCCTTTCCATAATTTGGCTATTGTTGATAGTGCTGCTATAAACATTTGGGTGCATATACCCCTTTGAATCAGCATTCTTATATCCTTTGGATAAATAGCTAGTAGTACTATTGCTGGGTCATAGGGTAGTTCTATTCTTAACTTTTTGAGGAAACTGCATACTGTTTTCCAGAGTGACTGCCAGTTTGCATTCCTACCAACAGTGCAAAAGGGCTCCCCTTTCTCTGCATCCTTGCCAACATCTGTTGTTTCCTGAGCTATTGATTTTAGCCATTCGAACAGGTATGAGATGGTACCTCATCATGGTTTTGATTTGTATTCACCTGATGATGAGTAATGTTAAGTGTCTTTTCATGTGTCTGTTGGCCATCTGTATGTCTTCTCTGGAAGAGTGTCTATACATGTCTTCTGCCCATTTCTTTTTTTAAGAAAATTAATTAATTAATTAATTTTTTAAAGATTTATTTATTTATGATAGACACACACACACACACACAGAGAGAGAGAGGCAGAGACACAGGAGGAGGGAGAAGCAGGCTCCATGCCGGGAGCCCGATGTGGGACTCGATCCCGGGACTCCAGGATCACGCCCGGGGCCAAAGGCAGGCGCCAAACCGCTGAGCCACCCAGGGATCCCCTTCTGCCCATTTCTTAACTGGATTATTTGTTTTTCTGGGTGATGAGTTTGATAAGTTCTTTATAGATTCTGGATACTAACCCTTTATTTGATATGTCATTTGCAAATGTCTTCTCCCCTTCTGTCAGCTGCCTTTTAGTTGTGTTGATTGTTTCCTTTGCTGTGCAAAAGATTTTTATCTTGATGAGGTCCAAATACTTCATTTTTGCTTTCATTTCCCTTGCCTCTGAAGAAATGTCTAATAAGAAACTGCTGCAGCTGAGGTCAAAGAGGTTGCTGACTGTGTTCTCCTCTAGGATTTTGATGCTTTCCTGTCTTACATTTAGGTTTTTCATCCATTTTGAATTTATTTTTATGTATGGTGTAAGGAAGTGGTCCAGTTTCATTTTTCTGTAGGATATGGCCCTTCTAATTCCAAACCTGATCCAAGCATTTTTCTACCATGCATCTAGACTACCTTTAAAAGAAATAACAGTATAACCCTCAACCAGTAACTAAATCATTAATGAATTGACTGGATCATTAAGTATTTATTTAGCCTGTACTATATGCCAGGCACAGTGCTGGGTCCCATTGCCCATTTATCTGTCCAGCAAACCAGCCATCTGAAACTCTTCTGAGAAACAAGAATTATGCAAAAAAGCTTCTGAGCCACCCGAACACATCATAATATTCACACACTGTTTATTTGAGAAATATGCCCTCAGCTTCATCACTTCCTTATACACAATGTTAATAAGCTGGTCATCTAAAATCAGAGATCTGGGTGCTCCAGATCTGTCCCCCCCGCCCCCAGCTGCATGGCCTTGGGTGATTTATCCCCTCCAAGCTGGTTTACCATATTTAAAGTATGAGTAATCCCAGAAGATAGTTTTGAAGACTGAATTAGTAAATGTACGTAAGGTGACTATTCCAGTAACTGATACCTACCTAGTAGGAGCTGAAAATCCATTTACTCTTAACAGTAGTTGTAGCATTACTCATTCATTATAAAACACTTACTATGCATCATTGATTCCCAATGCACCGTCTATCTATGCTCTGCACTAATTTCCTCCTAAGAAAATGCCTAGTTTGAAATCAGTTGTGAGCCTGAGACAACCGGAGTACAGGGCCAAGCAGGGTGGGAGGCACAAACAGGCACACAAAAGTGCTGGTCCTGCCTACTGAGGGGTCTTCTCTGGCTAGAGGGTCATTGTCTATGGTTGTGTTGAGGTTACCTAGGATACAAGGTACGAAATAGGAAGTGGCAGAGCTAGAATAGGAATACACATCTGGTGACTTCCAATCCTGTACCTTGGAGTAATTAGATTGGAGACATTTGTCCCATGTGGGAAATGGAGCCACACATGTCCATGCCACTGAGGGTCGGCTCCGCTGCCCTATACTCCCTTTGCATCTTTCAAAAGTTCTGCTGTAACTTTGGTTCTTCTAATTGAGGCTGTCTGGTTTCCGGGCATTAAGGAAAGGAATGGTCCTAGGAAATATTGCCTTCTATCAATCCAGCATTAGACACAATTCAATTTCTTAATGACATTTGTGATCATTAGGCCATGTTTCTAATTGAAAATGAATAATTGAAATTCTAATTATTACAGGAGTCAATAGAAGGCAACTCTAGATAGCAACCTGCCAGGCAAAGGCTTTAACGTTTAATCATTTTTTAAATCCAACAAGTGTATGGTTATTCAATTATTTAGTGAACATGCATTTTTGGGGCTATATCCTGGTAAGAAGTTTAAAATAAAAAGGGCCCCGTAGTGTTTTTATTTTTTGTTTTTGGGTTTTTTGGGTTTTTTTTTTGAGAAGCTTTAAATGTTGAGTTTCTGGTTTTCAGTTCTGGCAATATGGTAGACTGAATTTACAGGCTCTCCCTTTTGACCAAAACCCTATAGAAATGTGGGACAAAATTAAATGGAAAAATTAAATAAGGAACATTAAACTAGAACACTGAGTGGAAGAGTTGAATTTATAGTTACCCAGAAGTATATATGAGACACAAACCTGGACATAACAGCTAAGGACTGGGGTTTTAACATCCATATGGGGGAAAGAATATGTAGACCCAGTTGCACAGAAGGCAGGGGATTGAAATGAAGCCCCTGCAAGCCCTGCATAGGGTCAGGCTCCCAAAAGCGTCCCTGGTCTCCACAAATGAGATCTCTGTCCAGTGAACTATAGTCAAGACTAAGAAACTTGTTTTTGCTCAGGGCTCTGGACAGAAAACAGAAAATTACCCCATGATATAGACAAACTCAATCCTGTACCATATGGAGGTACAAAGTCCAAATTTACACCACCTCTGTGTTGCAGGAATCCTAAACCAAGAAATTAATGTAAAACCTGGTCCAGGGGCAGTGAAACCTCTGCGTCATCTGATCAAAGCAGGCACAAAATAACTATAGATTCTGTAAGGGCACTTCCATAACCCTGAATGCAGGAAAATTCCACTCAAATAAATAAAACAATAACCACAACTAAAACCACATTATCTAAAGATGGGCTTCCCCCCTCCAAAAACCAACTGAGAAAATATTTCACCAACAGGCACAATAAGGAGCCTTAACACCCTTGAAATACTAAAATTATCTGGTAGATTATACATGTATTTAAATGACTAAAAAAGAAAAGTGAAGGAATAAATATCATATTAAAAGAACAAGACACTATGAAAAAAATAAAGGCAGGTTTGTAAAGGAACCAAATAAAAACCAAGAAATGAAAAAACAAAACACAGTCGTTAAAATTAATATCCAGAAGCTAAATGACACAGCAGATTACATGCAACTGAAGAGAGATCTAGGGAACTCACAGATAGGTTTGAGGAAATTTCCCATGATGTAGCTCAGAGAGACAAACAGAAAATATGACAGATGTATCAAAACAAAGGTGGATAGAATCAGGAGAGCCAACATAGATCTCATGGGAATTTCAAAAGATGGAAATGGGGGAAAGGAGATCCTGGAAGAACGGCTGAGAATATTCCAGAACTGAGAATGACATAACACTACAGCATAGTTAAGAGCAAAGAAAAATAAAACTACAAAAGCTCTGATTGTTAGTTTCCTTTAGTATTCTCAAAAAGATCAACCCTGGGGAAGCCGGAGAATGAAGAGACAAGAAGACTCAGTGGATGAAAAGAAGCACGAGACTTGGCAGCCATCCGCGGGGAGACCCGAGCCCTGTGGGGCGGTCTGTCCACTCCAGAGCGTCGGCCAGAGAACCAGGCAAGCAGTCTGTCCCGGGAACTGCACAGAACGGAAAACTGCATTATTGTTCCTAATTCTTCATCCCTCACCTCATGCCCCTTGCTCTGAACTTGCCAGTACTTCCCAGTGAAGGCAGACAGTTGAGACTAAGCCTCATGTACCCCACGGATGCAAGGAAACGAGGGGCTCACGCACAGACTTGATCCAACCGGCAGAGCAGAGCCACACCCAGCTGAGTGCAGTTTAGACCAGCGGATGCCCAGCTGATGCCCAGACACAAAAGCAGGAATAAATTATTGTTTTAAGCCACTGAATTTTCGAGTGCCTTGTTAATGCTGCATGATGTGGCAACAGTTGCCTGAAACATATATTATCTCAACAGATTTCCCAACTCCAGAAGCAGGCATTGTTGCTCATTTTATAGTTAAGGAAAGTCAAAGGCTCCAAAAGAAGCAAGAAGTAATGCAGCTTGCCAGGGTCACACAAGAGTAGGTTCAAGAACTGAGGCTTATTCTGCATGTAAAGCCTAAACTTGTAACTCCTATATACCAGACTGCTCTCAACCCAGATTTGCTGGGTGAGTGAACGGGTGAACGGACCCATGAATAACAACCCATCTCGTGAGGCCAAACATCAGCTGCACTCACCCAAACTCACACTAAGGGCCTGCCCACCTTTGGGCCAGGACAAACTCATCAGTGTACCCAAGAAGGCTCATTTTCCTTTTATGGGGAGTGGTCTGATGTACAAAGAGCTTGCCTGGAAAATAAATCCTCTCCATGCCAGGGGGAAAAAAATGCACTAAAGTAGAAAATAATCACAGCTTGTCAGACTCCTTGGCACGCTGATGATCTTCATGGTCCAGCAGATGGTGTCAAGGATGTGACCCCCGGAGGCTCACAATAGGCAGCTGGCGAAGGCCTCATCTAAATGGACGGCACGGAGTCCCACAGCTGATCCGTGTCTTAGTGCATGGTACTTAGCAGCTGCTGGAGCACGGTTTGACTGGTATAGTTCCCCCTCTGAACCACTAGGATGCTAAATAATTAATTGCCTTGTTCTACTTGGGGTGGGAACAGACCCTTCTGAGAGGTTACAGAGGGTTCCCTGCTCAAGCGGCAGAGTATAAAGATGTTTAGATCCTCAGCCCTCCCTGCGATTTGCCCTCTCAAAACAAACGGAAATACAATCAATGATAAAATTAAAACATTTGAGATTTGGATTCTGCTTTTCGTTTCATAAAACACTTTAAAATTTACTTCTGGTCCAGTAGGAAAAAAAAAAATTAGATGGAGGATATGAACAGTCTGTTCACAGAAGAACAAATACAAACAGATAACAAATATATCAAAAGATGTTTGGCTGCACTGATAATTAAAGAAATGCAGATAAAAACAACAATGAAATAGCATTTTCCCCCCATCAGGCTGACAACAATGGAAAAACTTGATAATTCTAAGTGTGTGCCCTTAGTGTGGAAAAGGGCACCCTCGGTGCAATATCAACAGGTGCAAACCAACAGGTGCAATATCTTGCAGGACAATTTACCAATACGCACCAAGATTTCACTTTACGTATTCTTTGGTATCAGTTCTATTTTTAGGAATCAACTTTCCAGTTATCCCCTAAAATATGCCTGGATAGGCAATATACAGAATTCACTAAAGAGTTCAAAACATAAATAGGATCTCATTCAAAAAAACGAGAAAGACTTGAGTGTCTGTGGACAGAAGAAGCTAAAACCACCTCTGGTACATCCAAACTCTGTGAGGATATGCAGCAGTTAGCAAGAATGAGTTCTGAGTTCTGAAAGAATTGAGGATGAAATATCTAAATACGTTGCCAAGGCAAAAATACAAGGTGCAGATGGTGGATAAAATGACCTTGGTATAAATAAAAATGTATCTCCTTTTCTTTTTTTAAAAAAATTATTTATTCATGAGAGACACACAGAGAGAGAGGCAGAGACACAGGCAAAGGGAGAAGCAGGCTCCACGCAGGGAGCCCGACGTGGGACTCAATCCCGGGTCCCCAGGATCACACCCTGAGCTGAAAGCAGATGCTCAACCGCTGAGCCACCCAGGCGTCCCTGGGTCTCCTTTTCTTTCTTTTTTTCTGGAAAAATACCAACAAACTCTTTCAGAGTGGTCACATTTGGGGAGAGGCAAGTAGGAGCCTCAGATGAGTTATGAGTTTTATCTGTCTATACTCTGCATTTGCTGACCATGTACATCTATTTTTTTAAGTTAATAGGAGTTATCTGAGCAGTAAGATTTAAAAGGTATTTTTTTGTTTTGTTTTCCCTTCCCTGGGACACATTAAAGATCTAATAAATGTTACTACATGTTGACTCGAATATATTCGGTGTCAGACAAGCGGACAGGGCGGGCAAGTGTTGCCATGCCACTCACGTCAGTAGAAGCCAATCTGTGTACTGGGAAGGCCAGAGCAGGGGAGATTGTTTGAATCTCTGATGGGTTCCCTGGGAAAGCCTAAGCTGTTCTCCCCTGGGGACAACTGAAAATGAAGGACTAGAATTTGGAAGGTTGAAAGAAGACAGTGGATGTCACGGTAGAACAGATGCTATTACATGCAACCTTGAAAACTTTGAAGGGGACCAGGGAAAGTCTCGAACTACTAAGAAGGGCAGAGTGGTGCCAGGAGAGCTGGGTGAGGATCCCCGTGGGCTCAGAGGGTCCCTTTGGACTGAGGACCATGGGCAGGAGCCCCAAAGGTGACAGCTCTGGAAGCCACTGCAGAGGGGCAAGCGTGGCACAGATCCTGCAGGTTGAGAAGGAAAAAGAAGGAAAAAGAAAGGCGCCTGCTATTTTTCCATCTCATGTCTAAGTGTATTTTCCCACTGGACTCTCCCCTGAGAAGCCACTTCTCCCCTGAGAAGCACAGGCAAGCCCTTTCTCCTTTACCACTCTGGGCCCAGCACACAGTAGGGCGCATTTGTGGACAGAATGGGATGCTGACACCATCTGCTCATTCTGGCCTCCCGTTTTCTGACACCTGTTTTCCTGATCCCAGCCAGGTATTGGCTGGCAGAGCCGGAGTCTGCTGGCAGAGGTGATTTACACATGCAAAGAAGTTCAAAGAACTCCTCCTGGGAAAACTGACCTATTTCACCAGTTCAGTGATATCTGAGCAATAAAGATTCATTTGACTCTATTAGATCAAATGTAAAAATAAAATTAAAATTAATTAAAAACTACAGCATACAGCTCCTTACAAAAACACCTTTGATGTGCATTCAGCACATCCAACGGCTGCCGTTAGAGAAGGCGATGAGGTTTCAATTATCCCAGCTACTGGCGGAAAGAGATAACGTGGATAAAAGAAATCCACAGACAATCAACATTTAAAAATCCTTTATTCTTTCTCTCCATTTCAACTTCGTTCTTAATATACTCTTGTGAGAAACTATAAGGAGTATTCAGATTTGCTGAGTCTTCTCTCTTCTGTCCCTTCTTCTAAGAGGTAGAGATGCTAATAAAGTAAGGAGAGTAAGTGGCCCACGTTGAGAACCCACTGTCTGGGCTGGACATTCTCCATTTATCCCTCTTGCTTCTTTCTCTACCCTTTCCTCTGCTGCTCTAGGCTCCAGAAGACTGACCTTTGGGATATGATCATTGATTTTCCTTTCCCTGTTATCTGTTTGGGCTTAGCCAGGGGGAGGCACCAGCCTCAGGGTGGGATGAAAATGAGAGGAGGCTGGGGTAATTATCCCCCGCCGCCCCCCCCCAACTCCTCCCTGCTAGGCTGTGATTGGCAGTGGTTTCTTACTTCTTCCTAAGGCCATGGCTCCTGTCCAACATCCTGTCCTGCAGGTACAACTCTCTCAGGAACCACTTCCACCCCTTCCCTTTTAGGCCTACAGATGGTAAGGGGTTCTTGGTGCTGCCTATTCTAGGATGCTGCACCATCCCTAACTGCTTTCCTGAGACACGGATCTTCATTAAACTCTTCCTCAATGATCCCATTTGAAAGTGCTACCAGTTCCCTGTACTTACCACCTATCATCTCATTTAGTGTACACATTTCCCAGAGGAATAGAGAATCCTAATGAGGACCACTGATTTGTCTATGGCCACACCTCCAGAAATTGGCAGAACTAGAACCCCAAGCTGGGGCTGTCCAGCCCTAGAGCTTAGAAAGCTGACAACTTGGTCACATCACTGAGAAACTAGAACAGTCAGTGAGAATTTGCAAGAGGATGCCAACTGCAACATAACTACTTAAAAAATTTCATCTCAGAGTTGAAAGGATTAGAAGGCTGCATCTTTAAGAATGTCCATAACCTGTGTGTCTGGATCCCATAGGAATCCCACCCTTTATCAATTCCTTTGCCTCTTGGATTCCAACTCCTAAAGTCTTGCTCCTGGACTCTGAACCTCACACTGGCCACCTTCAGATTTTATGACCTCCGCTGGGCTGTCAGACTTTCTGGGAATGGGGCTTTTGGGAGTAAGAGGGACGCTCAGTTAGGTAACTAATCAACTCTGTCTCCATCCATCCATCCATCTGGCCACATCCCAATTACTAAGAGACTGTTCTGTTCCAGGCCCTGTGGGGTTGCCAAGATAAGCTAGACACGACAGGACATCCAGACAGACAACTGACATATACCGTAAAGAGATCTGTACAGGGTAGAGTATAAGGGCAGCTGAGGATGCCTCACCTAGCTGGGATTAGTGGCAAAGTCTCCCTGGAGAAAGCAATCCTTGAGTTGAATTTTAAAGGATGAGGAGGAGTCAGTGTGATGGGGGAATGGGAGGCAGAGCAGTGAAGCAAGGACAGTCCAGGCCGAGGAGGTAGTCTGAGCAAAAAGTGACGTGCATGCAGTACCAGAAGTTCAGCATTTCTGAGCACAGGATGCACGGGGGGTGGGGGTGGAGGGGGTGGGGTGGTTGGAGATGGACTGAGAAGCCACATCAAGACCAGGTACAGTAGACCTTGTTCAGTGGACCAAGGAACTTAGGCCCAAGTAATGGGACTAGCACGCAGGGTCCAGACAAGCCTAGAAGCCTCAAAAGCTGGATACTGTCTCCCAAAGAAAACATGTTATACCTTCCTAAGTAACTGATTTAAATTTTTTTCACTATCCAGGAGTAAATATAATAGTTTAATGAATCCCAACAGACCAATTGCTCAGGATGCCGTTCTTTAATCTCCTCCAGTTTCACATCAGGACTGGATGTAGGGCCTGAAGCATTCCAAGCCTGCAGGTGCAAAGGTCCTCAACTGTGAGGACAACATAGTGGGAGGGGTCACAGTCCAGCTGGTAGAAACGAGCCACAGGTGCTCCCTGAAGCCTGACCGCAACCATGGCAAACAAATGCTGAGCCACTTGCTTCTGTTCACCTGTACCTTGGAAGGGTGCAGGGTGAGGGGCACTTGGCTAAGGCAATACAAGTGATCAACAAGAAAAGTCGACATCGGTCTTTGGCACATGGACTGCCAGACCATCTGCCAGCCAGGCTGAGCCTCCCCAACTAGAGGCTTCTGGAAAAAAAAGAATAACATAGCCCACCAGGGAAGCTCCTGCAGATCTCCACCTGACCATTGTCAAGGCCACTGCGTCTGCTGTTCTGAAGGGAGAACTTCAAACTGAACTTGAGACCAGACAGTATCCCAACTCCACAAATGCTATCATTAAAAATCATCACAGATAATGTGGTTTTAATTAGAAGGGTTGAGATATTGGCAAATGTTCAAAAGACTTGTCATCTGAGAATCTGCCAGCATCGTGGGTGCAAATAGCCTGCAGAATGTGAGCCTGCTCAGGCGGAAGAGTTCAAGCCTTCTTGCAAACACCTGTGATTGAAGGAGCCACTCGATTCATAGAATAGATGGAGCAGATGGAAAATCTAGTGTTATCCTCCTTACATTAATGAGGAGGAGGAGGAAAAAGGTTTGGTGGCATGTCATGTGCCGAAGTAGAAAGGGTTTTAGAGTCAGAGCAAACAGGCCTATCAGTCACCAGTGCTGTGACCTTAGGGCAAGATGCATAACTTTTCTGAGCCTTGATTTTCTCATGCATCAAATGGACCCCAAAGGGTTATGGGAAAGATTAAGTGAATTCATGCACCCCAACACCAGGACAAGTGAGTAGTATAAAGTGGATGCTCAGAAGGCATTTACTTCCTCCCATTTAACTGCTTCCCCAAGCTTGTAGGCAGTGGGGCCTATATCTGAACCCCATTTTTCATGAAGCCAAAGGCTAGCACTCTTCAACAAGTGCCACATGACTTCTTATTCTTTGCCAACTAGGACAGGGCTGTATTTCACAAGGGTCAAGTCTGCGCTAGTCAAAAGTGGTCTTGACTTATAAAACACCAGTTTCTAAAAGTGAGAAGTTTCCTGCCTGTATCTCTAAATCCTGCACTGGAGGAATAAATATCTGCACTGGAGAATCTTTATTGGCAGTGACTCTATTTAATACCAATAGGTGGCCAGGCTTCTGAGCACATCACATAACCCCTGTCTGCTAAAGGAGCCAGGAACTTAGGCAGATGCGGTCATTTCAACCAGGGAGGCTTAGGAAAAACTGCTTGTCCTTGGCTCCCCAGCTTCCTAAAATGATGGGTCTGGCAGATATCCATATGGGCAGCCCCCTTCTCTAGACAAGCAAATCATTTTCACACTCATCTGACATCAAACAAGCCCAAGATGGGCAGTCTGAAGTCGAGTTTCAGTCCTGGCTCTACCACCTACTAGCCAGGACTGGTTTTGTCACTTCTCTGGTCCATTCCGAAGTGGCCATGACTGAACTTATTTGGTCCACAAATACAGACTATCTACAGTGTTCAGTACTAGAAATATGAGTAACATTTATATTCGGGCTTGGAGGAGCTCACTGTTCTGAAGAAAGTTGGAAGGTGTTCCTAGGACAGAAGTAGGCCTGTGATACTGAGAATACTGCTTGGCTGGAAGGAGGGAGTGGCCAATTACATATCTGCCTACACTACATTGCACAGCTTGGCTGAGAATTGAATAATGTAAAGGATATGAACTATAAAATACTGTTTGAAAGTAAACTAGTATTCATTCATCATCCATCTACCCACTCATTCATACACTCTTTCATCCATCCATTCACCCATTTCAACAACAAACATTTAGTGAGTGTCTATTATGCACCAAGCACGAGGCATTAGACATGCATCAGCGAATAGAAAAGATGAAAACCCTTGCCTTTCTGGAACCTACATTCTACTGAAATCCACTACCCACCCATCCTATCCATGCCATCCATCAATCCATTCATCCTTCCATCCATCCA
The DNA here is from genome assembly GCF_048418805.1 of Vulpes vulpes. Lineage (NCBI taxonomy): Eukaryota > Metazoa > Chordata > Mammalia > Carnivora > Canidae > Vulpes > Vulpes vulpes. The sequence goes on from NC_132790.1 coordinate 30,349,717, forward strand.
ATCCATCTATCCATTCCATGCATCCATCCATCCATCCATCTACCAACCACCCATCCATCCCTATAACCGTTAATTCAGTCATCAAGTATCCATCAAACACCTACTATGCAGTCACCACTGCATTGGGTGCTATGAAGAAATTAAGGCAGAAGACAGACAAGAACTATCCTATGTTGTCATGCACTATGGTTCCAAGGCAAGATCCCTGGCTTTGTGCCATCTTCTCGAGGCCCACATACAATGACCAGTCCTGCCCTGAGCCATGTTATTCCTCTCTCCAGAAACTCCTTGATCAAGATGATATTTGGACTATGAAAATAATGTTTCTTGAGTATGGAATTATTTTTTCTTAGAAGCAGAAGGAATGAAATGGGATAAAACAAAATCATTTTCAGAGAGTAGCCAAGTCGGTTTGTAATCACCTGGGCTCCAGAGTAGCTATTCTTCAAAGACAATTTGCCAGGAGGCCCAGGGGCTGCTGGTTCTGTTTGCCCTGAGCCAACAAGTGTGGAGAAGGGAGCCGTCTCCCGGGTAATTTCTGATATGAGTTATGCAGACTGGACTTTGTGTATGGAAAATTTCCTGGTCAACACCTCTCCCTCTGCTGCACGTCATGTCCCAATACCTCAGCCTGCATCCCAGCATAAACAATGCTTGGCAGCGGACCTCTGCAAGGGAGCTCAGCTTCCCTGGGCTTTGATAAGGGGCCCTAGAAGAGCTGTCTTCACATCTCTCTCTCTCTCTCTCTCTCTCTCTCTCTCTCTCTCTCTGTCAAATGAATAAAGAAAATCTTTAAAATTTTTCAATGAAGCAAGGCAAAGAGAAGCTGTATCTTTCAGATGAAATCATTTGAATCCCTATTTTCTAACTCAAGATCTGAATCTGTTTCCTTTGCTACTAAATAATAAAATGCAGTTCCTGCTCTCAAGATGTGTATTTTCGACTAGGGAAGAGGAGCCAAATACACAAACTATTTACAAATACAAGATGGGACAGGATACATGCTCTACTGGAGAGTTAAGTAGGAACCTGCTTAAGCAGAGCACAGGAGTATGAATTTGAGGTTTCCTAAGTTGTGCCGGGCATACAAACCTTCTGCTCTGTCCCCCTTTCCCCATCAGTACACAGGTCAGATCACACAGCTAGCTCCAGGACAGGGGACAAATCTGCTGAAGCAGTAACCTCAGACTTTTTGTAGTAACAACCTTAACACACATATGGTGCTTATAATATAGGCCAGATGCTATTCCAAAGGCTTCAGATACATAACTTCTTTGCTCTGGGGCACAAGCCTAAAAGGTAGGTAACTATCATCCCAGTTAGACTTGAAGGTCAGAAAAATGAAGTAACTCACCCAAGGTCATACAGCTGGTAAGTGGCAGAGCTGGGTTCCCAGCCCGGGTTTTCTGGCTTGAGTTAACAATCACAACTTTTACACAAGGTGTCTAACGGGTTTCCTGTCTCACTCCTACTGCTTCTGCTCTGTGCCCTCCTTCCCTGAGACCTGAATCCTATAAGGATGCTGGGCTTGGAATCACCCTTATGGTCAGCTGCCCACATTACAGAGTGGTAAGGAATGTGGACTAAGATTAAGAATGGTCCCTTAAAAAACAGAACAGAGGAAAGGGAGGGTCCTAGCCTAGGAGCTGGTAGCCTGGGTTCCAGACTCAGCTCTGCCACACTAAATCCCAACATTCCTTTCTTGCCTCTGGGCCTCAGGTCTGTCCTCTGCGAAAGGGGTTTAGGTGACTTTCAAGCTGCCTTTGCCCTAAAGCCCTAGGATCCTCATTCCATGGCCTGGTACCCCACTCAATTCACTGTCTCAGGGCTGCCCTCTGACTTTGAGTCCTGGATGCATGCTGCCTCCATTAGTGACTTTCCTGATGCCCAGCATCCAGGGAGGCCCCCTAACCACACACATTGGGGGCTGCCCTACCCAGTAACCTTGTTCATGTTTGACTCCATCTGTACCCTCACCTGACCTACCAAGGAAATAGCCACTCCTTCCTAAATATCACTTTCTGTATCTACTGTGCCCCACTCATAGTAGGGGGCTCGATCATTATTTATGAAGGAACGAATGCCTGCAACAAACCCTTATCACAGGGCTGCAATGACTCTTGACTTGTGTGTCTTCTCTACAGTGCTACGATTTCACCAACACCTATAGTTTTTGTGCTAGGCCTTGTTCCGGATATATTCAGGATAAAATAATTGGTACTGAATGTTCTAAGAGGGCACAAAATGTATGACTTTGGAGCAGACTCTGAAAATCAGGGATCCGCATCAAGGGGAGGTATGGGGCACACACAGCCAATCTGAGAAGCCTAGTCAGCGGAGACTAAAAGCATGGGACACATGACAAGGGCCACCAGAATCTGAGCTCCAGCCACCAACAGCACCTGCAGGAGGGTTGGCATTGTGCCCTCCCCCCCAGACCAGGCGTGGGCTGGGGGTTCAGATATAGAGGTGATTCGAACTGTTCACTTTCCTGTTTGGCCAGAGTCATCCAATAGAACTTTCTCCAATGATGGAAACATTCTAGAAACCTGTGCTATCCAATATGGTACTAGGCACTTGTAAAATTAAACACTTGAAATGTGGCTCCTGCAATCCAAGGACTGAATTTTTTATTTTACTTCATTTTAACTAATTTAAATTTCAATAGTCTATATGATCAGTGGCTACCTCACTGGACCACACAGGTCTAGACCTGCATGATACAGCATGTCTGAATAGCTCCAACCTTACTGTAAGGTCACACACCTCTGACCCCATACCATATACCAGGCCAGGCACATGAGGACAGCATGCCCCTCTGTTAGCAAACCTAGCTCCTTCCTGATCCTGTCTCCAGCTCTGGCATCAAGAACCTGGGCTTTGGCCTCAGTTCTGCCTCTGACAAGTTATGGGCCTGGGACAAGCTGTTGTGACTCCTTAAGCTTCAATTTCTCCATCTTGCAACTTCACAGGGCTGATGGAGAAAGAAAAGGGGAATGCATATGGATATTATCTGGTGTATCATGTGCACTCAACAAACCCTGATACCCTGCTGTGTTCCCTCTCTACTCTGATTCCTACTACCTGTTGGAATTCACACACTCCGGACCATCTGATGGTTCCTACAGATTTCAATCTGCCTTTCCGTCTTGGTTGGCTGAGCCCCACACCAGTGACCTCTGTGAACAGCTCTTCCCACTCTCTGTTTTGAGGGCCAGGTGAGGAATGTACTGAGAGAGAGGCGTGGGTGTTACAGGACATGGTGGTTTATACATTTTGGGGGATTGTTTTCTCTTGAGGAGGAGGGATGCTATGGGTTTGGGGATGAAACTGTTTAAAAAGCCTAGATCTTGACAAAACAAAGCCAATGCCTTCATCCTCTACCACCTCTCAAATTTCTTCTCCCATCCCCAGAGACACATACGGGGGCAGGCCTCTGTTCCTCCAAAGAAAGATGTTATGCTGCCAACATTTGGTTTCTTATAACTTCCGGATGGATGAAAGCAAGTAATGTGCATGGTCCATGGAGACTCCAGAGGGGCCTGTGGAGGAACATGGGATCACAGCCCAGCAAGGATTTTTTTTATATTTTGAGAAAAACAGTCTTCAGGATACATTGCTTTTTCTCAAGGCAGAGAGGGTGTGATGGAAAAGAAAAGCCTCAGAGCTAGAAAGCTCAACTTACAATGGTCTGTGAGTGCCCATGAGTGCCAGCACCAGGCTTGCATCTTCCTAGATATGATGGGTCCCAGCTCTGTACTTTACTTGAAAAGTCTTGGGGGCTCAGTCTTCTCACCAGTAAGATGGGGTCAGTATGATGCCTGCCTCTCAGGGCTGCTGTGAGGAGAGCCAGGAAAGGCACGGACTTGTGTAGCACACGGTTCACGGACGGTTTCCCGTGTTCATCTATGAGTCCTGTTCACAGAGGCCAGCCATTGATCTGACACTCCAATCTGGACCTTTCTTTGAAAATTACCAGATTCAACAAAAACATCTGGCTTGGGGCAGGGAGCCCCCAAGGCAGTGGATGCCAGCCTTGACGATTAAATTACTACTACCTCTGGAGAGAGCTGAAAGCAAATTTTCTAAGTGTAAACTGCTCGCTTCGTCCCTTTCCACCAACACTTTGAAGCTCGGTCTCCTTCCTACCCCCATTTCCTCACTACAGCAAGAGGAGATGCTTCGGAAATGAGACCTCAAGATGTACCTCTGAAAACAATTTAGGAAGGAATGTATGACACAGTGAGTGGTAGAAGCAGCTTGGTGCATTTGGTTTTCAGGGAGAGAGACACTTGGATTCTAACCCCCAGCTAAGTCTTAGGATGACTGTGCGATCCGGGCCAAGTTACTTCATATCTCTGAGCCTTTCAAATAGGTCAGCAATAACAAGAGGGACAAAGAAAGCTGCATGGAAGGGTATTTTAGGAATACATGGGGAGATACATACAGGTGACTGATACCGAAGGTGCTTAATAAATCTTCACTGAAGCGAGCCAAATTCTATCAGTGCACATTCTTCCTTGAGCCACCCCATCCCCCAACACCTTTGGGGAAAGCTCAGCTTTTCTAGCTCTCCCCAAACCACCCGCCCAGCACAACATTCTTTTCCAATGGGCTCAGTGGTGAGAGGAAGATGGAAAGCATTTGGCCAGAATGCTGACCTCATTAAGCCCCTCATTTCTCCATCTGCTATCTATCAGGAACACACTGCAAGGAGGCAGGTGACCAGTAAGAGCCCTCCCCTTTCCCTCTGCCTCCAGGTCCATGTGTGTCTGTGCAAAGCCACCCGTAACCATGGGCCCCTGGCAGGGCTGAGCTCTGGCGACTTGTAGCTGGAGCAGGGGCCGCTCTGGGCTCAGAAAAAGAGAGCCAAAGTTCACAGCCAAGTCGGAAGCAGCAGCCAGGGCCCAGGTGGCCTCCTTGGTAGGTCAAGAGAGAGTCTGAAAACCTGCAAATGACACTGCAAATGCAGTGGAGTGAAGAGGTCATTATTCATGGCGAAGGAATCTCAGATTTAAATGAGTTTCCTTATTCCCTCAGGGCACTGAACACATTGCTTGATTTATACAAGGGAGCTCTACACTGTAGTTTTTCAGGAACACGCAGTTTGCAGAAGGTAAGGTACAAGGAGTCCGCGTAGATGGGAAATGCTTAACAAATAGGAGCCGTTGTTATGACACCAAACACATACTGAGAACTCAATGCTCATGGCTGGTTGGACTCGCAATTGGCTCTGAGTTTCCTGGCAGCCAAGGGGAGGTAGCAAACATGATTAGTTTCACCATTTCCTGCATCTACAAGTGTATGCACGATGCTGACCCAGAATGACTGCAACCATTACTGGTTGAAGCCAGAGAGTACCATCTTCCACAGGCCGCCAGAGGCTGGACATTGCATAATGTGAAGAAAAAAAAAGGTGTTGGAGAATATCCCCCCAGGAAAATGCAGGGGCCAGCTTCCTCAGGCAGACTGTACCCCCTCCTTATTGGTGTCTGTTGGTGCAGAAACGGTGCTACGCCTTCTGCCTGAGTTATCGGGGCAGTAGCTAAAGGATGGCCAGAATCGCGGCTCCTCATCCCAAGCCACCAGCACCCTGCATCCACTTTTGGTCTTTTTGTTTTGGCAGCAAAGAAATTAGAGTATTATTAATCAACCAATCAGTCAAATAAGCCTCATTACCATTAAAGAAGAGAAAGTAAGCTTTATTTATGCAATTATAAGGCATTTAAAAAACAAAGAGATTATTATTAATACTTGAGCCTGGCAATCTTCCCAGAGTGGTAAACCGACAAGTGCTTTGTTCTTGAAGAGCAACACAGTGGTTACAGATTCCTGACTCTCCATTCCAAGCTCCTGGGGTACGTAACACCTCCTGAAGGTTCAGGGAGGTTTTTAGGGCTCCCCTGCCCTCTGCGCTGTTTGAGGAAAACAGCAGTGGGTTGAGAGTTAGAAGGCTGGTGTACTCTGGGACCCTGGTAGAAACAAACAGCCTCTCTGGGCTGTGGTTTCTCAACAGCAGCATGTTAGAAAGTGAACAAAAACCAGCTTTTAAAAGCTGGGTAGAGCTTTTAAAAAAATACTTGGTCTCCATCCCCTTTTCAGACCAACTGAATCACAATCTCTGAGGGTGGGGCCCAGGAAATAGATTTAAAAAGCACTCCACATGATTCCAGAACACAAATGAGGGTTGCCAACCATGGCCTGGTTCTCTCTAGGTCCATTCCACCTTTGACCTTACTCAGACTTGGGATTTCTTAAAGATGTCTGATCCAGGGCGCTCAAACACAAATATTTGCAGAGGGCATACAGGTAATCTAATGAGTGAAGTGGGCCAGGTGTGGAGTAAAAAATGTTAAGCTGACTAAGTATAGCACTCAATGGGTTATAATGTTTTTAATATGCAGTACAGGAAAATTCAAAGAGCCAAATCCAAAGTATCTGCCTACCGTTACAAACTCAAGGCCCCAGGTGAGATCCCTGATGAACAAACAGACCCCGGGGCCTATGGATGGCTAGCTCATGGCCTAAAATACAGGAAACTGCACACTTTCTGGTGACATACACCATTTCTCATCTGACTTCACATCAGAAGCTCCAGACCAGGAGCAGGCATTCTGTAAATGCTGTGTGCATGAATGAATGGGCATGGGGGGAGCCTGGACTTCCCTTGATTCTTCAGTTTCATATCACATGCTACAGTGTTTAGGGGTCTAGCCTACACTGCCCACTCCAGTAGCCATGGGCCACATGTGGCTACCAAGCCCTTGAAGTGTGGCTCATCCAAATTTATATGTGTTTTAAGTGTAAAATACACTATACATGTCCAAGAGTGAACATGAAAATAGGAACTTAAAATTTTAATCAGTGAATTTTTATGTTAACTACATGTTGAAATGATATATTTTGAACATATCCTTTTGAATAAAATATATTATTAAAATTAATCTTGCCTGTTTCATTTTTTAAAATATGACTACTAGAAAATTTAGAATATTATATTTCTAGTCAAAAGTGTTGCTCTGAGCCATTTGGCTTTAATTTTTTTCATGCATGTATCCGTGCCTTCCTTGTGTATGATTGTTTTCAACATTTGTCCCCCACCAAAAAAACTCTATTCTCCTCTCTTCATCTAGTAGGATGATAAAATGGAAAGATAGATAGGGTGGGACTAGAGATCTGGATAAAAAACTAGTCTTTCTCTAGGGCTGGGGAGGATACAACAACCCCTATTCCCATCTGCCACCCTCTGCCCTGCGTGTCTCCTTGTAAATGACTTCAGCAACTGTCTTAGCGCCCTCCTCCAAAGACTTTCTCAGTCTGGATGCCCTTCTTATTTCCCACTCAAGGAACTCTTACTCATCCTTCAAGATGCAAGCCAAATGCCACCGCCTCCTCTGTGAAGCCCTCCCCAATCAGTGAGTGAGAGTAAGGAGCACCCCATTGGCCTTTCCCAGCACTCGGTTCAGATCCCTATTATAACACTTCTCCCAGGAATATTTGTGATCTTTTGACTTGTTGGCCTCCTTCATGAATACTTCTCGAGTGCAAGGCTGACCTACACTTCTTGGTGTTCCCAGGGTCACACTCAGGATCTGACAATGCTCAACAAATGTTGGATGGATAGACAGATCTTCCCCATCAAAGGCAAGTATCTTTATTCTTTACTCCATCCCCTCAAAAATGCTTACTGAGCATCTACCATGGATCAAGCTCATCAAACACAGTCTAGGCACAGGGACATGCAGCCATGAATGAAACAGACAAAAATGTCTGGCCTTGTGAGGTTCTGTGCTAGTGCTCGAAGGTACCTTGCATCATTCTGATGCCCAGATGCTCAATAAATATACACAAGTGTTGCTGCCAAAGGAGGGGAATGATGAGAGGAGGAGGAGGGAGGGGGATAATCTCCTGTGCCCCAGAGCCTATCCTTCGGAAAGGTACAGGCCCTCACATTTGCTACCAGTCTCGCCAGAGACTTCCTTAACAGAGTCTTTACAGCCTTCCACTTACATTGTGTACTAAAGAGTTTAGGAGGTGTAATAACAGTGTGACAGCAGGTATTTATTGGTTCTGATAGAGACAGAGGAGCCTTGGAATTGACCAAAGCAGAGCTTTCACTTTCCTTACAGGCATAGCACAAGTGACCAAGGAGATTGGAGACTGATAAGACTTTCACAGCCATCTAGAAAGAGTCACCAAAACAAACAAAATGACACAAAAATGGAAGCTTTTGCATTCATTCAACAAAGGCTCTCTGCCCTTCAGTGGCAGAGTTTGGTGGGACAGACAGATACACAAATTAGGAGATACATATCAGGCATGGATAAAGGCTACCACCGTTGGCAAACAGACCTATCCTTTGATGCCCTCGTGGCAGTGCCAAGCTCAGCCTGCACAGAATCAGCTCCTCGCCTTCTCTCCAGTCTCAGAGAATGACCCACCATCCACCTAGTCAGCCCAGCCAGAAACGGGGAACCACCCTTGTCACCTTCTCATTGTCCCCATGAAGCCAGTCACTGAGTTGTGCTAGCTTGGCCTCCTGCACCCGTTTCTCCAGTCCCTGGCCACCCTGACAGCACCACTGTCAGCCCACTGCCCTCATGTACCTGTGTGACCACAGAGCCTTCTCACTGATCTGTGTGTCTATTCCTGACATGGCACCCAACCCACCTCACCCCAGAGTTCTGCAGAGGCTGACCACTCTGTTCAAATCCAGAGAGGAAGATCCTAACATGAGAAGAATGTCAGAAATGCCTCACCAGGCAGCCCAGAGTCTTAATTCTAAGAGTTGCAAGGATGAAGGCTGATGCTGGGTAAGCTATCTAGAATGATGGAGGACATGTAGGGAATAACTTTTGGAGTCAGACACATATGGCTTCAAATCTCTAATCTGTTACTTCTTTGCTTTGTGACCAAAGACAAATTGCTTAACATCTTCGGTCCTTGGTCTCCTCATCGGTAAAAAGGGATCATCACACTTACCCCATGGAGTAGAGGCTCTTAGTCTATATCCTATATGCCATAGGGAATCAACAATATGAGCCATATACAGCACCCAGTCCGGTATCAAGCACATAATAAATTCTCAATAAATAGTAGTTAGCTAAAAATATTATTTGCAGATAGTAGTTCTTTGTCTTCTTAGGGAAGGAGTCATGACCACTCATACAGAATCTGGATCCTGCCCCAGATAAAACACTTCATCACTGGAAAGTTCCAGATGCCTGTACAACCTTCTATAAATTGATCATATTTTTTACCATGCTGAGATCATCTAATTCCCTTCTGGCATAACCAAGATGGAAGATCCTTCCTGTTCCTATCATGTGCCATGGATCTCCATCTGTTTAGGCTTTGAGTTTCTTAACATCATTGTAAAGAAGGAAATATAATCACTTATAAAATTCCCAATGTTCAAGAAAGAAAAAACAAAGTGTTTTGGAAAAGCACAAACCATTCTGAATTAAGACCAGAAAGAAGCCTCTCCCTTCTGAACTCAAAGAGAGAATCTGGGATAATGCAGCCAACTTTTCCCTAAAGGGTTAGATTGTAAGTATTTTCATCTTTCTGGGCTATAACCTCTCTATTGTAACTACTAAACTCAGCCAGTGCAGCACAGAGGCAGCTACATATGCAGTATGCAAACAAATGAGTATGACTGTTTCAATAAAGCTTTATTTATAAAAAACGGGCAGCTGGCCCATGGGCTGTAGTTAACTGACCCCTGGTGTAACGTAAGAAACCACATTCCAGCTGTCTGAACACTGTGAACCTTAGTTTTCTATACTAAAAGATGAGAGTTGTTGGCTCCAGTGAGAAAATAAGTGAAACAAGTACAGTCAATCCTCATTTGTGGAATATGTATTTGCAAATTTGCCTACTCACTACAATTTATTAGTAACCTCCACATCAATACGCATTGCACTCTTGTGGTCCTTCACCGACATGCCCGGAATGTGGAAATTTGAGTTTCCCGATGCACGCATTCCCAGCTGAGGTTGAACAAGGCAACGCTCTGGGTTCTTATTACAGCTCTCATACTGTAAACAAGTATCCTTTTCGCGGTCTATTTAGTGCCACATTTTTCACATTTTTGCTGGTGATTTTGCTGTTTAAAATGGCTCCAAGCATAGTGCTGAAGTGATATCTAGTGCTCCTGAGCGAGAAGGCCAGGACGTATGTGCCTTACAAGAAATTCATGTATTAGCTAAGCTCCATTCAGGCATGAGTTATAGCACCGTTAGGTGTGAGTTCAGTGTTAATGAATCAACAATATATATTTAAAAAGGTGCTTTTACACGGAAATACGCATTGATCGGGTGATGAAAATGTTCTGACCAGAAGCTGGCAGGAACCTCGCTCCGTACTTCTCCAGGGGCAATGGTTCAGTACTAATTCAGCGTTCGTGGCTACTTGATAGAACGTAACTACTGGGATCAATGAGAACCGCCTGTACATAAACATGTTGTCCAAAGCCGTGGCTGGCAACAGTGCTGGTATAGAGCATTCAGTTAATAGGGATGCTGTGACTCTGCTATTATCACTAGTTAATCACTGTAGTTGTATTTCCTCATGCTGCAATAATGCTATTACTAATTAACCATGCTACTTTAATTCTGTGTGTATTATTTAACAAGAGGCCTATATTGCTATATTGTTATTAAGTGGTTGCACCAAAGTCAGCCAGACAATGTGTCCGTAACTTCTTTTTCCCTTGCCTTCCTGAAGGCAAAATCCCCAAAATAAAGCCTTCCTATGGACTATGTCCCAGGGGCTTCTGCAGACAGAAAGCAGAAAAAAAGCATTCTCGGGAGCGGTGATCTGGGGAAAGATCAGAGCAGCTCCTTCGGGGAGGGGGCAGGGGCAGGGACGGGTGGCTACTGGGACCTTGTGGCTGGGCCGCTCCTCCTCAGGACCCTCCCCTGTCCTGATGGCTGAGCAGACTCTGCGAAGGAGCAACCCCACTCCTTGCTGCCCTAGTTAAAATGCCAGCCTGGTGTTTATTTGTTTTCTCCCAGACAGATGCCAATTATGGGGGGCTGAGGAAAGAGACAATGGCCCAGATCTGATTGACAATGGCTGCTGAACAAGGGGGCCTCTGTGGCACGTTTAATGAAAAGGCCACTGTGTTTTTATTGCGTCTATTTGATTTTAGAGTGTCGTTTAAAGAAACAATTCAACCAGCAGGATTAACTGCTTCAGGGCTTTCTCTTCTCCCTGTGGCTCTGTGGGTGTCCTCGCACCCCAATTTCCTTTCTCCCTCTCCTCCAGCAGGTTCCTTTCCAGGCCTTCTTCATCCTCACAGAGAAGCCAAGGCCCGCACACAGTCCCACCAGGCCAGGACTCTGCAGTGACTCCGGATTTGTCTCCAGAGCCTGTTCTCCTCCGCACCGCCACCCTTCTGGCCAGCATCTGATCTCTTGCCTGGCCAACCTGCAAGAGCCTCTACCCTTACTTCCCTCAGTGGTCCCGGACCTAGAAGGTTCCTTTTGCCCAGGAGCACTTAGACACATGAAGGGCAGGTTTGGGCTGTTAGCAATAAGCCAGGGAGTAGAACCAGAGCTTAGTGTCTGAGGCTGTCCAGAATGATCCCCCAGTGATTTTACTCCCTTTGCCACTTTGTAGACAAAGTGATTTAGTTCCAGTCCCACGATCCAATTACCAAATTGTATGGTTTGTGAATTATATACTAATAAATCTGCTTATATATATTTTGAAAATATAATTACCGTACTTCCCCACTCAAACCTCATAAAGGACTCAGTACCATCTGCCTAGGATCAAGGTCAAACTCCAAACAAGACACGTGAAGGTTTCATCAAGTTCTGGGCCCTCTATCTCTCCAATTTACGTCTTCTCACTGCTTCCCATGGACCACATGGTGGAGGTTCTCATCCCCACCCCCAATACCCCCTTCTCTGAGATCCCAACTCTGCCTGCTATTCACCTCTTCTCTGTGTAGGGCGCCTGCCTGCACACCTTCCTGGACACATGCCTACTCCTTCTTCTAGGCTCTGCTTAAGCATCACTTCCTCCAGAAAGCCCACCAGGATTTCTCCAAGCCTCAGGCTGCCTCCAGGTGTTTCCCTTGTATCATTTGCAGAACAGTTGCTCTACTAGACAACTCAATGCCCCACATAGAGCCAAGCTTATAGGAGAGAGAACAGCTCTCCTTCTCTCAATCAGAAGCAGCTCTGCCTCTTCCTGTTTTATGTATTAGGATTTCACGAGAGAATTTTTTTGGAGAAAAATACCAACTTTCACAAAAGATTTGGAAACACTGTTCTAGGCTGTGGAATTAGTCTGATGGGGAAACCGAGACCCTAAGACTCCATCATGATGACTTCTAAAGGCTAAGTAAGGATGGAGTCAGTCAGTCTGAGGATAAAAAGCCAGCGGGTCATTGCACAGAGTTCTTACCAATGAGGGTCTAGAGATGTGGAGTAAGAGAAAGCTGGAAAGTTGAATGCTTAACTCAAAAGCCAGCTATCCTGACACATCTGATAAAGCTCCTTCCCAAGAGGAGGCATGCCTTGGAAGAGGCTGCAGAATGTTAACTAGGAAGACAAGTTTATGCTTCCAGAGCCTTTCTCTTGTCTTTCTAAAGGATTTTAGAGATGGTAAAGCCACTTACTCCTCTGGGTTCTTGTGTCTGTGCATTTATTTGCACTTTTCACATCATTCCAGAATATTCTATGTACTGGTCCATTATCCTCAAGATACCATAACCTCTCCATGGGGGAGAAGGGGTGAACTGTGTTCACAGTGATATCCCTACAGGCACTATAGGTAGACGGCCTGTTTTCTGAGTACTCCTGCTTAACTTACAAGGGGGAACCCAGGTCCAGCCTGCTGAGGGCAAGACCCAAGACATTTAGCTGTTTAATGGAGAAGCTGGGTGGAACCCAAGTCTTCAGACTTTCACTGCTCACCCCCAAGCCCTGACCTTGCCTGGGTGGCACCAACACAGGCCCCTCAGCACACAGACTTCCCGTGCTCCTTCCCGCATGGGCTGGAGGCAGAGGTAGTGGTGGTGTGTGACCTGGCATTGAGTCATGGGGAGACCACCTTGTAAGGTGCCCTTCTCGTTCTTTAAGTGACTGAATTCCCCAACCCCAGAAAAGGGGAGAAGGGGAGGCAAATATATACTCATTGTGCACTGAGCACCAACTGTGTACCAGAGACCTCTCTCTCTCTCTCTCTCTCTTTCTCTCTCTCTCTCTCTCACACACACACACACACATACACACACACACACACATACCGAGTTCATAGTCTAAGAACACATTAACATAGATACCTCAATTGGGTTCTCATAACGACCCCAGGAGGTAGTGATTTCCATCCCCATTTTCCAGATGACAAAATTAAGCCCAAGAATAAATGGCCCTAAAATAGGGAGTTTCAGATTCAAGTCAAGTCTTTGTGACCCCTAAGGCCAGGGTGCTCTTCCCAGGACCTAGTTTCCCTAGCCTGCCAGACTGACTCACTCCATCCCGAGTTGCACTCCATAGCATTATAACTAGGTCCAGCCAACACAAGTTCAGTTCCATTCAATAGTCATACCCCAAGAGCCAACTTTATGGGACCATCCCCTTATCCCAGGCCATAAAAGAGAGATAATGAAAGCACAGTCCTGCCCTCTCAAAATCACAGGCTATTTACTTTCAACACGAAGTGGTATACACTAGGGAAGAAGGTATGGCAAAGGTTTTAAAAAAAAAAACAAAACACTAGCATCTATTGAGTGCTTATTGGATGCTTGACATGTTCTAAAGGCTTTATATTTAATACTCATAACAACACCATGGGTGTATTCTATTGTTGTTATTCCCCATATTACAGAGGGATTTGAAATTTAAAGTGATTTTGTCACCTGTCCACTACTGCTGTGGGGACAAAAGCATGGTCACGTTAGCCTGAAGGCAAAGCCTTTGCTAGACTCAACCATTGCATTATATTGGAGGTTCAAGAAAGGCTTCCTGGGAGTAGGTGGTTTTCCGGCTCTGAATAATATCCCAATCTCTTCCTCCTAGGACTCCTTACAAAAACAGAATAATTCATTGGGAGATTTTTTTCAAAGTCCTCCCCTGATTTTGATCCTGAGAGAAGCAACCTTTTCCTCTCAGCATGCCATAGGCATTATCATGCCACACCTTGGCCAAGCCCCTTCCCACTGCCTAGGAGCTTTCCTTCTCTCTCCTACCCTGCCAGGTCCAGCTCAACTACAGCCTCCTGGAGTCTTCTTCCCTCCAGCATGGACACATGACCCCCTCTCCCTCTAAATTCCCTTAGCAGGTCTTGAAGCTGGGGATGAGGGAATGGGGAAGAGGCCTTACGTTACCAAGAATCCAGTAATTACAAGACATGAGATGGTGAGTTTTACACAATCACAGCTTTTAATCTCACTTTGTCCTTACATTACTTATTTCATGAAGCAGGTGTCACCATGACACAGACAATGAGTCACACTGCAGTGTCATTACTTGCTCAAGGTCACCTAGTTCGTGAGCACCAGAGTGAGAATTCATGTGTCTGACCCTTAAGTTCACATTCTTAGCTTATTGTGCCTGGAATGGTATTTGTCTGCTGCTGCAGACGCCTGTCCAGCTATGAACAGATGGTGTACCCCTCGAAGGCACAAATAGGGTTATTGCCGTATCTTCTGACCCTTGGCATGTAGTAATTACTTGTTGAAATTGTATCAAATAGATGAATATTTTATTTTCTTTTGTTATTAAAGTATATTTAACATATAGTGCTATTAGTTTCAGGTGCACAAAATAGTGATTCAACAATTCTATACCTTACTCAGTGCTCGTCACGGTATGTATACTCTAAACCCCCATATCTATCTCAGCCACTCTCCCATCCACCTCCCCTCTGGCAACCACCAGCTTGTTCTCTGTAGTTGAGTCTAGTTTTTTTCTCTGGTTTTTCTTTGCTCATTTGTTTTGTTTCTTAAACACTATATGAATGAAATCATATGGTATTTGTCTTTCTCTTATTTCACTTAGCATAATACCCTCTAGGTCCACCCATGTTGTTGCATATGGCAAGATCTCACTCTTTTTTATGGCAAAATAATATTCCATTGTGTACGTATACCATAACTTCTTTATCCATTCATCTATTCAGGGATACTTGTGCTGTTTTCATATCTTAGCTATTGTAAATAATCCTGCAATAAATCTTAAGGGTGCATGTATCTTTTTGAATTGGTGTTTGTGTTTTCTTTGGGTAAATATCCAGTGGTGGAATTCCTGGATCTTAAGGTAATTCTATTTGTAATTTTTTGAGGGACCTCTATACTGTTTTCTACATTGGTTGCACCACTTTGCATTCCCACCAACAGTGCACAAGAGTTCCTTTTTAGCCACATCCTCCTCAACATTTGTTATTTCTTGAGTTTTTTATTTTAGCCATTCTAACAGGCATGAGGTAGTGCTCGCTTTGGCAGCACATATACTAACAGGCGTGAGGTAATATTTCACTGTGGTTTTGATTTGCATTTCCCTGATGATGAGTGATGCTGAGCATCTTCTTATGTCTGTTGGCCATCTGTATTTCTTCTTTGGAAAAACATCTATTCAGGTCCTCAGTCCATTTTTAGATCAGATTGTTTAGGTTGTGCTTTGTTCTGGTGTTGAGTTATATAAGTTCTTTATCTATTTTGGATATTAATCCCTTATTGGATATGTCATTTACAAATATCTTCTCAGTAAGTTGCCTTGTCATTTTATTGATTGTTTTCTTCACTGTGCAAAAACTTTTTATTTTGGGGTAGTCTGAATAGTTTGATTTTGCTTTAGTTTCCCTTGCCTAAAGAGACTTATCTAGAAAGATGCTGCTATGGCTAATGTCAAAGAAATTACTGCCTATGTTTTATTCCAGGAGTTTCATGGTTTCAGGTCTCTATGTTTAAGTCCTTAAACCATCTTGAGTTTACTTTTGTGTATGGTGTAAGAAAGTGGCCCAGTTACATTTTTTTTGCATGTTGCTGTCCAGTTTTCCCAGAACCATTTGTTGAAAAGACTGTCTTTTCTCCATTGTACATTCTTGCTCCTTTGTCATAGATTAACTGACCATACAAGCATAGGTTTATTGCTGGGCCCTCTACTTCGTTCCATTGATCTAGGTGTCTATCTCTGTGCCAATACCATCCTGTTTAACAGGAGTCCATACTCTAGCTTTGTAGTATGTCCTGAAACCTGGGATTGTGATACCTCCAGCATTCTTTCTTTCTTAAGAATGCTTTCACTATTCAGGATGTTTTGTGGTTCCATACATACATTTGTTCTAGTTCTGTGAAAAATGCTGCTGGTATTTTGATAGGGATTGCATTAAATCTGCATATTGCTTTAGGTCGTATTTTAACAATAAATGAATATTTTAAGTGTCTTTATATCCTCAGTGTTCAGTAGAGTGCCTTCTATACTTTTTAATTTTTTAAAAATTAAGACAAATAATTTATCAGCAGTTAAGCTTAGCATGAATGATTTTGTACTTTACACACACACACACACACACACACACAAAGTATAAGATGATGCTGTTCTTGCTGACATTTCATTGCTTTCAACTTAATTATTATAATCATGGCTAACCCCAGGCCTAGGTAGAAAGTTAACTCCAACCTACTCTGGATTTCACTCCTAGCCCTTTTGTGGCATGGGGATGACTCTGGATTCTCAGGTTTGTGGAGCAGTATGATGGTAATAAAGACAGAGGGCCTGGGTTCCTGGGCTCTGCTCTTTCTCTAAGTAACTTCTTATCTTGATTATAGCTAGTTAATCTCCCTATACTTTTAGTTCTTCAAGAGAAAAGTACTCTTAGGTTGCAACTGAAGCTCTGATGTTCTGTGAATCAGGCAAGAGGACCTCTGAACTTCTAGTGAAGGAGTTTTTTTTTTTTTAAAAGATGGAGATATGTAAGCTTTCTTAATCACAACCCCGAATTTGGCAAGATGTGTTCCATTGCCACCGAGCGGCCCTGAGGTCACTACTAACTTGACAGCACCAGGAGCGAAGTTCTTCCTAACAGGTAGAAATTCCAATTTTGATTTCCACATCAGTTCACACAATATAAAGTATGATAAAAAATTAATGACAGCTGCCTATCTCAAAATATTAAGAATAAGCACCCTTTAGGTCTCTATAGCAATTCTTTCCATAAAGAAGCCTTTCTACAGAAAGCAGTCTCGTGGCCAGAAGAAAAGCTTTGGAGAGATACATCCAGGAGAAGAACAAACCGTTTAAAACCATTCTCACTTAAGTGTATTATTTAGAGTTATAAAGGTAACCAACAAAAGAACTGAAGATGTTATATATATTGACTCCTAATTACAAGTGCACCCTGGGAGGACGTGGGAGCGGTGGGATGTCAGCGAACTAAACCTTCACTTAACCCAGCAGGGAGGCGGTAGATGTGTAAAGCTGACATATCACTTTGGAGCAGTTTAAGAAAATACTATGTAATGATATGGAAGCAATCACCAGAAAAACTAAAACCAAAAGAAGTTAAATGTGGGGGATGCCTGGGTGGCTCAGTTGGTTAAGCAACTGACTCTTGGTTTTGGCACAGATCAGAATCTCAGGGTCATGGAATCAAGTCCTGCATCGGCCTCCTTGCTGGGTATGGAGCGTACTTGGGATTCTCTGTCTCTGTCTCTGTCTCTCTTTCTCCCTCCCTCTGCCCCCTGCCCCGCCCCCTGCTCACAAGTTGTCTCTCTCTTAAAAAAAGACTCTTAAAAAAAAAAAAAAAAAAGGTAGTCAAGTGTAGTTACCTCAGGAGAGGTGGATCTGAGGTTGGGGAGGAGTTTTGCTTTTCATTATAAGACTTTCTGCACTATTTTATTTTGTAATCATTTATAAGGATATCTTTGATTTTAGAAAATGAAAAAACAATTTGGTCTTCAGGAAGTCACTGTCCTTTCGGGAGTTTGGAACCATTCCCATGTTTCTATTCATCTCATTGCTGTGGCTTTTGGTGAACAGAATGTGGTGCCAAGGGAGTATAGGCTGTGTGTTCTATGTTCATGTTAAGGGAGTAAGGGGCAGACACAGGACAATCTTTCCAGCCATGGTGATGAATGTTCACAAGTTCTCCATGTTCTTTCAAAAGGTACATTTTCTGAAAACATGGTTTAAACAATCAGCAATGAGGCTGGGGCAATAGCCTATCCTCCTAGTTCATTTACAGGGGAAATAATTGCCAGGTATCACATCTTTGCTAATTGCTTGGAGTAAGGGCCCTGGGAAACATCTGTAAAGAAAACCCAATCCTAGGGATGGTGTGAAAAGTTCAGATCAAGATTAGCCAGGTGTCCATGTCCTAAGATGCATGGTTATTCTCAGGCTGGCAGTCAGAGATGGGGTGTAGAGGGTGCAAAGGGTGCCAGGCTGGACTTGGAAGACATGGCTTCTGGCTGTGATCCTGGCAATGCTGGGCTGTGGGCTCCAAACAGCTTACAGATGGCCCCACACAGAGCAGCCCACGAGGTGGCATTCTCCTTTCCAACTTCACTCACTTTATTAGCTATGCCTACAAATTTAAAAATCACCACTTCTAAGTTGTTTTGAGGATTAATGAGTTGATACAGCAAAAGCACTGGAATCCTGTAACTTCCTAACTGATCTCCCCAGTCTTACCTTCCCCCAGTCACAACCCTTCAGTGGCTTCCCACTTCCTGTTGCATTATGTACCAATAGTACATGAGCCACACACATGAGCCACGTATGTAATTTTAACTATTCTAGTAGCCATTTGAAAAAAGTAATAGGAAACAACTGACATTAATTTTAATAATATATCATGTGTATTTTATTTATAAATGTATTTATCTAAAATATTAACATTTTAATACATAATCAATATAGAAAATTAATAGGACATTTTATATTCTTTATTTGAAATGCAGTACTTATTTTACACTGAAGGTAGATATGAATTTGGACTAGCCGCATTTCAAATGCTCAATAGCCATATGTGGCTGTTGGCTACCATACTGGATAGTGTACATCTTGATCTTTCAGTTTCTCTAACAGAGCCACACACTCTCTGGCTTCTTCTCACATGCTGTTCCCTTTGCCCAGAGCATCTTCGACCACCCCCAACCCACTTTGCAAAGCTAACTTTCAAATCAAGTCACTTTCTTCTGGAAATTCCGCACAGCTCTGTTAGCCTAGGGTAAGGGCCCCTCCCACATGTTCTCACAGCATCCCACACAATCTCATTAAAATACATACTAAGGGGGATTCCTGGGTGGCGCAGTGGTTGATCTGCCTTTGGCTCAGGTCGTGATCCTGGGGTCTTGGGATTGAGTCCCACATCAGGTTCCCTGCAGGGAGCCTGCTTCTCCCTCTGTCTGTGTCTCTGCCTCTCTCTCTGTCTCTCTCTGTCTCTCATAAATTAATAACTAAAATCTTAAAAAAAATACATACTAAGGGAGTTATAATTGCTTGGGTTTCTTAGACTTTAATCTCTACATATATCTTGTTTATCACTAAGCCTCTAATGCCCAGGATGTACCTAATATATAACAGACACTTCCAATAAACATATGTGGTTTTGCTTGCTGAAATGAAGCACAATTCAGGCCTTGGGCATGGATCTGCTCAAGGATCATCCTAAGAAGCAAAGGAAAACCAACTGTCCCTCTCCTCACAGACCCTGGAATCAGACAATTCTTGATTCCAATCTTGATTCCACAGCTTAATTAATCTGTGTCCTGGCCATGTCCCTTTACCTCTTGGAGCCAGCTTTGCCATCTGTAAAATGTGGCTATCAATCCCTAACTTGCATGATTGTTGCACAGATTAAACCACTGTAGTCTAGAATAGTATCAGACACATGGTCAATGCTTAACACCTAATTCACCAAACCGAATATGTCATCAATTATAGTTGCTTTTGTCATAAGATACCTCATGACCTCATGAGCCACTGAAAAAAAGAGGAAGGGAATCTCATCAACAATGCCAGTTGAACTATGACACATATAACATGTAAGATGCACCTTGATTTCAGAGTTGTTGAAATGTTAAATTATGTGTGTCTTGAAATCTATGACATAATGAACAGCAAATGCTCCCCACTATCCCCTGGGGAGTAACCCATCAGGACACGGAGGTAGAAGGTGAGACCTCTGCTTTCCTTAGGCTTTGCTGGAAGGTGAGGAATGTGTCTACTGAATCCTCACTATGCATCAGCCACTTTCCTTACATTATTTTTAATTACTCCTCAAAACAATCTTATTTGGTATATCCTTCATTTTTAAGGGGAAGAAATGGCAGCTCAGAGAGGCAAAGTCTCCCAGCTAGCACGTGGTAAAGCCAGGACTGGATCTCAGGCCCTACATGATGCATAGCCCCAGCCACCTCCCGGAAGGCAAGCCTTTTCCAAAGGCCCGCACTCCAGAGGCTGATAGAAGCCCCTAAAGCCTTGTCAGCATCCTATTAATGCACTGTAAAGGCCTAAACTCCTCAAACAAGCTCAGGATCAAACAGTCAGACATGAGCTTATTAGATTTAATGCCAGGAACAAACCTTGCAGACAACAGGTTAAGGAGGCCCCTGCAGTCTGAGGGATGAGCAGAACCTTGCTCTCCAGGGGCCACAGGCTGGCACAGCAAGAGGGTAGCACCACTCTGCTCCCTCCAATATCCAGCCGCAGGGAAGAAAGAGGAAGAAGGAAGGCTGACCTCCTTTGTCCATGGCATCAGGAAGCTTCGGTATTCCTTGAGAGCACCCAGTTGTGAGTGGAGAAATGCGGAAAGACCCGAGGGGCTGAAACGGCCAGGAGTGATAAATTGAAGCAGAGGGGGGTCTTTAGTGCAGGGAGGCCCTTGTGTGGGGAAGTCATCTGAAGTCATAAGTGCCTGAAACACGCAGGTCAAATGTAAACACCTAGCTGGGTGGCAGGGGCTAAGGACCAAAGGCAAAGAGGCAGAGGTCCCCCATCAGCTACAAGGGATGGGATTTGCTTCCCGAACTGTAGAAGGTCTTCTGTGGGAGGCAGCAGGCTCTTTGCTGTCCCAGGTATGCTGAGGCTCAGATGACAATTGCTGGTCCTGCAGATTTCAGATACAAGGATTTTTGTTCCTTTAATTCTCTTTCCTTAGAAAGTTCAGCCTCTTTCCATGGAGTCAACAAAATCAGGTCACTGCTTTTTTCATCCGGGGAAGTCGGTGCTTAATGAGAGTTTCTTAAGCCTTTGCTTTGTGTCAGGTAGCTCCCTCCATCCCCCTTACATCTGTCCAGATGTAAGGACAGATGAGTCTCTGGAAGTCAGGTAAGAGAGGTGATGGTCTGCCAAAGTGGAGGGCAAGGCTCACCGGCCTGCCCGGCACTGCAGAGCCCTCCCCCTCCAGTCCTCGGCTGAAACCCCAGCGCTCGGCATGAGGGAGAATAAAACCCCTGAGCTGGCACTTCCAGCTGTGGCATTTGATGACTCTGCTCTAAACTAGGAAAAAATTTAAAAGCCTAGCCATGTAACAATAGCAGCCTGGTATGACAGCAAGATGGCCTTGATCACTGAAGAAAGCAGTATTTTCACCTTAGTTCGGCTGTGACATGACCTTCCCCACGGTGTGGCCTGGGTTCCATTCTAGGTGCCACCCATCACTTGACACGTGGCCTTGGCCAGAGTTCTCTCTGTGCCTAAGTTTTCTTGAGGGTCTGGGAGAGCTTAGTGGCTTTCACACTGTCCTCAGGGGATCCTAAGGTCTCTCTTCCCTCCTCCCCACTTCATCCAGACAGCTCTACTTTCCTCGATTTTATAGATTGTGAGTCCCTATAAAATTTCCTTTGAAGTGAGGCTTTTGTGACCAATAAAAGTCTGAAATCCACCAGCCTGAACAATCTTGTGCATTGCTTCCAGCCCTGACATTCCCTGGTTCTAAAAATCACCAAGTTGCAATCTATTTGAGAGAACAAATAATACTCGAAGACTCAAGGTTCTGGATATGTGTGAGCGGTGTGCTTGTGAGTGTGTTTAATCCTTTAACTTTTTTTTTTTTTTTTTTTTTTTTGGATGCCTCTGCTTCTCAGACACAAACCACATATAAACATTTCACCTGGAAAGTTCGGCTGCTCTCAAGTCATTTATGTGCACAAAGTGCCTGCAGGCAAAGCAGGACAAGCGGGCATCTGTGCCCAGCACCCGCTACGTGCTTTGCACCCTGCAGGTGGGGAAGACACTGCTGTCTCACGGCTTGCAAACAAGCAACCTAGTTGAGAGAAACATAGCTCTGCCAGCCAGGTACTCACACCCTTGGCTTTTTATTTCTCCTGCTGGCCTGTCTCTATCCCCCACGCCCTCCTTGATTCTTGCCCATCTCTCTAAGATGGAAAAAAAGAAAAAAGAAAAAGAAAAAAAGACAGGAAATGGAGCCCAGTAACCATTTCAAGATGGTGATAGGATGCTAGAAAATCTGCACTGAGTGGGCTGCAGACTTTGTAACATTTCCAAAGGCTTGTTGGGTCAAACTTCCAGACCCAGGACCATCGTAGAACCACAGCTGCACACCCAGCCTGAGGGCAAAAAGATTTGAAGCCAGTTCTCCCTGGGTGACAGGTAATCTTCAGCGTCCTGTGCAGACAGGCCTGCTGGTCCAGCCTAAGATCCCGGCAGCGGGGAGGGAAAGAGAGGAAATCCAGACTGCAAATAAATCAAAAATATTTTCTACTTCTCTTTGGACCCTGTGGGTTTTATTTGGGGGAAGGGTGGAGCTCACATGCTTTTCTGATTACATCTTCACTATGCCACCTAAAAATGAGCAGATAAATAGCCTGGAAAGCTACAAGAGGCCCTGGAGATCATCTAATTCACCTCCCACCTTAAGGATGGGAGAACTAGCATCCAGAATAGAGGAGCTCCTTGCTGGGAGTCAACCAACTCTAGAAAAATTTGGTCTGGACCTCAGGCCACTGGCCGTTTCATTCAGTTCCCAAGGCTCAAGTCTCCTGCTTTAGTCACAGCACGCTGTGGTAAGAGAGGGCAGGAGTGCTGTGCATAGCACATGCGGGGACATGGTACCTGTGTGTAGGAGGCATATTACAGCAGCCATGTGTCATTGTTCAAGTTGTACACTGCACAAGGCGGTGAATGAGACCCCAAAGCTGGTCCACACTGCATGCCCACCCGCGTGCCCTGATGCAGGGCTCTGTCTGCTTGGAGGAAAGGCATCTTTCTCTGTCAAGGAAGTGCTCTATGGGCGAGCAGGACTTCTGGGGAGCAGAGAGTATTCACAGAGGAGAAATTGGAACATGGCACCAAGAAGAGTTTATCAGGCAGAGAAGGAAGAGCAGGCATTCTGTGACAGGGAGGATGTGCAAAAGGCCCTGTTAGGGATGTGTTAAAGTCAGCGGTCGGCGTAGCTCTCTCCTGGCCTAGGCCCCATGCCCTGTGACACCTGAGTCTCCATCTCCAGCATCTCCAGGAGGACCAGGACAGTAAATTCCCGCTCTGGATACCATCTTAGTAGAAGATTACAGACCCTGCCCCTCATAGCCACCTCACTGCCCCATTCCAACCACTCTGGTGTCCTGATAGAACCTTCAGAAGCTTCTGTCTCTACCACACTCCCTACTGCTCTCAGGGCACCCTCTGTGGCCTCGCTCCCTCTTGGCCAGCCTTTTCCACGTCCCCCCCCCCCCCCCCACCAACTTCCTGAGGAGAGAGGAAGCCGATCAGCCTGAGGAAGGGAGAACCAGCCCAGCTGCTCTGCCTGCCTCTTGGGGTCAGGGTCAGCTGGCTGCAACCACTCCTCCCCCTCCATCCCCTCAACTTCTGCTGCTTTAGGAAAGGGCTGAAGACACAGATTCTAAATATAGGTACATCTCCCAACCTCCTGCCCAGCTAATATTAGCCCTTTTGTGGAATCCACTGACAGCAGTATTCCCCTTTTTTTGGCTGCACTGGTGGGAATTCTTCTGCTTACAGTAAGGGAGGCTGAGCCAGCAAAAGACTGGGGACCACACTGAGCCAAATACAGTGAGAGCTCTGCTAACTGGGGGCTGTGCCAGATGATTTATGGAGCTCCTTTCCAACACAAGATTTATGATTCTATGAACGGGGAGGCTTGGGAAATGGGGGTGGGGGGCTGGTTCTGGTTAATTGAATTTGTCAGCTTCCAGATGGAGGAGGCACTAACATTTGTTGATAATTTACTCTGAGCCAAGGATACTACTGAGGATTTCAAATATGTGATTTCCTTGAATCTTTACAACAGCCCTAGGAGAGGGGTAGGACTGTTATCCCTATTTTACAGATGAGGCCACTGAGGCTCCTCGAAGGGAAAGTGACTGGCTCTATGACAAACAGCTAGTCAATATAAAGATGAGATTTGAACTCAGGTCTTGGTGACCCCAAAGCCTTGATTTTTCATCATGCTGGTAGGTTTATTTGCTTCAATCTGGTAGAAAATCTTCTGAAGACAGTACGGGTATGATGCGTCTGTATGGTCCATAGTTAGGATCAGAGAAGCGGAGCAGGAGTTGAGTCAGGGGCCTTGAACCCTGGGCCTGCCTCTGTCAGGCCAACCTGCAGGAACCGGGTAAGGGTCTCTGAGCCTGGGTTTTCCTTTCTTCAGGTAAAGGAACTCCAGTGGCACTTTTAGCCCTGACTCTTGGTTGGAGTCTATGTTGCATTTCTCTGAGTAGGTATTTTGATGGCCAGTTCTCACCACCCAGTAAAAAAATGTAGCCTGAAAAGGGCCTGGGGATGCAGGAGCCTGAGCTGGGGGCAGAGGACAAAATGAACAAGTTACTGACCAGGAGGTTCCAAAGTCGCCTTCCTACAAGATTTGAGATCATTGTCTTGCAACTCCTCTCTGCAAAGTAAAAGAGAACAAAAAAGCTAATTCTGCCTGAGGTAGCATAGCACAAATGAGGTCCTTGGGGTGTCTCTAATGCACTTGGAAAGGAGAGGAGAGGAGAAGGCAGATTCAAGGGAGAGTGTGAGTGACCAGTGATACATGGGCGGACAGTGGGTATTGATTTCATTCGATTGTTTATCTTCCCATCTTGTTCCAATGAAGATTTAATGCAGGAGGATTTAGGAGGCAGTGATACCTAAGAGGACGGCAATGCTATCCACTGAGAAAGGAATGGAGCCAGTGAAGACAGCTGATCGAGTCTAGAAACATAGTCATGACTGCTTGTCTCCTCTAGGAAAATGAGACTCACCAGACAAACTGACTCATGTCTGTCCAATGGATTGTTCTTTGCACCTGCAGAAATGCACTCTTCAGTGTGTTGGCCTCCTTGACAGTGTCTTGGTTAACGACTTAGGACCAAAGACCAAGGCTTGCTTGATAGCTCCTGAGAACCTCATGGAAGGATCTCTTCCCAGACTCAGACACTGGAGGAGCTCCCCCAACAAGCAGAGTCAGAGGAAGTCCCCCAAGCCCTACCACTTCATCTCTGTTGTATTTTATTGAAGTTAAACCAATCCTGAAATTTCACTCCAAAAACGTTTCCTGGACCATTTCTCCGAGGAAGGAAGTAGGCCCATTAGCGAGCTACTCAAGTGGCCCGTGCAGTCCCTTGGGAGTTCTCGGAGCCGGCAGCTTTTGAGCAGTACTGGCAATGTGTGTGCGTGTGCACAAGTGACAGGCGGGGGCGGTGACACTGTCACTACCAGGAAATCACAAACAACAGGATTGTTTCCAAGGTGAGACAGGGGTTCTGCTTCCACACAGAAACAAACAGAGCCTGAAGGAAAAGCACACAGGCACGCCACCCTGTACAGATCCAGACAAGTGCACAGGGTCTAAGGACATACATGCACCCAACACTCACAAGCAAGGGCATGGACGCCTGAGCCCACAGAACAAAGCGGACACATTCACATGCGTCTACACCTGCAGAGTCCCCAGGCACACAGGCACACCACCATGGCTCAGCCCTCTATGTGTCCTTCCACCTGGGCATGAGGGCTAGGGAGGGTGGTCCTTCCGAGCTGGCACCAGTAGAGGAGGATTTCCAATGTTTTGATTTACACAGAACTCTGCCCCACCATGTCAGCAGGTTCATTTTCACAGCTCTTTCCTCGGCCCCTTCTGCCCAGAAGATCCCGCAATGAGTGGTCCAGGCAAAGAATGAAAACAGACCTTAAGGAACTTAACATCAGAGGAGAGGCAGCAGACAAGACAGTGGTAAGGAGGCAGGCAGGCAGGCAGGCAGGGACATGGGTGGCAGGCTTCTCTAGAGTCAGGCCATATCATACTGCTGGATCCCCAGAGCCCAGGAAGGTGGGGACACCCAATGGTGCTCCACAGATGATCACTCACAGACGATGAATTAATTCAAGGCTATTTCTGGCCAGACTTATTCAATCTATCTTGCCTCCCCACTCCCCCAGTACCAGGTCCCTATTCCGTATAGCCTGGCCATAGGGGGCCCTCCCTCACCAGGCATGAGGTGTCTTCCCACCTCATCCCCTCCACTATATGCCCCCATATCTGCATATCACTCATTGTTTGTATGCAACCGAAACTTTCCCTCTTTCTCCAGGACTCCAGACCCTTCCAGGTTTCAGAACCTCTGTGCAAAGCTTCCCGCCACCAGGAAGACCCTTTGCTTCCTTCTCTGTTTGGTAAACTCTTTCCCTTCTTTGAAGCTGCATGTTCTGTAGCCTTCACTGATCCTTCCCTCCCTACCTCTTCCCCTAGTCTGATTCATTGCACCCTCTCAAGAGCCCCTGAAGACCTTGCTTCATCCCTTTCTGACTCCCTGCCCAGGGAGCAGCTCCAGGTGGGGTGGGGCACCCTGTCCCACTCCTCCCAGAGCCTCACCCTCAGTAAAGCGATGCTGGGATGAGAAGGTGGGGAGGACTCAGCTGGGCCTGGTTCTGGGCTTTATGGAGTCCTGTAACTTCCTCCCTCCTTGGAGTGGGCACAGAAGCAGCAATAGATGGCAAGCATGAGAGCCAGAGTGGAGATGGAAGTGCGTCTGGGGCACAGACTGTACAAAACCTGCATCTAGGGCTGCTGCGATTATGCAGGTCCTCCCCCTGGGACACCTTCCAGGGCATAATTCATCCCCTTACCCCTTGACATGTGGATCTTACAGCCTCTGTCCCACTTAACCTCACCAAAGCACTCTTCTCCAGAGGCCCCTGGGTATAAAACATCATTAAGGACATATCTCTCCCAGGTTAAACTTTCTAACTCCCCAATGCCCAAGAGACACTGCTCTGCCTTTTGGCTAGAGAAAGTAGGGCAGCCATGCTGGGTCAGTGGAAGCAGGAGCTGTGGGACCCTCCTGCCCCCTCAGGAAAGCCTCAGATTGATTAATACCTGCTTGGCCCACTCAACAAAATAAACTTATAAAATGAGATGATTTAAAATCTTTTTTTTTTCCTTATTGATTTATTTGTATTTCTAAAAGGTCACAGTCAATTCTTTTTTTAACTGGACAGAAACCCAGAATGAGTAAAGGATTAAGATACAGAAGTAAATTCAGCGGCAAAAACATCTGAATATCTTTACATTCTGGAGAGCATGGCGTTAGGCTCTGCACATAGAGAGGTGAGAGAGATCTATGCTCAGCCTTCCGAGAGCCTCTGTGTTAGTAGAAAAAGAGTTTCCTTGTTTACATTCAGATTCAAAGGCAATCCTTGGCGTCTTGGATATGCCTGAGGATGTCACAGGGGTCCTTCCAGGGCCTTCTCACAGCGAACCCAAGAGGGAAGTATTATGATCACTTCTCTTCCCCAGATGAAAAACAGTGAAGCTCAGAGGGTTAGATGATTTGTCCAGGGTCAAGAAGCCACCGAGCAGATTGGGATTTGAGCCCAGGTTTATGTAGCTCCCAACCTTGATGGTCTTGCTTCTATAATGAAATGGCCCTATCTCTGGTGCAACAGTAGAAAATCCTGAAGATATTTGGAGAACCCTTATTTCATTTCATTGTCACAACAACTCTAATAAGTAGGCATTAATGTCTCTATTATTACCAGGGAGCACACTGAGATTCAGTGTTATCCATTCCAGCTTGGAAATGGGAGTCAGGATCAGAATTCAACATTTTTGAGTCTGACCTCCTACTAAGCTGGGGGAATGGCCCTTCCAGGGTCATGGAAGGGAAGACAAGGTCCAGGGGGTGGGGGACGCTCCATGACAAGGCCCTAGGAGACCTGCATGTCATTCCAGGACAATTCTCTAAGGTCTAGACCTGACCTTTGTTACCAAATCTTGTTTCAGTTCTGCCTCTAAAAAAACATCAAAATCCTGTCAAAAGACCAAAAAAAAAAAAAAAAAAATCATTTGACAAAATCTGATACACTTTCCTGAAAAAAATACGTAACAAACTATGAATACAAGGAAACTTCAGCTTAATAATGGCCACCTTTGAAAAACCCACAGCTAACATTGGACTTAATGGTGAAAGACTGAAATTTTCCCTCTAAGATTAAAAACAAGACAAGCTGTGTGCTCTCACCATACTGTATTGGAGGTTCTAACCAGGGAAATTAACCAAAAAAAAAAAAAAAAAAAAAAAGATAAAAAGGCATCCAGATTAGGGAAAAGGAGAAGTAAAACTATCTCCATTCACAGACAGATAACAAGATCTGGTATGTAGAAAACCCTAGTGAATCCACAAAAGAATACTGGAACTAATAATCATGTTCAGCAAGGCTGCAGGATATAAGATTATTGTACCAAAATCATTTGTTTTCTATATACTAGCAATGAACAACCTAAAAATGAAATCAAGATACCAATTGTATTTCTGATTACATCCAAAAAACCATGAAAATATTTAGGAATGAATTTTAAAAAGAAGTGCAAGACTTCTTGACAAGTGCAAAACTTCTTTATATGTCATGTGTAATCATATGTATAATACTGAACACCATAAAACACCGAAGGGAAAGACATCTATGTTTATGATTTGAAAGACTTAATATTATTTAGACGGCAACATTCCTAACTTGCTTGACAGATTCAATGCATTCCCTACTGAAACCCCAGTTGGATTTTTCTTTTTTTAAGAAATGGGTAAGTGTATCCTAAAATTCATATATGGATGAAAGAGACACAGAATACCCAAAGCAGTCTTAAAAAAGAACAAAGTTGGAGGACCCATAGTTCTCAATTTCAAACCTTTTATGAAGCTACAGTAATCAAAACAGTGTGATATTGGCATCAGGAGAGACATACAGATCAATGGGCTGATGGAATGGAACTAAGAGTCCAAAAATAAACCCTCACATTTATGATCAATTTATTTGTAATGAGAGTACCAAGATAATCCAATGAGGAAAGAACAGCCTTTTCAACAAATGGTGCTGGGACAACTGGATATCCACAAGCAAAAGAATGAAGTTGGTCGCATACTACACAATATACAAAGATTAACTCAAAGTGGATCATAAACTTACACATAAGAAATAAAACCATAAAACTCTTAGATGAAAACATAGGATCAAGTCTTCATGACTTCGGGTTAAGCAGTGATTTCTTAGATGTGATACCTAAAGCACAGATGACCAAAATAAGAACAAAAACAAAATGCTGAACTTCATCAAAATTAAAAATTTATGTGCTTTAAATAACATTATCAAGAAAGGGAAAAGATAACTCATAGAATGGGAGAAGATATTTGCACACCATATATTGGATGAGTAGCTTGTTTCCAAAATGGAAAAAGAACTCCTGTAACTCAACAATAAAAAGAAAAGTAACACAATTAAGAAATGGGCAAAGGACTTGAGTAGACATTACTCTAAAGAAGATATCAAAGTGGCCACCAGGTGCAAGTAGGGATGCTGAACATAGTTAGTCATTAGGGAAATCTGAATCAAAGCCACATGAGATGTCACTTCAAACCCAGAAGGATGGTTAGAAAAGGAGAGAGACTTTTCCAAAGTGTTGGGAAGAATATGAATAAATTGGAAACGTCACATGTTGCTGGTGGGATTGTAAAATGGTAACAGCTAATTTTGAAAGCAGATTGGCAGCTTCTGAAGATGTTCATCATATGACCTCACCATATCACTTCTAGGTATGCACCCCCAAAGAACTCAAAGTACATGTTTACACAACCACTTGTACACGAATGTTCATAGCAGCATCGCTCATAATAGCTAAAAAGTACAAAGAACCCAAATATCCATCAACTGAAAAATAGGTAAATGAAATGAGGTGTGTGTGTGTATGCATGTGTGTGCATGCACATGAATTAGCAATAAAAAGGAATGAAATACTCATACATGCTACAACATGGATGAATCTTGGAAACATTAGGCTAAAGCAAGAAATCAGACACAAAGGTAACATATATGATTCTATTTAAGTAAAATGTCCAGCATAAGCAAGTCCATGGAGAGAGAGAGTAGATTAGTGGCTGGTGGGGTCCAGGGGAGCAGAGAATGGGGAGTAACTGATAATGAAAATGGGGTTTCTTTCGGGGGTAATGAAATGATCTAAAATTAGATAGTGGTGAGCATTGCACAACTCTGTGAATATACTGGAAAACACTGAACTGTACAATTTTGAAAGGGTGAACTTTATGGCATGTGAATTATCTCTCAATAATGCTGTTATAAAAAAATATGCATGAAAAAGACTGTAGGGAATGGGGAAAGTGGAAACAGCTGACTTGCTAGAAGTAGTGAGATAGAAGGTAATTTTATTTTATTTTCTGTTATTGTTGTTTTAATGTTGTTTGGCAATGACATGTGAAAAGGAGGGAGAGAAAGTAATAGTCCAGTAGAGAAGAAGACAGCTAGCTTGGGAGTCCAGGGCTCCGAGGCTGTCATCCCTCACTCTGTTCGTCACTCTCACTAGCTAGACTTTATGCTCTTAAGTGGCTTCAACACCCTGAGTCTTGATTTCTTTTTCTTGGGAGTGGAATAATATCAACCTTGTAGGGCTGCTGTGAGGATCTCATGTGGCCTTACATACACAGAGCACATATGTGGCAGATACCTACAGTGTTCATCATCTTTCATCTTCATTTATTTATTCAAAGAATTATGGAGCATCTGGTACATACTGAGGATATAGATTGGTCCAACTAAGATTGGACCTTGTTCTTAAATATCTTGGAGTTTAGAGAAGACGGGCATAAATAACCAAAACAAGTTCACTGAGAAGGATCATAGTAAATATATCCACAAATAGTTTGTTGGACAAGTTATCAGCATAGATCAAATATGTTTGGGAATTTGTGTTGGGAGCTACTGGGGCCAGGTCAAGAGATGGAAATCCACAGAAGAATGATAGCATCCAGAACCACAGATCACATATTTGTTCTGTAGCATGGTTTCATGTGTACTGTCTCATGCAATCCTCAGAGAATGTCAGCGAGTAACGTATTACTACTGTACTTTATAAATGTACTAAGTCTTAGAGAAGTTAAGGGAAAGTTCTATTTTCATAAAGCCAGCTCATGGTGCAGGAACCCTTCAATGTCATGAAAGCTGCCTCTTCTGAGCAATCCTGGCCACATTCAACTAAGAAGGAACGTTGGGGTGGGAGCAGGGGAGTGAAGAAAATGAAGAGGAGCTCTCTCTAAGTGAGGCCTAGTTAAAGGTATTGAGTATGTAACCTGTCCCCTGGGGGTCCAGTGAGAAACATGCCAGATAGAAACCCAAGAACCAATTCAGCCCTGGATCACCTAACAAAGATTTACAGCCTTCCTTAGGGGAAATATTCATGCTCTGTAGGTCATCCATATCTAGCAAATACTTCTCCACTGATCTCACTAGGTAATAAGCTAGGGGTGGGGAAGGAAAACATAGTATTATTTATAGAGCACCTACTGTGTACAGGGCATTATACAAGGAGCTTCCCCAACAGTAGGCTCTTGAAGCATTGCAATGGCCTCTTTCTACATTGACACTGAGGTAACACTAATGACCAGAGAGGTCAAGTTCCCTGCCCAAGGTCACACAGAAAGCTTGTTATCAGAGAGGAGTGAGCCTCCTTTCCACTTAGATTCCAAATTTCTCCCTGTGCAAAGAAGTCATAGTCTCAAGGGCAGAGGGCAAAATCAACACATTGCCTGTAAGGGCTCAGAAGCTTCACAGCATCAGGGACCCATGCCATCCATTTATACAACATTAAAGAAAAAAAACAAACAAACAATGACCAGTCTGCATTTCCAGGGTGAGGGGGTGAGCCACTGGTTTTATTTTTGTATCCTCAGGGCTTAGCTGCCTATCTGACACAGAATAGGGACCTCTATAGATCCTCTTTAACAACAGCCTAAGTGACCCTTGATTTTGATGGAACCAGACCTCAAGTGACAGCAAAAGACCTCCCTTTACCAAATGCAACTTCCTCAAAGGAGCAGGATGACAGATGAGAGAGCACAGGCATTCAGCAGAGAGACCCAGGTGGGTCCTTCAGTGATGCTGGCAGACTATTTGTGACTGGCCAGCTGGACTGACCAAAGTCTCATTCATCAAAAGCCATAACAAGTCCATTTGTTGGCTTCAGTGCCAGCCCCATCCAATTGCCCCTGACAGTGAGTCTGTGATCACCAAGGCTCCTCACCATTGCAACATCTGCAGAATTAGTTGAAATGGAGCAATGGTAGGCCCAAGAGCCTGGCTGTACCCAGCACTCTATAACTACCTCACTCAGGGAAAACAGAAGAGTCTCCAACCCACCCAGCAGGGTAGGGTGTCCACCAGCACTCTGCAGTGATTCATGATAACCTACAGGATTAACAACTGAGGGCACAGAGCTCTCAGCCAGGCAAGATTCAACAAGAGGAGCCTGGACTCATCAAGGGATCACCCCAATAAATGTCCCAAAGGTATAAAAGAAAGAACACAGATTTAAGGAGCCTACAGACCTAAGAGAAAGCCCAGCCCTCCCTGCAAGAGGTCTTACCTTCAGAAAGCATCTTGGCCTCTCTAAGTATCCAATTTTTCATCAGCTAAACCTGGATGTCATGTGCTGCTGTTACACAGGCCAGACAGGCTAATTGGATGGACGAGCTTGGCAGGTGACTGGCAATGTGAATACTCGGTGAAGGAAGGATGCTTGAAGGGAGCTGATGGTTGATATAAGAATGGATGAGATGATGCAAGAATATGTGGTTAAAAAAAAGAGAGAGAGAGATAAAGCTGTTGAGGGAGGGAGAGGGAGAAGAAAAGGAAATGAATCATAGGGAAACTGCATTTAGTAGGGGTAAAAGGAAAACAAGTCAGAGCTCAGATAGAACGTGGTCAGAGTATAAAATAAAGAAGAGGACAAAAAAAATCCACATTTTCCACTAGACGTGTCAGGGAAACTGTCTACAGTTTGCCAACTGTTCGATCTTGCAAGAGCAATCATAACACTGGAGACTTCTTATTACACCATCAATAAACGTCTCCTATAGATGTAGAGGCCAAAGGTAGCAAGTGGGTTCCTTCTCACCAGCCAATTCCAACTGATTGATAATGTTTATCTGAAGCACTGTATTTGAAAAAATTCTGAGGCCTCATATCAGCACAGTAGTAAAGAGAGCTGTTTCCATTAGCGATGTCTGCAGTGGGGTGTAGGGAGGGAATGGCAGCCTGTGTGCCATTTGTGGTGGAGACTGCCTCGCTGCCCAGATAAGCCCTTTGGGACGAAGGCACTCATTCCTCTAGCTGCAGGGAGCGCTGTTGTTGGCTGCTGACAGTTCTCAGTGGAGTCCCTCTCTGGGAATAGCCCTTGGCCAAGAAAGCTGCCTCACCCAAGGGTAGCCCACAGTAAGATGGCAGTAAGATTAACTCCTCCAGATTCAACACAGGGTATCTGGAGGGCCATCCCAGCTCCAGTGCTCCTTGTGGGGCCAGCTGATGTCCATGTTGTGAATGTGTTGCAGTTCAACTCCCCCTATGATCCAGTCCTACTTCCCTTACACATGATGATCCTGAGGGCAAGCCCAGCAAATCTGCATGCAAATTTCTCTAGAGTCTGGTCCCAGGACCCCAACCTAATGCACCACACATCTGCCATTCCTGCACAAGCTCTACCCCTCTATGGCTAGCTAATCGCTTGTCATCTGCATTTACTCCTCACCAGAGTGCTACTCTTAGTTAGCCAATGAGAACACATAGTCCGTCAGCTGTCCCTTTCTCCCTGTTCACAAGGAAATGCAAAGGTAAGTTCTCCAGTCTTCTCTTGCCTAGGTGGACGTAGATGTCTGCTTTAGGCTTGGAGTCTCTCTGATCTAAAACGAGGGTTGGCTCCATTCCTCTCATTTTCAGCCATGCTTCCTCCCAGCCTCTGACCCTAAGAGAGACAGCATTTGTCGTCCCTGATTCAATTTTTGGAACAGTTGTAAATTGAAGGTGTCACCAGGAAGCACAGTATATGTTAACCACTTTCATTGGCACAATGCTTTCAAGTTACACGTACAAGTTATTTTATAGACATAGTAACTCCTGAAAGTTATTATTATTTCTTTTGAATAAAAGGTATAGAGAGGTTAAATGATTTTTCAGCCAATTGCAGAGGCTAGACTAGAATCTGGGTTTCTTGACTGCTAGTTATATAGATTCCAGCCACAGGCAGAAACCACTTAGCTGGCCTCTGCGTCTCTCTCAGGGTC
Source organism: Vulpes vulpes (assembly GCF_048418805.1). Taxonomy (NCBI): domain Eukaryota; kingdom Metazoa; phylum Chordata; class Mammalia; order Carnivora; family Canidae; genus Vulpes; species Vulpes vulpes. The sequence continues at coordinate 30,384,260 of NC_132790.1, forward strand.
AGTGGATGTTTTCTAGAAAACATTGAAACACTGGAATTAGCTCAGGTGGTTCCTTCCCATCTCCCCTTTCTAACTTTGGCAAAATCCTGGGGACTTGATGGTGTTCAAATCCCTAGCCAAGCACTGAAGAGCACCATGGAATGTAGAGAATGTTGTAACAACCCAGGGCCAGAATCCCCAGTACAGCCCCACCAAGGGGCCATCTTATCTTGTTCCTGCTTGGATTGTTCTTTGATGGGGAGTACACTACCTCACAAAGCTGCTCATTCTGTGTCCCCTCATTTGTACAACTGGAACATATCAAAAAGAAAAACTGGGTGGGGAGGGAGTGTCTGGGTGGCTCAGTTGGTTAAGCATCCAACTTTTGATTTCAACTCAGGTTATGATCTCAGGGTCATGAGATCAAGCCCTAAGTTGGGTCATGATCTCTGTGTAAAGTCTGCTTAAGCTTCTCTCCCTCTGCCTGTGCCCCTCCCCTCACACCTGCTTGCATGTACACATGCACTCTCTCTAAATGAGAGAGAGAGAGAGAGAGAGAGAGAGAGAGAGAGAGAAACTGGGAGACTTAAATGAGATAATGAATGTAAAACACATAGTGTAGTACTTAGCACGTGGTAGTAGTCAGTGTATGGAAGGAGTTTTTTTCTCTTTCCATTAGATGCAGAACAAGAGTTGGACAGAACTGGCTTGTAGGAGCAGCACCCTCAGCTCCAACAAACACAGCCCTGAGATAGAGCTGGAGAGGTCTGGAGTGTGGCTCTGCTATCAGCTACTGAGGTTTGAGTATGGGCTCTTCATTCAGCTGTGTGACCTTGGAAAAGTCATTCTGTTGCTCTGTGCCTCGATTTCCTCATTTGTAAGATGGAGACTCCAATACCTACCTCAGGGGGGTTGTTGTGTAAATGCTTAGGTCTCTGCCAGGCACATGGTAGGTGTCAGTTGTCATTTTTGTCATCATTCTCATCTTACAGACAAGGAAACTGAGGCCAAAAAATTGAGCCATTTCCACAAAGTCAAACAGCCAATGAGGAGCAGAGCCTAGACAGAAATCTTGGTTTGACTGAGTCCCAAGGACATGAGCTTTCTTTGATGTAACATGATTTCTGCTGTTCCTTTTGCCTTTTTTTTTTTTTTTTTTTTTTTTTTTTTTTTAAGAAAAGGGGGAAGGAAAGGACAAACACTCCTAAGGAATTCCACCAGAGAAGCTGGCACATCCTGCTCACTGGGAGGAAGTAATTTGTTTATAAAGGCATAGCTAAGTGACTCTGCGTGTCATGTAGAGCATGCTGCCTGCCTGCTGGAGGGACACACCAAGGACCAGCGCAAACACAACAGCTCCTGCTCCCCAGGCTGCCACCAGAGCAAAGTCAGGGCCTTCATTTTGGTGGCAGTAGGAAGGATAGATGAGTCACCCCCACAGGGCTGGGTGACATATGGGTGACTCTGAGGCCCTGGGAAAGATGAAGAAGCATAGCAAGTACTTCTCAAAGATGAAAACTGTTTTAGTTCTGGGCAGCAGTGGTTCAGAGGCTGGCGCCAGCACAACATGCCAGAGTTAGGATGCAGCTGGTACAGGGCATTTCGGCTCTACACAAAGGAAGACTTTCAAGCAGGAGTGAAATTTAAAATATTTAAGACCTGATATGACACAGACAGCAGCCAATCAGAACGGGCATGATGGTTAATGAAAACAGATATTGGCTGTAAACGAACAGTAGGGTTATGTGAGTACCTCCCAGGCGAACATCAGTCTTGACAACAAAGCCCAACATGGGAACAAGAAGAGGATCAATAGGTGGCACCCCAGAAGCCAACAGAGAATTGTTCACCTATCTCCAGGAAGTCCCAGGGAGAAGTCCATGAGACCCCCAGGGCTCTGCAGAGGATAGTTTCAAGAGCACTGCTTTGGAGAAAAGAGTTAAGGGCCTCAAAGTATAGCTCCTAGGCCTAGCAAAAACCTGAGCCCACCCAAAGACTTGCCCATGAAGGCTCTAACTGGTATGTCATCATGTTGTCATTCTGCTTACTTTTCTCTGGGCCACAGAGTGTTCATCTGTGTCTCCCAAAGCAGTTGTTCTTGTTCTAGCATTTAGATGAGGGCTCCAGTGCACCTCACTGGAGTCCCAGGGACACCAAATGTAGACTAGAGGCATGTAGAGCAAGCCTGTGCCCAGTCCGGAGTCAAGAATTGGAACCCTAGTTCAGCCTAGGCAGCCCCCAGAGCCATTCCAAGTGCCCCCTCTGTCCCAGCTCAAATCTGCCTCCCTGGTGCCTGCTTACCTTTCACTTAAAAGCACATGCTCCAGCTACCCTTTGGACAAAGTCACAAGGGGTCAATTATCTTGCGGCAATGAAGGAGAAGTACCATTTCTTCAGCTTGCATAAGATGAAGCTCCACATGATGAAATAAGTCATTGGTCTGTGAGGTCTTGTGGGAAAGTACTAGAAGGGAAGGCCCTCCCTAGAGAGCAATGTGCGAAGACCTTTCCCCCACCCAGACTCACTCGACAATGAGTCTGCAGGCATACTTGGCCAGCCTAAGAAATTCCCCTGGAAAGTGCCACTGAAACACTTCACCACTGTGCTCCATGGGCCCCCAAAAGTTGTACCTACTGATATTGACTTTGCTCTACCTGTGTCTTATAAATTGAGTCTACTTTCCTGTTAGTTACTAGTTGTTAGTGATTCTTCATACTGTCTTTGCTACATGACTATGGTTTCCTGGCCTTCACTAACTTTGTCCCTCCTAAATGGAAACTTCCTATAGCCTTGGCTAAATAAGCACCAGATTTGAGTGACACCTTCAGGAATTTACCGCAGGAGCCATGGGCATGGACTGTGGCTATGTGGTACACTGGGACATCTGGGGAGGCCAGAACATCCAGGGGAACCGAAACATTGCAGCTGAACACCATGTGCTCAGGTCAGCAGGCTGGGCTCCCACCTGCATGCAGCTTTGCCACCTAACAGCTGCATAACCTGCAAAAGCTACCCAAATGTTTTAAGTCTCTGTTTTCTTTAATGGAAAATGCTTATAATATTAGTGTCTATCTCATAGGGTTATTTTAAGAACTAAGCAAAATAATATATACAAAGCACTTAGCACTTTGTCTAGCATGAGGTCAGCAATCAGGAAAGTTGGTCATTATTAATATAGCTCATCTGGGCACCTGGGTGGCTAAATGGTTGAGCCTCTACCTTTGGGTCAGGTTATGATCCTGGGGTCCTGGCATTGAGTCCTGCATCGGCCTCCCTGCAGGGAGCCTGCTTCTCCCTCTGCCTATGTCTCTGCCTTTCTCTCTGTGTCTTTCATGAATAAATAAAATCTTTTAAAAACTTTTAATATAGTTTATCTTTCAAATATTTATTGATTAGTTGCTATTTATTGATTAGTTGACCTTATATCCTACTAGGGGCTAGGGCTTCCAGTTCCTGCCCTCAAGAACCTGACCATTCAGTGGGAGAAGACCACAACCAATAATGAGGATGCACTATGATAAATGCTTTACTAATAATTACTTTTAAAAGCACTATCACTAAAAGGTGACAATGATTTCTTGCTAGCCACTGTGTGTATACACTTTATTTAAGAGAAGAACATAACCTTTTTTTTTGGTCCAAACACCTGGTCTCAAATCCCAGCATTATCACTGAATACCTGAATACTCTCTGTCACGTTAACTCCTTTGAAACAGCTTATCTGGAAAAATGGACACAGAAATTTTAAAAAGTATATCTAAGATGTTGCCATAGTACCTTACACAGAGTACAGTGTTTAATAAGGTCTCCTATTAAGGGTGATTAAGAGCGTTTGAAGAGCTACTGTTGGCTATTGTCCCAGTCCTAGAGGGTCTGTCTGGGTAGGTGTCAAGGTCAGGGAAGGACATCCATCCGGGGATGTGTGTCAGTGGTGTTCAGTGGCTTGTCTGGTTTGCAGCCAGTCCCGAGCCAATGACTGGAGCTATCGGGACCAGCTATCGGGACCACTCCAATGGAGTTGCCAGCAAGAACTAGCCAGGACATTCCAAATAGGGCAGGTCCTCTCGGACCAAGAGAAATTAAATATGTTGGTATAGTAAGAGGCCAAGCTAGGACTCAAATGCAGACCTGTTGTATCACGGAAGGCACCCCAAGTGGAGGCAGTGGCTTCTATACAGACCACAAACACTGGCTATGTCCCTGCTGCACGCTCGACCACACACTGGGTGTCCCCAGGCTGGGTACTGAGGGTGGGGACCAAAGACGACGCAGGGAGAACTCTGTTGCCTCTGAACAGGAGCCACACAAATTGGAACACACCAGCCCCAGAACCAAGCCAGTGCACAAAGAACAACATTGCCCAAACGCAGGCCTGTTTACACGAGTGAACATTCTTGCAGCGCGGCTTGCTAAGCCTGTTGCTAAGCCTGCCCAGTTTCCCGTCACAGAGCACTTCCCTCCTAGCTCAGGAAAGATAATCACTCTGGGAACCAGCTTCCTTAGGAGGCCTGGAAGAATGTTTTCGGTCTAGAGTGAAACCTCCCTTTCAGCAGGGCTTCTCCTCCTCTCATGTCAGACAAGGGGAAACCCAATCTATAAAGGAAAGGGTCTGCACGGACACGGTACCGCTGGGTGTCGCGGGCTGTAAGTGACCCCCGGGGAAAGGAAGGAGCACCGATCTCTCTCGGCTTGGAGCACCTCCTAAACAAAGACCCTAAAGTCTCCCGCTGGAACAACACGAGACACAGGACGCTCAGGTTCCAAGCACACCCGCAGGTATCATCTATCAGTTCTGACACCAGCCTTGTCTGTGTTGGAGTCCAAGCGGAGAGATCAGATAAGAGCCAGGGTAGACAGGGGGGTGGAGAGCAGGAAGGGGGAGAAAAGGCTTTGGGGAGATCACTACAAATAGTAGGAGTTTTTACCTGACACCAAAGAACAGGGCAAGGGAGAGCTGTGTGATCTAAGCCAGGATGAAAGAAAGGCTGGCCTCCCCCTTGTAATATAAGAGTTTAATGATACTTATTAAAAGCCCATTTCTGGGTCCTATTGAAAAATTATACCCATAAGTGTTTCTTTTTTCATATGAATTGCTTCCTAGAGATTAAGTGTGCCTGCGTGCACACACACACACAAACTCCTTACAGATTCCACACCCCACCCCTGCACACACACACATCCTCCATAAATCCCGCACATCCCACATATCACACACGTCAGTACCTCTTCGTCAAGGACAGCCACAATTCACAACACACACGCATACTGTAAAGCAGGAAAACCAGGCCTGATCCCTGAGGTTATTCACACACCCTTTGAAATTGCAGACTTTGAGGGAGCCCAAGAGCTTCATGCTCAAGTTGTCATCCCCGCAAACAAACAGCACAGCCTCTAATCCATATCACTCTCCACGTCTTGCCTGAGGCCAGGCAACTCTGCAAAAGCTGAAGCTACCAGGATCATTAAGCTTTGGTGGAAAGCAACAGCATTCAGGAGGGTCACTGAGGAGGAAGGGGTCTGTGCCCCTCTGGCTTGTGGAGGATTCTTTCTGATGGGCTGAGTACGGGCCACCTGGAGGAGGTAGCCCTGGGCCTCCGCCTGGGGCATATTTTTTTCTGGCTATTAACTTACCCAGAGCACAAGGCTCCCTTCACTCTCAGCCAGAGAAGGTGTTGCTTTCTGGAATAATCAGTTAGATGCAAGAAAGTACTCCCTGCAGAAAAGTATCCTTCCATCAGGATGGGCTCCCTCCTGGTGCTATTCTCCCCAGTGTTCTACTCACTGCTAAGGGGTACGGGGTTCAAATGCTAAAATCATCAGGTAGATGCAGGTAGAGCAGTTTGCTGTTATCAGAAGCAAATGCTCTGGAGTTAGCAGATCTGGTTTCAAGGTCAGCTCTAACCCTTTACTAGCTGTATGGCCTTGCCAACTCCCTGAGCCACGGTTTTCTTCTTGGCAAAATGGCAGTAACAGCTTCTTTCCATCTTCTGGAATTGGGGGGAAGATCACAAAATGCCCTACAGACCATAAACTCCAAAGCAGATGTTAGAGATTTTCATGATGAGACAGTAATGAGGAAATGGAGGGGCTCATAAATGGGGCTGTGGGTGCCTCCAGGGCAAAGCCTGGGTTGTATTTCTCTGTTTACCTTCAGTGCCTGGCACAGAGGGCTGGCACTAAATATTCTGCGAGAAAATGGTTTTGAAAGAATCAGTAGACTTGTGAGTTAGGTGGCTTGTTTAAGGTCACAGAACAGCTGATGCCAGGACTGAAGCCCAGGTCCCCTCACCCTCTAGTCCCAGGCTCTCTGTTCTAGATGCACCGAACTGTTGGGTCTCTGGAAGGGGCAGTGATGTCAAACTAGCCACAGCATGGGCCAGGTTTTAATGAGCCCTATCATTCCCCAGGAAAGATCCACCATGAGCAAGCAATGCCCAGGAAGCCCTCACAAACTCACTTGTTAAACATTCCAACTCAACAGTGAAAACAAACAGAAACTACAGTGCAAATCATACCCAAATGCCTCAAACCAATTCATCTTATTTCTGGTCTTGAATTGCACAAATCAGAAGTCACAAGACTGGGACAATAAGCCGGCAGAAATTCTGGCTGCGGAGATTAGCAGTATATCTTGTTTCCAGCTCACTTTCAGCATTATCACTTACCTACTGGCCAATCGTCTGGGAGATCACTAGCCCTCTCGGAGTCTCAGTTTTTCCATCTGCAAAACAAGAAGATGATCACAATTAATCTCTTGAGACCACTGGACTAAAATACATCAGACGTTTCATACCTCATATCGGTTACCAACTGGTTATGATCCAGTATAACAGGGGAAATTGCTAACGGTCAGGGGCTGGAAGGGAATTATTTCAAAAGTGAAGTGTGATAATTAATAGTAATGTGTCAAGCAGGGTGCTGATGGTGTTCAACCCTCAGTACAGAAAATTCAGCCTTTCCATCATTTTGGCACTTCTTTTTATTTTTCATAAATGTAAAACGTAAGGACCACTGAAATACGAAGAGAAATAGAGCAAACAAAAAAGTCAGTACCTCAACATACTCACTCCCAACATTTTAGGGTATTTTTCCAGTTTTTCTCTTCTAATGCCAGAGTTCACCATTTTGCAGAGTGGGGACCACAGAGGTGTACTATACTGAAATGCCCCCACCCTGGACCCCCAGTGTTATACCACAACTGTTGCCCACATTATTAACTTTTTTTTACTCTGACATCAGCTTTGTCAGCTTCCAAGAGTCTTGGGCCCTGGTCAGGTCTCTGGCAGGTACCGTGCACACTAGGGCCCAGGGACAGCAGGGGCCCTGGATTGCTCTTTCCCCAGTCTGGGTTCAGTTACCTCATCTGCAAAATGAGGAAACCAGAAAGGCCCATCCCAGAAATCATTTTTAACTGAAAGACATGAAGCTAAGGAAAAGTGAAGAAAACTTATATTTGAGTCCCTATTATGTGAAAATGAGTCCATATTGTTGAGCTGATAATATCTATGGATATTATCTCCTGAGCCTCATAGCCACCTGGGAGATCTTCCAGGCAAGAAAATTTCAACTCAAGGAGGTCCAATGATCCATCCAAGACCCGCTGCAGTCATGTTGGAACCACTTGCCCAATTTTTGCCATAATAGCAATGTCTCACTTCTACTACCGTTTGCTAATTTTTCAAAATTTATTTATTTATTTGCATTTTTTGCTTAACTTTATTTTAATGGATTTTTTTTTTTTAAGTTTCTGCTGCACTTTATTTCTGCCCCTTCTCTCTAAGGCCCACTGAAAGACAATCTTTCAACTCAGATGGATTCTCTAATACCAAAATGGTTGCTAACAACTTAAAGGAATTTTTAGTCATGACCATTTTATATAAAAACATCTGTGAGGTCATAGGCTTGAAGTATTGTTTTTATATATTTTCTAATACTCATTAATATAACTTTGACATTTAGACTGCTAAACCATGCACTTCCCAGCGGTGCTCCTACTTTATCTTGGGAAGGATGGTTTAGAGTTCCTTGCTGGAACATAATAAGTCTGTCCTATTTTGAGGCTGAAACATCAAAGGCACCTGATGTTACTGAGTGTCAAGAAAGTTGCCTGAGGCCACATTTCCAGGGACCAAAGGAACTGGGACTTGCACCCCCATTTGCCCACTACCAACCCTGGGCTCTGTATTTTCAGTTTTCTTTCTGCTCCCCCTCCTCACACCCCTAATTTGCAACTCTGTATCATCAAGCCACCAATTAAGTTCTGTTTCCAAGTCAAGGCAGGGTCATCCTGTTCTGTTAGGTGGCCACTTTATGGCCAGGTGTTCCATAAAGTGACTAGATTGTATCAATGCATATTTAAGTTCCCAAAAGGGCACTTTGGTAAGAAGCTGCAGAATTTCTAAAACCAAGTTTAGAAAATGTGAAGTACAAGTGATTCTTTATTCAAAGATCCAAGATAGTAACCAAGGAAACAGAGAGGGCTGATAACATAACATCCAGGAATGCCATTGCCGCTGCAAATGAGCATAAGATCCCAACCGAGTCATGGGAAGTGGGAGAAAGTGGCAGAGTGACGGTATTGGGCACTGATCGAAGCTGGTGTTGGCTGTAGGCTTCTAGAGTTCTAAGTTTTTGTTTCCTGTCATCTGGTTTAAAATTAATTGGTATGAATTTTTTATGACCAGAGAGCAAACAGACTCAATGGTCTGCAGAACAGGCTCAGATTTTCTGTCTGGAGAGTCCCCCCTTTCTCATGAATACAAGTGACAAAGTTGTGCAGATGCAGGAAAATAATGATTTGTCATTCTTGGTCCAACACCTCTTCCTTGAAGTCTCCCACCAGCCCAAGTCAGAATGAGTCACCCTCGCTTGGGTTCCCTTCCTGCGACACTTTAATTAAAGTCTCTGTTAAACTGCAGTTACTTTTTTCTCTTCTTCTAAATTATCATTTTTTTCTGTGTACTCAAATTCATTAAGTACAGTAAAAACTCACCCACCATGAGCAATATGATTTTAGACAGGTTTCCTTCCAAACTTTGTTGCCTACATACCCCCATGCACATTCACATACACACACATATCCAGACACTGTAAAATGGGATCGTATTATACACACCAATTTTTTATCTTTTGAAAATGGTTACATAAATGCACAATTGATCCCTACTAATGTACATGTAGGTGTTTTTATTTTTTCACTAGTGAAAATACTCTAATATTTTTGTACATATATCTCTGTGTGGTTGCTTGGTTGTATACTTAGGCTATACTACTTAACATTTTAAAAATATTCTATTTATTTATTTTAGAGAGAAAGAGAGAGAGACAATGAGCAAGTGGAGGGTCAGAGAGGGAGGGAGAGGAAGAGGGAAAGAATCCCAAGCAGACTCCACACACAGTGCAGAGCACCACACAGGGCCTCATCTCAGGACCCTGAAATCATGACCTGACCCAAATTCAAGAGCCAGACGCTTAACCAACTGAGCCACCCAAGCACCCCACTGCTTAACATTTTTTTAAAAGGATTTTATTTTTAAGCAATCTCTACACCCAACGTGAGGCTCGAACTCTTGATCAAGAGTCACTCCACTGACTAAGCCAGTCAGGCTCCCTTTTATTGCTTGAATTTTTTTTTAAGGATTTTATTTATTTATTCATGAGAGACACACAGAGAGAGGCAGAGACATAGGCAGAGACATAGGAGAAGCAGGCTCCTCGCAGGAAGCCCAATGTGGGACTCGATCCCAAGACTCCAGGATCACGCCCTGGGCAGAAGGCAGACGCTCAACCGCTGAGCCACCCAGGGATCCTCTAAATAAATAAAATATTTTAAAAATTAAGATAAAAAATTAAAAAATTAAAAGATTTTATTTATTTATTTATTTATTTAGAGAGCGAGCGTGCGCATGCCAGTGCGTACACATGCACAAGCACGGGAGCAAGGGCAGGGCAGAGGGAGAGAGAGAATACCAAACAGACTCCACATGGAGTGTTGAGCCTGATGTAGGGCTCAATCCCAGGACCCTGAGATCATGACCTAATTACTTGACATTTTTAAGAAATTTGTAACTGCCCCCATGAAAGACTGTATCACTTTCAATTTCCACCAGCAGCACAGAGGCATGCCAACTCCTCATCCTGTCAGTTTTAGACATTAGCGTGCTTTTTTATCTTTGTCAATGTGATAGTTAAATGGAGCCTAGTTATTTTAGTCTGCATTTTTTGATATCAGTTGAACATCTGTTTCTCTGCTTCTTGGCCATTTGCAATTCTTCTTTTAGGAAATGCATGTTCACAGTCCTTTGCCCATTGCCTGGTTGGGTGTTAGCCTCTTTCCTGCTTGGCGCATAGAGTTTGCCATTGGTCTTTTGCCTTGACTATTATTTTTAGCTTTCTTCCAGCGAGTTCTATCACAGTAAATGGTGCTACCATGTACTGTTGCCCCACCAGAAATCTGGAGGCCTGTCCTGACACCTCCCTGTGCATTCTCCCCACCAGTCACCAAGTCCTATCTGTCCTATTTCCCAAATAGAACTTAAATCTGTCCCTGTTCATTTTTCTCCCTCTCCAGCACCATGACCCTCACCAAGCCACCATCACCTCTCACCTGGATTTCCACCATAGTCTGGTGTCTATATCCTCTCCTCCAATTCTCTCACTGTCCAGAAAGTAGAAGGATCTTTTTTTTTAATGCAAATCAGATCATCTCCACTGCCTAAAGCTCTTGACAACATCTCTCTATCCCATTAAAGATCAGATCCAAAGTCCAAGGTGTGCACCTGTGCCTGAAAAGACTGCTTTGGGGACCCGGTTTCTGTGCTGCTTGGATCTCTCGATACATCCATTTCCCCTTCAGTCTCTGTAACTAGTCACATTGGCTTTCTTGAGGTCCTCAAATGGGTCATTCTTCCCAATGCAGGCCCTGGGTGTGCTGTTCCATCTGCCTGGAAAGTTGTTTGCTCTCCTTTTTGCTGGCTAATCCAAATTTATCCTTTAGCCTCTTAGCTTAAACACCATCTCCTCAGAGAAGCCCTAAACTGCCACACTAAGTGAGCTCCTCTGGCTGTTTACTGGACCACATCATCAGGTACTCTGTGGTTGGAAAGGGGGTACTGAGCTTCCAGGTCCCACCCATGGGGAGGACTGAAGCTCTACTGGGCTTCCCACTGTATCCAGATGGACTCAAGGCCTAAGCAAGTCAGGACCTTGCAGGGGAAGGGGCACTGATGACTCACAAAGCAGGACTGGTGAAGGCACAGGGCAGTGCCTCCTTTCTGGCAGTCCTTGCTGTCCCTGCTCACGAGGTTCCAGCAACTCTGAGGAGTGCCGTGTATTGCTTCTTCAGACTTGGGAGCTGATTTCAAAAAACTCTGTTGACCCAAGCTAAGCTGGCCATATTGCACCAGCTGTCCGACGGAGGAGGCACTGCCCCCTAAGAACCCTACAATTTCCAACTTCATCATTCTTTGTGCTCTCCCCGCCCCCCCCCCCCCCCCCGCCCCCGGCCTGGACTTCTGCTGATTAGGTCCCTAAAACACGTTCACTTTAGCTTTCTTCTGGATATTTCCGAGTCAAAGATTTTCTTCTTTTTTACTCCCTCAGATTTCATTTTGTGAGTGTGTGAGATCACAAAAATGAAGCACTTCAGATGTGAAGCAATTTAGGATGAGAAAATTGTACTTGAGCCACAAGCCCCAGCCCTAATGACCTAATGGCCTACCATGGCTTGGCAGGCTCAAGAGTAAAATCCCGATGGGTTAACTGGCTTTCCCAAGACCAGCTGTGTCCTCGTCTGGGTGGCCTCACTATAGCTGCCTCATCTGCAGGTGCCCTCAGCCAGCGATACGTGACATCAAGTGGCTCTCAGAATGAGTTAGTTTAGATCACTAACTTTTGAGTTAGTTTTCTGGGTTGTGCCAGAGATAATAATGGTTTTATTATTTACCTAAAAACATGGAAAGTCCAATAAGAATCCAAGATGTAGGAGATGATCATTTCTTTTCAACTAGGCCCTTGGAACCCTGTGAAGGAGCCTTTATAAGTCAGCTCTCCTTGAAACATCCCTCCACCCAGCAGCTTCATGCTCACCCTTTCATTTAACAAGCAATCTCTGGCTGCCTATTCTGCATGTCAGACCCAGACTGGAGTTGGTGGCCAGAAGATTTTCAGAGAGGGCATGGGCTGACCCAGACTCAGATGAGTTGAGTGACACACAGAAAGTGATCTAACCTCTCTGAGCTTCAGCTTCCTCATTTGCAAAACAGAGATCCTTATGCCAACCTTGTGACCATTCTATGGACTAGTGTTTCTCAAACACCTGGCAGGGGCCTGCAGGTCAGTCTTGGGCAGCACTCACTGCTTTTATCATTTCTACTACTAAAGATGGTCAGTTCAACATGCTTCCTGCACTAAAAGGCACAAGAGTCACCACTGGGGGAGGGGAGTCTGTAATCTCAGTGGGACCCAGCCAGGAAGGGATCAGTTTTAGTGGGATGGGACCAGGCAAGGTAGGCTTCGAGCAATACTCCTGAGCACAGTGTTTGCAAATCAAAAAGGTCCACAGCAACCAAGGGGTGTGAAACGTGGACCTATTCTGAGAAGCACAAGCAGCAGGAGGAAATGTGAAAGCTCTGGAAACAGAGGTGCTAGGAAGGACACTTCCTAGAAGGCCTCAGGGGCCAGATTCTAGCAGCAGGCTCATTCCTCAAAGGTTTTTAAGCCAGGCAATCATAGGGCCAGATCTGTCCTTGAGATCAAGCACTCTGGCTGCCCTGGGGATGGATGGGAGGGGTGAGGCTGGGGATGAGACAGGGCCAGGAAGAGACACAGAGCAGTGGCTGATCCAGGCCCAAGGGAAGGGTCCCTAACTTCATTCATGAGGCTGTAGGCATGCCTTGCACAGGTCCCCAGATCAGCCCAACTGCAGCGGCCCAGTTACCAAAGGCTGGGGATCTGGCTGCTCCAGAGCTGCCCCGAGAAGGGAGCCTTCCGACCTCAACAGCAAAACCATCCATTTCAAGACAATCTGTTCCTTCCTGACTCCACAGGGACAGCATAGCCTCACACGCTGGCCTTCCAATCCCTGGGCCATTGCACAGCCCATGCCTGCTGCATCACATTCATTCAATTGCACTCAGTTAAATTATTTTTCTGTGTGGACCCATGCTCAGAGTTGAGGGGAGTGTGAGATTACAACAGACAAGGTCACAGGCCCAAGAGGATTATAGTCAAGGACGCAGGCCTGCGCTGTAACCCAAAGCAGAATGCTGGGTGTTCAAGGGGGGGCCAAGTGACAGGGCTGCAGGGACAAAAGAGACACAGCTGTGGATTCTCCTTGGCAGCATCAGAAAAGCTTTGTGGAAGAGGCAGCACTTGCTTGGACCCTGGAGTCGAAGAAGACAGTTGATGGACAGAGTGGGAAAGGGCATCCCAGGCTGAGGGAAGCCGGGTGTGGAAAAAGTGGTGATGTCTTCTGTGGCTGGCCCACAGGAGATGAAGAGCAGGTGACAGGAGGCAAAGGCAGGCAGAGGCGAGGCCGGGGGGCCTTCCTCTCCACGACACCAGCCCCTAAATGATGAAGGCAGACGCTTCATATGCTTCCAACAGCCAAGAAAAACAGACTCCTCACCATCACCACCACCACCACCACCTGTGTCATGGACTCCAAATTTTATCTCATAAAGAACAAAATGTACCAGATGTGCCTCAGTGTAGCAGGATATTATAAGATTCCTGAGCATATATGTTTAATTAAAATCAACTGCTACCAATGACCACCTATGGTCACCGTGTGCTTACAATATGTGAGGTGTTTTCCCTCCATGTTCATAACAACTTTTACAACAACCCTATAAAGCAGGTTTTACTTCCTCAGTTTTATAGCTGGGGAGATAGAGGCTCAGAAAGGCTAAATGATTTGCTCCAATTACACAGAGCAGCAGAGCAAGAACCAGAAGCCTGTGCTTGGACGCTTGGATCTACTTGCCATCCTCAAACTTAACATGTCAGCAGGTCAACCTTTATCTCCCAAGGGTCCTCTTCTGCTGGTCCCCATCTCAGTGAGTAATGCCACTTTCCATCAGCATCACAAATTACAAACCTAGCCCATCTGACACCCCTCCCTTTCACAACATCCCCATATTAACCCATCATGGACCCCTGCTGGTTCTAACCCTCACATCGATCCCCTGCTCACCACCTCTGCCTCCACTATCCTAGTTCAAGCCATGGTCAACTCTCACCTGAGCTGCTGCAGTCATCCCCCAACCAGTCTCCCTGTATCCCGTGCACATAGGAGATGTGAGCCCTCCCTGGCTCCCAGGCCCAGAGAGCCTGGCTCCTGCTGGCAGCTCTGCTTCGTCTCACCAAAAGCCCTGCCCCTTTTACTTCTCAAACACCCCACTGTCCATCCCATTTCAGAGCATTTACACAGGCTGTTTCTTCTATCGCCACTCCCATCTTCACAGGCCTGTCTTTCAGATCTCAGCTCAAACTGCACTTCCCCCCAGGAAGCCTTCCCAGACCCCCCAGTCTAGATCAGCAGGTACAGGAGAGTTGTGCCTGTGATTAAAATATGGAAAGGCGTCCATACTGGTCACTGTGTAATCACTGCCCCCAAGCCATTACATGCCTCCCACCATGACCTGAGCTCCTCCCAAGGACCTGTCAAGCCTCCCCACAATTGAGGGAAGGCAAGTGGAAGGCCCTCAGGCCTCTGCTGGGCATGATGGCAGAGACCTGTTCTGATGAGCCTATGCACATGCACTCAGGTTGTTAAATATTTTGAATGTCACCTCTGCTCTTGATCCTGTATTTCTCATGGTTCATAGTTATGGGCTTATTTGGGGGATTATTTGGAGTCATGAACTCTGGAAAGTCAGGGAGCACAAAAGTGAGGTTTACCAGGTTGAGGCTCAGTACAGAAGACCTGAGTGACAGGATGTATTAAAGAATGGAGGGCAGCTATTTCCCTACCTTTCTGGCCACACCTGCTCAGTTTTGCCGACAACTTCAGGCATTGAGCAATGAAGAGCCAGGCTGATGCAACCAAGCATGAAGGGGGTCACAGCAGCCAAGCAGTGGCTGCCTGTCCTGCCAGGGTGAGGTCATGGTCTCTGCTCCCTACAGACACTTGAGGGGCAGAAAGAAGGCGGAGCCTTTCTGGGCTTGATGATTTCCTGCTCCTGAGTCACTTTACCCATCTCACATGGAGCTCTCAAACCCATTCCCTGGTCCTTAGCAGTCAGGTGACATCTCAGTCCAAAAGACCACCTTTCCTCATGGTTGTTATCATAAGACTTAACAATTTCCCCATGTCACCTGTCACCCTCTTGGATTATTCTTTTGCAAAAAAAACATGGTCTTAAAAGGTACCTCTGATTATGTCTTTCTTCTGTGGCTTCCAGCTATCCTCAAATGCATTCAAACCCTCATCCTGGCTTATAAGATCCTCATCTCTGGGCCCTATCTGTCCCTTTAACCTCACCATCTGCTTCTCTCCTGATTCTATTTCTTCTATCAACACACATTTCTTCCTGCCTCAGGGCATTTGCACATGCTGTCCTAATTTCCAGAACTTCCCCAGATCATTTCCATCTATTTTCTGGGTTTTAGCCTACAAGGCAAATACTTTGAAAGGCCTGTGCTGCCTAACCCTGGTCCATCAGCCCCTCATATTATCCACTGCTCTTCTTTTGTTATACATACTCAGTATGACTGAACCAGTTGTTCAATGTCTGTCTTGGCCCCATGTAGGCAGGGAGCCTGTCATCTTGTCCATTGCTCTATCTACCTTCACTGTTCAGCCCAGGGGGCTCCTGACACAGAGGCTCAAGCTATATTTGACAAACGAATAATCAATATGACGAAGCTATAAGCTTGGACCTTTCTCCTCTGTCTCCAAGGTCAAAGCTGAAATGTTAATGCCAATGGCCATGGAGATTTCAGGAATCAGCCAATTAATTTATCCCTTCTGATGTGTGGAAGGGGTCTGAAAATACAGCACTGTGTCTCCCTAAGGGACCAGGCTGAACTCTTAGGAGAGAACCTGAACTGTTAAAAAAAAAAATTAATTAAAAAGAATGACTAGCAAGGAAGAAAGGAAGGAAGAAGAAGAATAGAAGACAAAGTCGCAGGGGGAAAAAAGTGCTGCTCAGGAATGGGCAAGAAAAAATGAACTGAAGATTCACCTTCACAAGAAAAGGCACCCCCTGGTAACTGAAGCATGCTGTTCCAGGACATGGGCCCTAGACGAGATGCATTCTTGTCCCTCCTCAGACCCTGACCTACTGCATAATCCTCGGTCAAGCATTTGCCTTTTTCTGCATCTCAGCTTCCTTCCCTGCCAAACAAGAAGCACCCAGGGCCTCCATATCTGGATTCTCACACAAGGATCTGCAGAGAAAAACCAGATTGGAGAGAGTAGAAGGATCTGCAGAGAAAAACCAGATTGGAGAGAGTAGAAGTGAGTAGGGAGGCCCAGAGATCAAAGTACCACAGCACTCCCCAGTGCAGAAGGCTTCAGGGCCAGGGGTCAGGTGCCCAGAGAGCCCCCATCCCCTCTCCTCCAGTCTGCTCCAGGCCATTGGCTACTCTGACATCTTCAGCCTCCAAGAAACTGGGAGATGTTTGTTTGATATAACTGATATAACTGCATGTCAACCAGGATGCACGGGGCCTCTGAAGCTGCTACAGGTGTGGAAACAGAATGGGCTGGGTGGAGAGGTAGGAGGCAGGTCTGGGCCTGATACTCATGGATCCCAGAGTCCCAGGTGTTCAAGTGGCCTAGAGATCCTCTGGGAAAAGGATCTTAGCCTTTATTGTCTCTCAGACCCTGCTGGTAGTTTCTTGAACTTTAAAACCCTTTCTCAGAAAAATGTTCCCAAAGGCATTAAAAAAAAAAAAAAAAAAAAAAAGGATTACAACAAAAGCCAATTATATTAACATGGTTATCAAAATGTTAAAATGATACATTTGTGAGATGGTAATTTTTATTTGTTTTTAAAGTCTAGATTTATAACAAATCTAGTGGCAGGTCTAATAATTCTCATAACCTTGAAGTAGTTATGAATGTAAATGATATTTTGAGGTATCTCCAACAACTATAATGGGACACAAAAATATCAGATTCCTCCTGGTAACAGATTCCCAGAGACTTCTATATTTACAATGGGGGGAAATGCTAACTTTGTTCCTATCAACATATTTACATTAATAACCCTTGATTTAGGGTAGTGACCTGACTTTACAGAGGAAGCTGGAGCCCTCAAAGGGGCAGAGACTTGCACAGATACCCAGTAAGGGAGAGCTAATACCAAACTCTAAAACAGGCCACTTGCTGCCTCCCACTCATGCTGTGCCCATCCTGCGGATGTGTTACCATTCTCCAAACCCATTACACAGGACCATATTTCCCTTCCCTCAACCTGGTTTACTTATCTGTAAAATGGGAACAATCGCAACCACTTCTGCAGGCTACTGTGAGAGCAGGATGAGAACATGAACAAGAAAGTCTTGTTACCTCGATTGTGCTCTGTATCTGTATCGATGAATAACACGTGAGTGATTATATATAGCTTCGTGGGAGACCAAAGGGTATGAATTTTGGGTTTCAGTGAGGGGGCAGGTCCAAGCTGGCAAACCTAAATGCCTATAGGGGCCAGTCCTAAGGAGAGATGGAAAATAAGGCAAAGTAAAAAACTCAGGCCCTTCTAAAAGGGGCAGCCACACCATTCAGTACCAGTGAACAATACATGCAAGAAGGTGGCCTACGGCTGCCAAGTCTAAGTTTCTAAGAGATGGTGGAAATCCTTATTTTTGGCAAAATGTCCTGGATCTTATATTAAAATTTTTTCCCTTTAAAGATTTATTTTAGAGAAAGGTTGTTTGTGCCTGCACATGCATGAGCAGGGAGAGGGGTAGAGGGAGAGGGAGAGGGACTCTCAAGCAGACTCCCCACTGAGCACATAGCCCAACTCATGGCTCCATCTCACAACCCTGAGGTCATGACCTGAGCCAAAATCAAGAGTTGGACACTTAACCAAATGAGCCACCCAGATTCCATCTTAAATGTCTTGATAATTAAAACAGGATGTGGGGCCAAAAACATGTCCATAGGCTGTCAGTTTGCAGTACAGGTAGAAGCGTTCTGGAGCTGGGGAAAGAGATGAGACACAGTATTTCCCCTACAGGCCAAGAGGGTCCTCAACACATCCTGGCCCTGGAGGTTAGATAGTGCCTAGGCAGGATGGGCATTCTTGCAGCTGAGGCCCTCCAGACAGAGACAGCTGGTCATAAAATTGTGCTCCCCACACCTCACTACTGTGAGGCTGCCTTGTTTTATTAATAACCCTGGATCATGCTCACAGCACATCAAGGTAAACAGAGATGCTTCCCAGGCGAGTAATGCAGGCAATTCTAACAGAAGAAGAAACGAGCTCCCAAATATAAATAGGACGATAAGATAAATAGACAGAGATTCAAGTATGCTTCCTGCAAATTTGCCCGCTGAGTCATAGGTTTGGAGAGTCATGGAAGAGACCTCCTTTGGAGGATGGGGGAAATAAGCCCAGAAACGGGAAAAGACTTGGCAAGGGTCACAGTCATCATGTGCATACTTCTGATTTCTATTCAGCCTCAGTTTCCTCATCTGAAAACTCTAACAGGGCCACTCACTGTTTCCTGAATGCTTTGTGCTCTCTCCCTCCCAACGCGCCGTCCATGCTGCCACTCCTTCACCCAGCCATTTCCAACTCATGATCTTCAAAGGCAACTTGCCCTTGCCTTTGGCGACCTGCCTTGACGCCTCCCCCTGTGCCCCTGTCAGCCACAGCACACGCCACAAAGGACCACGAGTGCTGGTGTATGTGTCTGCCCCGTGAGCCAGCTGGGAGCTGCAGAGGGCATGGCACCTGCCTTAGCCAGCTCCGCCTCCTCGGAGCCCTACACGGGCCCGGCGCCTGGCCGTGCTCTGCACACTTCTGCTGAATGAAGCAGTGGACGATGCGCGGTACACATACCTCTTGCAGAGCCCTAAGGAGGAGGCAAATAAAGACTCCTATGGGTGAGCTCACCAAACACCCAAACACCATCTTGACAGCCAGTAAAAGTGCCAAATGGTCCTGAGTCTGAGATAAAACGGAGACTTCAGTCTATTTCATCAAAGACCAACCAAAACAAGGGTGAAGAAAGAGCATTGTTACTTTGATAATCCCTCATGGGAACAAAAGGGGGAGGTGAACTAAGTAGCCATCAGGCATCCAGATTGTGCCAGGCTCCGTACTGGACGCTTTCACAGACTGCCCTGTTCCATTCCCAGAAGCTTTAGAAGTAGGCGGTGTGGAATTCAGTAAGTGAGGTCCATTCACAGCAGGAAGGAGAGAAAAAAGGACCAAAGTCAATCCACACATCTCCAGAGTTTTCTCCATTCTATCAAAGCCACCACTGTAATTAGCAATGACCTTCTTCCATCCTGCTTGTTCTAAGCCATTTTAGAATAAGGCAGAGGAGCAGGGGGTAGAGTAGCAGGGGATAGAGTAGCAGGGGGTGGAGCTTTAAATAAAGGGACCCACTGGGAACCCCTAGTCCGGATATTCTAGACCTGCTCCTGCTACAGGTCTGGCAGCTTGAGAGGAAGGGGTGAGCCACTGTGGGGTCTCTCTGGTGCTCTCTGTGAAAAGCATTAAAATGCAAAAGGCAGAAGAGAAGCCCAAAGGCCCCATCCCCACTCCCAACCCCCAGGCACTATGGCCCCAGGCACTATGGCCATCCCAACTCCCAACCCCCAGGCACTATGCCTCCTAAGTGGGTAGGAGGGAAAGAGTTCTGTTCACTTTTCTTTAGATTTTATTTTTAAAATATTATTTACATTTATGTGTTACCCCCAGAAAACACTGGTTTAAAGAGTGCCTGCTTGGAGACTGAAGTCCTCAGGTTAATACATATCTCAACCTACTAGTACTAGCTCAAATAGCAGGAACCACTCTGACTGCTGAGTGCATACACTGGGTATTTCTAGCTTCTAATTAGGCAAGATACTGCATCCAACGCTGAATTCCCTTGCATCCGAAATGTTTGCAGTAGATGCCAGGAGTAAGAACTCAACGTCTCACACCTATCTAACTGCTCTGACTCAGTATCCATGCCTGGACCTCACAGGACTGGGATGACATTTCAGTTCAGTGCATGCTGTACCCTCCCCACCTCCTGGTCCCCACCATTGTCACTTCAGCGCTGCTGGGTGCTGAGTGCTGGAGGCAGCTGGGGCACAGAGGAGGAACAAATGTCTTCGGTATACTATTTATTTCCTCGGGCTCACCTCTATTGGACCTTTTAATCCTACTTTGTCAATTGGGCTAATATTTTACAAGCGCATGATATGTCGTTTTTTATGAGCCCATAAAAATCTTCAGAGTGAAATCAAATTCACCTGCCACCCTCTGGCCTGAAGATGAAAGGCAAAGAGTAGAGTCAACCTTTCCAGGTTCTCTAATCAAACCGGCCAGCCTCCCTTCCCAAGGTGCACTCTGTGACCTCTGCTCAAGTCCACTTGTCCTTTTTGTTCTCCCCATTCCTGTCTCTGTGCCTCTTCTCGTGCTGTTGCTCTTCTGTAACAATCCAAACTTCTCCAGTGCCTCCTCCTCTGCCCTCTGTGAGAAGCATTTCCTGCAACTCAAGCTTCTGCTGTCTCCTTCTCTTCAGAGTCCCATGATGCTCAGAGTATCAGCCACTACACATACTCTTTTCTTCTCTGGGGCTGTTAATTTTGAGGCAGGGCCCCGAGTGAGTTTCTGAACCATTCTTGGGTTTCCACATACTCTCATAAGAAGGAGAGCTCCTCCAAGGCAGGGCGGATGCACATCCTTGCCCTGCTATCCTTAGGAAATATTACTCAGCCATCAGAAAGGATGAAAACCCACCATTTACATCAACGTGGATGGAACTGGAGGGTATTATGCTGAGTAAAATGAGTCAATCAGAGAAAGACAATGATCATATGGTTTAACTCACATGTGGGATATAAGAAATAGTGAAAGGGGCCCATAAGGGAAGGGAGGGAAACTGAGTGGGGAAAAATTAGAGAGGAAGACAAACCATGAGAGACTCCTAACTCTGGGAAACAAACAAAGGGTTGCAGAAGGGGAGGTGGATGGGGGATGGGGTAACTAGGTGACGGGCACTAAGGAGGGCACTTGATGGGATGAGCACTGGGTGTTATACTATATGTTGGCAAATTGAATTCAAATAAAAAAGAAAAGAAAAGAAAAGAAAAGAAAAGAAAAGAAAAGAAAAGAAAAGAAAAGAAAAGAAAAGAAAAGAAATTCCTTCCATTCTTCAAAGCCCACAACGAGGGCTTCCTCCTCCAGGAAACTTTCTCTGGTCCATCAAGCTGTCTTAATGCCTCCCAACTATGACTTCTCACCACACTCTACCTGAATCTTTCTCAGATTCAGATCACTTCCAGCCACATAATCATTTATCTGACAGGGAGTCCATGAGGGCAGAGGCCATGTCCTGTTTACTGCCATCTCCCTTGCATCCAACACAGGGCTTGATGTAGAGTGAGATTTCAGTAAACATATTCTGAATAATAGTAATAACAGCAGCAACAACAGCAGCAGTAGGAAACATGGATATAACACTGGCTATATGTTAGGCATGACTGCAAATGCTTTATATATATTGGCTTATTTGAGGCTCTGTGTATACTAGATTACTTCATACTTACAGCCTCCCTGGAAGGTAGGTCTTGCAGGTACTCCCATTTTTTCAGATGAAGAAACTGAGTCACAGAGAGTCGGGTAATATGCCCAAGGTCAAGCAAGTGGCAGAGCTTCTGCTTGAATTCAGGCCATATGCCTCCAGCAATCATCATCTTAACCACTGAGCAACACCACCTCTGACTTCATTCATCTTTATATACATGGTGCCCAGCAAAGAACCAGGCAGTCAGCAAGGGCTCGATCAGCAAGTACTCCCAACGCCCCTTCATTGGAAGACTGCCACCAGGCATGGTGAGACACAAGATGGGATGAGCACCTGGAAGAATGGAAGCGATCCCTGCCAAGCCTGCCACAGCACATTCTGAAGTGGGCTGTTCACCTTCTCTTCATGAGAAGCACCAACCCCCACCCCAACCCCACCCCACGCAGCCTTCTCTGCCAGGGCAAGCAAATTCATTCTTAGCAGGAGGCCCAGACTTAGTGACTGTGTGCTGTGTCACCCTCAGGACTGGCTGCCACCTATTTCTGTATTTATTAAGGCTTTCACACAATTTGTCTTCAGGAGAACCCATCCCTAGCCAATATCAGAAATAATCCGTTTGTGTGGCTGGTCAGCTCCCTGACCCAAAATTAGAAGGCAAGGAAGTAGGCTCCACATAATACTTTCCTGACTTCAGTTATTTTTACAACCATAAGCCCCTATTCATATATTCAATGTTAACTTTTTCAATTACTGCAAAGTGGGGAGGTTTCTAGTGTTTTAGATTATGATTCCAAAGCCAAGTGAAATTAATTCTTTGGCTGATTTATTCCTAGGTGCTGTGCAAAGGGACCAGGGCTCCAGACACATAAAGGAAACCCCAGCTGAAGCTTCTGAAGCCATGGGCCCCGGTCTCCTTGGGTCGGCTCTGCACCACACAGCACAGTAAACTACATGCATCAGACCTGCCCTCGCTACCAAAATATATCCCTACATAATGCCTTTCAAAAGGATAATCTGCTGCTAAATCCTACACAATCATTTCCAATGTCTGCTGGTAATGGACACCAGGAAGCTAGCGAACTTGCCTCTGCTCAAATACATTTGCTAATAACCCTTGCACAGAAAGAGCTTCATTCCTGCCGATTTCAAGGCTCTGGAAATCAGACTCCTAACATATTTCCTTTGGCTTTGTTTCACATAATCCCGCTTCTGTCTGCTTCATGCTCTTCTCTAAATGTGCTGGGTCCCAGTGGGCCATTGTCCTCCATGAATGATGGCTTCTTGCTCAACAAATGGCCCTCCATCTATCATTGTGGAGCTCCAGTGGCAACAACAGGGGCTCCTCTGTTTCTCTCCACAAGCAAGCAGAGTGATGGCCCTGCCTTGGACTCACCTCTCCCACTGTTTTGGGAGGGACACCAAGGCTTCTGGGAGCTCTGGGGAAGCCAATAAAGGCTGAGCTACTTCCACTTTTTTTTCACTTTCCATGTGAAGCCCTTCTGGTCTGTGGAGACCCCACTTATGTTCTCTTCTCTCAAGTGGCCAGTCCCTGCAATCATCGATCCTCCACTCTGCAGCCTGAGTCATTCTTCCAACCATGTCATCCGTCACCCTTGTGTTCTGAGAATCTAATGAGATAATCATGCCAAGGGTGTTTTTGCAAATACAGAATGGGCAGTGCAGTTAAGCCAGTTAAGGGCGACTGGCTTCACAGTTAGGAAATCCTGGGGAAATCCTGCCACTTTTAAACCAGATGACCTTGCAAGAGCCACTTACCCTATCTAGGCCTATGTTCCCATCTGCAAAGTGGGAATAGTAATGCCTGCCTTGTAGACTCACCATGAAGCTCCAGTGGATAATGAAAGGAATGGACAGAAATCCCTAAGGACAGTGCCAGATAAACAGAAGACACTTAATAAGTGATACTACTACTTTGAAGAATAGTATAATAATATTAATAAGAATTCTGTGTTTTTCCTAAATCTCTAGGTAAATTGATGGTGGAAAAATAGTGAATTGAATTGAGTTTATCTGTGGCTTTAGGTCTCCCTAACAAGAGGTGTTAGAGCCTGACCTTGAGAAGCTGGTGGTGTAATTTCCAAGCCACCTGGAGCAAGCTCAGACTCTGGCTCTACATTTGCTGTGTGACCTTGGCCAAGTGATTTAACCTTTCCAAGCCTCAGTTCCTTCCTCTGCAAACTGGGATAAATAAGATCTACTTCATAGGTCTGTTGAGAGTATCAGTGTGGTAATGCAAGGAAAATGCTAGTCTTTAGTCCTTGGCATGTAGTAGGTGCTAAAGAAATTAAGAAATTTTAGCTAATTATGTTACTTATTAGTTACTTATTCATTAGATACCTAACAGCAGTCCAGGATATTATGCTAGGTGCTAGAATAGAGGAGGAGGAGGAAGAGGAGGAGGAGGAGGAGGAAGAGGAGGAGGAGGAGGAGGAGGAGGAGGAGGAGGAGGAGGAGGAGGAAGAGGAGGAGGAGGAGGAGGAAAAGGGAATAAGACATGATCTGTATCCTCATGAAGCTCACAGACTAAAGCAGTGACTCTCAGCCCTGATTACATACTGTGGTCACTGAGGGAACTTTAAGAAATACCACTACCCAGCACTGCTACCCAGAGATTCTGATTCAACTGTTCTGGGGTGAGGCCTGGGTATCAGTATTTTGCAGAAGCTGCCCAGGTGATTCTAATGGGACCAGGGCCAAGAAAGATTGGGGGAAGATATGAAGACATGGATGCTTCGAATAATATGTGCTTAGAATTCCCAACAGAATTATGTACAAAGGGTGACAGAAACACCTGCAAAGGCAAAGATTATGCCTCATTATTTAAGCTGAGTAATACTGTGAGAGTAGTTCACCAAAAGGCGGACCTGACAGAAGGGCATTCTGAGCCTTTTCTGCAAGGCCCCAAATAAAGGCAGAGCTTCAGTGAGTCACCAGGCAGGACCTGGAACAAACCAGAACAGTCAGGACGAAAACAAGAAGAGCTGGGTTATATCCCTGAGCAGAGCTTGTCAGGGACTCCAGCCCTTCACTGTGTGCCAGTCCTTGACTGGGCTACTGCCCCAAGGGCTTCATCAAAGAAAGAGAAAACGAGAAAGAGAGGAGGCTCTACATGGTCAGGCAGCCTCTGGAAAGTCCCTCTGCTTTCTCATCAAAGGTGTCACATGCCTTGCAGAGAGGCCAAACACTTAGGGTGACTCAAAGTTTGTTGGTTGGTTGAGGGCCTCCTGTCCATGGTGCTGAACAGTTCCTGTGCTGAAGAAACATGCTCAACATGTGGTCCGTAGACAAACAGCATCAGTGTCGTCTGGGAGCTCATTAGAAATGCAGAGTCCTGGGTCACACCCTAGACCCACAGAATCAGAATTTGCCACTTATCAGGTCCCCAGGTGGTTTGTATGAACACTTAAGTCCGAGGCATACTGTTCGAGGCCAGTGTTTCCAGGCTGTAAGTTGTATCCCATTCTTGAGTCAAAAAATTAATATATTGCATTGAAAATAGCACTTCTAAAGAAGAGAATAGGGGGCAGCCTGGGTGGCTCAGCGGTTTGGCGCCTTCAGTCCAGGGCCTGATCCTGGAGACCCGGGATCGAGTCCCACGTCAGCTCCCTGCATGGAGCCTGCTTCTCCCTATGCCTGTGTCTCTGCCTCTCTGTCTCTCTGTCTTTCATGAATAAATAAATAAAATCTTAAAAAAAATAAAATGAAGAGAATAGAATGGACCAAAAAAAAAAGCATACAGAATCTAAAATGTCAGATTTCATCACATGTACTAAGAGCAAGATATGTTATTACATGTTGGGTATACCAACCAGGATCTAAGAAGTATTTATTACTAAGAATTGCATTTTGAAAAGCCTGAAATCCACTGCTTCTTTTCTTGTAGTCTAGGGAAAATGGTGATTTTTTTTCTGAGTACCTCCTAATATTCTACACCACAGGAGGAAATAGATAGTGGGAGAAAAGAGAGGCAGAGATTGATGGAGAAAGGGTGACAGAGGGAGAGAGTAGAAAGAAACAGAAAAGGAAAGGAAAGAAAGCAGAAGGGTTGGATGTGAGTGCTATTGTCTGCAGAGCTGAAGTGCTCTTGTTTGGTCTTCCTTTTTCTTTCAGTAAAATTTTGTAAGCATTTATACCACACACACTTAGAGAAGACATTGCAGTGAGTTTATATTTATCAGCACGTGTAGTTGGTTTTACATACTTGAGAATGCCTACGTGTTTCTGATGGTTTGCTACCATCAGCCCTAGAGAAGCTGGTCGAGGGCAAACAGCAGGGAGTGCACAAGACTCAAAGTCAACGTTTCCTCACCACTGCCACGTTTCTGGTTTCTCAGGTTTCCCGTTGCTCACAACCAAACTACTTAGAGGAACAGCTCTAGAGAACTTTGGAAAGAAAGAAATGGAGGCCTCTTTAAAATGCACAGACATTTTGTTTGCTTCAAGAGGTGACACAGAACAAAATGTCAAGAGTAGAAGTGACACCGTGATTTTTCTTCTTTTCAAAACCGGGCAATGGGAGTTATTAACCTCTTGCCATGCACCTGTTATTTCATTTATACAACAGTGTCCTACATTCTAGTTTGCCTAGAAAATTGATGTCTAATGGATGATGACAAAAAATGTCTTTTAAAACAATTTTCTCTCAGGCTAGTGGAGTTTATAAAACACTGAGCTTAATATTCCCCCTCTGGGAAATTCTGCATGGAAATCACAGTGTGAGACAAAAACTTTGTTAACATCCACATACTGTTTCAGGTTCACAGAAGACATAACATGGAAACTTGTGTTTGTTCTGCAAAATGGCAGACTCAGACCACCATCCCCTCTGTACTGAGCTATGATAAACTCAACGTAGACAGTCTGTAATTTTATAATGTGAAAATTATAAAATCCTATCTACAGCTATAAAGGCAAAATGTTTTTTGATACAGACAGAGTACCTGTTTCATCAAGGGTATTTTAAGTCCCTTAAATTCTAGCTTGTTTGGCAAAAACTTGTCTTGATATTACAGGTGGAGTAGCTAATTCTTATTGATACCCAGGATGTTCCTGGGCCTTCATATCTTTATCTTATTTAATCCCCCTTTTTAAAAATTTTTTTTTATTTATTTATGATAGTCACAGAGGGAGAGAGAGAGGCAGAGACATAGGCAGAGGGAGAAGCAGGCTCCATACACCGGGAGCCCGACGTGGGATTCGATCTCGGGTCTCCAAGATCGCGCCCTGGGCCAAAGGCAGGCGCCAAACTGCTGTGCCACCCAGGGATCCCTTATTTAATCCCCTTGACAAACAATGGGTTGAGTATCACAATCCCTATTTTCAGATACAGTAAAATAGAATCTCAGAGAGGTTTAGTGACCTGCCCAAGGTCACACAGCCCAAGGTCACACAGCTCATCAGCAAAACACAACCAGAATCTGAACTCTAGAGTGTTCACTCCCAAACTCTAACCAAGTTGACAAAAAAAAAAAAAAAAAAAAATGCTAACTTGTTCAGCCACCTTTCTACCTCAGTTTCAAAAGCCCCAATGTTTCACAATAACCTTCTTTACCTTGGGCTTCTGGTTATTTTACCACCTTGCTGCTTTCATCTCTCTGAGTCTTATACCAGAGCAGCCTGACGTCTCTCCCTGGTTGTGTCTGGCACTGAAGGAACTGTCCTGTGTTGGTGGCTGGTCACTCACAAAGAAGGATATCTGGAAAGGAAGTGGCTTTCCACAGTGCCTCAAAATGAGACCTGCTTCCTCTCTCTCGACTGAGTCAAAGATTTTACAAGAGTCAAACACCAAATACTCCAAGTGGAAAAATTTAAGTACATTTCAGTTGGGAGGCTGGATTTCCTCAACATCACAATTAAAGAATTTCTGAAACCAGTTAATGCTTAGATGAAAAGTCCCCCTGGAGAAATGATATTTTAAAAACCCGCATTGGAACACAAAGACAGTCAACTTAATACAATAACAATCTCTCCAGCACCTATCACGCTCCGCACACTATGAATAAGGTAGGTATACAAAGGCACCAAGACATTGTCTTCGACCAGGGTATTCATCTGTGGTATTTTTTTACCAGTTTAAAAAAAAATTAGTATTTTCCCTAATTAATCATGGAAAATTCCAAGTAGAATTCAAGTTAGAAGGAACACATTTCAGCTGAATATGATAAAGGGTCTTCTGATCAGTACTTGTCTAACAATGAAAAACCAAGCTTATTAGTATGTTTTACCCAAAGAGGCAGCTGGTTAATATTTAACAACTGGCTTTCTGTGGGGGAGAGCGGAGGAGCTGATCTGTAGCACTTATTGGTTTCCATAGTGCTAATACTCCTCCTATGGCCAAATGTTCCTGCCATGGCCGATTTCAAGCTCTCCAAGAGGAACCACTGAAAGTGGAGCTGGGAAGACAAAGGCAGTACAACCATCACGAGTATTTCTATCATACAGATAAAATGGAGCTTCAGGAACAATGCACAGTGTAGTAAAATAATCAGGAAGTGGTGAGTGTTCATTATTTATACCTTTTCTTAACATAATTTATTTAAGTGTAAGTTTATATATTTTAATCTTTAATAATGTCTGTGTTTAATAACTGGTTCACAAAACCCCTGAACAATTAAAAGTCAGTTCTCATGAGCCAGTACAAGGAGGAGCTCCCAGGGCCTATACAACAGGGGGGAGTGTGGCCAATCAGCGGAGGGTAGATGTGATTCCCTAAGTCTTTTGGCCTATCCAACTCCGGCCCCAGCAGTAGCCACAGATTCAGCCTCCAGGTCCGTGGCATTTCAGTATCTACCATGTAGCAACAGCGACAGTGTCAAGAGCTTTGGTGCACTGTCTCATTTATCTACACAAAAACCTAGCAATGAGATTGGGACTAATATCATTCCCATTATAAAGATGAAGAAACTGAGGCTTAGAAAGAGTACATAACTCACCTCCAGTCACAGAATAGTAAGCGGCAGTATTGCCATGTTGGACTCCAAATCCCTTTTTCCTCAAACTAGGATGTTTAGCTGACACAAGAAACACACTGCACCTACTGGTTCATGAACTTCCATTACCCCTCAGAGTCAAAATACTTGTGAAGTAGGAGGAGAGATGGGTGATCCCAGTGCACATTTCAGAAGGGCTGGCTCACCCTGTTGCATCCAGAGACCCAAACTGCACCTACAGCACATACAGGACATGTTGAAATGAGCAGCACCTTCCTTTCTTTTGCAGCAAGAAACAAATAACTAAAATCTCAAATTAAGTAGTTCCATATAAAATCACCATCTTCGAAAGTAAAAAGAAAGTCAAATATCCACAACTTAATTTCATTCCACTTAATGGACAATTTGGGACATACTGAAGGGGACTGCCAGCAACACGCAGCCTGATCTGGAGTTTTGTGTCTCTGTGCTAAACACATAACAGCCTCATTTTCCTTTAACCCAAGGAAAGCAAAGGGCGGGCAATAATCTAGTGTCTGAGTAGGACTCCATCTCTCTACATCACAAAGATGCAAGTGGGTACTGATGGCGTGCCCAGTACTGACCACCACACTCTCTACCCTGAAAAAGTGGAAATGCACGTGAAGCCAATATCCTTCCGACCTGTTCCATCCTGAAGCTCTGACCCTAGTCCTGAGTCCACACTAGGTGAACACCCAGACGATGCATCCAGTTAGCTGATAGATGTTCCTACTGGGTAGAGACTCCCCGAGTGAGTAATGGGCCTGAGGGCTCACTCACTCCTCTGTTACACACGTACCTTTTAATGCGATGGAAGGTTCTGGCAGAGCAGCCAATACGTCGCCCACATTGGGTGGGGCAGGTTGGCCCCAGAGCCCACTGGCTCTCCTTTTCCCCTCTGCTGCAGCCTCCTACCTCTGGTAAAATCCCAGGACTGCAACCGAATGCAGGTGTTTGCACTCAGTGTGGACCAGTGGAGGTTTGGGTCACCAGACTAGCCAAGATCCCTGGGCTGTCCGTGTTGGTTGCTTTTTCATCATGCCTCCCTCACATGGAATTACTGAGGTACAGCTGCATGATGCAAACGACCTAAACTGTGGGCAACAGCTCCTGTAGCAACAGGCGGGGCTTGGGGAAGGCTGCCTGTCTCTTGGCCTGGAGGAATTTTACACTGAAATCAATCAAAATTACACTTGAGAAAGAAATACGAACTCCTATAAATGTTGGAACGTGCCCGATGTGACAGGTGAGTTATTGCCAGTCCTCACAAGCAGCTCTTCGAGGTGATGACTGCTATCCCACTTCTTGGATAAGGACACTAAGGCTTGGGAAAGTCGAGATGCTTGTCCCACGTCACACTGCTGGTAGGCAGAAGCAACTTTTAAATTAATGTTTGTTTATATGCAGAGCCCTTATGCTAGGCATGCTGCTGCTCTGCCCACACAAAAGGGGAACAAGGATTACTAAGGGCTTGCTTACTCCATGCCAATAACGAGGAAAATGATAATAACGAAAGTAGCTAACATTTACATAGTGATTATTACAATGCTCCAGGCACTGTTGGAAGTCAGGTTTTTAAATCCTTCCAACCACCTTTATTTTAGACACTAGGACATTGATGCTTAGAGAGGTTATGCAACCAGCCCCCGGTCATATGGTTTAGAACTGTGCTGGCTGCCTCTACATAAATGCTTCTGTTAGCATCCTCTTATCAATCTTGACCCAAAAGTGGTGGCATCCCCAATGAGGGATGAGGAAAGGAGGCTCTGAGAAGCAATGAGACTTGTGCTCAGAGACACCCAGCTAAGAGCTGGACATGGCTCACCCCATCAGTGAGTACATCTCAGGAGCAGAAGGAGACCCGGCTGAGAGGTTAGCTCACCACTTGCTAGCTATACCACCTTAGATAAGCCCCTTGGCTTCTTTGGGCCTCAGTTTACCTGTGAGGATAGTAAGAGTTTTAAGCAGGACCCCCTTCCACCCATCCAACTGGAAGGCACCGGAACGCCCACTGCTGCAATGACCTATGTGAGATGTTCTACCGCCAAGGGGAGGAGAGGAAAAGTGCTCTTGAATTTAACATGTGTGACTACCCCAACACTCTGACTGTTACATTTGCAGGCAAATAAACAGACTCAAATGCTTCAGCATGGGATCTCATTTAGGGACCTGTAGAAAGGGTTGATGGCAACACTGTTGATAGTTCCATGTCCCAAATGATTTATCAGAGAAGGTGATGTAAAAGAGCAGCAAGAAATCGCAGGGAGGAGGGTGGGGGTTAACTACCCGGTTCTTGCTGGCACAGAAAGAGGCAGATGTCACCGGGAGGGAGCAGGCAATCTGTCTGAGCTCAAACAACCTGTCACGGGGCTGTCTTTGATGACTCTCCGCGCAAGTAGGGAATGGCCAAAAATGGACAATCTGGGACGTGCTGATGGAGGCGACAGAAATTCGTGAGGCCCTGCTGATGTCTCCAAGTTACAGAAAGACTATGGGATGCTGTGTGCAAACACGTCTCGGAGCTTGCCCCACCTCAGCAGCTAGTCTGGGGCAGCCAGGAACTTGAGGTGTTAAAAGGCCTTTGTATGGATGTCACATCACCAACAGCCAGCTGGCCTGTCCCAGTGTGTGTGGGATGTCGTGCTGCTGGGGACGGTAGGGCAGAGGGCGGATGAGGACATCCCGGGTCTTGGCCAGAATGTGACTATGTGGGGCCTGGAGATCCATGTGAAATTAGTTTCATGTGGACCATCTGGGGCTGGGAGTGATATGAATGACAGGTACAGGCACAGCTTTCAGTGATTTATAAAGTCCGGCTGCCCTCACCTGCCTTTACCCTCCCTGCATCCCCTCCTGCTGCAATCCCCTCTCATGACCAATCTCCCTCCACTCTGTGTCTTTGGACTTAGCTGTTCCCCCTTCCTGTGCTCCGCTAGTAAAGTCCTCCCCAGCTTTTTCGAGTGTTAGTGGAATTGAGAAGCCTCCTTCCCTAACTAGGTCCGGATTCATGGGTGTACAACCTGTGCAATAGCACAGAGTCCGTGCTTAGAAGAACCCTAGGCTCAGTTTCATGCTCTGCTATTGCTGTCTTCAACGAGAGGCTCCGCATTTCTTTTTTTCACTGGGATCTGAAAGTTATGTGTTGGATCTGATCATTCCTGCTCCATAAGACAAACTGAGCTGGGTGCTCTCCCCTCTGTGGTCTCACAGCACCTTGGATGCTCCTCAGTGGTAGGTTGTTAGTTGTTTGTATCTTCCTATCCTGCCTTGTTGCCAAAAAAGAGTATCTAAGCAGCTAAAAAGAAGGCACAAAAAACAAGAGAAACAACAACAACAGCAAAAACCTAACACAACCACAACAAACTGCAATTCGGCATCAAGCAGTAGTACATGAGAAGAAATGGGGGGAAAAAAGGGCAATGACCAAAATCAAGCCAGGAATGAGGTTAATTCTCTTAACAGGCTGACCTCGGATTTAATCCTGCACTCCATAGCAATCTATAGGGAAAATGAGACATTAATGTTCACACCATTCTGTGTTTACGAGGTAAAAACAAACCAACTTCTCTGGAGAGGAACATTTATTCTTAACGTTGAGAAGAGATGAAATTTCACGGGAAAGGCTCATAGAAAGGACCTGTAAACCAGATGGGCTTTATCCTGTAACTCTACCTCGTAAAACAGGCCACAAGACACAGAGGTATGTTTTGGGGTGAGTGCTGTTTGGGGGTCTGCTCCATGGCTTGTGCTGGATTCTCAATGGGCCCACGACTCACAAAGGATTAAGACTCACGGGCTGTAATGATAGGCACCTCACAGGGGATCCTTTTTCATAACGAGCCTCAATCTAGACTGATGGGATTTTTACAAAGCACAGTTGTACACAAGTCTTATTGACTTGGTGCTGAGAACTTACTATAACGGAATTACTTGTGTACGGGCCATCCCTTTCAGGCAGCAGTCTTTTCCTTCTCACCTCTGGTCCCAGAGGACCTAATTCAAAGCTCAATGTACAATCAGCATCTAGTAAAAGTGGCCGAGCAGCTGCATGGACAAGCAAATAAGTGAGTAAGTGACCTGAACCTCTGACAATCCATCCAGAGCTCTTTCCACTCCAGCACTAGACTCTTGCTCAGACACACTGCTCCACTCTCTGGCCACATATCTGATGACGATTTCCTGGGTCTGGGGATTTAGTAGCAAAGTGGGTCCTTCATCAGGCCTTTGAGCTTTCTAAGAAAGGTGCCTTGCCATCAAGGAAAAGGTTTCTTGGGGACTGTGGTGGTTAATTTTATGTGTCAACTTGGCTAGGCTCTGGTGCCCGGCTATTTGGTCAAAAACTGGTGTAGATGCTGTGAAGATATTGTTTTAGAGAAGATTAGTATTTACAATCAGTTCACTTTTTAAGTAGAGCAGATTACCCTCCAGAAGGTGGGTGGGACTCGTCCAATCAGCTAAAGGCCTTAAGAGTAAAGACTGAGATTTCTTCAAAGAAGCAGCAATTCTATCTCAAGATTCAACATGGAAATCCTGCCTGAGTTTCCAGCCTGCCTGACTTGCCCTATAGATTTCATACTCAAGACTACAACTTCAACTCTTATCTGAATCTCCAGCAGGCAGGCCTGCCTCACAGTTTCAGACTTGCCATCCCCTACAGTTGTTGGAGCCAATTCCTTAAATCTCTCATTGTCTTTCCCTCAACCTGTGTGTGTGTACATGCACATGTGTGTGCATGCATGTACACACACACAGACACGTGGATATATGTACGGCTGTATAGTAGAGAGAGATACACAGATATCCTATTGGCTCCATTCCTGTGGAGAACCCTGCATAGGGACTAGGCACTCTTGATTATTCTGAGTAGGTGACACTGCTACTTTCCCCCAGAGCCATATCTGTCATGGTTTTACAGAAGAGAAACAGAAAGTATGAGAAAGGGACTTTCCAGCACCACAGTGATGAGTCAGTTGCTTGGCTTTAGGCTTCAGATAAAATGGAAGTCAAAAAGGGCCACTCTGCCTCTCTGTGCCTTTAGCTGCTCCCAGGGAAGGTCCTGGCAAAGTGCTACGTGGCCAGTAATAGACTTTCTGAGGAAGAGGACACTGATTTGCTCTGGTGCCCCTCCCTCATCTACCATTGTCTGAATAAGTTGTTGAGATGTTCCAAAGTTGGCATGCCAGGGGAAGAGAGAAGGTGTTGTAGGGAAAGGCTTGTGGTGACAGCTTGAAGCTGGCTTTGCCCCGTACCTGAGATGAGTGCTGCCCTGTGCCAGGAGAGTGGGGGCCCCAGCCTCCCAATGTTTAATGATTCCCCAAGAGCAGCTAACATCTATGGATGCCTCATGTGGGCCAGACACAGACTAATGTAATCTTGTTGAGGATGCTATAAAGGAGGAACATCCATATCCATTTTACCAACGAGGAATCTCAGAGAAGCCAACTGGCCAAGATGGAACTGGAGCTCACAGCTGAAGTGAAAGACCATGCCAATCCCCCTGCTTTATCCTTTGCTTCCTCACATCGTGCTCTGAACAGAATGCCTGGTTGGTGAATTCTGACTCTACCAGTTACCCGCTGTGTGAGCATATACAAGTAACACACTCTGAGTGGCAGTGTCATCTGTCCAACACCTGCCTTTCAAGATGTTGTAAGTATTCACAGAGATCACGCTGCCCACTACTTGGTAGGCACTCAGTGAACAGAAGCTGCCAGTTATGTTGAATTCACTGGAGTGGAGATATGGGCAATTCGGCGAATTACCCTCACATCTCTATGACAATACACCCAAAAGGCTCCATAACCCTCAACAGAAGTCACACCACCACACCCTGCAGCTCCTGCCATCCTCAAGGGAGCATGAGACACCCTTCCATCAGGGAATTTTCACACCAGGGTGGGAGGGGTGGGGGGATGTGAAAATTGGGAAGCAAAATCACTTTGTGAACTCATTAAATGCGTGCCCGCTTGCATCTCTGCGTGCTTCTCCCGTTCCCACTTTGGGTCGTGTGCCTATTATTAACCACCGCCCTCAGAGAAGAAACGTGTGTCTTATCCCAGGAACATATTGTAGGGGGAAGAGACTTCCTAATATAGTGTAATCAACAAAAAATTTTTTTAAGTCCCACCTCTCTGAAGGAGAAACCTGGCTCAAAATCCATCCTAGGCTCTCCCACTCCCTGAAGAAAGCAGTACAAGTCCTAGAGGGCTATGCAAGGGCTATATGAGTAAGGCCCTGATCGCCTTTCTACCTGGCTTCTACTTTTCCTGTTATACACAGCCTCGCCCAAGCAAGCCATGCCAGGTTAACCCAAAGACCTTCCCACACTGTGCCTTTGCTCACAGTCACCACTGCCTAAAGGCCTTCCCTGCCCAGTGGGGGTCTATTCCACCCTCATGGTCCCCTCAAAGGCTTCCTTTTCTCCCAACCCAGCCTGGACCCCTAGTCCAAAGAATAGCCCACCCTCGCCTGAAATCCCCAAGCTCTTGGCTCATTTGTCTTTCACTGCACTTATTGCACTATGTGAAAAATGGTCACTTTCTTATCTGTTTCTCATTCCTTCTTCCTGTCCCATTCGCTGCCAGATTGAGGTCGGATTCTCAACGGCAGCCACACACCATGCGTGGGACTCATGAGCCACCACTCTCCCGCAGAATCCCAACACCCTGAGAGCCATGAGGCGTGGCATTCCAGACGCAGTTCCCACTCAGCTGTGTCTCTTTCTCCCATTCCCTGGAGCTCCTTCAAGTTCATGATTGCCTCCTCAGCCAGGCAGATGCCTCCTTTTGGGAAGGTGCCAGGTCTCATTCATCTCTGTCTCCATAACCCAAGTGCTAGGTATGTGATGAGTTTGGGGAAATATCTATTAACCATGTTAGAAATTAGGGCACAATCTACTAAACTAGTAAAAAAGGGGGGAAAAAAAAAAACCCTGGATGATAAGCTCCTTAAGGGCAGGGGTCCCAACTTACTAAGTGCTGTTCCTTCCCTTGAATGCTCTGGCTGCAACAGACGATCGGTGAAAGATAGGGGTTGCCCCAAACTGAAATATACTCAGGTCTTGACACTTAAAACAGAGCATTAATCTTCGCAAGCACTTAGACATTTTTCCCCCAGCCTTAGCAAAGTGAGGTTATATAAGTCAGCGAGAAGGTGAAGCAAAAAGACTCTGTTGACAATTTTAAGTGCCACAGAAATGGATAATTTTAATGGATGCAGTATTTCTACAGAAATAAAATACTATGATTGAGATAGAGGCCAAGCGTTTTACCACTGGATGATAGTGAAGTTTAATTTGAATCAATGAGGAAGGTCTACAAGTCAATTACCTCTCATTTCATTCCTATGCCTTAAATGAAAGTTTAGGGCCAGTCACAAAAGTACCCTGGAAAGGAGCATTTTACGATGCATCCATTCATCCATCACCACTATCCCCACAAGCATTCTGCATGCAACAGTCAGATCGATTAGCTCCTTGAGTTTAAGTCAATCTCAATTTTAAGTTCACAGTGAGTTAAACACACCAGTGAGGTTAGTGCCATTATCATTCCCATTTTACAGCTGAGAAAAGTGAGTCACAGTGAATTTGTGCATCTCACCCAAAGTCACTCATAAATCAAATAAGGGCAGAGTTAGAATTTGAAATAAGATTTTTTTTTTTGGCCCCTGCTTGACCTTCACACAAAACCAGACCCACATAGGGACCAATGGAAAAAAAAGTCTCCTTCCTTGGAGCAAGCAGTCTAAGCACATCAATCTGCATCCAGATACGTCGACGACTTCTCTGTATCTCCAGAGGCAACTCTACCACTGTCTCTTAAATGCCGCTTAAATAGGAAAGTGCCTGAGAGTTCAAGGTTTCTAGGCTCTGCCCATGGACTGTGAAGGGAAATGCTTCCAGGGCACAATTTAGGGAGTGAATGCTTCAGTGCACTTAATGACAGCCCCGTGACCTGATCAAGCCCCCTCTGTCACCCTAAGGGACCCAAGGGTATATAAGCATAGGGAGGGTATTTGAAAAACTTCTTTAGCAAGATGTCTCTTCTTGTTTTCTAGAAACCAAACCTTTTGTCTTTCAGACCCCTCCCAACACACAGCCAGCACTTCTATCACAGTGCCCCCAGCTCCACAGTGGTGAGGTGGGGGGAGAACTCCTCCAGAGTGCCTTCTCTTGGGCAAGTGAGACTTTCATTCACTCCTCGAACGAATATTTGCTAAGCACCTCTGACAAGCCACCTTTGGCCACAGGCAATGTAGAGCTTTTGGTTTTGGTGGAGAGATGGCAAATTAAGTAGTAAACAGACCCAGGGAGATACCGTTGAAAGTGGCTTTGGGGAGGGGCAGGGGTCTGTAGACAGAAGGCCTTGTCTATGCTGGGAGGACTTCTCGGAGGAGGCGGCACTTGCGTGAAGAAATGGATAACTTCTTAGAAGAAAACAGCATTGCAAAAAGCTGGAGGCAGAGGCTCTCAACAGCAGGAGAAGTGCAGAGCCTTGTGGCAGGAAGGTGCTGGCTTCTTCCAGTAACAGGAAGAAGGCCAGTGTGTCGGAGGCCAGGTTAGCAGAGGAGAGGGGAGATGAGATCAGAAGTTGGCAGGGCAGGTAGAGTAGGCTGTGTGGGCCTCAGCGAGGAGTTTGGTTTTTATTCTGAGTGTTCTGGGAAGCCACGGGAAGGTTTCACAGAAAGGAGTGACAGCAGTTGATTTACATGTTTTAAAGATCTCTCCAGCTGCCTGGTAGGGAACGGATAGTAGAAGGGCATGCAGGGGGGCTGAGCAGAACCTGCTGAGTAAGATGAAAGTGGCTTGGGCTAGGAGGGTAGAAATGGAAATAAAGGGAAGTGGAGAGATTCGGATAACGGTGGGCTGATAAATGTTTAATGAGTAGCTCTCAGGGAAAATATTTAAAAAGCCCTATTGGGGCAGCCCAGGTGGCTCAGCAGTTTAGTGCCTGCCTTCAGCCCAGGGTGTGATCTTGGAGACCCAGGATTGAGTCCCGCCTCAGCCTCCCTGCATGGAGCCTGCTTCTCCCTCTGCCTGTGTCTCTGCCTCTCTCTCTCTCTGTTTCTCATGAATAAATAAGTAAATAAAATCTTAAAAAAAAAAAAAAAAGCCCTATTGGCCATTTTCTGTGGTGTAAATGCTCCCATAGTGGCTGGCGTCCATGTGGCCCCAGTGAATGCAGCCCTGGGAAGCACTGCATGGTGTCAGCTCTCCCACACTGGGCTGGGTAGCCCACTGCAGACCCCAGGCCCTGCTGCTCAGCAGTGCTGGGCTGAGGGGCAGGAGGCTTCGGGCTCTGGGCTCCCTGGGGGCTGACCCAGTCCTCCCTGTCTCCTCAGCACCCAGTACTCAGCCTGGCACACACACAAAACTTCATTAAGAATAAACGCAAGGGCAGCCCGGGTGGCTCAGTGGTTTAGCGCCGCCTTCAGCCCAGGATGTGATCCTGGAGATCCGGGATCGAGTCCCACATTGGGCTCCCTGCATGGAGCCTGCTTCTCCCTCTGCCTGTGTCTCTGCCTTTCTCTCTCTTTCTTTCTCTCTCTCTCTCTCTCTCTCTCTCTCTCTCTGTGTGTGTGTGTGTGTGTGTGTCTCATGAATAAATAAAATCTTAAAAAAAAAAAAAAAAGAACAAAGGCAAGAACAAGTGACCTCAGCTTCGTTGCCTGTAGAATGGAATGGTAATGTTACCAACCTCCGAGGGTAACGGTGAGGAGCAAAAGGGACATAACAGCCACCAGCGTCAAGAGCTAAGGGTCCCACAGGCAACCATCATGATCCTGTGATGCAGCTGACAGATGAAGAAATGAAGCTCAGAGCCATTAAGCTGTGTCCAAATGCATTTAGCTAATATGTGGCAGGGCGGGGATTCAGATACCCCAGGCAGTCAGCCTGACACTCTCAGCTGCTGGGCCACCCCGGCCAAGGGCCAGTTTCCACTTTCTCACCAGAGCAGCAGAGGCCACTCAGGGTGGGAGGACACCCCAGCCCCCCTTGCTCTGCCAAATCCTGAGGGTGAGACAACACGAATGAAGTGAGACTCTCACATGAGAGCTGGGAACCAGATGTTTCCCTTGCCTGACCAGGAAGGAGGGAAGGAGAGGCCTGCAGGGAGCGGAGGAGCACTGGCTCGGCCTGTTCAGGATGAATGATTCGGTGAGAGAGAGTGTAGCGAGAGAAGCACGACTGCTACGTTGCCCCAGCCATGCTCTGCACAATGGCCAGTGTGTTCTCCTGGTGGAGACAGGCTGACCTGTCTCTGCTTGATAAATGATTTTTTTTTTATTCCTTTACATGGCCAACATTTTTTCCCTACACTGATAGAGATTCATGAGCCTAGGCCTTGGGGTCAGAGTCCCAAGTATAAACTCTGCTCTTGCTGCCCAGACTGTGAGCAAGTAGCTCCAATAAGCTCACTGTACCTCCATTTTCTCACCTGTATAATGGAGGCACAAAAGAGTCCTTACTTCAAAGGCCTATGTTGATGACAGAGGGGGCTTTCAGGATGGGTGAGGGAGAGGGTTAGGGTGCAAACCGAACCAAGATGCCATCCCTTGCTCCCATACCTACTGCACACAGCGCAAGCAGACTCAGGAGGAGAGGGGATAAAAAAGCCAGGAGGGAAAAAAAAATCCCATGGACTCATTTCTAGGTGTCCTACAAATATAAGTGACATATTAGCTCCCTCTCAGCCTGGGAAGGCTATAAACTGTCGGATGCCAAACAAAGCCTAATGGCCCTGGTAAATCACAACACTTCCTGCAACCATGGGACAGGGGAGCCTCTCAGGGGCTAAGGAACTCAGCCTGTCTGCCCTCCACACGAGGAGGGACTGGCTAGTCATCTCCTGGTCAACCAGCCTCCTCTGCCACACAGTGGCTCCAGTTCCAGCAGCCTCTGCTACTCATGTGGAGAGGACACTTCTGGAATCATTGTTGTTGAGAAAATGGTCAGGTTTTGGTGCTCTGGTGCACTACAGCAAAAACCCAATCAGCTTGGGAGGATGATTCACATTATACTAGGATGTGTTGCTTTACCAAAAATAGATGTTCTTTGCTAAGCACGTACCCAGTGCCAGGCACAAATGTGATCATCACACACCTGTAAAGGAGGTTTGACTATTATTTCTTTTTTATAACTGAAGAGACTGAGATCAGAGAGCTTAAGTAACCCCCCAGGAACAGCACAGCAAGTAAGCAGCCGAACTGGGACATGACCCAAAGCAGCTCCACACCCAGAAGTAAACCTCAGCCACCATTTCAGGCTGCCTTTCCAGCTCCTCCAGAGCACGGGGGGTTTATTTGCAGATTATATGCTGAATTGCAAGGTTAGAAGCCCAGAATTTAACAGAGGGCTAAGGGCACAAATCAAATGTCTTCAGAGGCCAGAAAGCAGGTCTGGCCTCTGTTTCAAAGAGACAACTGGAGTGGCAGGGAGTGGGGCGAGCTAAAGGCAGGCCCTATCTCAACTCCATGGGGTCAGTAAAAATGACAGCTCAATCACCCACCTCTTCTATCTTCTTCTCAAAATAAGTTGAACAACCTGAATTTCCATGTGAAACCTCTAAACAAACAACCAACCTTACAGGTCCACCAAAATCCATCTGGGCGGCCAAATGTGGCCATGGGGTAGCCATTTGCAATCTCTGTTGTCACTTTACAACTTATGGCCAACATTGTTGTTTTCCTATTTCACAGATCTTTAAGTTGAGACTAAAAACTGAGTAATTACTGAGTGCTACAGACCTTGAACACACAGTATCCCTCTCTGCTGTGCTAATTAAGCAAACTGCCACCTCAGCTTGCACATGTTCCCCAGGACTAGGAGTTCACTCCTATGACAGCAACCCTATGACAGCAATCATCTTGAAATGGCTCTAATCTTAAGGAACTCACCTGAACTCCAACCTGCCTGTCCCACTCTGAAACTGTAGGTAAACCCAATTCCCTTCCACGTGATGCACTTTGCCACCAAAATGGGTATGGCTGGGGAACAAAGCAGAATTTTCACTGAACATTTCCAAGACAGTAAGCTCATGTTCAGAACTTAACACACATGTTTACACTGAATCTTCAGGAAAGCACAGTGCAGCAGGCTTCCCAATAGCCTTGAGTAACAGGTGCAGGGAGGCTGAGTACCATCCCGAGGCCCTGCTGGGTTATGATGCAGAGGGGATTCAAAATGAGGTCTCCCCAGCTCTGTAACCACTTTTCTATCCATCCATCCATTAACCCATCCATCCAGCCATCCAGCCAGCCAGCCATCTGTCTGTCCATCCATCTGTCCATCCATCCATCCATCCATCCATCCATCCATCCATCCATCCGTTTATTTATCCATCTATCCATCCTTCCATTCATCCATCCAATATTTTTTGAGAACTTACTATGTGTCAGACACTGCTCTGGATATAGAAGGATACAAGTGTCCCTCTACCAGAGCACTTCCCATCATCTTTTTCAGGCTAAGATACCTGAGCTCTTTCATCTAATCTTTATGTGTTCAGTTTCTAGGTCCTTCTTTTCTGACTTGTCAGCATGGATGTGTGTTAATATCCCTATTGCAGTTACTGCCCAGAATGGAAAGTAATCTCTGAACAGAGCCTGAATAAGTAT
The DNA here is from genome assembly GCF_048418805.1 of Vulpes vulpes. Lineage (NCBI taxonomy): Eukaryota > Metazoa > Chordata > Mammalia > Carnivora > Canidae > Vulpes > Vulpes vulpes. Next base: position 30,425,527 of record NC_132790.1, read on the forward strand.
GTGGCTGGGAGTGTCCCCTCTCTGACTTGGGATCTCTCCTTTTATTGATGGAGCCTATGTTCATATCAGCTTTGCTGGCAGCCTTCCCACAAGCAACTTTTCAACCAAAACCGTGAAAATCATTTTCACAGCTGCAGCTACTAACCCATGTCTGGTCTTAGGATATTGAGTTTAAAGACCCAAGAAAAATGGAACTGCACCTAACATCTATTGAGTCAATTTTACATGCTAAACATCTTACAGACATTTAAAAATTTGTATTACTATTTCCATTTTATAGCAAGAAAAGTGAGGCTCAGAGAGGTTAAAGGACTTGGTTAGGATTATCCAGCCGGGAAGTCATGGAGGTGGGACATGAGCCCATAGAGGTCTGGCTCTAGAACTTAGGCTTTTTTACTAAAGGGTTTCACGTTCATACCTGTTAAATTCCCTGTCCTTTGAACAAGACTATTGTTTCGGACTATTGTCTTTGATCCAATATCCTGGTGACACTTTCCGCTTTTCCTAGCACAAAGAATACTCCAAGTCAGCTACAGTTCCTGAGCACATCAAAGCTGAGTATAGCAAACACCATTGACTACCTAACTGGGCTTGTGGCAGACAGTAAACAGAATGACAGCCCTAACACAAGCACCAGAACCAATGGGCAGGTCCCGGCCACCTTCCAAGAAAAGAATTGCTACTAAACAGAGGCATGGCTTACAGTGCCACAGACAGCCCAGCAGGACTCAGCGGGACCTTAGTGTGTACCCAGCTGGAGGTTCTCAACAATGTGTGAGAATGTGACTGCCCTCGGTGAGGTCTGAGTCCCCAACTGAGGCCAGCTGCCAAGGGATGCCTAGAGACCCACAGAGAGAGACACCAAAGAGGAACAATCACTATAGCCTCCAATCTAGAATCTCAGCCTCCAGGCTCCCCATCCCCCAACACTGGCTCACTTTCCCTCTGTGCCGAGTACTTTCTACCCCAGGGCCCTGCTGAAAATCTTACCCCATCTGCCCACAACCTTCAGGGTGAACTTCCATTTTCATCCCATGCCATGAAAGACCCAGCAGGATTTGGCCCTACCGGTCTCCAACCGTCCCCAGAAAACAACCTTACTCTAGCTTAGCATTTTTCGAGGTAGGTTCCAAAGAATCCTATTCTTAAAAGATGGTCTAAGTGTCCTGAGAAATGAGTGAGTCAGGAAATGCTGCAAACAAATCTATGATCTTAAAAAATCACCATAAACATTAGCATGCTGCATATGGCTGAAAAGGCCTATCATCAAAAGGTTTACTTAGCTTGAAGCCTGAATTTCCTATTTGGTGAAAGAACCCTGTATCTGACTGATATCCATTAGATACCAAGGGAGACCTTTTTTTATTAGTGATGTCACTGACTTTTCACTGTTTCTTTTTACACCTTTAAGATACCACATTAAGCTATACCTCCCAACAAATGCCTTACTCTCTTTCACCACCTCCAAAACTCTTATTCATACTTCAAAGCCTGGTTCAACCTACAACTCTGAAGAATATTCCTGTAAACTCCTGTAAGGCTTAATTTTGTTCTTGCCTTGATGATAACACTTATCATGGGATTTGTTACAAGCCTATCTCTCCCCAAAGACAGGAACCTGGTCTGATGCTTCTCTAGAAACACCAGTGTCTGGCCTGGTTGCTGGAACAGAGGTCCCTGGTCACTGTGTGATGGAATACATGAGTCTATGAATGAATGAAAAAGGGAACAGGTCCATATTCATGATAGGGATGTGGTGCAGCCCAGCCCAGCCGCAGAACCCTGCCAGGTATTCTGTTGCCATAACAGGGGGGAAAGTCCCCTCCCCTTGGCAAGGCAACATGATCTCAAGGCAATGGCTTTCACTCTCCAAGAGAGTCAATAGGTCATTTCAGGAAGATTCAAAATAGATGCCATCCTGCTTTATCGCTTGGCGTTGCTAGGAAACAGCTAGTTTGCTACAAGACAGGTTGATTAGCATTGCGGAGAAGACACAAACTAAGAAATGGCTGTATCTTCTCACCCTCCCCAAACCAGCCCTGAGCGTATTTGCATCAATTTCATATTCAGCTTAGGTGGAAAGGGAAAGTTTGAAGTCAGGATTCAAGGCTTGCTAATGTTTCTTCTTAGAACATGGCAGGAAAGCATGACAGTGACTCTATAAGCATGGAGGCCACAGTGGGACATACTTCACGTCATCTCAGTATTTCACTGAGGGCCTTTATGTCTCTTGCCCTGGGAGGAGTCTGGAGGAGACAGAGTCTGGGAAAGCTTCATACTGAGAGAAAAGGAAAAGATTGAGAGAAAAGTTCTAAGTGCCTATCACTCCCTCCCCCAATTCTCAGTTACAGAAACACCAACTCATTCTACCTGAAAGACTGGGAGAGGCTTTCCAGGCTTTCATAGGTACGTAAGAATCACTGGGATGAGGTCTTACAAGCAACAGACTGCTGGCTTCCTTTCAAGGTGGCAGTCCTAGGAGCTGCTTCCTCCAAGAAGTCCTCTTGGCTGACTCCTTGTCTAAACTCCCAAAGTAGTTTGCCAAGTGCCATCATGGGGATTATCACCAGTTTACAGATGAGGGACCTGAATTTCACAGTAGTTGGCAAGCCAAAGCTTGACCCCAAGTCTGAAAAACATATGTGCTATGGCATCAGCTAAATTTGAACTAAACAGGAAGTAAACAGATGCAATTTTTTTAATCTTTGGATACTTTCCCCCTGGTTTATGGATGAGTGTCTTGAGAGGTGAGAGGGAAGACTGGTTTGGTCCACAGAACCCCACACATGTAGTCATGGGATCTAGTTCCTCACCCTGCTCTGCCACTAATTAGCTAGGCTGCCTTGAGGAAACCCCCATGCTCCTCTAGGCCTCTAGTTTCTGATCTGTTAATCAGGGATAACAAGAACCATCATGTATTCTCACTTCCCTGAGTATTGGATGATAAGTGGAAAACAGATTTTAAAAGCGTGACACATCAGGCAATACTCGGCACACAGTATGTGCTCAGAAACAATTGGCTGGTTGAATGCTTGTAAGCTATTACTACAATGCACTGAGGAGCCTAGAGAGCCAGGATTGGGTTCCCACTTGGTTTCTACCACTTTGAGCAAATTACTTAATCTCTCTAAGCCTCATTACTTCCATCTGTAAAATGGGGATTACAACGTCCCCTTGATAATATTGCTATAAAGATGCAATATGTAAGGAATATAGAGATCCAGACCTGATAGAGGCAACACATTTCCATTTTTCTCCACCTTTCCTTCCTCTAGAACCATTGGAAGGCAGAAGCCGTCTGAGAGCTGTCTGTCATTCCTGCTGGCCAGCAGCCCAGGAGGCCCCCAGCTGTTGGGCTTGGCCAGTACAGGAGGCGGCAGCACTTACTCAATCATGCCCAGCAGGAGGAGACAGACGGTAATTTCCAAGGCTGAGCCCTAGCCCCACTCAGGGACACAGCAAGGAGCCACTTTGAGGAATCCACATTCAAGGCACAGTCTCCCCAGGCCCCAGGGAAAGGCGATAGCTGAGAGAACAAGGAGGTTACCAAGCTAATCGTTCTCCTATTAAAACAGCTGGCCTAAAGCCAGCCAAGCCAGCCTTTGCAAAAGTCAAAGAAGTTCCGTCAGTAGCCTCCAGCAATCCTCACACCTCACATCTGGGCTGCACTGTACAATTTACCAAAAGTCTCTACAAACAGTACTCATTCGATAAGTCCTTGCAGGGTACAGGGAATCAGCATGCTAGGCATTTAAAAAAACAAAAACAAAAACAAAAAGCTCATTTAATTGGTCAGGGCAGCCCGGAAGAAGCAGATGTGTACCAGATGTTTTCTGGCGAAGCACACACCACTGCTACCTTCTAAGAGGAACTGTCCCATCTGCAGCCATCCATGTTTTAGATCACATGAACCTGTCCCATTATGATCACAGCTGACTGGGCCAGGGGTGGGGGTGGTCACCTGTCCTCTGCAGGGTCCCATCAATGGCTGTCCAGTAATCTGCAGTTTGTCTCACTCTGAGTCCTCCTTGAAGGACTGGGAACTGGATTTGGGGAACAGAGAGACTGGGTGACTAGCAAAGGGTAGAAAGACCCAAAGGAGTTACTAAGAGTTCGTCAGGGTTGAGAAGGCCAGTATGGCCAGGACAGGACATTGCAAGTCACAGCTCTGTGGGACAACCATCTATGAAAGAGTAAAGGCAATGGGTGGGCAGAGGGGAGAACAGAACAGAAATGCAGAGAGAAAAATCCAGCCACTAAGGGAGAGACCACATGGATGCCTTTGCTATTGGCAACTCCCATTTTCTGTTTCTGTGAGTCCCTGCTGCGTTAGGGTTATTGCCTTTGGACTCCCAAAAGATCCCTGCTACCTTATCATAAGCCACTCTTTCCCTGGGTTGGCTTCAGCACCTCCCTGTCCCTTGCAATCGATGACCACGAGCAGGACAGTACCAACTAGGTACGGCTATCCTCACTCTGCAGAACAAGACCCAAGACACAAGAGAAAAACTAACATTTGCTGGCTTCTCACGGCTAGACCAGGGTTATCCCGACTCAGGCCAGTGAGGTGCTTGGAATACAAGCTCTGTTGTCTCCTCCCCGAACCTCACTGCTTTTCAGGCTGTGAGTAGCTACGTAACTATCCACTGATCCTCAGAGGGAAAAAAAAGCTGGTACTCGGACAGACAGATATTGTGACAATCTATTTCTCATCTGTCTCTTCCATTAGAATGTGAGTGCTGAGAGTGTGGGGACAGTGTTATCTTGTTTACTGCTGCCTCCCCACAGCCTAGACGAGGGCTTGCTGCAGCAAGATGCTTAAAATTGTTTGCCGAATGAATGACTGAATCCATTAATCTGTCCCAGGACTTTCTAGCCATGATGAGAACCAGGGAGTTTTGCATATCATCACCCACAGACAGCAATAAGTGCTGCTTCGTTTGAGATTCCAGATTCTTCTTGGGAAATTTTTCACTTCCTTCTCCCTTGGGAATTGTTTGTGGAAAGCAGCTGCTGTCAGCTTGGGTTCAATTCCCGGTCAGCGCTGGAACTGAGAGGCAGCAGAGGACCTTCAAATCCCTGGAACAGGCTAGCCCCTGACTGCCACCCAGACTGCAGATGCAGGAATTCCTGCCACAGCATCTCCGACAAGTGACATCTGCCCCTGCCCCAATCGCCACATCAGGACACAAATGACAGAGACATTGTCTCTTCTACCACAGGGCCACCCTCACAGGTGAAACTGGACTTAAGCTAACTATAACTATCTCTCTTGGCGCTGGCTCGAGGCTTCAGGGTTTCACAAAAGCAGCCTAAATTACTGTGAGGTTGTTTTTTTGTTTTTTTTTCAGTTTAAAGATTTTATTTATTTATTCATGAGAGACACAGAGAGGGAGAGAGAGAGAGGCAGAGACACAGGCAGAGGGAGAAGCAGTCTCCATGCAGGGAGCCCGGTGCAGGACTCAATCCCAGGTCCCCAGAATCACGCCCTGGGCTGAAGGTGGCGCTAAACCGCTGAGCCACCTGAGCTGCCCTTACTGTGGGTTGAGTATGGGATAAAAGATGTTCAGGAATGGGATCTAGGGAGACATGAATTCTAACTTTGTTGGATGACCTTGAGCCAGTTGCTGGACATCCCTGAAACCAACAGGTTTGAAGTCTTTGGTCAGAACTCACTTCTTGTCCCAGCTAAACTTTGGGCAAGTGGCTTAACTAAGCCTAAGTGTCCTCCCTTCCAGAAAGATAATACCACCCAGCTGAGAATCACATCTGCCTATTCAGAGCATTCAAATGGGCTGTTGGTTCAAGGCTAGCACGAACTCATGTTTACTCTGTGATGGACTTAGTTCATTTTGGGGCCATAGGTAGAGCCTTGAAGTAGGAGATGATGGAGCCCAGTTTGCAACCTCCTGTTAAGTCTCACACAGAACACAGTGACAGCTGGAGCTCAGAGTGCTGGGAGGACCCAGGATAACCTGGTTTTCCCCAGACTTTAACACCAGAGTCAGGAGAGAGGCAGAAGGCCAAGCAGGAGAGAAAGGGTTGGGACCATCCTTGCCATCCCATTACATGCTCCAACAGAGAAAAGCACGCAAGGGTCACTGTGGTGTGAGTACCCACTTCCTAGGTGGGTAACACAGGTTGTCCCATAGATGAGGAAGCCCCAATCCCCTTATCTACTGACCAGGCCAGGACACCTCTTCTATCTCCATCAAAGCATTGCCCTGGAGATCAGACATGGGAATAGGTCAGTCTGTCAGTCTTGACAAACTGAAAAGTACTGATCCTTTGAAAACCACCATCCTATCATTCAGTTTGGAGGCAGCTCTGCACCTTCCTCATCTGGCACCAAGCTTGGGCTCTCCTGTGCCGAGCTCCAGGGCTTGCACCTGCTCCCTTGCACCCCACATCTCTCTCTCTCCCTGGGGTCTGCTGAACACCTAACTGTGGAGCCCTTCTCACCAAGCAGTGAAATGCACATTATTATTTTATAGATAAAGAAGCCGAGATCCAGAGACACTAAGAAACCTAGCGGGTCACGGGATTGTTGAGCAAAGGACGTAACCCCAGGGAAAGGGGGCAGGCAGGTGGAAGGAAGAAATGAATGAGCAAAAGAGGGACAAAATGGAAGGAAGTCAATACCATGGCTTTTTGGTCAATACCAAAAAGGAAAGGTAGAAGAGAAAGGGAAGGAGGGGGTAAGGGGGGAGGAGGATGGAGAAGACAAAGCAAAGGAGGAAAATAACTCCCCCTTGTGCTGGGGACCAGAGTGGATGCGGAGGGGAAGCTGGCAAGCTGCTCCCTGGGGTTGGGTGGGGGCTTCGAGGTGCCTGCTACTCCCACCCCTGGGGCCTGAGGAAGTGACAGGTCAGCAGAGCCATTCAGCTGAGCTACAAAAGCCTTCTGCCAGGGTGGCAGAAAAACATTAAAGGAGACTTCCTCGGGCTTTAGAAATTGCTGAAATACAGAGGCCGCAATGGAAGATGAAGTGTCCTACAAAGGAAGCTCCAAATGGAATCAATTTCCCTGGGCCGACTTTTATGTCCTATTATAAGAAATTGAAAAATTATTTCTGTGGGAATGTTGCTTTGCCGGTCCACCTCTTCAGAAGGTACTGAGAAGGGAAATGGCTTCTGATAAATGGGCACTGGGTCTCGTCCTCCATCACTGGAGGTGATCCTCTGCTCTGCAGCTTGGGAGCCAGGGGAGGTGGGGTCAGGGAAAGTTTGGGGGGCTGTTCTGGGAGGGCTCAGGAGCTGAAGAGAAAGGCAATGAAATGGAGACAAATGTGACAGCCCCGGGGACCACCAGCTCCTCACGGCCAGACACACATGCCACCCGGCTAGAACATGATACCCTTGAGGCCGGCTGGTCTGGGCCAGAGTGGAATGTCAGGATTCCCTGGGCAGGATGTCATGTTGCAGAGAGGACTCCAGCAGCTGCTATCATACCACATGTGTTGCTTCTAGGGTCACAGCATAAAAGGGCTGCCCACCCATTGTTCCCTCCCTCACACCCACATTCCTGTCGCCATGAACTTCTCACCTCTCCCCTAAATGTCACAGGCTTTTCTTCCACACCTTGGTGCCTTCGCTGGAGACCTTTCCTCTATCTGGAATGCCCTTTCTTGAATTTCTGGCAAATTCCTACTTGTACTTCAAAAACCAGCTGAAATGTGCCTCCTCGAGGGGTCATCCCCGACCTCTCTCCCTGGGCAGGGCTTGTTCTACAGTTGCCTGAATAATGCCCCCTCCAAAATGCCCATGTCTTAATTCCCCAAACCTAAGAGTATGTTACTTTACATGCCAAAAGGGACTTTACAGATGTGAATAAGCTAAAGATCTTGAGATGGGGAGCTTATCCCGGATTATACAGAGGTTCCCAGTGTAATCACAAAGATCTTTAGAAGAGGAAGGCAGAAGGATCAGAGTTAGGGGTAGAGAATAGAAGAGGGTGGAATGATACAAGGACGAGGCCAAACCAAGGAATGCAGGTACCTCTAGGAGACCACAAAAGTGAGGGAATGGATTCTTTTTTCAGAGCCTCCAGATGGAACCAGCCCTGTCAACACCTTGACTTTCGCCGAGCAAGGCTAACTCTGGATTTCTGACCTCCAGAACTATAACGTAATAAATGTGTGTTGTTTTAAGTCACTCAGTATGTGGTGATGTGTTGCAGCAGCAATCGGAAACCAATACACACGGACAGGATTTGTCTTCCCTCCCCTGGGCTCCAGGGAACCCCATGTTTACACTGTGGCTCATGTGTCGGGCCTATTCTATGTGCACACAGGGATTTACTCGCTTCACTTTACCACACCCCGCCAGGAAGGTACAATTATCCCCATTTTACAGAGGAAGAAAGTAAAGCCCAGAGAGATTAAGCCACCAGCCAAAAGAAAATGGCATGAGTAGTACATGACAGAGCTGGTACTTGAACCTAGGACGTACTCTATGGCACCCTTACATTTAAGAGTTGGTCTCTTTCACCAGAAAGTAGGGCTACCTAGATAACCTACAGCAGATGTTGGATTGTCTCTGGGTCCCAGTACCTGGTCCAAGCCTGGGTTAAATGAGCCTCCAACACTCAGGAAACATGTGAATCAGATCCCACCCAAGAACTATTTTTGCATAGTGAACCCTGCTGTGTGGAAGACGTAGAAAATGGAATGCCTGTCCTCAGAAACTAAGACTTCTACTCACATGACTTTATCTGAAACATTAACATAAAGCACTTTATTGTATCCTTTCTAGAAGCTTTCCTTTTGGGCAGCACAGGAAAGTGGATGGGACCCTGGAATTTAGAATCAAGAAAGCTCTGGGTGGCTTCCCATGAATGTATGCTCCTAAACCTCAACTTGTTCATCTCTACGATGGGTACAATGATACCCCCCCCGCCAGGGGAGGTGCTGGTAAGGATAAATGAGGATGTGCACAGAAGAACACTGGGTGCATGTGAACACTGTCCCTGTCCTCCAAATCTCACAACAAAGCTGTGCAGCACACTGGCAGGAGGTCTTACTCCCATCACAGAGGAGGAAAACCGAGCCCCCCGGCTGCGATAGCTCTCTGATACAACACAGGAGCCGTCCGAGCTAAGGGCTACCAGAATGCAGCCTGCGACTGTCAAAGCCAGGTGTGGCTTTGATGGGACCTGGGGCGGGGGGGGGGGGAGGACTCTGTGCATTTGGGCTCAGCAAAGGCATGGGGAGAAGGTCCCACAGGGAACAGAGCCTCTGAGAATGTGGGAGCATAGGGTCCTCTAAGATCTGGGAGCGGGAGTCCAATGATCAAGGGGAGGGGAGATGGTGGAGATGGAGGAAGGGAGCAGGGTGGGCACCTAGGGAGAACAGAGGGAAACTCGACTTGGAAATAAGGAGCTTGGGGGCCTCTAGGTCTGACTAGGAACTGAAAGTCCAAGGGGCTACCAGCCCTGGCTGCACAAAAGAATCATCTGGAGACTCCTTAAAACCCCAGGGTCCAGGCTACCCTCTGGTCAAATTAATTCAAAGTTCTCAGGGATGGCACCTGGCATTGCTGTGTATTTGTCAGAGGTCCCCAGGTGATCCCAAAGAACAGGCAAGGCTGAGAAGTACCACTCCAGGCCTTGGGGCCAGGGCCAGGATGCCATGCTGGGATCATCTGGACTCCAACTGGTCTTGTTAGTTTCAGGCATTCTTGGTGACATTCAAATGTGTCCTTCCCCTGCCCATGCCCTGGAGCCTGCAGCTTAGCCTGAACACGATACTTCACCTCCTGTCCTTAGCCTGAACCAGGCCTTTGTGAGATATCTGTGCAGTTGTCTGAGGATGTGATTCCAACTTTTACCCTGTGCCGAGTCTCAACGGTTTGGTGGCTCTGCCCCAAGGTAATCCACTTGATAGAGGCTGGAGAGGGGTGAGCTCCTGAGGCCTCCCCGCTCCCAGGTCACCTCCAACATGACTAAGATCTTTCTGTGGCCAACCTCTAGCTTGAGCATCCTGGGAACAAGGGGATTAGAATGGGGTGCTTCTTCCTACTGGCCCATGGAGTGAGAAAAAAAGGGCATTTATTTAATAATTGCTTGGTGTCCACATTGCACGATGTGCATTACCTGCACTCCTGTTAATCTGTCCTTCTTAGACCTTATGAAGCAGGTATTTGGAATCATCCTATCCTTTAATGAAAAGCACAAGGGCTCAGGGAAATGAAATGACTTCGTCTAAGGTCTCACAAATGGGAAATGTTAAAGCTGGGTCTCACCCCCAGGTCTGTCGACTCCAGATCCTGAGCTTTGACGCTTAGAGTCTCTGTTTCCTACCTGTGAAGTGGGGATAACAGCATTTTCTCCTTCACAGGGTGATTCTAAGCATTAAAAAAGTAGCATGTGAACCTATAGAAAGCAGCAAATAGGGTATATCAGAACTCAGCTGATGCTTAATAAAAATGGCCCTGATTCACCTTTTTAAAAAAGACTCCAGGGGTGCCTGGGTGGCTCAGTTGGCAAAGTGTTCAGGTTTTGATCTCAGCTCAGATTGTGATCTCAGGGTCGTGAGTTCAAGACCTGCATGGAGCCTGCACTAGGCGTGGAGCCTACTTCAAAAAAAAAAAAGGACTGTAAGCTAATGTGTAGGTGTTTTAAAGAGATCGCAGAGCCAAATTTAAAGAAAAAAAGAAAGTGGGTCGAAACCAGACTATTCTTTTTTTCCCCATCCCCACTTTGATTCCTTACTGTCCATGGCTCTCTGAAAAATGAATGAGCCCATTACCAGTGCTAATTAGCTCTGTCCTGGCACCCAATCAACAAGAAGATGTCTAGGGTCAGTCATCCAGAGTCCTCAGAGTGAAAGCTTGAGATCTGAGACAGGGCTGAGTCCCAGGATGATGCTGAGGTCTGCTAGGGCTGGTGTCCACTGGGGCAGGCCTCCCCTCAGTGGCACAGAGAACACTCATGAGAGCCTGGGCATCCCATCCCAGACACTGCCCAGCTGCACTCATGGAGGTGCTGCTTTTAGTGTTTACTGTTTTTGTCTGTCAATGTTTTCTTCCTATTTTAAGCCAGTCTCCCACCAGTGGGGCACGCCAGAGACCACCATGAGGAAATGTACTACAAACGTTCCTGGATCTTGGACAGAGCCTGGCTCCAGGTAGGCACCTAATAAATATTTGTCAAAAAAACGTATATGCGAAAAACTTACTCTAAGTCTCCAGATTTCCAGACTAAGTGCCTATGAGCTTTTCAGCCATTACTCACATAGGTGGCAATGGGGGCTGCTCACAGCATGAAGCTTCCGTGAGCCTGAGACCAAAGAAGAAACGTCTCCTCCCCAAAAGTTGGGGGAGATGAGGTCAGGACTCCAGGGAAGAAAGTCTGACCTGGGCACACAGGTCAGTCCTGGGGCAGAAGGGGTGGGGGTGAGGGCAAAGCCAGAGAATTGAAGGACAGGGTCCTGCAAAGTCTGACTCATACACATGCTTCTACCTCACCTGAGCTGGCTGCAACTGGGGAGCTTTCCAGAACAGATTGCATGGGAGGGCTGTAGTTAGACACCCATAGGTGACACCCATAGTTAGACTGGCCATGGTGAACAGACACTGGAGTCTTTAAGCAAGAAACTTCTCTTTGACCAACATTCCACAGTGCAGACCATGTTGACAGTCTCAGAATCCTTCTGTACCTTTTCCCATCCTATCTTGGCCCTTTTGACCCTTCCAGACTAGCAATATTTCATTTTTCTAAGAAAAACCATCAGCCCAAGACAGGAAACAGAATAGACAGGCCACCTTCCCAATTCTACTTAAATTTTCTACCTAAATTACCAAGACAAATATTTCAGGAAACTGTACTTGGCTGGAATGGTGGGGTAATTCATTTTATTTACCATCTAAATGCACTTGAGAGCTGAGATAGATTCATTCAAGTCGTCGCTTCTTAGTCGGATGCAATTCACAGTAGAAATTGCTGCCATCCAAAGCTTCCATAACTTCCAAAGGGTAATGGATTTTTTTTCAGCCCATCTTTCTTCCCTGCTCATATTTGCTTGAGGATTCCAAATGGATTCTATTTACTGTAATTACTGTTCTAACTGCAGCTCACTTGCAATGCATCAGGTTAACGTTAACAAGATACCCAGCTGATGCTGGTAATGTGTATTCATTGTTCAAACCCTTTACCCACCCCCTTTGGTGTTGTCTCAATTCTATTTTCTGAACCCAAAGGGGAAGGAGCAAAGCCAAGCAACATGGATGTTTTTTTCCTCCTGTCTCATTCTTCTCTAATGCCATGGGCTTTTTTCTCAATGGATATTCATTGTTCTTGGGTTTTCTTCCTCATGTATTTACATGATGTCATTATAAATGTTGCGCTTTGTTTAAATACTGATTTACATGTTTACCTTCTCAAATTTGTTCACGTTATTAGTGTCATTAAATTTCATATTATTTGATTATTAATGATAAGAACATCAACAAAGGTTCTGACAATTTCCAAGACACATTTCTCCTATGTGTCTCTATAATAAGAAGAGAAATTCATGGCCCAGTGTATCAAGAGTCTTCATCTACCAATTATTGGGTAGTTTCAGATTAATAATTTGAGTCTATGCAAAAAAGTATAAACTTCAGAGGAGACTAAGGCTTCAAATTTCAGTTTCATCACTTCTTAGCTACATAAACTTATGAGAGCCTAATGCTCAGATTTCCAATTTCTTCATCTTTAAAAAACAAAACTAATACAATCACATACCGTTGGAAAGTTCCCTACACACATTAGGTGCTTAAATGATATGTTATTATTATATCCTATCAATAATTCCAATTACACACCCAGATTTTAGGACCACAACACATGCAGGTATGTATGTACGTTAGCATAGTCAATTTGGGACTTTCAAATGGTCTTACTGAGCTGCAAGGATCTCAGAAATGAAGCCCTTACTCTTCATAGTTAAAAACAAAAAAAATCAAAAAAAAAAAAAAAAAAACACCGCAGTATGGGGCACCTGAGTGGCTCAATCAGTTAAGTGTCTGACTTACAATTTTGGCAGGTCATGATCTCAGGGTCATGAGATCGAGCCCCTAGTGGGCTTTGCACTCAGCAGGGAGTCTGCTCTAGATTCTCTCTCTCCCTCTCCCTATGGCCCTCCCCTCACTTGTGCTCTCTCTCTCTAAATAAATAAAATCTTAAAAAAACAAAAATCAAACCCAGCAATAACAGCAACATCTTAGAACTTCTCAAAATGCAGACTCTCAGGGTCACCTGGGTGGTTCAGTCAGTGAAGCATCTGACTTCAGGCTCAGGTCATGATCCCAGGGTCCTGGGATCCAGGCCCTCATTGGGCTCCTGCTCAATGAGGAGTCTGCTTCTCCCTCCCCCTGCTCTTGCATTCTCGCTCACTCTCTCTCTCTCAAATAAATAAATATATATATTTTTTAAATGCAGACTCTCAAATCCTTCCCCAAGGGGAGGGGGAAGGTCTAATTACAACTCCATGGAGTTGATAGAAAAAAAAAAAATATATATATATATATATATTGTCCTTCCAAAGTATCCTAACTACCTGGCTTTAGTCTGAAAGATATAAGAGAGGCCAAAAGGATATTCCCAAATAAAACCCCTAGGGCCATTCCAGCTTATTCCATTATGCCAGCCTGTGTAATTCTCTAGAGAAGGTTTTACCATTCCCCCAATAGTGACGATAATTAGGCATGAGGAAAACAAATGCCACTTGTTGATTTAGGTCTGAGACACAGGGCTTTAATATGTCAGGCAGTTGCCCTCCAAGTCTGGGTAATCTCTTCCCCTTCCACCTAGGTTACCGTACCTGTAAAATGCATATGACCATAACTACCTCCCAGGATTGTCTGAGATGCCAAGTGCTCAGTGTGACAGCTGGCACACAGTAGGCACTCAGTGATGGTTGTAGCAGCGGCAGCCTTAGTATTAGTAGCAGCACGTGCATGTGGGTATGTGCATAGGTGTGCATGTGCCTGTGTGCCCGGAGTGGGAGATGAGGGCTGGAGTTGCTGCTGCCCTTATTAACTCCTCTGCAAAAGGAGCTGCAGTGTCCCTGTTCCCAAAACCAAATTCTTAGTAGTCACCTCCTCTCATTAGGGGGAGGCAAAAGAGAACTGGTGTTGGAATTTTAAAAATCACCTTCTCTTCCTGTCTCCTCATAACTTTCTTGGGAAAACCACTTAACTATGGACAATATCATTTTCCTTATCTATAAAATGGACATAATACCATTTCCCCTGACTGCCATAGGGATGAAGTTGAAGAGCTCATAAAATAAAGCATCTGAAAGTGATTTGCAACCATATAACCATGTGATACCAGTTGATCAAATGTGAAAAAGCCCTGTGATCCCTACCTCCTCCTGGGCCCCAGGCCCTGATCTCATGATTGTTCTCGTCTGTTTTCTCTCATTCTTTCTGTCCTTTTCCCACTGAGCCGCCAGCTAGCTTTTGCAGAAACCTCCACCACCACACCAGTCCTGAAAGCCCCATTCTGAGTTTTACTTAGTTTCTCCCCTTTCATACCAATTTGTTCATCACTTGGGATGGGTCTTTCTTAGGAACTGCCCTTTGCTCTCCACAGTCAGAGGTGGTATTACCAAGGGATGGCGGTGGGCGGGGGTGGGGTGCCTTAGCATCTGTACAACTCCATCAGTCTCCACTCTAGCCCACCCTCCATAAATGTGCTATCCAAGTCACAAGTGTGTGTGCTCTGCACATGAACCTTCCAGGCTGGTCCTCCAGCCCTCTGCCCTCATCCCTTATCCCCAGCCCATCACAATGGTGCCTCTCCACTGGTCCTACAGAGACATGTAGGACATGTTAGAGACATGTTAGAGCCACTCCTGCCAAACCCTCACGACTTCCTATCCATTTTCTGAACAACCACTGAAGTTCTTAGTATGCCTATATCTGAGGACAAGGATGTAACACTGACTTTCATGCACTCTTCCTCACGATAAACTCAAAGATAATGCAAGGGACTGACTTGAAAGTCAGGAGGTGTATTGGGTTGGGAGCTTGTCTCAGTGCCTCTCCCAAGGAGGACCTCACCATCATGGCACTTTGGCATTACACTGTTTTCCAATGGGTCCTGCAGACGGCCACACTTTCCAGACATCCGTGTGACCTCTGGCAAGTTTCTTCTCTGCTCCATAGCTCCTGGGGCTTTGTGTGTCTCTCAACCTCTGTTTCCCTGTCCATAAAAAAAAGAAACTTATCTCCAGGTTGGTGTGAAGTTTAAATGAGGTAAACTACATGAAAGCCAGCTGCAAGAACATGGCATTTATGAAATGTTCAGTTATCATTACCTCCTGCACTTCCCTTGATGAGGCCTCAGGGGCCCCTGTCCTTCCAGGGTACCTGGACTAAACAATTTTTTGAGCTTTCTTTTTCCCAAGATTTTATTTATTTATTTACTTACATGAAAGAGAGAGAGAGAGAAAGAAAGAACATGTGCACACACGAGTGGGGGAGTTGCAGGGGGGAGGGAGAGGGAGGAGAGAATCTCAAGCAGACTCTGCCCTGAGCATGGAGCCCCACCCAGGACTCAATCTCATGACTCTGAGATCGTGACCTGAGCCAAAACCAAGAGTTGGACACTTGACCAAGTGAGCCACCCAGGTGGTGGGGCTCATTTTTTGAGCTTTCTGTACAACTGTAGCCATCAGTCTTAAACAGAGTCATTCATTAAGTAAGAAATATGTATTGACTATCTCTTCTGTTCTGGTAAGGTTACATGCTAAGGACACAGAGGTGGGCAATGCAACACCAGTGAGCAGTGGTAATGGTCTCCGATCTCATGGAGGATCCTAGATCCTAACAGCAAGCAGTGTCTCTCCAAGACCACTTCTAATTCAGCAGAATCTCCTTCATTGGCATCTGATATCAAAGCAGAGGGATCATGCAAGATGCCTTAGAGCCAGAATGAGGGGTCAGCTAACCACAGCAGTTGGAATCTGGTTCCATCACTTGCTAACTCTGTGACTGTTACGGACTTAATGTTCATGTGCTCCCCACCCCCACCAAAATTCAGATGTTAAAGTCCTAATACCCAGTGTGAGGCATTCAGAGATGAGGCCTCTGGGAGATAACTGGAGTTAGATTAAGCTACGAAGTGGGATCTGAATATCAGGAATAAAGGTCTCATAAAAAGAGGAAGAGAGAGAGAGAGAGAGAGAGAGAGATTCCGTTTCATCTGCAGGCATGGAAAAAATGCCATGTGAGGACACAGCAAGAACATGGCCATCTGTAAGCCAGGAAGAGAATCCTCACGAAAACCTGAAGGAGCCAGCACCTTGATTCTGGACTTCCTGGCTTCTAGAACTCTGAGGAACAAACTTCTGTTGCTTAAGCCACCATGTGGTATTTTGTTATATTATGTTAGTCAGCCTAAGCTGACTAATACAGTGACCCTAATTACTTACCTCCATATGCCTCAGTTTTCTCACCTGGAAAGGGGGGCTAATTACAACCCTATCTCACACTGCCTGAGTGAGGATTTGATGAATAATAGAAAATGCTTACATCAATAAACAGTAATGATTATCCTCAGCATGTCCAATTAAAAATGCAAATCATAGGAGGATGGAGCTAGAAGGGATCTTGTCAGCCACCTCAGTGAATGGGGGAAATGAGGCTCAGAGGGAAATGGTTTTTCCCAGGCCCACAGTAAGGGACAAATCTACTCTGGGGGCTCTCACTCCTGCTCCAGGTCTATCCCCCCTGCTATGGCCCAGGAAAGTCTCCCTGTCCCCCCTCCTCACTCACCTCAGTGCCATGCACATCCCTGACACTTAGCACACCCACTTGAAATTGTCACCTTTCTCACGTGGTAAGTGGCTCCTGTGTGAGGTTGCTAGGAGATGAGGATCCATCACTGAATTCTGCACCTGGAAATTCTCTTAAATTAGGTTGTCAGAATTCTTTGAAGAAAACCCAAATAGAAAAAAAAATTCTCACTCATGTTTGCCTTGAAAAATGCCGTGGGAAGAGTCAGAGCTGTGCTGGAGTGTGAGGCACATTTATAAAAACCCCTTTTACTGGTTTTACCCTTTATGGTTTGCAAATCACATTTCCACAGACTGTTGACCTGAATCCCCTCATTCATTCATTCATTCATTCATTCATTCATAAATACAAACTCTGCCCCTTCCATGCACCAGGCATTATTACAAGTGCCAAGGGTTTAGCAGTGAATCAGACAGTGCCTTCATGTGGTTTGCACTCTAGCCGGAGAGATAGATAATATATAAGTAAATTAATAAATAACATGTTTTCAGATGAATTTATGAATTTAAGTGTTATGAATTTAAAAATAAAGCTTGAGTGTTTTGAATTTAAAAATAAAGCTTGAGGGGCACCTGAGTGTCTCAGTCAATTAAGCATCTGACTCTTGATTTCAACTCAGGTCACGATCTCAGGGCCATGAGACTGAGCCCCACATTGGGCTCTCCACTCAGTGGAGAGTCTGCTTGAGATTCTCTCTCTCCTTCTCCCTCTGCCCCTGCCCCACTCACGTGCATGGCATGCTCTTTCCCTCTCTCTCTCTCAAGAAAAAAAGAAAAAAAGGCTGGAGAAGGGGAGAGAGAGTTGGGGGAACTATTTTGAATGACCAGGAAAGCCTTCCCTGAGACGCATTCTGGATTGTTAGCTGTTGAATGAATGAATGGGCCCTCATTTTATAAACAGGGAAACATGGTTCAGACCCACATAACAGCTGTGCAGTAGAGCAGAAGAGAACACATATTCTGTCCACCTCAGCCTGTGACAACGCCAAGGCTCATGTCTGGATCCACGAAACCAGACGCAGGTATGAGGGAAACTGTCTGTGTAGAGATCAAGATCCCATGTCCTATCCAATCAACAGTGCCAAGTTCTGACCTGAACACCAGGACTAAAGAGATGGAACAGATGTAGTCCCTGCCCCCAGGGAACTTCTAGGCTAGTGAGGGATATAAAACAAATTCACAGATAACCATGCTTTGCATTAGAAAGCTTGTATCTACACAGGTCCTTCAGAATGGGGCTGGCTCTCCAGCACACACTAAGTAAAAGTGCTCAAATCTCCCGGTTTTTCTCTTCTCATTAATCAAGTCACATGAATTAAATGCTAACGCCAGGTTGACCACTAATAGGGATCACCTGGGCATGTCTTTGTCACCCAGCACCTCTACTGCGGACACCCTACTCCATGGGAGCACCTGTGGGCTGGAATACTGTCACGGCCATCCAACTTCTGCTTGTCCCTTGCGTACAAACATCATGCCCTTTCAGCACGTTTACAATTCAGCAGCCAGAATAATCCTGCTAAAACTTATATCAATCATGGCATTCTCCTGCTTAGAACCCTCCAATGGTCCTCAACTCATTCAGAGTAAAGCTAGATCCTTACAGTGGCCTTTAATCTCATTTCCTTCTTACTACTCTCCTCCTTGCTCTTTTCCCATGCATCAAGTACAGGCCCACCTGTCTGGAACATTCTTCCCGCAGGTATTCACAAGATTTGCTCCCTTACCTCCACTAGGTCTTTGTTCAAATCACACCTTATTTTGATGTGTGGCCTCCACCCCATGCCATCCCCACATTTCTTAATTCTTGCTTTCCTGTCATGTATCACCCCATCACATTTGGTATAATTTCCTCATCTAGGTTGCCTGCCTGCTGTTTATCTCCTCTTATTAGAATGCAAGCTCCATGAGGACAGGGATTTTTGTCTGATTTGTTGAGTCTTTATCCCAATGGCCAGAGTCAGTGGCAGGCATACAGAATCACAAATCACTTTCCCTACAACCAAACCAAGCCTGTCTCTCCCAGAATATCCCTTTTTTTCTGCTAATGGCACAGTCACGTACACCACCCTGCCCCAACCCCAGCTCAGTGCAATAGTTCAACAAGCCTTGACTGGAGCCAAGGAGATGACAACCCTGTGCTGATGCCACGAGAACAAAGGAAAACCTGGAAGTCACACCTCAAACCCAAACTAAACTGAGCCTTTTAATTGGGAAAATCAAGATAATAGTACCTATTTCGTAAAATGAGATAACCTGTATACAAGTTCTGGGAAATATACGTGCCACATATCTGATGCCTAATAAGATGTAATTCAGCCGGCACTGAATTCTGGATCGTCTTGCTCCTGAATATCTCCCAAATACATCAACTTCTCACCCTCCTTCCCAGCTCTGCTGGCACCAGAGTCAATCAAGAGGCTGGAGGGGGCAGTGCTTGGGGAATAGGGGAGCACCCAGGGTAGGAAAGGCTTCTGGCAAGGGGACCCCGAATGCCAGCAACCATCTGGTTTCAGCTGAATTCTCAACCCAAACACGATCAGCAGTCGTGTGCACAAGGAATAGGACCACAACTTTCCAGGACACAGAGCCCCCAGATCCCAAGGAACCCCGGAGTGCCCTCCTCCCTCCAGTCTCCCCAGCCCCACTCACACCCCACCCCCACCAAGTAGCCCCCCTCTCCAAATGGCCTTTTCACACCACTGCCCAGTGACATCTGTGGGAAAAGAGAGCCACACAGCATGGCTGTCTGCAGCTAATTGATTTGTGCGAATGGAATGACAGCAGGATGTGCGGCCCCCACGGAAGATTCGGGGCCTGTGGTTCCAGGTGGATGGCCAGGGAGAGTGGGGGCGGGGTGGACACCTGCCTCGTGCTCTCTGTGAGGGCTGCTCGCTAGTCCCAGGGCAGCCTCCACTCTGGCCTCCAAGAGTTCTTTCCAGGGGGGAGAAAGGAGAAAGAGAGAGAGAAGGAAGGGATGGATGAGCGAAGGGAGGGAAGGAGCAAGAGGGAGTTAAGCAGCCAGCAGGAGGCAGAAGAAAGAACAGATACAGGACAGACTTACCACCATGCAGCAAGCCCAAGTGCCCTGTGAAGAAGTAGGAAGGAAAAAGACAATGCAAAGGAAAGAGAGGATGATGGGAAACCCCCGCAGATGGATACTCCCTCTGGCCAGGCAGCAGTATATGAACAAGACTGGCGCCTAGATATTGGGATAACCTGCCTCTGGGGAAGGGGGTTGGCAAAGGGGAGGGAAATGGAGTTTTGTGGGCCCTAAAATACTTTTACTTTATGGGGGGAGAAAAGCAAACAGTAGGCACCACAAAGGTGCAGAGGAGCAACATTCACCGTAAGTGAGAACGCCACACATCTCCCTCCCTTGGGCCAGATCCTTTGTAACATTCCATAACCTTATTTTTCAGTTTAATTTAGTTTAAATGTTTTCTTTGAGGGGTTCTCTTTCCCTTCAAATCTATCTGATAAAACAGATTTTACAGGGAAGGCTTCTGGTTGATGATCTGGAAAGAGAGATTGAAAGAGAGAGAGAGAGAGAGAGACTCCCTTGTGATGGCCCAGCCCAGGAAGGTGTTCTGACCTAAGCAATCTCCCTCTGGACAGGCCTGTAATGTGGTTCTCCGGGGGGTGCGGAAAAACAGCCTTCGCCTTGAACCTGACACAGCGGACTCTGTGAATTGCTTGACTTCCTAAGTCTCATCTGTCACTCCACAAACATGCCATCCTGGAGCTGTGACGACCTCTAATGCATCACGGTTTATAAATGAGTCTGACGTGCCTCCTGGTACAGGAGAAACACTTCTAATCAATCAGGCAAATCAGAAATGCTGTAAAAATGGCTTATAGCTTATGTACCTACTGCCAAGAAAAGCTACAAAGGAAATACTCATCAACTGGCCAGAGATGTGCAATTAAAGTAAAAGAGCAAGAAAAAAAATAAGGGGGGGGCGGGGAGGAGCAGACAGGCCAGTACAGTGGTAGACAGCAGGCGCTGGCAAACTGGCCTGTGGGCCAGGCCCAGCTCCCTGCTCCTGCGAAGAACGTTTTAGCGGCACACAGCCACAACCATTTGTTTACACATCATCTGTGGCTGCTTTCCTCTACAAGGCAGAGTTACCCGGTTGACAGAAGCTGTGTGACTAGCAAAACCTAAAATACTTACCATCTTGGGCCCTTTACAGAAGTTACCTCTGGGATACAACATAGATTCCCCACTGTTTTGTTCCTAGGGGCTAAATCCAGGGCCTGTTGTTTGTTTTCCGTGTGACTCTGGTTTTTCCATGTACATAAGGGGTTTATGATGATTATCTCTCCCAGGCTGAGAATTAAGTTTAAAAAAAAAAAAAGTGGCATAAAAGCACTTTACAGTCTGCTTGGCAGATCAGAAGCTCTCATCAAATAGCATCTTTGTGTTATCAACATTATGTTACATTAGCAGCATAGCATTAGATTATGCTATTTCCAAGAAATAGGTAAGTTTAGGGAAGGCAGAGCTGGTTGACAAACTGTATCCAGGGTCTTGATAAATAAATCCCAGGGAAGTCTCGAAGGAAGGGAAGGGAAATGAACATTTAGTGAATGTACTCTCTGGCAAGTTCGTATTATTTCAATTCAGATTCCCATAAGAACTTGGTGCCATTTCACCAGGGAGGATGTTAAGGCTGAGTGAGGCCACATAAAGTTACACAAAGCAGCGGAATGTGTCAGCTCTGCCTGCTTCAAAGCTTAAGTCCATTGTTTTGTGTGGCTCCAGGAGCTAGCGGCATTTTCCTTAGAAAAAAGACTGAGTGGTGACACAGTAGCCTGCCTCTAAATACTTAAGTGTTTCCATGTATAAAAGGACCCTAATTTACAGTAGCTTCAGAAGACAAAACTAGGACCATTTCTGATTACTACTGAAAAATTAAAGTTTCAAGGATACATGATAACTCTCAATGTGAAATGTGCAAAAAACCAATAATACAATACAAAACAAAAAGAATCTGAAGTCCAAAAGGTTTAAGTCAGTCCTAAAGATAAGCTGGCATGAAGAAAATAATATTCTATGTGTGCAGAGTATTGGTGAGTTATGAAGAATTTCCATACATACAATTTCATTTGATCTTCACAAAAATCACGAGGTAATGATAGGTAATGATACTGTACTGTATGCTTTTAATTTGCTAAGAGGACAGATCTTGAAAGAAATCTCATGCCCCCTTACACACATACAATGGTAACTACAGAGGTAGCAAATACATTAACTAGCTTAACATGATCATTTTGCAAGGTACATGTGTATCAAAACATCAACTTGTATACTTCAAATATACGTAATTTTTATAGCAACAGTATCTCAATAAAGCTGTTAAAAATAATTTATGATGCAAATGTACGATATGGATATAAAAGATTTTAAAAGGCCCACAGAAAATTAATTTAAAAATTCACAAAAATGTAAAAAAAGATTACATGGAGAAGGGGAGTCACATGTCATAGCCTCCCATTTTACAGAGATGGAGAACAGAGACCTAAATAGGTTAAGTGTCTTAGCCAAAGTCACACAGCTAGCAGGCTATAATCAGAGTTTCGGCTCAAACCTGAATTACCTGAGACAGGAGTGATGAATCACGGGGCCTCAGCAGAACAAATTTACACAATTGAGTGTTTGTCAAGATGAGAAATGAAAATTACTCTGATCCTTTTAGCAGCCAGAGTCAAAAACTTGCAGGGAAAAATAAAAAAGCATTTTCTACCTCAAGGACCCAAATCTGGCAGAAGCACCTCCTTCATACTCCTGAGATCTACAGCTCTGGAAGCCTGCGGAGTGCAGCCAGGCAGGGGCCCTGTGAACCGCCTGGGTGGTGGATCTCATCAGTGGCCAAGGGCATCTGAGCTGAGCAAGTGCAAGATGTGGGTGCCAGCCAGAAGGTCCCCATCCCTGCATCTAGACATGGATCCAAGGAGAGGAGAGAGAACTTTCCCTTTGGTAGACACCTTTTCTGTAAGGGGGTGGGGGTGGGTAGTGGTTCTAAGAGGGCTCTGGAATCCTGGATTCATGTCCCCCTAATGCATTGGGTAACCTTAGGCCAGTAACCCCCTTCTCTACCCGCAAGCTCTTTATCTCCTAAAGAGGGGATAATACTTGTGCCTACCTCTTGGGGTGCTGTATAGACCAAACAAGTGAATTCATGTGAAATATTGTCCGAGATCTTGGTGCATAGTCAATAGTAATACGGGGTAGTTACCACCACCACCACCCCACTGCCTACCTGACAGCAGGGTGAAAACACAAGACTATTTCTGGGGCTGCTCAGACTCCTCCTCTGACTCTACTCACCATTTGACCCCAGTTAAGCCACATAAGCCCCCTGGTGAGTTAGGTTTCTTTCTTGTCAAATGGAAATAATAAGTCCCATAATATTTGTCTAGTGGGATCATTAGGAGGATCAAGCAAGATAACAGATATAAAAGGGCTTTGTAAATAGTAAAGTGGCCTTCACAAATGAACGAAGGTCATTACCATCACCACTATTGTTAGTCCTGAATGATGGAAATGTTTTTGTGTTGGGTAAGGAAATAATCTGCAGAACTTTTCCTATTCATGTTTCTATCTAACAGAACAATGTTTTTGGTGGGCTTTTGGGGTTGGGTTTTTGTTTTTTTTTTTTTTTTTTGGTTCTTTGTTTCACACAATCTGATTTCACAATCTCTCAGAAACAATTTCCACTAAATATCCATATGTATCCATTTCCATTATATATGCACAACAGATATTATAATGAGAGCTATTTTTTTGATGCCTACTATATCTTAAAAGATTCTTCTTCTGTAACATCAGAATGCTGCTAGGGAGTAGGTGTTAGCCTTATTTTGTAGACAAGAAAAAGCTGCCCCAGGACCCTGGCAGAGATGCTCTCCCCCTTTTTCCTTCCCCCACCCCAACAAGCCAGAAATGGAGCAGATGAAGTGCTGGCTCCAGCATGGCAGAAGATAGTTCATCAGTGACACAGGCAGCCCCCCCTTTTTTAAAAAATATTTTATTTATTTATTCATAAACACAGAGAGAGAGGCAGAGACACAGGCAGAGGGAGAGGGAGAAGCAGGCTCCATGCAGGGAGCCCGATGTGGGAATCAATCCCGCGTCTCCAGGATCACACCCCAGGCTGCAGGAGGTGCCAAACCGCTGCGCCCCCGGGGCTGCCCATAGGCAGCCCCCTTGAAACGGTCCACTGCACAACACAGTAACGCATGCCTTGGCTGAGGACTACAGCTTCTTACTTAGAAGTTTCTCAAGAAATGGCATGCTCTCAAATGTGACACATTCTTTTAAGTGTCCCCAAAAGACGCACATGGTGCAGATCTGGTTCAAGATATCTCTCCCTCTGTTCTGAGTCCACTGATGTCATGCGCTCTGATATCAGCCTAACTTTAGAGACGGCCCTCTTAATAAAGATATACAGGCAAGGCACATGGCCTGGCAGGAAGTAGCAGGGCAATCCCAAGCCAGGTTCCAGGGAATAACATGAGGCTACACATCATGTAGAGATATCCTCTACTCCCACTGAGCATTGACTCAACTCAGCTAGGAGGACCCAAGTTTTGCAGACATCTTTATCAAGAGTTGAGTTGATCATTCCTGCTCTTAAGCACCCTGACCATAACCCACGGCCTTGGCAGTTCCTCAAGTATAAAGGAGACATTTTAAACAGCCAAGTGACTACTGATAGAGCATAATTGCAAAGTGCTGTCTGTGGCACAGTGGGTACGAAATCATTCTAGGAACAATTACTTGATGCCAAGGTCTGCTTCCAAAGAGGAAAGGGGGAAAATATAACTGATGATTTTGTGGGGGAGGGGGATGTCATATTTATGCCCTGGGTTTTTAACCCCTTAAATTATCTGGCCCACTTCTAGCAGCAACTACCTACCAGACTTTCATGTGTCCAAGCATGGTGTGTGTCTACAGGTAAATACAAACTGTAAGACATGCCACAAGAACACTCAATTCCTGGAACATCAAAATAGCTCCTGTATCACTATGCATTAGGTTAATTGAGAGATGGGAAGTAGACTAAATGGAATGGAAATGTTTCCACTTTGAAATGTTAACACAGTAATTACCATGCCCAGAGCCTGATTTACCAGGATCTGGGACTGCTCCCAGAAATACCACTCCTTCACAGCACTCCCATCCTCAAGGCTCTGGACGCTGCAAAAACCAGGGCTATAATCTCAGCAGTCTACTAGATGAAGAATCTTCCCAAATGCCTTAAAATTATTACCTCTTCATCCACTTAGAAAACTGCCCCTCTAACATGGGGTTGACAATTTCAGGAAATTAAACAATAAATATTTTAAAAATGACCTTTAGCACAGTGCCAGCTGTGTAAATGCCAGTATTACATCGTGTTGCCCAGAGGCCTGGGAAGCCATGATTATGGGGCAGCCTGTGAGGTGAAGGTCTCTCCCCAGGGAGCTCTGGCCAGACGGGGAGGAGGCCGTGGTCAGGACTGGGGGGACGCTCAGACGGTCAGGACCCAAAGCAAAGGCAGGTTGTCCCGTCATTCACCCACGGATCCAGTGAAAAATTCTTACATCACCACGTGGGGAAAGCAGGATACATAACTGCAACACAGTATGGTCACAGGAGTACCAAACTATGTTTTTATAAAAAGCTGCATTCAAAAAATTGATGTGAGTGGTGAGGCTAGAGTTTCAGGTCTTCCTTTCTACTTTCTGTTCTAACTTTTCAAGCTCCCTGTCTCCCTCTTCCCTTCCTTTCATTCACTAAACACTCACTGAAAACCCATTACAGGACAGAGGCACTATGCTAGATACTAATGATAATATAGTAAAAATGAAAAAAACAAACCCACAAAATCTTTATTTTTCATTGTACTTTTATGCACTTTTGCAAGCTGGATTTCTTTTAAAAAAATAAGAAGGCCCATTTTCTTTTATCGGCAGAAGAAATAAATGTATTATTAAAAATAACTGTTTTGGGGACACCTGGGTGACTCAGTCGGTTAGGCCTATGACTCTTGATTTCAACTGAGGTCATGATCTCAGGGTGGGTCCTGAGATCAAGCCCACTGTCCTGTGTCAGGCTCTGTGCTCAGTGGGGAATTTGCTGTAGATTCTCTTGCTCCCTCTCCCTCTGTTCTTCCTACCTTTCTAAAATAAATAAATCTTTAAAAAGAAATAGCTGGTTATGAAACTCTACAAGACAATCAGGGCCATTGAGTGAATACCTGATGCCATGAAGGACTTCTTGACAATTTGTTACACATGATCATAGTTTTGCTTTATTTTTATGGTGAGGAAATCTTTACTTTTTTAAAGATGCATGCTAAAGTATTTATAGATAATATGCTCAGTGTAATTCAATGGCCAGGTATCGATAATGGTTGAAGCTGGGTGGCATGCACATGGGGATGATTATATTAGCTTCTGGTTTTGTATCAGTTTGAAGTTTTTCATAAGAAAAGCTAAACAAAACAAAGACAAAAAACGTCATATAAAAATAAATGAAGGGTATCTGAGTGGCTCTGTGGGTTAAGCGTCTGCCTTCAGCTCAGGTCATGATTTCAGAGTCCTGGGATCTAGCTCCAAGTCAGGCTCCCTGCCCAGTGGGGAGCCTGCTTCTCCCTCTCCCCAACACCCCCACCCCCACCCCCACTCACGCTCTCTCTCACTCTCTCAAATAAATAAAATCTTTAATAAGTTAAATAAATGAGACGAAGTCTGCTGGGAAGTGCTAGAATCCTGGGGCATGGGGGCGGAGAAGGGTAGGCACTGCAGTTCAGACTTAAAAATGTTTTTAAAAATGTGTCTTTTTTGTTGTTACCTCTCTCTACTTCTTCCTTTAGATAAAAAATCATCATCATCATGAAAGTCTCTTCTAATACAAAGTAATCCCTATTCAAATTCTTCATCCAGAACCACAGTCTTTTCCTCCATGGGTCCCCACAGTACTATGTGCAGTTCGATGATAGTATTTATATTGCCATATCATCGTTTATTTATGCATCTGACTGCTCTGTTAACTACAGGAGGGCAGAAGTTACATCTTCCCATTCCTGAGTCCCAGTTCATCACACTGGGCTGAATGCTTTATTAAACTGATTTCCAAAAATCTTGGTGCAATTCACAAGTTTTAAAATGTTTCCCCCCAAATTTTAATAACTTAGGATATAGGTCATCCAAAAAAGAGCACGCATGAGATAGAAAAGCAGGATGACATTTCTCTCCACATTAGATCAGCATGTTGATTCCAGCCAACCACTCCCTTCTCAGCTGAAATGGGCATTTGTCTGCAGCCAAGTCTGTAGTCAGTGTAATTACCAAGGACCATGGAGGACTGTGCTATCCCACTTACCTACCCTCAAAATCGAGGAAAGAATCCCAGTTACAATGATCAAGTTGCAGGGTCTCTGTGTGGGATATGAGCAGCTAGATGGGCTGTCAAATTTTCAGTCATATGAAGGCCCAATTCTTTTGAGACTTTATTTAAAGGTAACTTTTATGAATAAACAGGCTATAAATGAGACCTTCTCATTATCTATGAGATATCATCATAAATTGAGGAGGAAAATTTCTTAAATTAACCCCTCATGCCCACTTTGCAGAATGTATTATAGGAATCTCACACCCATCACGTCCCCGAGTGAACTAAAAATGGTCCCCAAGTGATTTCTGCCTCCTATAAGCCTTGCCTGGATAAAGAATAGCAACTAGGAGTGCCTGGGTGTCTCAGTGGTCAAGCGTCTATCTGCCTTTGGCTCAGGTCGTTATCTTAGGGCCCTGAGATTGAGTCTTGCATCAGGCTCCCCTTAGGGAGCCTGCTTCTTCCTCTGCCTGTGTCTCTGCCTCTGCCTCTCTCTGTGTCTTTCAGTAGTAAATAAATAAAATCTTTAAAAAAAAAAAAGTGGCAACTACTCTTGTTGGCAACTACCGGGCCCGCCCTACCCAGTAACCTCAAGGCCTTATAATGCAGCAGACCAAACTACTGTGCATGCCACAGCCTTGGGTCACATTATAGAGATGCATGTGACTCTGTGTAAATGATGCCTAGCAATTATCCTGCAACCTGTGATAGCATGGCAAGATGGTGCTGGAGGCATTGGTCCCAGAGCCCAGATGTCAGACCCAGATGGCATTTAAGATGACTTTATGGGACTTTTGGAGTAATGTGGATGGACGTATAGGGTCTGAGGGGTATAATATCAGTGCCACCACTGTGAGGAGTCTGGGAAGCTTACAAAGCTGAACTCAATGACCATCTCCCAGATTCTTCTAGTGTCTTTAGCTGAAAAGACATCCTTTGTGTTTACTGTAGTAAAAAGTAACTTGTTTGAGACTTACGAGTTTAGAGTGCTCATCCTCACTAAGCTTCAAACCTAGTCCTCTGCTGGACTCATTCCCATCTGCACCACAATGTCAGAGTGATAACTTTGAAGGATGAACCAAACTGTGCCCTCATCAGCTTCAAACACTACAACACATCCCTATCCAAGAACTGTATTCTCTGATGACAGCACTTATGTCCTCCCTCACCACCCTGGGCTCCCCACTGTTGCCAGTGGCTGGGAACTTCACCATCGCTGACAGGCCCTGTCCTAGGCCACACCTCTATAAGTAGTCCTCTCATTAAACCCTCTTGGATCACCTGCTTTGAATATGCCATCTATTTCCTGTTGAGACCCTGACTGGCAGAAGATAGACTACCTTGAAACAGAAGAACAACAAAGGGTCAGTTGCTTTTCCAGCTATCAAACCATGTTACTTACTGTGTTCAAGATAGGGGGATAAATGAATATACCAACAGAAGCAAGGCCCTGCAGGCCCTGCAGCTGTCAGATTTGATACAGACTGGAAGCAGCAACTCAAATCAATGCGAGGAAAGAGTAGATCACTCAAAAAATGATGTCAGGACAACTAGCTTGCCACACAGAAAAATAAAATCTGTACCATACATACTGGACATATATGCTTAATTACAAGTCACATCTAAACACTAGGTCCTGAGTTCCTCAACACTCCGCACATATTCAGAGACTCAAAGAATCACAGACATGGGAGCAAAAACAGATGTATCTCAGGAGATCTTCTGAACTGGAGCCCCACATTCAGTTAGTGGGGAAAGAGCATTCCCATTTGACAGACGAAGAAACTGAGGCCCAGACCGATTAAACAGCTTGGCCAGACTCACCTAAGAAGTAGCAAAGGGGACACAATCAGCAGGACCTATTCTCACACATCTTAGAACTCATGTAACTGGGAGTTCTGCATCATTTCCCTTGGAATCCCAGTTCTAGGTACAGAGGCTTGAACACAATAATGAGTGCAGACAGCTGCTGCATGTCAACAGAGGGAAAGAAAATACTACCTGTTCGTCAGGGAGCTAACTCTGCAAAGCCCACCATCTAATCACCATATACACATACATAGGATGCTCTAATCAGCAGGAAAGCATTAACTGCAATCCATCCCTCAGGGACCCAAAATATAATGGAGCAAAATTAAAGGTTTCACGATGCACAAAGCATTTGACTTGGAAGACTGACACTTTTCCAGGCAGAGTGTTCATTTCCAGAACAAGTTCCCACATTCTCTGATATCTAATCCTGGGGAACAATGGGCACTGAACAAATAAATGCCTGGAGCAGTCCTTCAGTAACAATAAAATCTGTGAAAGACAATACAGGACAGAGGTTAGGCGTACAGAGTTAGAACCGGTAGACCTGGGTTTGAGGCCTACTCCGCTATCTCATAACTCTCTAACTCTGGGCAAGTCTCTGAACCTCTCTAAATCTGCTTCTTACTAGTAAGAGAAAGATAATATCCCCTAGGAGTGCTGGGATATTAAATAAATAATGTAGGTAAAGTGCCAGTCCATACTTAGTAGTCAATAAACTTTAACGATTCCTCATAGACTGCTTTTGTGTGGCCCACTGTCATGTACCAAACAACATTCCCAGGAAAGGGTTCTAAAATGTTAGCAGTGGCAGCTGCTGAAATGAGCACACTGCCCCTCAGAAAACAGCCCTGGCAAGTTTTGTTGGACTTGCATAGTTTTTTTTTCTTTAAGTCACATTAAATGACAATAAATTAAGATCCTAGCATTTCACCTAAAAATCTGGATTTTCAGTTTGTTTTGTAACCTGAAAAGGTGTGGTGGCAAAACACCTGCATTCCCTTTCAGCCACAGTGAGCTGGAGCTGAATGGCAGCTGCCCTCTCTAGAAGGCCACCATGGATTCTCCACTGCCGCAGTCCCCACCCAGCTCACTTGCTCCACCGGCCTGATCCTGATAGGCATTTGAGTTGGGGACTCATCGTGGTAGGAAGCTTTCTTCCTCCAACCTGTAGGTAGAAAAATGTGAATTTGGGAAATGTGACACTTGTCAGAAGACAACTTCTGGTATGGGACTACGTGGATTTGGAATTTGACCGGCCTGAGTTTAACTTAGGGCTCCGACACATCCCAGCTGTGTGGCCATAGTACAATCTGTCTCTGAAACACCTGTCCCTGAAGTTCACATTTCTTCATCTGAAAAGCGGGGATCAAATGCTTACCTCCCAGGGTTGGTACGACAAGGAGATAAAACAATGTACAAAGTGTCTGACACAGTGTCTGGCACATAGCAGACTCTCACTAAGGTGTAATTATCATAGAAATTATTTTGGAAAAAAAAATAAGGCTGCAGGTCCAAGGTTATGAATAAACTTAGGAAATGAAATCTCTCCACGTTTCACTAAACTAAACTAGAAATAACAGATGGTACATACTTATAAAAAAAAAGGGCCATTTTCTACATCTTATTTTTACATAACACGCCCTATACATTTCATTTTCATATTCCGGTCTTTGCTAGCTAGAAACACTTCAGGATCTCCCTCCCACACTGTTTCAGTGAGATGTCTGTGGACTTTGATTAGTTGCAAGCAATACCTAAGTCAAAGGACTTTTTCTAGACCTGGTCCTTCTTCCTAATGAATTTAATGTTTTTATCTGTAAAGAACATACTTGCTGGACACTAGGAATAAAGCAGTGGATGAGACAGACACAGTCTCTGTGCCCATGGCCTACACACCCTTGCCTGAGCACATCAAAACCTTGTCACCCTGCTTAAAGCCAGCACCTTCTATCTGCGCCCGGGCATGCCATGAGGTGCTCAGCCTTGGAGAGCTCCTCTTTCCCTCTCTCTCCTCTACCTCCCTCATCAACCTTACTTTTTCCCTTCCCAAGGCCAAATCTCTCTCTTGTTTTGTTCTACTTACCTCCATCAAGAGTGGTGTCAAGATCCACATATAACTAACTAAAATCCTCACAGGTGTGAGAAGGATACTGCAAAAATATGAATGGGGCAAATTTACTGGTGGGCAGTAAATTGCTAGATGATAATATGAATAACAACAACAAAATGAATATTAATCAAATGTCTGTTCCTTGCCAGGCCCTGCTCTATCTCATTTCATTCAGCAATAGCTCTTCAAGGTAAGCACTGTAATCTCAGTTTTACAGATAAGGAAACTGAGGCTTAGGTCACACAGAGCTGCAAATGCCAGGCCAATCTGCATCTCATACCTGTGGCCTCACCTACCACCATAGTTGTCCTGTATTTGCTTTAAAAATAACTCTCTATAATTTATCTCTTTTCTCAAGTAGACTTCATAGTAATACTTGAAATTACTCAGCAAGAGACATCTTCAATACAACAGATATGTTGCTTTTTCTTTAAAATGTAGTTTTTTTAAAGAGGAAAACAAAAACCTCTGGGAAACATGCTTCAAAATCTTCTTAATGAGGTATTTAGCTGATAATCCACAATGGCTTTGATTGCAGGATAAATATGGGATTGCCACTCAGACTTTGGGAAAAAAAATATATGTAATTACAAAGATTTAGCAAAGTACAAGTAACAAATTGTTTTTCAACTCGTCGCACTTAAAATTGCAGCATCAAGAGGCTTTGGGCCAGGATGTTAAGTACCACGGCTGCCCCCCAAATACTCGTTAGACTTTAGGTAAGTGCCTCTCTGTTGTGCCAACTTTCTTCCCAAAGAATTGAGAGAAGGTGTTTGTATGGTCTTTGATGAAGTAAAAGTGCCAGCCCATTGGCCTTCCTCCTTCTTAGGACCATCACAGCCCCTAATGAGTAAGTCAGCCTCAGAGCTCCCAGCAGCAATTATATTATGAATGATTCCAGGTTCTTCTAATTGGGAGGGTTTTGAAATCATGAGATTTTGAAGAAAATGAGACTCTCGGTGTTTAAATCCTGCCAGATGGAAGGAAACCTCCAGGGGTGGTAGATAAGTTTATGGGGATGACGGTGTCGTGAGTGTGTGCTTACCTCCAAACACATCAAGTTTGTATACATTAAATATCTACAGCTTTTTGTGTGTCAGTCATATCTTAGTAAAGTGGTTTGAAAATGTTATCATTAATTACTTATTGGATGTATAAGGATGTACCTACCAAATGTGCTTCAAGACATGTTCTCTGGACTAGAGAAGATTCTGTTCAGCAGTGGTTGAGAACCATGACTGTTTTACCTCTTCCCTCTGGCCAGTTGGAAAATCAACCCCAAGTGGTCCCCTAATCAAATATATTCTGAGAAGTTAAAAAATATTCCTGTCAGAAATAGAAGTCTAATACCAATAGGAGGCTGACCTCCACTGCCTTTTAACCAGGCTCCGCTCACTTCCACCATCTAGTCTAGAAACATTTTTGCCAAGCTGTGTGCCAGCTGCCGAGGACACAGTAATGGACGGGATAACCATGCCTACTGCCCTCTGGACCTTCTAATCCCATGGGGAGATGAGTGTTAACAGCTAATTACTGAGTTAGTGATCTACAACAATAATGGCAGTAGAGAGGAAAGGAGGAGGAGCCAAGACAGCATAAAAACAAGGGCATCTCCACCAGATATCTGGAGGGTTCGAGAAGGTCAGTGAAGGAAGTGTCATTGCAGAGGCACAGTATGTCTGAGAACACAAGGATGCCCCTACATGGGTAAGGGGAAGCCTGTGGTATGGATAAGGGTGGTGAGGCAGTGGGGGCTGGGTCATGTAAGGTTAAAAAATGGGTTAAGGACTCGAAACTTTATTTTGAGATCAATGAGAAGCCACCGACGGGCTCTAAGCAGGGGAGGCCCCTGGGAAAAGTCACCGTAGCAGTGGAGTAGACAAAGAGCTGAAGGCAGTGGTGGGCAGCAGCGGGCTGCACGCTGGAGAGAGTCACTATGTGCACCTCTTCCCAACTCCACACTTAGTAACATCATGTTATCACAGCCCCCCTTTGCTTCAGACAGCCAGTTGCTAAATATTGACCAGTGCCTCACTGGTTGGAGAGGACAAGGATGGTGGTGAGAAAACGGATAGGAACAGTGATCTAGACAGAAGAGGAGGGTGGCAGGGACCAGGGTGGTAGCAGGGGGGATGAAGAAAAGGAGGTGAGTGTGTGTTTGTCTATCATTATATCTGATACAAGGGAAAGATCGATTCACATGTGTCACAATTGTTTCCTACATCCCTCCCAAGTCCAGGCTGAGGATGCAGAAGGGAGAGAATGTTCTCCATGTCCCCAAAGAGAACAAAGCCATGTTACAGGTATTTTAGATCATGGTGGGATATGCCAACCTTCAGAAGGCAGTAAATTCCACAAGATACTTTCAAGCAATAATAGCAGCAGTAACTACAATACTTATTGAGTGCTCACTACATGAAAGGCACTACACATTGCTTAATCCCTATGATTAGCAGTGGAGTGGCAACTTTCATTCCCATTTTACAGATGAGAAAATTGAGGCTCCCTGCAGTAGAGTAACTTTCCCTAGGCACCTATCAGTATTGAAAGTGCAGAGGAGGAAGATATCATTTCTTCTTTTTTTATTTTTTAAAGATTTTATTTATTTATTCATGAGAGACACACACACACAGAGAGAGAGAGAGAGAGAGAGAGAGAGTCAGAGACACAGGCAGAGGGAGAAGCAGGCTCCATGCAGGGAGCCTGACGTGGGACTCGATCATGGGTCTTCAGGATCACGCCCTGGGCTGAAGACGGTGCTAAACCACTGAGCCACCCGGGCTGCCCAAAGATACCATTTCTTGAGGACAGTGGCATTGAGCTCTGCTTTGAAGAATAAGGCAAACTCAAGAAGACTGCAGGCAGAGGCAACAGATTGAGCAAAGGTAAGAAGGTGGATAAATAGGGCTCTGTGGGCACCCAAGTGTGTTCTCTGTCCCTGCTGTGTACGGCCTGTCATAGCTACTCCACCCTACCACAGTAGCACTAGCCACAGACAGTATACAAATAAATGAGCATGGCTGTGCCCCAACAGAGCTTTATTTATGGACACTAAAATTGGAATGTCATGTAATTTTCACATGTCACAAATATTCTTCTTCTCTTTATTTTTTTTTTCCTAATCATTTAAAACATAAAAACTATTCTTAGCACATGGCCCCTACAAAACTAGGCAGTGGCCACAGTTGGCCCTTGAGCTATTATTTGCAGATGCTGGTCTGTATCAGCGCTGCCCAAGAAAAATAAAACATGAGCTGCATCAGTAATTTACCATTTTCTAATGGCCACATTTTAAAAAGTAAAAAGAAATGAATGGGATCAATTTTAATAAGAGATTTTATTTGACCTAGTAGATCTAAAATTTTATTATTTCAATATGTAATTTACATGAAAAATTATTACTGGGAAATATGGCATTTTTTAATTGGTGCTAAGTCTTTGAAATCTGGTTTCTATTTTATAATTACAGAACATCTAAATTTGGACCAGCCACATTCAAGTGCACAAGAATCATAGAAAGCAAGTGGATGGCAATTAGACAATGCAGGTCTAGACTCTAAATGATTAATCTGTTTAATCCTCAAAGCAACAGCTACAATAGGCCCTCATGTGCCCATTTTATAGACCATGCATTTTCCATCAGACCTCTCCTCAACTGCTCCACCCCCAGCTCTGAACCTGGCAGGGTCTCCACTGGTGACTCAGGAGAGAATTCGTGGAGGTATGAAGCTCCCCAGCCATTCTTCAAGACCCTTGCCTGGAGTTGTCCTCTCAAGGTCACCTTCCTGATGAAAGCCAAGGCTGGTCATGGCTCCCACAGCCCGTTGAGTAACTTTGCCAAGGCATTTGCCACCCTGTATGGGGGGGGGGGGGAGTGCACCGCAGAAGCATGTTTCCTATTCAGCTTCAACTCTACAGTCTGCAGGGGCTCACAGAGAGACTCCAATACTGTAAGCAACCTGCTAATCCCGGAGCCCATGCACCTGCCCTGGATTGAGAGGGTGCCCTGGACTGATAATGATGGGAAATGTAAATCCATAGTTCCCTCAAGCTTCTCATGGTGTGATCATCTCGCTTTTCAAAGTTTTCAAGGGTAATATAATCTACATCCATTTTTACCTCTGGCTCTGACATTAGATGTTAATTCCACACCCACTACCCTCCCTTTATTGTGCCTGGCAGTTAACTTCCGTGACTCCCTCACATTCACAGTAAGCTCCATGAGGACAAGGGATGTGATCTATTCCCCTTGGTATTTCTAGGCCCTGTAAGATAGCCAACAATTGAAATATATCTAAACACAGGAGAAATGACATTACAATAAATGGTTGATGGTGAACAAATGATACCAGTTGCTACAGAAAAGCCCCTATCATACATTCCAGAGCTCTGCCAAGAGTCATAGGGCCATGTATCCATCAACAACCAGGCACCCACTCAGAGCTACCATCTGAGACATCAATATTTTCTTCTCCTTTTGATCATAACAATGATAATAATATGATAATGATAACAATAATATAGGAGTCATTTATATAGCTCTAGCAAAAAAAAAAAAAAAAAACGGAAAAAAGAAAGTACAACAAAAGGCAGAAACAAGACTTGGAATTCTCAAATCTGTGTTCACATCCTAATCCTGACACAGGTTGGCTGGATCACCTAAGACAAGTTTGCCTTGGGCCTTCATCTCTTTACCTGTGAAGTGACGGAATTGAAGTCTAACTAGCTTGGCAAAATTGGAAAGCTAAAATGAGCAACTCTATGTGTTAATATCTGCAAAGGAATCCCTGCTCAATAAATGCTCTTTTTTTCTTTTTTTTTCCTTCTGACCTTAATATATGCTTGTCTGCTAGGAGCCCTGACACTCTCATTGGACGATTCCTTTAAAAGCAGCCACTTCCCGTGAGTCAGCCAGAAAGAGGACATTTGCACAGTATGGTGCAAGATTATTTTCGTTCTCTTTCCCTCCCCAACTCCCTCCCTCTCTCTTTCTCTCTAGGAGAGTCTAAGAAAATGGTTCCTTTAAACATCTCTTCCTCCTGCCAGGAGTTAATACATATCACACCTTCCCTGATGCACATCTGCTATTGATTAGGTACAAGGGAAGAACTGCCATCATTAGGTCAAATAGCTACTTGTGAATATATGTGTGTGTGTGTGTGTGTGTGTGTGTGTGTTATTTGCTTATAATTTTTTTGGCTATATGAATTGGGGCTTTGGAAATAACTTATGCTAATCCAATGTGTCAACAGCCTGCTGAAATCATCTAAAATGGAGCAATTTTATCATCATTTTGATCCAAATTACCCGAAGAAAAGGAAAAAGAGACAGAACAAAAGTGACATTCAAATGGCCTGCTTTGACCAAAAAACAACCAAAAAAACCAAACTTCTTTCTTGAAGCTTTCAGAAAGCCACAATTTGGATGGTTATTGATCTCTCCTTTTGGGAGGTCTTTTATGTCTTAGGATCAAGAGTTTCAAACCCTCTTTGTGTCAGATTAATAGCAATAATAATAGAGATATTCTCTGGCTGTAACTAGATCTGACTGAAGCAGGTGGAGGCTGCTGTTGCTTTAGTCAAAAGAGAGCCAGCATGGTGTTGAGAGAGGCAAAGTCCTATCATTTCCAGCTTGCTGGGTCCTGTGGGAAGAAAGGAGGTGGCACAAAGCCAGAGCTCTCCCACCCTCAAGACTAGGGGCTCCATCAGGGCAGGAGTACTGGACGGGCCTCATCTCTTGTCCCCCAGCACAGTACAGCCTGAACCACTGTCTATTCAATTGACCAAGGTCCCAGGAATGACTTCATAAATGTAATGAATGTACCAGTAAGTGAAACCATCTCACTTAGAAAGCAGCCCACAGCCATAATCAGCAGTGGGATCTTGGGCGGATCACTTGACCTCGCTGAGCCTGGGTCTCCACCAACCTCAGCGAGAGACAATGAGAAGTAGATACAGAGCGTCCGGGAGTAACAAGACCGATGCTCGCTCTTGGCCAGCACTCAGTAAATGGGTGCCTGTACTGTTGTTTGTAACAGTAATGTTCTTCTCAAGGAAAAGGGTGGCAGGTTATAGTTGAAAAGGCAAGGATTTTTAGAGTTTGTAAGAACTGCTTTCCAACCTCCATACTTGTGGTTACAGCATGGCACTTGGAGCCAATCTGCCCATGTTTTAATCCCAACTCTGCCATTGACTAGCCAAGGGCAACATGTTTAACCTCTCTGTGCCTTACTTTCTTTACCTGAAAAATGTGCACCCTCACAGCACTGACCCTACAAGGTGATTGTCAGGACTAAAACAGTTAATACACGGCCAGAGCTTAGCCTGGCTGGCATATAAATACTAACTTCTGTTATTATCACCAGGATTGTACTAGGCAAGTTAATTAAACTAATTTCTCCACCTGCACAATGGGAATGACAATATCTGTGAGGACTGACTATATTCAGGGGCAACAGATACGTAGCAAACACTAAATGCCAAATAAATGTTCGTTTTTGTTTTTGTTTTTCCTCTCTGTCCTTTCCTGGTTCCAGAACAAATAAGCTCTGTCCAGAAGACTTCAGCACTGGCCGCACATGCAAGCCTGTTCTCGTCTGCTTGCATTTCTTTGCAGAATCTCTTCCCCACCCTCTTTTCTCTTAACAGTCTCAGGTCCCCACAGAACAAAAGAACAGGCCACATCCCACCCAGGAGTGATGTCCGGGTTGTTTGTGACTCGCAGCTGACAGGGCCAGGAGTCACTTGCAAGGACACCAGCGAATTACCAACCAGTCTCCGGGGTTTCCAAGAGAGGCTTCAGAACTGGGGCTAGTGCTGCAGCACTTAACCCGCCAGAGCCTCTTAAACTGCGGCCATCACCCCCAGAGTTAAGTAGTGGATGAAATCAGCATGTGTAATTGCTCATCCTCTGACATTCAGAGAAGAGCATTACCTTTCAGCACGATGAACGCTGCTTTCCCTCGTTTTTTTTTTTTTTTTTTTTCCTTCTTCTTTTCTATTTTCTCTTCCCAAGAACCAGTGGTAGGGTTCAAAGAAACAGATAGGGAGAGATGTGAGAACCGCAATAGAATGAGGACTCAGCTTTCAGTGAAACACTCAAAGGATTGATAATGGAGAAATCCTCCTTTCCTCTCCATCCACTGACTTTATAATTTCCCCATAGGCCTCCCCGGGCCCAGAGTGAAAAAGAACAAGGTGAGGAAATGGCTAAGGTCTTAAACCCAGAATTACAGTCATTCATCCATCCATCATCCATCCATCCGTCATCCATCCATCCAACCATTCAACAAGCTCTCCCCTCTCTACTAGGTTAGGTTGGACTCATCTGTAGACTTCAGCTCATTTTTTCCCTAGAACATTCTCTCATCTGAAAGTAGGTCCAATTCCTCCAAGATCTAACAGCTCTGAGCATATCTCATTTAAAGCAGTGATCACTTTGTAGGTACATTTACTGATATAATTATTAAATTAACAATTGGTTAAAGCTAGCTTCAAACTGAGGCTTGTCTGTCTCCAAAGCCTGGGATCTTTCAAAGTGGAGCAGTCAGAGCTCTGGCCTGCATTTAAGAAGCCTGGGTTCTGGCCCTGGATCTCCAACTCACAAGCCATGTGGTGATCCATAAGGTACTTCTTCACAGAGGGTTTACAGACAGGGTAACACTCAAAACTCCCTCGTCCTGTTTTGACTTTCTAGGATTTGTTGTCATTTAGACTCACATGCATAAGGAACAGGCCCTGTGAGTGAAGCCCAGCAGATAACAGATAACAGAGGTCCTTCCATTCCCTGAGCTAGGCTTCTGCTCACATTCCACTATGCCCCACCCCCATCCAGAGATGGGCACCCTCGATAAAGGCCTGGGCCCACCACACCATTATCAAGACAGCACAGGCCTGTCTTCTCCCACTTTCCCACTAATTTTGAAGATAGCACAGGCGTCGCTGTGCTGGATACCAATGGTCATCAGATTTTAGTGGAGACAGGCCACAGGGCTCCTCATCTCAAGATGTTATAGCAGCAGAGCTCCTGAGGGACACCTCCACTCATTAACTATTGCCTCCGTGATGTGAGGTATGAGCACCCCTGAAGTTCAGAAAAATTAAAAAATGGAAAATTTAATTAAAGTCCTCTCTGCATAATTGCCTTCCTGTTGGCTTATGGGGTCCTTTGAAGGAAAAAAAAAACAAAACACTTTACCCTCCATGTCAGCCTGGGATTCATAAACTTCAGGCCTCTGCTAGCAGGAACACAAGGCTGATGTTCCCTCTGCCTCCATAGGTTATTCAAAGAAAATATAGAATATCTTTGTGATCTTCTGAGGGGAAAGCACTTCTCAGAACCCCCAAATGCATACATTCTAAGGTGAAAAAGTGATGAATTTGATAATCCCAGAATTAAAGTATTTGCTCAATAAAATTAATAGATGAATAGATTCAGGAGAAGATACTTGTCTAAAAGTGATAAGGGATTAATATTTAGAATCCACCAGGAACTCCTTACAGAAAAATGTCAGGAACCTGATCTGACACAGGGATAAAGGATATGGAGAATTCAATGAAGAGAAACCCAAAGGGCCAGCATGCTCCATAGATACTCAGACTCATTTATAGTCAAATAAGTACAAACAAACACATTAAAAAACAATAAGCCAAGCCTCACCCATCAGAGTAGCAAAAATAAAAAGTTCTGCCCTAAGTGCTGGCGGCTATGAAAGGATACAGGAAATAAGAAGCCTCATGTGAAGATGAGCATGGACCAGCCAGGGCAGCCTCAGAGGAGAGCAATCTGGAACTACTTTTAGTCAAGTTAAGTCCACATGTGCTCTCTATCTTGGTTCACAGCCTGTAACATCAGCACAATTCTCACACAGACCCATTAGGTGGCATGTGGAGGATGTCCCCTGAGGTGGTGGAGAGCTAGAGCCATCCCGGTGTCCCTCTCTGGGGGAATGCATATGGAAAGGTACTGAATGCACACAGGAATGATTCTACA
Source organism: Vulpes vulpes (assembly GCF_048418805.1). NCBI lineage: Eukaryota > Metazoa > Chordata > Mammalia > Carnivora > Canidae > Vulpes > Vulpes vulpes. Next base: position 30,465,607 of record NC_132790.1, read on the forward strand.
GCAGTTAGAAACAATGGGCTGAAATGTATACACAGCAACATGGATGGACCATGGAAATAAAGTGCTCCACGTAGGAAGCAGAATGAGACCTCCAGCACAATATCACTATGTAGATGAAAACCATGTGTACACAAAACAATACCTGCTTTAAAAGAACACACATAAATAAAGGGATTAACTTCAAACACGTGGGAGAGGGAGGTAAGAGTGGGAGATGGGGATAAAAAAGAATCAACAGCTCAAAACAATGGGCTTTGAGAGGCCCACGTGGGATGTTTCCTGCCAGGTGAGGTGTGAAGGTGGAATCTGAGGCCTGAGAACAGCAACAGCACTGAGAGGCATTGGTGATGGTGGCTGTGGCTTGGTGCTTTTCACCTACCAGAAGCCAACATACACATTCAGAGAGCAGCATGGCCTGGCTCCCAGAAGCTGACAGCCACCACCACCCCCCAACCCTGGGATGTTCCAAAGCAGCTCCTGGGACCCAGAGGCACGAGATGGGCCTGGAAGTCAGACTGACCTGGAGTCTGCCTGCCTCTTTTATATGGCAGCTGTGGTACTTGGCCAAGCTACAGAACTTCCCCTAAGCCCAGTTTCCTTCGCTAGGGGGCCGGGGGGGGGGTGCTGCTGAATGCACCCCTCTTTGTAGTGATTATGAGGTTATAATTGGATATATATATGAAGCACCTGATCCATGGGCAACCCTGGTCCATAGTAGGTACTCAGTAAATGATAACCTCTCTTGCCTCACCTCTAAGCTGTCCAATGTTGTCATGATTTCCGCCCCTAGCAAACCCATATCTCAAGAAGGATCTAGAACCCACACTCATCACCACTGTTCCTGCTCTCTTTGAGACCCATTGATCAAAGTGGCATAAAAACACTGTAAAGCTGGCAGTGTCATCTCTACTCTGTGCATGACGAAATGGGATGCCAGTAGTGAACTCAGTGACTTATTCAGACTTTACAATCAATTAATCACTTTGGTGAATTTCATACAGGAATGAGGCTGGGAGTGAGAAGTTGCTTTCTCAAGACCACATACTTCAGCCAGCATCTTACGTGTCTGTAGCTCATGAGGTCAGTACATTTTCCAGATTAAGCCTCTCAGAGCCAAGAAGCCTGTCTTGTTTGCTATTGCATCATTTCCCTTTTGAAAAGGGGGCTTCACAGTGAGGGCAGAACAACGATGTAGATATTCCTTCATTCTACAAATGCTTACTGAGTACCTACTGTATACTAGCAGATACAGTTCCAGGCAGTGGGAACATAGCAGTGAACAAATGATCATTCAGTTGCTCTTGCAGGGGCTTAGATTCATAATGGGGGAAGACAGACCATGGGCAACAATGAACAGATAAAAACCCAATGTCAAGGAGTGATGACTACTAGGTGGAAAAGTAAAACAGGGATAAAGCCAAAAGAGGGTAGGGGATGCATACCATTTTAGAAGTTAGGACTAAGCCCTGACCAATTAAAGACAACGAGGTCAGGGCAGGTGGAAATGAAGAGGGTAGAGGGTGTGACTAGATTTCCCCATCATCAATTGATTTAATTTATAGTACATCTTATAGTAAAAATGCCTCTACCTCATCTCAGGAGTGCATACAGAAAGTTCCACAATTTGCAAAGCACCTTCACTCTCATCTTCCAATTTGATCCAAACAAAACCCTTCTGAGTTAGAAGTAGTCTCCATTTTACAGATGCAGAAATAGAGCTCGGAAAAGAGAAATGACTTGCTCAAGATCACCCAGCCACTAAGCACCGGATCAGAACCAGCACCCTTTCTGCCAGATTGCACCACCTGACTTGCTGATCCATAAAACCAAAGTAGTCTGCAGGACCCCCAGCACCCAGGACAAAAATACTAATAGTAACCATGCTGCATGATCACCTTCGAATTGCAAAGGGTCTTTCCAGACACAAGTTCATTGAATACTTTCAAGGAACAGACTGGGGAAGGGCCAGGTTTGCTCTTGGCGTGGTGACTGGAAGCACCATGGGCTCAGCTCTAGGGCTCTGATGTATTAAAAAAAAATAGCACCTTTACCAGCTTGGCACTGGCCTTACTCCCAACCCAAGAGCATACCAAGCCCTTAAACACAGGGCTCGCGGTTGGCTTCCAGCTCGCCTAAGATTCACTCACAACCCCTCACGAGCTTTCTTACCTCCTGTTCTAGAAACAGAAAATCTACATGAAGCGTCTGCCCTTCACCGCAGCCCAGGATATTTGCTCCTCCTCTCCTAGCAGCTCCCCTCCCTGAGGTATGAACTGTGGTCCCCACGTGTGTGGTTGTTCCTTTGAAAAGGCACAAAGGAAATCAGAGCTGTTGTTGTTATACGTTGATGGTCATTATTATGGAAGGCAGAAACCCCTGGGAAATGCATGTAACAAATGTGATCACCAATATCCCCAAACCTCTGTAATTCTGAAGAAAAGAGGCTTCATTTTAGCCCCCAGGCTCAGAGCTACCCTTTTGTCCTGATGATTGGAGCAAATGGTCCCCAAACAGCATTCAGCAAATGTGCAAGGATGAGAGGCAGCCAAGAACAGCAGCTGCCATTAATTGAGGAAGAGCCTTAAGACGTCAAGGCCAGAACAGGATTTGGAAATGGCAATGCATCTTTTGAGAGCTGGACCAAAAGGGCTCCGTCTCTGGCTGTACCCCACTCATGCACAGATGAACTTCCTGGACTTTCACAAGGGTCACAAAAAGTTTGGCAGAGACAGACTGACTTTTGTATCATTACCCCAGTTTATGAAATATGTCTTGAGTGGTGATTTTATTTTTATTTTTTCCAATCTCAGTCTCAAAAGGTCAATCCAATACTTAATAGATGGACATCCCAGGGTCTGTAATAAAGCCAGGATCCATATGATGGGATTTGGATGGCAGAACCATTTTCTTTTGCAGTAAAACGTAATAAGAGAATCTGCAAGAAGGGGAGGTTAAAATTATGTGTTGAGGGTAGCGGATAGCTTTGCTGTATCAGAACCTGCTCCTTTCCAAGGGTTCCCGCAATAAATCAGCAGGGGCATGAGGTAGGGAGATGGGGCCAATCCCTCAGCTGCTAATCACTGAGGTGTGAGACCAGAAACCAATTTTATCTGAGATGACACTGTAAGCAGAGAAGACTGTAACAGAATCAGTTAAGGGTCTGCACCCACTAACTCTGAGAACTTGGACAAGTCATTTGACCTCTCTAAGCCTATTTCCTCTGATACAAAATGGGAACAAGATGCTTGTTTGACAGGATACACAGTTCATAAGGACATGGGCTTGGCATGTGGTAGGTTCTCAACAAATATCAGATTCCACATAACTCCCCTTCCTTTTGACAAACTTACTTACAGTGTGATATACAAAAGAGATGGCCAGTGAGCCACGACAGTGTGGATACAGGCTGATTCAGCAAGGGTCCTGCTTCCACAGCCTGGAGGGCAGTCAGCAATGAGGCTAGTAAAGTGTATTAATGGAGATGTTGTCAAAGCACAAAAGAGAGGTGGCTAATTGCTGGGAACAGGGAGTTCTTGCCTATTTTGTTCATTAGGGAAGATTTTTTTTTTAATTGTAAAAGATACACATGTACTACAAAACATTAAATATATAAAAGGAAGAGATGTTTGTCTTTTTGTTCACTACTGTATCTTCAGTGGTAAGAATAGCAGTTGAAACAGTATAGTAGCTGCTCAACAGGCATCCATGGGGGCAGCCCGGGTGACTCAACGGTTTAGCGCCGCCTTCAGCCCAGGGGGTGATCCTGGAGACCCGGGATCGAATCCCACATCATGGACCCTCCCTGTATAGAGCCTGCTTCTCCCTCTGCCTGTGTCTGTGCCTCTCTCTCTCCGTGTCTCTCATGAATAAATAAATAAAAGCTTTAAAAAAAAAGCATTCATGGGATATATGTGTGGATGGATGAATGAATGAATGAAGGTGTGAATGAATGGAAATAGGGTGGGTGAGTGAATGGTTAAGGAGCATTTCAAAGAGGAGGTGATTAGTAGACAGAGAGAAGAAAAAAAAGCAGCAAGTGGGGAAGGCATATGAGATGACCAAATTCCTGCACTTTCTCAGCAATACAAATTACCATTTTATCAAATAAAGAGTATTTTGTTTTTCTAAAAGATGGTGAGGTGGTTGATTCCTGAAATAGTTTATGTAAAGGTCCAGGTCACCATGGAGTTCAAAGTCATCTCCAAGAAACCATTAATTTAAAGGTCAAAAGATTTAGTTCAAATCTCAGGGGTATGATTATTACTGATTATTTTCAATTCCAAGCATTCTCAGGTAGAGGAAAGCAAGTATTTCAGAACATTTAGGGTAGAGCGCTGTCCAAGGCTGGAGGGTGGGGGCAGGTGGGAGAGAGGGGGATATGCAGGCCCGCCAGGGGAACAATCAGTGCCGGTCACCAACTCCAACAGGAGAGAGATCATTTCCACGAATTCATGTCAGGGACAAGGGTCATCTAATGATTACCAAAATGAAATTCAGGGAAATTAAGGATACTCCTTGAGGACTGAATCTTCAAATATTAATCTTTCCGCTCTGTGACCGCATTGACTGCTCCTCATCACCTCCAACACACACAATTATGAACATGTAATTAACAGTGATTCTGGCAGTAAGCCCCATGTGTGCTATGGCAGGGATTAGGGTGGCTGCAGAAAAGATGTCTGTGTCCCTACATGACAAAGTCATAAGTCTTTATACATAAATTTACATATATCCACACGCCAACACAGAAACTAAATCTAAGGAGATAAACATTTTACATACTACCTCCTGTTATTTAAAACCATCATTTCAAATGATTGCATTCAGCCCACTGAGTGAACACGATTACCAGAAAACCCACTCCCTTACTGCTAGAGATCTACTTCACCTTGCTTCTGACTTTTCTCTATTTTACTTGACAGTGTAATACTACCTTTAGGTATAAAATCTGTTTTGTTTTGTTTTTTTTCTTACCTTGAATCATATCCTTAAGGTAAGAGTTAAAAAATGCCATCATTGAGTCAAGGGTATAAATTTTGTCAACAAGTTTTCCAGAAGGCTTGAGATTATGTAAGAAGGCTAGTTTTGCCACAGACTCATTCACAGAAATTATTACTAAAATTTTCTTTTGATAGTTTAACAGGAAAAATAATGACAGGTTAATTTCTACAATAGCTGTAGTATTCAGAAAAGCACAATACCATAAAAAAAGTTTTATCAAGCTCTGAGAAAGCATTACAAAGAAGGTAAATGCAGTTGAAAGTCTAGGATAATTAGTAAACACACACACACACACACACACTTCATGAGAATTCTACTCTGGCTGGGACTATGAGCACGCCTTGAACTCATTCTTCTTTCAAAGAGTCTAAAGCCACTTTGCCCTTTTTTCTGGGTATTAGTCCCTGTGGGAATTCCATGAGAAAAGTTGGAAAGGAATGAGAGAGAAGGATTTCAAATATTCCCTTTGTCCAGTTCATAATAAGGATTATTCTAAATCTTTTGTCCAGCACATATAAGATACCACAGCAGTTAATGAATAAGTTAATTGGTTAAATCATTCTAGTGGGGACCTCCAATTCATTCCCAGTAAGCCCATAATGTGTGTGTAAAAGATTAGGACTACATGTGAGAAAAGAGCAGGATACCAGATGGCTCAAAGTAGCCTTAACTGATATTTCAATTTTTAAAGTGGTATATTCTCATTAAAGAAAACTTGGAAAAATTTAAAAAGTAAAACACAAACAATCATTTCATAGCTTCACAATCCATAGCCAATATTTTGATAGGCTTTTAAGCAAACACATATGAACTTTATAAAATTGAGATTACACTATAGATTTTTACTGTGCTTCTTCCATTCAACATTATAGGCTTTTCTAAAAACAAAATATTTTTCAAAACAAATTTAAGGTGAAAGACTATTAACTAACACAGATGTGTCATGGATGTTAAATCATTTACCTCATTAAATACTTTTGAGGTTTTTCTTTGACTTTGTTTTTATTTCATCTTCTCAACATACAGTCACGGTATGCTTGATACGTAGTATGGGTTGAGTCAACAAACAGTTGGAGACTCCTGTCCTCAGAATGAAAAGTATTAGGCAATTAACACATACCTATTTAATCAAAGGTGTGTAAATGCAGTAAGAGGAGTGCCCTTTAACCTGAGACAGGAAGGCTGGTAAGGGATGAAGGGGGCAGAAGGGGGGAAAACCATGTCTGGGTGGAGGAAGCACACCGGCAAAGAGGAGGCAGGAAAGAGCTGGTGCTGCAGGTGGAAGGACATCGTGGATCTTGGGAGAGCAAGTGGGTAGGAGAAACGCCGGCCACTCTATACTGGGAACAGTCTCCCCACTGAGCGTCACACTGCCACTCACACGGCGAGAAACACGGGATGTGCTTTTGCATTTCAGAAGAAAAGGTGTGTTAACACTGAGAACACCATGGGACTGGATTTCTTAGCCCTGACAAGTCTCTAATTAGCAGCCAGTTTGCGTCTAGATTTCAAGGCTGACCAGTCTGCTCGTCTGCCCACCTCAGGCCACCTGTATGGGACAGCAGGGCAGCATCCAATGGGAGACGAGCCCTGCAGTCCCGCAGAATCTGTCCCTTTATCCTCAGGTGAGTTTTACTCCTGAGGAGTGCTGTGAGGGGGAAGGATGCCACGTACACTTAAACCAGTAACAAGGAGAAGAAATGTCTGGCTCTACATGCCCTCATTCGAGGTTTACCTCAGTTGTAAAGTGACCATGGGGCAACCTCTACATGAAGAGGGCGGATTCAGTCCCAATCAGGTAGCTTTGTAAATGCTGCTCTTTCCCTGTTTGGGGTCGACCTGGCCAACTCCTACTTATGCTGCAGCTTCAGTTCAAGTCGTGCCTCCTCCTGGAAGCCTTCCCAGAAAGGGCTGAAACGCCCTTGTCAGTGGCACGTTCCTCTATCCCAGCCCTTGGTGCAGTACATCTAACAGTCTCTTGACTGGTTTCCTTGTCTGGAATATGGGACCCAGAGGGCTGGCCATAGGATGTCTGCTCAAAAACTTGCCGATGAAAGAATGAGTGAACTGAATCTCAAATTTAATTCTCATCAGAAGCCGAAGCATGTCTCTCTTCTTGGAGGATGACAATGCTAATGTTTCGTCCTGCCTTTGCTGGGCCGGTGTGTCCCTTCTGAGTGGCTCACAGTCAGCCCTGCTTCCTGCCCATGCACATCTGCTCCCAGAACAGGATCTGTGCATATTCCCTGTGCAGCCCCTCGAGCCAGGGTAGAAGGCTGAATGATGACCCCCTGGAGCCCAGAAATGTTATCCTGTTTAGAGAAAGAGTTTCCGCAGATGTGATTAAGAATCTCACAATGGGAAGATTATCGGGGATTATTCGAGTATGCACTAAAGGCCATCACAAATGTCCTTCCAAGAGAGAGCCCACATTCACATGAGGAGGAAGTGATGTAAAGATAGGCAGAGATGGGAAGGACGTGGCCACAAACCAAGGAAGGTCTGCAGCCAGCAGAAGCTGCAAGCGGCAAGCAACAGGCACTCCCCTAGAGCCTCCAGAGGAAGCACAGCACTGTTGAAACCCCAATTTCAGCCCAGTGACACTGATTTTGGGCTTGCAATCTCCAGAACTGTGAGAGAATAATTGTCTGCTGTTTGGCCCTTCCCCCTGCCCACCCCCGGCCCTCAGTCCGTGGTTGTGTTTTAGCTGCCACAGGAAACTCATACCACTGGGGAGTGGATCGTTCTGGGGATGAGAAACTTGGGGCGTCATCCCAGCTCTGAGACTCAGCAGGCCCTCTTGCAACAAGGATTCTCAACAGGCTTCACCCTGACAGCCTATCCCGGGCAAGCTAGTGGGTGAGATGAGAGGGCAACAGTCACCCCCAGCACACTTGCCGGGGGACTGAGGGGACATGGACCAACAAGCCCTGGCACCATGCCAGCACAAATCAGCCACCCCATGCAGATGCCTCCTGCCCTCCCTTTAATATAACAAGGTAATAGCGCTGCCCAAGCACCTACTGTGTACCAGGCACAAGCCAGGAGGAGGTACCGGCCAGCATTTCTAAGAGGGGAATCAAAGTTTAACGTGCTCCTAAGAGAGAGGTGTTTTGAGCTCTCCAGAAAGCAGGAAGTTTTCTACAAAGCTTTACTGCAAAGCTACAATGTTCCAGAAACAAACACGAGGAAATGCAGCCTCGTCACAAAATACAGAATTCTTTTACTCCTCCAGGGTCACTTTCCCCATCCTATTGGCGCCTGTCCAGGGTATTTTCCCAATAAATGTGTCTTCCCATAACGCAGAGGTCAAACTCAAACACTACACACAACTGAGGCACCTTCTCATTTTGTTATCTCTACACTCTATGCCTTCCTTGAGAACTCATCTAGACTCACTTATCTACAAAGAAAAAAAAATTAAACAGAAATAGAAAGCTTCTGGTATTGCCCACAAATTTGGGAGCTAAAAGAAAGATCGTTTCTCCCCTAAATACTAATACTTTGCTGTTTTGCGGGAATTCTCACTCATGCTCTAGATCCTAAAGATGTGGAGAAAACCTACCAAAGCTCCAAACCCATCCTCACCCATGGGATGTCTGGTTCCTTCTCCTGCTTGGCATGCAGCCTGAATGTGGCATCGAGCCCTTCCATGGGGCAAAGGGGAGGAACGAAAGCAGATGGATAAGAGCCAGGAGGTGGCAGAGTGGGTGGTTAAAGGGTGGGAGGCCCCGGACTTCCTGAGTCTGAATTCTAGTCCTTGAGAAAGGAGCTCAATTTTCCTATCTATAAAATGCAGATGATAAAAGGAAGATGGGGGAAAGTATGGCTCTGCCAGGCTTTAACTTATTCCATCTTTATCCCTCCTTCTGCATTCATTCTGGGAACAAGAGTGGCAAACCGAAGTCCCTGTCCTCACAGAGATTACAGGGCTCACAGGGGCACTTGACAATAAATGAAAAAATAAGATAACTAGAGCTGTGAGGAAATGTCCATTTGGATGAAAAGGACAATCAGAGGAAGGCCTTTGTGAGCGAGGGTGCTGAACAGGTGCATTAAAGAAGAGTGAGCCATGCTAGAATGGGCCACAGTGTTCGCAAATTCTGCTATATAGCCAAGGGCGGGAGGGGTTAAAGGAACAGAGCAGAAGTCAGAGTGCCTTGAACAGCACAAGGAATGTGAGAATGGCATCACAGTCAAAGAGCTACCTCACAGGCCAGGTCACATCTAAGTTGTTGAAATTTCACTTCAAGTATGATGATAAATCTACTTGGAACATTCTATGCAGCAGACTGAGGTTGTCATATCCATGGTGTGAAAAGATCCCTCTGGTAGCTGGGTAGAAATGGTATTAGAATAAAGTGGAGGGCACCTGGGTGGCTCAGTGGTTGAGCATCTGCCTCTGGCTCAGGTTGTGATCCTGGGGTCCTGGGATCGAATCTTTCATCAGGCTCCCTGTGGGAAGACTGCTTCTCCCTCTGCCTATTTTTTGTCTCTGTGTCTCTCATGAATAAAAAAATAAAATGATTTAAAACAGAATAAAGTAGGAATAGGACCTGTTTGGACACTACAATGGCTCAGGGAGAGATGACAACGGTCTGGGCCAGGGTAACACCAATCAAGATGAGAGGAGTGCTGATAATATCTGACATTTATCTGAGTGCCGTCTAACACTGTATAAAGCACTAATTATTCACTCTCTCATGCGATCCTCCCAGCAGCCCTGTGAGGTCAGTCCTCCTATTATCTCCAGGTGAGAAAACTGAGGACCAAAACGGTTAGGTATTCCCTAAGACCACCCAGTCAGGATGGAGTACAGGCGAGATCTGAACCAAGACCACTGGGGTTCAGTGCCCACACACCAAACTGCTCTTCCTCCAACCACCCTGGACAGAGGATGGGCTGAGGGGGGTGAGGGCAAGGGAAATCCAGATGCCTTGCTCAATTCAGGCCTGAGGAACTGGACCATTGGTGGTGCTGTTTACAGATGAGCATGAGATGGGGAAGATTCTGGCTCTGTGGGGGCAGGGTGGGGGGACCACTGCAATTCGGGGCTCTGTTTTGGACATGTGGTGGTCCAGCTGCCTTCAAGTGCTCCTTACTCCTCTTCTGTTCTCTGAAAAGCTGTCAGAGGTAGAGGACGAGGTGGGCAGAGGGAACTGGAACAACCTTTCTCTGTCTACATGACCTTCTCTTCCCCAACACATACGCATGTGAGCCTCCCAAAGTCCCTTTATAGAAGGATGTAGGATGGCAGACATGTTTGGAAATGCAGTAAACACGTAATGAGAAAAGCAAATCAAAATCACCCAAACAAGTTCTGGTTTTCGTCTTTCTCTTAAGTTACTGGTAGTTCTTGGGAGCAGCATACATGGGTATTTTCCACTTCAAGACAGTGTGAAACCAATGGGAATGAGGGACGATACAGGACTGGACTATGATTCTGAATCCTGGAAGTGGGAGTCCCAAGCTCTTTCAGGGGCTAGGCAGTGTCAGGCAGGGTTCCCCACCCTGGGGACCCGCGTGCCGAGTTATATCTTAGGAACAAGGCTGATGCACCTATTTCAGCATTTACTAGGCTCTGCAATATGTTAACAGAGACGAACAGAGGTTCTTGGTCACAGAGGCTTGGGAAAAGCGGGTTCAATAAGGCTTCCTCACTGCAGGACATCTCAGGATCTTAAACCAGTAAATGTGTGCTATGACTCTCCCAGGGGACAATTTCCCAGATGTACTTGATCACAGAAGGCTTCTATAGCCAAAGCATCTCCTGGCACAGGTGCCCCAGTGAAGAGACCTGGGGAAATTTCAGCTCCTTGCATTCATTCTTCAGGGAATGGCAGCAGATCCATGACTCAGAATTGGATACTGAAGATTCCTCAGTGTGCAACTGGAAGTCGAGTAAGCAGTGTTGAGTATGAGAGGCTATGCAGCAAGGTCTGGGGCCGAATGCATGCTGTGTGACCACCAGCGGGATAATAAAGCATCCTGAATCTTGGTTTCTTGGCCCTTAGAGTTCTGTGAGAATTCAAGGAGACAACTTATGCTAAGGCCCAGTGCAGGAGACCAACACACAGTGGGCCTCTCCAGAGGCTCTGAGATCCGGGGACAGGCCCCCACAGTCCTGACTCTTCGGCACAAGAATAGTCCTGCTGACTTTCCTGCGGTATCAGCTCCATCCATCCTTGGTAACTGCCCTCCTCGGGTGGCCCAATTTCCTGCCATTATCAGGCTTCTCAAGTGGTCGGTCAGGGGGCAGCTAAGTCCAACCTAGAACTTCAAAACAAGGCCCCCTCAGGCAGGCAGTAACTGTAGCCAACTCTGCAATCATGCTCCAGCATAAATGGCCTGAAAAAAACTTCAGGAGGAAAAGAGCCAGTGTGCACAGCTCTCTCAATGCATCAGGCCTCTGGAATGCTCCAGGGCTCCCTGTCCATGATAGCCACAGCTTCTGCAGTGGTTCAAATATGTAAGAGCCAGCCCTGTATTTCCAGAGTCCCCACCACCTGCTCACCATTCCATCATTCGTTTAATACATCATGACTGCTTCCCACTCTGTACGAAAGGCAGGCACTCGGGTCCGAGGACTTGCCAGGCTAGTGGGGAAGGTAGACAAGGGAGTGGGGAGGCACTGAGGCGGAGCTACAAGCAAGGCCATATGAGAACAGAAAGGATGAAGCTTTTGGTTCACTCCAAACAGTGGCTTCAAAATCAGCTTACACTTAGGAACTTTAGGCATATGCCCAATGATAGAAGATTTTCGCATAAATTATCTCAACACAGGCATAATTATGATGCCACTTTACAAAGGAGAAAACAGATCAGAGATGGATAGGGAGTTGCCCAAGGCCACACAGCTCATAATGGGAGGGCTGAGATTCAAATCTAAGTCATCAGCCTGGGCAACTCTTGAGCCAGTTCAACTGAGTAGACAGTGGCCCTGTCAGGGGGTTCTCTGAGGAGTAGAGGAGACAGTCTCAGTGAACATTTTTCCTTAACCTGGGGGCTTCCAACATATGCTCCTATTTTTCTGCTTCATATTTCCTCCCTCTGCCTTATAGACACTTTGCTTTTAGTGGAATAAAAGCCTCCTACTTATGCACATTCCACTCTTAGTCCAGAATTTAACCAAAACAAGCAAAAATGGAGTTCCCAAAGAAGCTTTTACCAGCACCCACATTTCCCCTGAGCTCTGAGAGATCAGTAACTCCACCCATAAGTCCCTGGTAAGACTTCCTGAAGGAAGCTCCTCACAAGGAAGAATCGAAAGGATTCCGAGGTCCAGAGCACCTGGAGCCAACATGCCTGAGCCCAGTGGAGCTGGGGGTTAGGGAGGAAGGGAAAGGGTGCTACCATGAGATCTCCTCCCCAGAAGAGCCTGGGAGCCTCATCTCCAAAGGCTTGGGGCTGGCTCTAGGCCTAAAAAACAAAACCACTCCTCTCTTGTGGGGAGATTCCTTAGAGGAATATTTATGAGACATTAAAACCACTGCCATCAACTCTTTAAAAAATTCCTGTACATGTAATTATGGGTCCAGGATGAGATTCCTGGAGATGATATAATTACTTCCCTGAAGCTCACATTCCCCAGGGACGGAGGGCAGGAATGTTCTGCCTACAGATCTGTTTCCTTGTCTCCTGGGTCTCTCTTTGCCCCCACAGACTCTACCCTGAATGTGTGGTGGCTTCTCCAACTGCCACCATCTGCCCTCTCACCATGTCCCACCTCTCTATGCCCTATTCTGAGCCAGGGAGGATGTCCCAGTGGATGCACACCTTGGGTTTTTTTGTAGGGCAGCACCAGCACTTGGGCTGATGGAAGCCACTTGAAGAGATGGGAGAGCAGAAGACCAAAGGCTTTCTACTCCGTTCCCCCTCTGCTTTGGGGCTGCATCCTCCACAACCACAGCTCCTGCCTACAGCCTCTTCAATGGGGCATTCCACTCCCCCCCACACCCCTACTCTCCTTGGGTTCCAGAAATACCACTTTTTCTCCTTGGCCCTTCAGACCTGGGGTGGTTTGGGCTCCACCCACCTAGATGGCCTCAACATCTCATTTATTCCCTCAACCCTGTCCCATGTCTGCTAAATAGCGCCTTCATTAAAGTCTCCTCATTTGAACCATCTGTGATGAATTCTAATTTTCTGGTGGGACTCTGACAGTAGGCAAATTAGGAAAAGAACTGCCATTATTTTAAGCTCGTGCCACAAATGAGGTAAGGAATATACTTGCTCAGTCACCACCTCACTGATGTGTTCTGGCACTCTGTACCATGTGTGGGCTCTGCAGATACAGGGGTGCTCAGCAAGAGAGGGTGTCCTACAGCCAAGGAGAAGCACCTGTTGTGTTTCTCTCACCTCTCCTCCCCTCCCTACCACCCACTATGTACCCATATATGTTTCTGTCTTTTACCCTCATCTAAAGCAGCACACCACGCTACCCACATCTTTGGTCAACAAAATATTAGAAAGAATAATAGAGATTTTTCAATTCATCATTCATTCTGCAAACCTGCCCTGAGAAACTTCTGCGTTTTGAGCCCTGTCCCAGACACCATGGTACAGAGTTGAATGGCTGCAGAAGGCGTGGTCCCTGCCCTTGGACACTGCCAGACTATGGAACTACATATTTCTACTGAATGACCACAGAAACCTGCACTAGGATAAAGATAACCGGTCCCTCACTCTTCCCTTCCCCCTGATTCATCTGCTAAAACACAGCCAACCAGACACACACACACACACACACACACACACGCCCACGTGCACTTCAGCTGGGTGACTGCGGATCCTGGCCCAATGCCACAGCAATACTAATCTGCAGCCTTCTAAACCCAGGCTTCAGGATGACGCACAGGATGCACACACAGCAGAGGGCCCCAGGGGCACACGATTCCTTTGCATTTCTCAGTAGGACCTAGTCAGTGTTTCTCCGGTGAAAGAGAGTCATAATGTAATAGTAAGAGCACAAGGCTTTGCAGGCAGGCCTCATGGATTCATTTAGCATCAGGCATGGGTCATCTGATCCATGTCCAGCCTTGTCCTTGCTCCTCACACTGTGGAGCTTCCCTGTTCAGTGCCCTTCCATCCAGTGAGGGCACCCACTTCTCTGCCCTTCTCTTCATCCCTGTCCTTCTGCTGACACTGCCAGGTCTGCCTGTGACTCAGAAAGCCTGGGTTTTGGTCTTAGCCCATCACTGGCTCACCTGCTGTATGGACATGCACCAACCACTACCTCTCTCCATCCTTGATCTCCCACCTACTCAATGGGGTGTCTGAATGGATGGTTGGGAAGAACCCGTAGTGAGAGATCCCTGCACATCCCAGAGCCTGCTGTCACAGAACAATGACAATGGACAGTAAGTGAAAGCTGCCACCCAAACTGGCATGGAGTGAACGGAAGGCAAGTCCCAGGAGAGTGAAGCCACTCGATTTCAGCCTATGGGGTTTAACTGCAGCTGCAACTTATAATCACTGGAAGAGTTTTCAGGAATCCTGATGTCCAGGCTGCTCCCAAGAGCAATCAAATTAGAATCTCTGGGGCTGCCATCCAGAAACCAGCATTTTTTTTTCAAAGCTCCCCCTTTGTGATTCAAATGTGCAGCCCAGACAGAACCACTGATGTACATTCACTATCCACATTTTGAGTGTTTCTCCAGATGGTCAATGATGTCCATAGACCATTTAGAACATGTAGTTTCAACTCAGAGGGTGAAGAGTTTTCAATCAAGAAACCCGAAAGAACCTAAGTTATTAAGGACTCTTTATTTACTTGTGCCTCATCTACAGGAAGTATAATCCTCTATTAAGAAGAGAGTATATATGGATTAACTTCTATAATCAAAGAATATAATTAATAACCCAGTTAGAACAAGATTTTGAAGAGCTAATAATCCCTAAATACAAAGTATGTACCCTCATTAAAATCTGTTACAAACTCTACTTAACAAATAACCCCTTGTCTTCCAATTTGCTTTACTTTATAGCTATAGGAAAACTATTTTTCTCCTGTCCTATGAGATTACCCCACTAAAGCTTTTCAAAGGTCATGGGTTTCAGACTCACTTCCTAACACCTTAGTGTGTAATACAGGTTCTAATTGTGCCTCCTCCCTCCTGGTTACCCCATACCTCTGGCCCAGCTAACCCCATTTGCCACTGAGGATGACTCTGAGTACCTGCCATGTCTCTGAGATAGCCTTCCTACCCCAAAGACAGCATATTATGACCTTTCCTCTTTAGCTTGTTCCAAAATCACTTACATTTTTTCCATTATAGAATAATGAAAAGAAGATACACTTTGAAATCAACTCGGGCCAAAATATTTGACACTAAGAGTCCAGAAGCAGACTCACAAATGTGCAGTCACCTAGTAGCTGGCAAAGATGACACTAAAGTGCTGGGAAGAAAAGGGGGTCTTTTCAATAGATGTTGCTTAAGCCAATTGGTTATCCATATAAAAAAATGAACCTTGACCTGTATTTCACACCAGACAAGAAAATCAATTCCAGATGGACTGCAAATCTAAATGTAAAAGGGAAAATAATAAAACTTTTACAAGAAAACACAAGAGAACATCTTCATGACCTTGGAGCAGGCAAAGTTTTCTTAAACAAAACATAAAATGTGCTGACTAAACAGGAAAAACAACCCGAAAAGCTGGATTTCATCAAAATTAGCAGCTTCTTCTTATCAAAGGATATCATTAAGAGAGCAAAAATACAAGCCACAGAATAAGAGAAGAGATTGTCACTATCTGACAAAGGACTTGTTCCAGAAGATGTAAAGAATTCCTACAAATAAATAAGGAAAAAAGCAGACAGTCTCATTTTAAAAAGTCTTAAGTAGGTACTTCACAAAATAGGATATCCCAATGTTCCAATAAACATATTTAAAAGGTGTTCCACTTCATTAGATACTAGGGAAATGCCAATTAAGCCACACTGAGATACAACTCTAAAACCACCAAAAAGGCTAAAGTGAAAAAAAGACAGTGGTTAGGGAATACACAGAGCAATCAGAACTCTCATACGCTTCTGGTGGGAGGGTAAGTTGGTACAATCACTCTGGAAAACAATATGCAGTACCCACTGAATCTGAACATGTATCCTACAACCAGAAACTCCAATCCTTGGATGAAACTCATGCCAAAAGATATGCCAAGAATATTTGCTGAAGCACTATTTGCAATAACCCCAAACTGGAAAGTAACCAAAGGTCCAACAGTACAGTGAAGAAATAACAGATACTTCTACTAGGACGAAACCTACAGAGAAGACAATGAACGTACTACCACCGTGTGGAACAACATGATGCATCTCCCAAATAGAAGGCTGAGTAAACACAGCAGACATGAAAGAGAATGTGCCCCATGACTCCATTTCTATTACGTTGGAAAACAAGCAAAACAAATCTGTAGTGTCCCAAGTCAGGATAGCAGTTATCCTTGCTGGAACTGAGGGGAACCATACTGAGAGGGGCCCAGCAGGGGGGGACCTCAGGAGGTGCTAACATTGTTTTGTGGTGAAGGTTCTGCTTCCATAAGTATTTTCACCGTGAAAAACTCACTGAGCTATACATTTAGAGGTAGTGTACTTTTGTTTATGCATATTATATGTTGATAAAAGGTTTACATGCACACAGAATTTGGCTGCCGTACCTTTTAATTATGTGCGACTTTGGGCAAGGCACTTTATCTGGTATTCAGTTTCCTTTTCGGTAAAAATTGGAATTGAAATACCACCTACCTTGCAGAGTTGTTGCAAGAATAAAATTTTTTTTAAAAAGGCATACACACTCATATGGCCCCTGGCACACAGAGCACGCGCTCTGTAAACAAGTTTCCCCTTCCTTCACTACTATACCTAAGAGTCTCTTACAACCTGGGACCTACAGGAGCCATCACTTTACCTTTTGTGTATTTAAAAATAAACCACCACAAAACAAAACAAGACGCAAACAAAAGATACTTTGAGTGTTGAAGGTGGCCAGGGCCTTTTACAGATAGTCTTGAAATGTTTGGAGAGTCTGGGTACGGATGAAAGCCATCCCACCTCCAGTGGGTTAGAACCAGGCATGAGTCGCAGCAGCAGAGCAGTGTGCCCAATCAGGGCTGATCCGGACAGTGACAGCAAGGGCTGCATCAAGATGACAGAAAGGACACAGCAGGATGCTGCCTGCCAAGATGGCAGCCGCACTTTCTTTTCTTCTAACCACACATGGGCTAAGTTTTCCAGCAGCAAAATTCTTCACAGACAGACAGAAAAAAAAAAAAAAATCAAGGAAAAACCACTCTGTTTCCTTAAAACCAGTGCCAAGTCACAATGTGAGAAAGTACAAGTCACAGAAAACATGAGATTCCCAGAAAATAAACTTCTGATTACCAGGAACTGGAAAGCAAGCACGCTGCCCCTTCATCCCCACCACATCCAGGCGCGGTCCTTCACTGGGGGCATGCTCTTCACAGGGGCAGGGCCCGACCTAGGACCCCCAAGCTGGTTCCTGCATTCTTCCCCTCGTCCAGCAAACACTGACTCAGCATGGATGGATGGGGGTCAGCCTGGTGTTGGCTGGACACGGCATCCAGAGAAGAGGGAGTCTAGGAGTCTAGGAGTCTAGGCCCTGCCTTCATGGGGCTGACGTCTGGAGGATTCCAATAGGTAAATGGACAATTATAATGTGGGCACTGCATGCCAACATGTGAAGAAATACAAGGGGCTCTGGAACCAGAAAGGAGAGGCCACCTGGGCTAGAGCTTAAAGGATGAAGAGTTAGACATGGACATTTCCAGAGGGGCCAATGTGAACAAAACCCAGAAGGAAGAAATTGCCCTGGCAGTGCCAGAACTGAGGGTAGACAAGGAGATCCAGTGAAGAGGCTGGAGAGGTTGGCAGCACCAGATCAGGGTGGGCCCCCCACAGACTCTATCCTGCAGGCCAGTGGTTCTCAGTCCTGCCTGCATATCTGAATCTCTATGCATCTTCAAGACATCCTCAAGTCTGGGCCTCGTGCCTGCAGATGCTTGTTTAGTGGGCTTAGGCTTGGACCCATCATCAGTGCTTCTTAGAAGTGGCCCAGGTGGTAGTCCAACATGCAGCCAGCATGG
The DNA here is from genome assembly GCF_048418805.1 of Vulpes vulpes. Taxonomy (NCBI): domain Eukaryota; kingdom Metazoa; phylum Chordata; class Mammalia; order Carnivora; family Canidae; genus Vulpes; species Vulpes vulpes. Next base: position 30,483,712 of record NC_132790.1, read on the forward strand.
AGAGGCATTGCTATAGTTCGGGGATGTGCAAACTACAGGCCTGGGGTCAAAGCCATTACTTTAACCTTGAGAACTAAGAATGGTTTTTACCAGTAAACAACTGCAATCAATTTCATGGTCAGGAACACTACTAACTCCAGTGAAGCAAACCCCCATTTGAACTCCAATTAATCAAAATGGTATCTCCTCTCCTAAAAATGAAATTCCATCCTTCTCCTCTGTATACCCGTATTACAAAAACGATATTCGATTACTATAATATTCTGAGCTTCATTCATTAAAAAAGGCATGTAAAAATTTGTTTTCTCTTTTATTATTCACATAACATCCACAATTTTGCCTCTTGGGCTGCAAACTCTAAAATATTTACCACCTGGCCTCTTATAGAAAATACTTGCTAACCTCTGCCATAATTGATGGGGAGAGATGGAATGGTTTGGAGCAAGAGCATAACATGTGGGTTTGTGTTAGGGAGGGCAGGGAAGTGGCCATCATTTTGGTGTCGGCCCAGGAAAATGTGACATGAACCAGAGCAATGGGATGGAGATGGGGTGGGCAGGTCCAGGTCTCAAAGGATGAAGGAGAAGGTGACATACACAGGGCTTGGTGGCTGATGTATGTGTGAGGGAATTCCAGGTGTCCTTGAGACCACCAAAGACAGAGGCAGCAGCACCACCATGTCTCCATCCTGGCCAGGGAGGGGAACCCTGAAGCTTGTCCCAGCGCATGTAGAGGGAGACAACTGGAGCCCCTTTGCTTTCCACTCTTCTTCTGCAAGATCCCATTTGGTCTTTGGCACACTTAAAGATAGTTCTCTTCCTGGTACATCCTCACATGCACAAAAAAGCAAAGAACTGAACTGTGCCTTAAAATCCTTTGGCTCCCTGAACCCCAAGTCCCACCCAGTATGGAAGGTGAGGTGGGTATTACCTCCTCATTTTACAGACAGGAAACAGGCCCAGGGAGAAACTAAACCTTAGCCAGTGTGGAGTCTTTTCACGCCCACTCTATGTTCTGCCAAGACCACCTGCCTGGCCCCTAACCATTCTCAGAATGTCCTTCTTGTCTCTGTGTCACACACACATGTCCCTGAATCTCCATGTAAGCTCCTAGATACCAGCACCTGTAATCTCACTCCATAGGGTTCCTTGGCTCCAGTGCTGGTTGGCCCTGGGTTCAAATCCTGATCCTGCCATGTCCTCAGGGCTCTGAGCCACAGTTGCTTCATCTAGGAAAGGAAGGTTGTGACTCTTCTCTATATGGTTGAGAGGCTTAACAGGGTAATACAAAGTGCTTAGTTCAGCGCCTGGTGCATGATAAGTGCTCAGCAATGCATAGTATTTCATTAGGCTGGTTCCCTTTGGGCAGTCTTAATTCCTCTTATTGCTTGAGTCTGGCTGGAGTGGACAATGCAGAGAGGCAGTGCAGCTGAAAGTGTAAATGCTGGAGACCCAAGCCCAGCTCAGCCACTTACTAGCTGTGTGATCTTAGGTGAGTCACTTATAAAAATATCTGACAGTGTGTAGTCATGAGAATTCAGTGAGTTAAAATCTGTAGGACATTTGGAACAGTGCCTGGCAATAGTAAGTGTTCTGTAAGCATGAGCTATTGTTATTGTTTGATAGTTACTTTCATTTTCTATGGTAATTTTAGCAATTAGGCCAGCTACTGGGATCCAGCAGACCTTGTGGCAACAGTGAGCCTGCTGGAATGTGTACCCACTGAGCATTTTGCAGGTCCTGCCTTTGGGATGCCAAGCTGAACGAGGTTCCCCCAGCATACCTCACATCTTCAAGAACTCCAGAAAGCTGATTTTTACAGCCTTGCACAGACGAGTCTCATCTCTATATGGATTTATACAGTGAAGTAGTAAATATTTATCATAGAGCCACAGGCTCTTACCCATCCTGACCCTCAAAAAATTCTCAACTCAAAAGATTTTTCATTTTTTAATAACTCATTTGGTGACAAAACCTGACCCGAAGTGATGTGAAGCTATTTATTGTCTTTATTTCTTCCACTTAGTGTGAACAGTTCACTGCAGAAAAATTAATGGGTTTGATTATGGAGCACTGCCCCAGACTCCACGGGCGTATTACATAATATACAGTATACACACCCTAGTTCCTTTCTAAAATCTAAAACCATGCCAAGTTCTGAAACACATTTGACCCCAAGGGCTTTGGATGATAGACTATGGACACGCATTTATTATTTCCACGGGACAGCTGTAATCACTCCTCTCATCCCTTCAACCAAAAGATACAGAAAATTGGTGTTTGCCCATAACCAAATGACTTTTTATTTCTCTTTGAAAAGTCAATAGGGGGTGTTTTCTAGCAAGAACCAAGAAATAAAATCAGCTTTCCTCTTATTATGCGGTGGATAGTTCAAAAAACATCGACCTTATAACCAACACAGACTCCATCCAACTGTTCTCAGAACAGAAACTGGACGTCTGAGGTCAAGGAGAGCAAGCATCTCGGTGGCTTCGCCCCGGGCACACTGCAGGACGGGTGTAGAAGTGGGGCAGGTTCCGTGGGAGTGGAAGCCCTAAGCTCTGTCTCACAGCCCTGATGGCTCACACTCTCCTTCGGATGTTTGCTCCCTGGGAAATTCAGGGTGGTTGGAAGGCTTGTGCTGAAGCAGGGCAGGAGGGAGGCATGTTGTGCACTTGGAGGCAGAAGGAGAAAGGCAAATGAATAATTACTTCATAGGCTAATTGGGAGATACCCACTCTGTAAATTGCTAATAGCCTTGGGGCACTGAAGTGACAGGCTAAATTAGCAGGCAAGATGGCTGCATTGCTTGCTAGTGAAAAGCCCCTCCTAGTAAAGGAAAGTCTCAGCAAGGAAACACACCCATATAATGATTCTATATAAGCTCCCAGATGGCAAAGGTTTAGAGTCAAAAAGAAAAGCACACACACAAACATAGCAACCAGGAAGTGGACAATCAGCCAAAAGGGCCCCCATCTCCCCAAGTGCTATCCAGGCACCAGCCCCACACCCCTCATCCCCGTGGCATACAGGGGGACAGGGTACTAAGCTGGCAATGGGAAACATGGGTCCTGATCTCCGCTATCCACATGTGGAGCAGCCCAGGGCAAACCGCAGAGCCCTCTGCACAGTTCCTGCTCCCAGACCCAGAAGCACCAGGCATAGACCTTTGCGCTTCCTCCTCATCAAACAAGGTTGATCCTTGGGTGGCTTCAAGCACCCAGCCTGACCTTTCTTGCTGCCTTTTCTCACTTCCCATCCCAAATGAAATCTGGATCCCCAGCACTGCAACACTGGGAAAGGACACAGTGATCCACACATGGTTAGGGAGCGAAGAGACAGGAAGAACCAGGTGATCATCCATGTTGTCTCCATGGCTGTCTACCTCATGTGACTCCGTGTGGGATCCTGGCTCCACCCCTACTCCCTCATCTACCCCCTGGACACCACAGGTCCTGTCCCTCCTCCTCACCTTCAACAGCCTGGCTTCTTTTCCTTGTAGGAAACAAGGTTCCCCTTTCCTTCTGTTCTAAAATCCACCTACAATGAACTGAATGCCTACTATGCTCCAGGCAAGTATGCTCACAGTGGTTACTAGGCCTGGTCCTTCAAACAGCCTGCAGAATAGAGGTCACCTCCTTGTAGAGAAGGGGCCCCGAGGCTCGCAGAGGAAGCAGCTTGCCTGCCCAGAGTGACATGACTGGCAGATGGTGATGGTCATATGCAAACTCAAGCCCCTGGGAAGTTGCCAGGCATCTGAGGGCCTCCATTCCTCATCTGTACGACAAGCTGATGCTACCTTCTTCACAGGATGCCTTTAGAGACTAACTGGGATGTGAGCAAAGCTGTGCATCATGCATCTGTCCTCGGTGATTAGAAGAGTGTCATGATCTCCCAGGAAGGGGTGAAAGCACAGCTTCGGTCTCCCATTTGTGGAGCCTCTACGTAGCAAGATGGTGCCAGCCCTCTTGGTAGCTTCTCCGTTGTGACAATGGCAAATGAGGGGAGGATGAAAGAAAGGCAGGCTGAGAAAAATGGCCCTGGGGAAAAACTGTCCCACAAGGAGCAGAGGTGGGAACTCCCAGATGTGCATGGGAACCAGAGACAAGCTGAGTCTGTAACTGCTGGACAAAAGGGGAGAAGGAATGTTCCAGAAGGTGGTGAAGCCAGGGGACTGTTGAGTTGTGTCAGGGAGTGAGGAACAGAGAAAGGGTAGGCCAGAAGGAGAGAGGGGGCCAGACAGAAGGCAAAAAGCTTCTGAGACTGAACACTGGCCTCAGGCTTGCTCTTGGAAAGTCAGAAAATGAGAATTGCCACCCTGGCTCCCCTCAACCTGGAGTGAAATGAGCGCCTCCCCCCACAGAAATGCCCGCCGACAGCTAAACCCTAGTTCTCCCAAAATTTGGTTTACTCTCTAAGATGCTCAGTAACTGTGGGGCTTGCTATCCTTAAAGGCTCTCTCCAGAGAAACAGCAAGCTCTGGAATGTAGGTGGAGCCAGCAAGCACCCACTGAGAGCCTGGCTCTCCTGAGGGGCCATGAGCGCTCTGGGCACACGTGGAGGGGTGACTTAGTCAGCCGCGCACCCCAGCAGCTCCTGCATGTCAGATGCACAGAGGGAACAGGCCAGATCTGAGTTGGATTTCCCAGCTTCCAGTTCTTCTCCTGTCACTTCCTAGCTGTATGATTTTCTGCAAATCACCTTCTGAACCTCAGTTCTGGCATCTCTAATAGAGCTGATTATGCCACTTACCCTTAGGATTTTTGTAGGAATTTAATGCGATAATCACTGTCTCATGAGCTGTAAAATACCAGATAAATGTATTATTCTATTTACCCCTAATATATGATAACCAACTATTGGGGTTTGAATTGTGTCTCCCAAAAGTACACTTGGAAGTCCTAATCCCTGGGACCTGGGTTGGTGACCTTATTTGGAAACAGGGTCTTTGCAGGTAATTAAGATGTAAATTAAACTGAGGTCATCATCCGGATTCCAGTGAGCCCATAATCTAATAGGACTGGTGTTCTTATAAAGGAGAAGAAACACAGAGAATGTCATGTGAAGGCACAGAGATGTGCAAGGGGAAAGACGACCATGGGAGGACAGGGGCAGGCTGCATTTATTACTTACAGGTCACGGCCGCCACAGACTGTGGGCAACCACCACCCCTGCCAAAACCTTGACTTTGGACGTCAAGCCCCTAGAACTGGGGGAGAATAGATTTGTTTTTGTTTTGTTTTGTTTTACTCACGAGAGACACAGAGAGAGAGGCAGAGACAGGCAGAGAGAGGAGAAGCAAGCTCCATGCAGGAGCCCGCTGTGGGACTAGATCCCAAGACCCCGGGATCATGACCTGAGCCATTGAGCCACCTGGGCACCCCCATTTCTGTTGTTTTGAGCCACTCCATTTGTGGTTCTTTGCTAGAGCAGCTCTGAGAAAGTAGCATGCCAACCATGCTACCGCACAGAAAGTTCCCTAACAGATGATCAAAGTGTTGGGGAGGAAAAAGAATTAATTCCTCCCCTAATGCTTACACTTGCTCCCGTCTCTTTCACATCAGCCTTTGCCTGCCAATCCCGTGCTCACACTGACCTGTTGTCTGGAAGATAGCTCCGGGAATGAGTCAAACTAGTACTGACTATCCTTTTCTAAAATTGATGCATCACATCATAGCTAAGAACCCACCGTATCCCAGGGCCAGGCATGGAAGGAATGGAGGTGAGTACAAAGACCCCACTCCCGAATACACAGAGTTTATAGGCTAGAGAAAGGGCACTTGGAACAAGAAACTGCCAGCAGGAAACAGGTATCAGTGGGGAAGTGGCATCCACGTGCTCCAAGGAAATGCAGCAAGAGCAGAAAACATGACCCTTAAGTGTGCCACCGGCTCACCATGACAAACTCACACAAATTCTAAAAGGTCACAGGCATCCAGTCACTCCTCAGCTCAAGAACTTTCTATGACTCCCAGAGGCTTTGGCAAGAATCTCATCCTCTTATTTGGATTTCTCCCAATCCCTCTCTAGATACCCATCACCCAACCCTCATTTGCAAATACTTTATAGCCATCCCAGCAAAGAGACAGGCAGCACAGGCTTTGGGGAACCTTGAGTTAGAATCCTAGCTCGGCTACATGCCCAACTATGCCTTTGAATATTTCTCAGAGGCCTGTTCTGGGGCTCAGTACTCAGCATACAGAGATCAATAGAACATGTTTTCCCTGTTCTCAAGCAGCTAAACAGCCAGTTAGAGCTCCTTGGCCTCAGTTTGCCCATTTGCAAAATGGAGACATGGTTGTAGTCCTACTTTACTGTGGGTGTAAGGACCATACACATAAGAAGCTTTGAGCACTCAGCACATACGTGATGAATAACAGATCCTCATGCATTTATTTTCTTTTTTAAAAAAGATTATTTGTTTGTTTCTTTGTTTGTTTGTTTGTTTGTGAGGGGGAACATGAGAGAGAGCGAGAAGCAGACTCCCTGCTGAGGAGGGAGCCTGGTGTGGGTGGGGCTCAATCCCAGGACCTCAAAATCATGACCTGAGCTGAAATCAGATGCTTAACCGACTGAGCACCCAGATACCCCTATTTTCTTGACTGTATCTTTGCTCAGAACTTCCCCTGCCTTTGTCCTTTCCTTTCATCTTTACTTATTCGTGGCCAATACATTTTACGAAATCCTGGTCCCATAAGCTTTTCTCAACCAGCCTAACTATTCCTCGGGTTTTCCACCTCCCCGACAGTGTGAGTCTCAATTTCTCAATACTTTCCCCAGTGGTATGCTCCAATGGGCATACTTTTGTGTGTTGCCTTTCCTAGCTCTTTGTGTCATGCTTTCTATCTAGTCTTGTTCGGGAGTATCTGTAGATTGGTTTGCTCCTTGTTTCATCATTGCAAGCCCCAGGAGAAGGGGAAAAGTCATACAAAACTCTCCAAGTACTGGGCCACTCAGGAGCCAGCACTGCCTAAAAGTTGAGACAAGGGGGATTGTCCTCAATAGAAGCCTTATGATCGGGAATGCCTGGGTGGCTCAGAGGTTGAGCCTCTGCTTTCAGCTCAGTGCATGATCCCAGGGTTCCGGGATCGAGTCCCACATTGGGCTCCCTGCAGGAAGCCTGCTTCTCCCTCTGCCTCTCTCTTTAAAAAGAAAAAGGAAAAAAAAAAAAAAAAGCCTTGTGATCACCAGACCTGAATGGCCTCGTCACTTCTGCCTTCCTGGCTCCCAAAGCAGCTCGGTTGGGTATTCACACTTTTGCAGGAGCCCCATTCTGCCCAGGAGCAAGGAAATGGCTGCCAAATTGCAGCCCTAATTGGGAGGCAGGCAGTGGAATAGCTAGGGATACAATAGCCCATAAGTGGTCAAGCTGAAGCATCTGCCTCCCCTCCTTTTGTGTGGTTCCCAGCCCATTAAAATGCATTATTCCCTCTGACCTACAGATATGGTGGCTGCTGGGCCTCTCAACCCCTCTCTCCTCTCTGGTTCACACTCCCAATCTCTCAGAGGCAGAGGACAGAGAACAGCTTAAGTAACTTGATGAGTCACCAAAGCCCAGAAAGACACATTCAAAGGAAAGCTGCTTTCCAGGTCTACAGGGGCAATGATAGAGGAAGACTGGGCCACCATCACTGACAGAAGGAACTCTGCCTCTCATTCCTTCCTTGTATGACATTTCCCCAAATGATGTGCCAAGTGGCTTCAGAGCCAAGTCAAGGATGGAGGAGTTTCAGCAGGTACTTCCTATTCACATGGCAGACATATGGGGCATGGGAAGGGAACCACTGGCACTGGCTTGAGGGGTTAGCGAAGGATTCAAAAGGCCGACATTCAGGGAAAAGCAGGAGCTCAGGAGTCAAGGCCCATCCGGTCCTAGCCATAGCTAGGGACATAAGAGTCAGTTACCGGGATCCTTGGGTGGTTCAGCAGTTTAGTGTCTGCCTTTGGCCCAGGGCATGATCCTGGAGTCCCGGGATCGAGTCTCACATCGGGGTCCCTGCATGGAGCCTGCTTCTCCCTCTGCCTCTCTCTCTCTCTCTCTCTCTCTCTTTCTGTGTCGCTCATGAATAAATAAATAAATAAATCTAAAAAAAAAAAAAAAAAAAGTCAGTTACCTACCAGGCAATGTGCTTGGTGGTTTTCAGGCCCGATTTTATTTCATCCTCAAAAAAGCCCTATGGCATAGGTATTATTCTTACAAACACTGCCATCTTACAAATGAAGAAGTCCAGGATGCTGAATGACCTGAACAAGCCAGGAAGAGGCAGAGTCAGGATTCTAATCCAGATCTGACTGCCCCCAAAGCCTGCCCTCTCGACCTTGTGCTGTATGGCCACTGGATGACACCACAGATGTTCCGGTCCTGCTCCTCTAGAGATGCTGTTTCCTGAGTTAATCCACTGTTCTCAAATATTTGGCAGGATAACTCCCTTCCAGGCCAGAAGTAACTGCCACTCACAGCCAACAAGGAATGAGATAAGATATAGAGCCAGAGCAAGGGGAGGTACAAACAGCTGGGCTGCTCTGGGAACCACGAAGGCAGAAGCAAGGAGTCTTCAGGTCTGGTAGTCACAGGACTCCTGAGAATGGACAGGTGTCTTGTCTCAAAATCTTTAGGGCAGCCTTGGTGGCTCAGCGGTTTAGCGCCACCTTCAGTCCGGGAGTGATCCTGGAGACCCGGGATCGAGTCCCATGTCAGGCTCCCTGCATGGAGCCTGCTTCTCCCTTTGCCTATGTCTCTGCCTCTCTCTCTCTCTCTGTGTGTGTCTCTCATGAATAAATAAAATCTTAAAAAAAAAATCTTTAGAGATGGCTAGTTCTGATGGTCCAATATGTGGGAGGGGTGGGGGTAAAGGACTTCTTTTCCCTCCCTTCTTCTGAGCCTTAAAGGTCACCAGCACTGACCTCTATCTCCGAAGCCAGTAATAAATGTTAATTAATTGAATTTAAATTAAAAAAAATTCTAAGTCATCAGCAAACTAATCCACAGATACTGTCACAGGGAGGCTGCATGGTGGAGAGCTAGAAGGGAAACAGCCTAGCATTTAAAAATGCCAACTGTACGCTGCCACACAAGGCCCATTTATATGTGGTTTCTCATTAAATCGGCATGACAACCTCGCACAGAAGGTATTATTGTTATCATTCCTCCCAAAGAAGAATTAAAGCTCCGAGAGAGTATTTTTTTTAAATTAACGAATTTCCATATGCATCTTTATTTACATTAGCCCTAGCTTGTACAAGAAAAATTATAAAGAAGCCCACCCAGACAGAAGGTGTAAAATCTGAAACATGGTCCGAGATTGCTGCAAGTTCTATGCTTTCCCTTCTTTCCTGTGTTTCCCAGCACCCCACCACATGCGTCCTTTAATCTAGGATGACATCTCCGACCCTCACCGCCCCCACCCCAGGTTCAAAACAGGGTTCAACATCCAAAGGTTCCATCTGCCTGAAAATTTTCTTAAGTGGCAGACCAGGTTGGGATGGGGGTGGGGGTCTCATCTGGGTTGAGACTTGGGTCAGGTGCTTTTCAAAGTCAGCGATATTTCCCCATCCCTCCCTCTCAGGGCCCTGATGGAAATGTGGACGGGAGGCCACTGCTGCGATTCCATGACCCTGAGCTGATCATTTCATCTCCCTGTAGCTCTGTTTTCTCGTCCATATCATGAGAATATTAATAGCACTTGCTACTGCTCACTGGCAGAGATGTGAAGGGGAGTGAGTGGGGAGAGGGATGCAAACACGCTCTGGAAGCCATAAACTGCTCTACAAACACGAGGGCTTCTTCCATTGCTACCCAGGTGATGGTACTCGGCAATATGGACCCAATACGACCTGACCTTAAAGAAAACATGCTCCCGGCCAATGGCAGAATTTATCCAGGTACATTTGATAGACATATTTGAATGCCTGACTCTGTAATAGAAGACAAAAGACAGACACTGAAAAATATAAAATAAAAGCCACATTGTGTGAGGTTCTAGAACTGAGGTGGGGGCCCCAGAGGAGGCTGGTAAAGCAGATCTGGGGTAGACAAATAAGGAACTGCCAATGCAGGGATGAGGGAACTGAGTCTTGAGGGATAAGCAGGGTTTGGCCAAGGGGATGCAGAGAAGGCACTTCCATCTATCCCTCTGCACAGAGGGCTGAGCAGGCTGGCTCATAAAGGGAAGGGTGGTAATTCCATGGGGAAAAGTGAGCTCACGTGGGCCCAGCGAGCCCTGCCCCATCCTCCAGGAGGGAAGAGGATCTGTTCATCAGTGGGATGTCCCTGCAGGTACCCTGCATGGCTTCCACAGCCAGGTGCATGAAGCCGGCCAATCTCACTGATGCAAAGGACTGCTACAACTTCTCCTGTCATCTCTTCCTCTGATTTGCCAGCAATTTTATGAAGTCAAACCAACCCACTGGGCACCTGAGTTCCAACTATTTTATTTTATTTTTTTAAGATTTTATTGATTTAGGGGATCCCTGGGTGGCTCAGCGGTTTGGTGCCTGCCTTTGGCCCAGGGTGCGATCCTGGAGTCCCGGAATCGAGTCCCACATCGGGCTCCCTGCATGGAGCCTACTTCTCCCTCCTCCTGTGTCTCTGCCTCTCTCACTCTCTATGTCTAAAATAAATAAATAAATAAATAAATAAATAAATAAATAAATAAATAAATCTTTTTTAAAAAAGATTTTATTTATTTATTCATGAGAGACACAGAGAGAGAGAGAGAGAGGCAGAGACAAAGGCAGAAGGAGAAGCAGGCTCCATGCAGGGAGCCCAATATGAGACTCGATCCCAGGACCCCGGGATCAAGCCCTGGGCTGAAGGGAGGCACCCAACCGCTGAGCCACCCAGGTGTCCCAGGTTCCAACTACTTTAGACAGCAGAAATCTATAGCTCCATATTCTTCCCAGGGTAAGGAGAATCAGCTGAAATGAGTAGTTGTTTCCGTATTTACATGGCTACTGTCTTCTCCCTTGAAATATGAATGAGGATCAATCTTAGGAAGGCAGAGAGACATGGTGATCTCTGCCACAAAGGGTAGGGAGGAGGAGCTTGGGGTGGGGGGGGGATATTCTCTGGTCTGTCAGAATAATTAAATACTTTGATTTATTGAAATCTGAGATCGGAACTTAAAGCTAGAAGAGATCTCGGTGGGGATACTGTCCAACATGCTGCCCAGGGAAAGTGCCCTTTATGAAACAGCCTGGCTGACTGGTAGACACCAAGTCTTTGCTTCAGTAACTTTTATTTATTGGTAGGTTCACGGATCATACTTCTGGTGGAAACACACACATTGCCCATAAAGAAAAAGAGAAACAGAAGAGAAAATGTGGATTTTTGGAAACAGTCAAACTTGGCTCCTCTACTTGCACGAATTAAAGCTACTATGACATTAGGTAAAACATTCCAACTCTCTTTCTCCTCTGTGGAGTTGGGTTGTAAAACCTTCCTTGCTGGGGTTGTTGTGAGGATTAAGTGGACTAGTGTATATAAAGTGCCCAGCAGAGTTGCCTGGCACGCAGCCAGTACTCAATAAATGGTAATTATTATTATCCCATTAGCCCTAACTCCCACACAAGGCAGAAATCCTTCTTTAAACAACCCTGACAAACTAGAGAGCTATCAGGTCTCTACTTGAATAAATATTTGTTGATTGATTTGGTAATCAGTTGGTTCTAAACACCCAGACACAGAAAACCAGACACACACACACACACACAAACACACACACACTCTGATTATTTCTCCAACTTCTCAGAGATGCTTTAGCAACAAGACCACATCTCTCTCTCTCTCTCTCTCTCTCTCTCTCTGCTCGGTGGTACTTAATTACTTAATGGTTAAATCCTTCCCAGTGTGGAGCCAGGTTCTGTCACTACAACTCTTCTCCAGTCCATGGTTTTCTTAACTAATATATGTATTTTTCTAACCACACAGACTCCTTTGAAGAATTTCCCAGAAAACTGCACATATTATGAAACCCATCGCCTACAATTTCAGGGGTGCCTCAAACCTCATGAAGGGCTTTGTGTACTGCTAAGCATCACTATTCTAGAACCTCACCAAACCAGGCTCTCCAAGTGCACATGCCCCCCACTGGTTCACCGAGCACCTTCTCATCCTCTCCCCTCAACACTCCCCTACTAACTCCAGAAGAGGAAAGCAACATTGAACTCAAGTGCTGCAATCACCAGACCACAGTTCCCCATATAGTTTATCATTAAGCCTCAGTTTCCTCATCTACAAAATGAGGATAATAATAGCATCTACCTCGCAGTGCTATTTTGAGGGTTGAAAAGGATAACGCATGTTGATGCTTAGCACAGAGCCTGGCACAGAGTAAACACACAGTAGAAGCTGGCTGTTGTTAGTTTTCCTATTATATCTGTTCCCTTTCCTCCCCCTCCTGTAGACACTACAGTTCACCACTGTCCACTTAAAGAGATGCTATAGAACATGCTTTCAACTCCAGGATTCAACAGTCCTAAGTGTCATGCCCTGGGTGTCAGGCAGGGGGCGCTCTGCCCAAATCTGGCTTGGGATAGGGCTTACCTGTGCCAGACTCCTAGGGGAGCAACGATTGGCATTTACATCATTTTTGATTAATAAAAATGAGAAATATTTAAACTACTGCTTTTAAAATGCATTGGTTCAACAGATCAAAAAATAAAGGGTCTTAGAGAAAAAAAGGGATCTATAGAAATTTTTTTAAAAAAATTGAGAATCCCAATGTCCTTTCCCTTTTAATTTTCCTTTCTCCTTTCCTCCCTCTCTTTCTCCGTTTTAAAAAACAAACATGTATTGAGTGTTTACCTGTGTCAGCCTTGTGCTAGGCATTGGGAACACAAGACAAATAAGCCCTGGTTTCTGCCCTCAAGGGGCTCACAGTCTAGAGGGGAAACCAACTTGTAAAGAGAACACAGCGGGAAAAGTCCCACAACAGGATAAGTACAGGTGCTGACGTTGCTGATAAGAGTCTCAGGCTCCGGGGGGGACACAAAGACATAGGGATACTGACCAGGAAAGGTGACACTCAAATTGAGACCTTGTAAGCATTTCTGGTAGACATTTTTGCTAGTTATAAAAGTAATACATACTTCTTGCAAAAGATTTAGAAAGCACAACAGTGCCAGAAAATGAAAACATCAACCATTTCTCACCACTAGAGGCAACTACTGACACATACTTGAGCATTTCTCTTTCAGTCTATGTATTTAACATAAATGAGCCCATTATGTCTAAACAATTTGATAGGCCCCTTTTTACGTAACATTTGAGACATAAGCATTTTCCCATCAAGCTCAGTCTGTTAGAGTGACCCTTGGATCTTTGATTTGGGGGACAGAGCCCCAAGCCCCGGGGCCAGGGTTGGCCTAGAGGAGAGAGGACAAGCTGGGTTTCGGTGAGCAGGTCGAGTCAGCAGTGCCCGTAGAGCATCCCACATCCCACGACTGTGGATGGTCGGAGAGCGGGCTGTGACATTCGGGAGATGGTCCAGGCCTAGAGGGTCCTCAGCACACAGGTGGTGGTTGACGCCATGGGATGGATGAGGTCCCTCAGGGAGGGTGTGCAGGGTGAGAAGAGAGATGACTAGGGTAAGGTCCCTGCCCTCTAGAAGCTCACAGTCTAGTTGCGTTCATGTGCAAGCCGTTCACCCCCAGCTAGATTGTAAGCTCCTTGAGGGCAGTTACCATTTCACACACAGCAGTCCCTCGCCAACCATGGGGGTCAGGTTTCTGAAATCCCCTGGGGCAGAAGTCAGGCTTGAGGAATTTAGGACCTTACTGGGGAAAAAAGAGGGTTAGGGGAATGAAGTCACGAGTGACCTTATGAAATCATCATATTTTTTACATTGACATTAAGAAAAAAAACGTCAACAACATATTCAAAACATCGAATATCAGTGATAATTAAATTATCAAAGTAATCTTAAATTAGCAACATATTCTTTACAATTTATTTTCACCACCCACCCCATCAGGAGAGCCCTCCCCTTCCCAGCTGTTAACAATATGTTTGTAAATCCATTTTTTTCATTGCTGGAAAAAATACACTTGGTAAGAGTCATTTTCCTCATGCAAATGTTCAATGCTTTTTGGATTTTATGACCCTGAGCTACCGATTCTTATCTCTTGGTCCTGCTCACAAGCACATACCACATCCCGACAGGTATGGGTGGGTTTCTGATGGCTGATGAACTCCCTCCTACACTTCTTTCTCTCCCACTTCACTGCAAATGCCTCTGCTCTAGTCTGCGGTACACTTCACCTACTTCCCTCTTCCCAACCTCTGGGCAGATTTCATCACTGGCCCGGAGCTGACCTTGATTCCCATGGCTTCTAAAGGAATATGCAAATGGAAAGTTGTCAGTGTTAGAATTTGGAGTCTTTATTCTGTAGACCCTAGCACTTTGTACACACCCTAGCTCCCACAAGGTGCTCAAAGAATTCTTGCTGAACTGAGCAATATCCTGGTCCAAAATAAAGGATGTGGATTTTATTTCTCTTTCCACTCACTGCTCCAGATGAATATTAAACCTTGCACACAGCATAAATATTGAAATATTTGTAGGCACATTTAATTTTCCCTTCTGACAGGTCATGATGACAAGAAGGAACTAATAGATGCAATCTATCTGCATTCACGAAGGCAATTTTGAGTTCCACACGACATGCTGTCAATAGACTCAAAAGATATGGCCCTTTAGTGAAGGAATGCTCCATCTTTTCCAGCTCGGAGACCACGTGGACAAAGCAAAAGCCCTACTAACCTGAGATTTCCCCATGTATGTTCAGGACACACGCGGCTAACCATCACCTTGGCTAAATGAAAGGACAAGCACTGTTTTTGATGAGATACCAACAAGACAATGTCTTTTAAATGAAATAATAATCAGTTACATTTACACAGCACGTTACAGTTTACAAAATGCTCTCATGTACATTTTTTTCATCTCATTTGTTCTTACAGCTACTCTGGGAGATGGTCAGAGAAAGCACTGATATTTCCATTTTGCACATGAAGAAACTGAGGCTTGCCCTAAAGAGAGGGGGTCAAAGGGGGGGGCAACTCACTGGTGAAATCGAGCCCCCCTCCCATTATTGTTACCAGCTAGGTTACACACGAAGAACAAAACTGAACTGCAATGCTGTTCCACTGTCCTGTAATTGCCAGTGCCCAAGAAGCAACTTCCACCTAACACCTGTACCCCCACCACCTGTCCTCCCTAACCACTAGCCACCCTGCAAGTTTAGTAGACAGCTGGGCCCATGAAGATGTTTGAGCTCCTTACCTTAGGGAAAGGTAATAAAGACATGTTTGGCACCAACCACATGGATCAGAAAGGGCCATTGGCACTTCATATGCATGAACTCACTTCATTCCCCCAACAGTGCTGCAAAGGAGGCTGTGCTATTCCCATCCTGTGAGGAGGGGGTTGCCAGAGGTTTAGTGATTTGCCCAAATCTTTATCATTATTCTCACAGGCCCACTGATTGGTAAGTGGGGGTCTTCTGATTCTAGGTTCTTGGGTACTGTTTCCAACAAACTCCCTTATGTCCAAAGAAGCAAAGCAAAGGTATGATGGTAACAGATTCCTGCGGGACCTCCCACCGCCCTTATCTCATTTAATCCTCTACCATAAACTCACATGGATCACTCCCTGGGGGAGGCAGAAACTGGGACTCGCAGTGTGTGTCAGCTTGACCAAGGTCAGATGTCTACAGAGAGACGGAGCCAGAATCTGAACCAGGATCCGTTCCTGGAGAGCAGGGTAGTCCCAGGGAAGCAACACACAGGCCAGAGCGCCAGGTGTGCTCTACCTCCACCTCCTCGCTTAGCAGGAACAATGCTTGGAAGGACCTGACCCTCAGAGAAGACGGCCAGCTGAGGGCAAAAGCCTTTGGCAAAGGGCCCTCCTGTGGACTTATCACCTCACATTAGGATTGAGCCCCACCTCACCCTTTCCCCCTAAAAAGCCCCAAATCCTTTATGAGAAAAAATACATCTGTATTTCAAATGACTTCACTGGGATCATCTGATTTGAAGGAAGTGGGGGTCGAGTCCACTCATGTTTCACAGGGATCTTGAGCCAACTGGCAAAGGGCAAAGACCAATGAGCACCAGCCAAGAGAAGGCAGGATTCAGGTCTGACCCATGGATGGTTCCAGTGAAAACAGAAAGTACCGCTGCACAAAGAGAACCCATCTGGGGGTGCTGGGGGCTGGGGGAGGGGCAATGGGGAAGGGCCCGCTTCCTGGTTCCAGGGCTTCCTTTGGGGCAGCGGAAACCTTGGAACTAGACAGCAGTGATGGTTGCACCACGTTGTGAATGGACTCAAGGCCAATGCATTGCACACTTCACAATGGTTAATGGTGAATTTTACCTGTTTTTAAAAAGCTGCGGAGAGGAAAGGTGTGGAGGGCTGAGCAGAGTCTGTCCGAGATGGTGTCTCAGTAAGTGTCTGTTGGCTGAGGCCAGTGCTCTGGCGAGCGAAGCCGTGGATGTGGAGACCTCTCAGAGTGGGCGCTCAGCGCTGGGAGTGTGCACGTGCACATTCCTTCACTCCTAATCCTGCACATGTTTGCGTGTTTATGCAGTTGGGGGGGGGGGGCACCTTCAGAATTAAGTTTTCTTATTTTTTTTAAAGATTTTAATTTATTCATAAGAGACACAGAGACATAGGCAGAGGGAGAAACAGGCTCCCTCCGGGGAGCCTGATAGGGGACTGATCCTGGGACCCTGGGGGGATCACGCCCTGAGTCAAAGGCAGATGCTCAACCAGTGAGCCACCCAGGGGCCCCCAGAATTAAGTTTTTACACCTTGATGTTACACCTTCCAAGTTCACCAGCAGTAGTAAGAATTGGAAGATGACAAGGTTGGAGCTATCAGGGTATGGCGATGGTTAAAGAATGCCAGGAACTCTTCATTGAGCCAGCCACCTTGATACATGTCTCACCTGCACCTCTCACTTAATGCTCATGAGAAAGGAACACTCGCCCTCTTTCAGGTGAGGGAAGTGACACTCACAAGGTTAAGTACTTATCCAAGGTCATGTATCAATAGGATAGAACCAGGATTTTAATCAGGTCCATCTCACTGATGTCTGTAATATGAAGGGGGGGGGGGGGGCGTATATTCAGTGTTTAAAACTGTGGAAAAATATAGACAAGCATTTTTAAAAGACACATAATCACATTAGCCAGAAACAGCCACTATTAACACTCTAACATATTTACTTCAAATTGCTTCTGCATTTTATAGTCAAAATAATGCTATAGATGCAATTATGTATTGTTTTCTCCTTATATTGTACTCTATTTTCCCACCTCTCTACCAGCTCCCATATTTATAATTTTGAACAGCTATATATATTCTGTCCCCGGGATGCCATAACTAACTTTTATCTTACTGTTGAGCAGGTGAGTGCTTTCCTGCCATCTGTGCATATAAATAATGCTGTGGTGAACACTTTGCCCATCAACTTTCCCTGCATTTCTGGTTCTTTCCTAAGGATTTTTGGATTCTACACGTGCACTGAACCTTATGTCCTCATCTAGAACACTGGCTGACGACAGTATCATTTATAGAGGTTTCTACAAATACACACCCCTGGCTCTACCCAAGAACTAGGACCAGAATCTCGGTGGGGGGGGGGGGGGGGGGCGGCTGGGGGGGGGGGCAGGGTTCACTCTGGTGGCCAGGTAGCTCTGGTCTTCATCACCATGCCAGGACTGATGCTCCCCACCTCCCTTCCTGGTCTGACTGCACTGACATGTGGTCTTGACCAAAAGGAAGGTCCCCTCCTTACCACATTGACTCCTAGCTGGAGGTCTGCTGGCATTCATCTACCTTCCAGACTTCCTGTTGCATCTTCGTGATTCCCCCATGTCTTTGAGACTACCTGCACCATTAGTAACCTAATTTTCAAATCAACTTACTTTTTGTTTCTTGATTCAATTTATTCAGAAAGGGAAAATGCACCTCATTACGGTAAGTGAAAAAACACCATGTCTTCATGGATAGAAGAAAAAGCTTAAAAAAATAAAAATAAAAACAATGAGGGGCACCTGGGTGACTCAGGCGGTTAGGCATCTGATTCCTGATCTCCACTCAGGTCATGATCTCAGCGTCCTGAAATAGAGCCCTGTGTGAGGCTCCACACTCAGTGGAGATTCTGCTTCTCTCTCTCTCTCTCTCTCTCTCTCTCTCTCTCTCTCTCTCCCTCCTCCCCTCCTCTGCCACTCCCCCACTCGTGCTCTCACTCTCTCTAAAATAAATAAATAAATCTTTAAAAAAGCAAACCATAAAAACAAAACAAGGTAAATACTGTTGCCTCCTTATCCAAACTCAGGGCTTTGTTACAGGAGATTAGCCAGTGTCCCAGAGATATTAAATACCTACTAGTGACACAATCAGGCTCTCTCCTTGACTAAATCACAAAGACTGAAAAGGAATTGAAACAGGGCTTTTTGCCCATGTGATTCATTGCTATTTAACACTCTGCTTAGGTAACACATCTACCACCATTTGGTATCAGCCCCCATGGCAAACAGTGATCTAGTCCAACCTTCTCCATTTACACACGAATAAAAGAGGCTCAGAGTTAAGTGACAGGCCTTTGTCACATCTAAGCCTGGCAGCAAAACAGAACCAAGAATCCAGGTCTCCTGGCTCCTAAGTCTTTGATCACTCTTTGAAAACTTCCCTTTTAAAAAATGTTGGGCAGTAGAGTATCTAGGGAGAGAATATATTTTACTTTTACTTTGATCTTTGCTTACAAGATCTCAAAGCATATTACTGATAGAAGAGATTAAAAATATAAGCATTTCTTAAAAAAAAAAAAATTCAATCAAGAAGTAATCATTCACCATCTACTTCTGTGCCAGACCCAATGCTGTGTGCTAGGCCTATAACAGAATAAGAGACAGCTTCTGGCCCCCACACCACCACAACCTGACAGTGCGTGTGGGCAATGTTTGGACTAGGCGTCACATCTGTGGATGGATCATTCATCCAATTCATTAGTCTGCAAACATGTATGAGCACCTACTATGTGTCAGATTTCCATAAATGAGTTCTTAAGGTAGTACTCATGGTTTCTTCTAGGCAGTTACTCTGGTAGCTATACTTAACTGCTAAGATTCAAATATAAGGAATGGCAGGGTTTAAAAATATCATTCCAATCAGCTCTATAAAACTATTTTATAAAACTTATGCTGAACTCCTTAATGAAGGATGCAATTTAAAAAGCATTACACCATTTAGCTACTATTACTAACAGCTAACATGAGCAAACCAATCATATAATTATTAACAATTAGCTAATATTTATTGGATTCTTATGCTACACTTGACAGTCTGCTCACCACTTCTGCAGACACTGACTCACTTAATCCTCACAAAAATCCTGTAATGGATATCATTATCTGCAACATACAGAAAGTGAGACCTACAGGGTTAAATAACTTTCCCAAGATCACACCGCTAATAAGCAGTGAGACCTAGGTTCAAGTCCAGAGAGCTGAGAGTTTAGACCCCTCCAAATTTGAAAGACATACTTACTAGAGAAAAAATAAATGTTTTTGTCAAGATTTTATGTATTTGAGAGAGAGAGTGCATGCACATTAGCAGGGGGGAGGAACAGGGGGAGAAGCAAACTCCCCGTTGAGCAGGGAGCCCAAAGTGGGGCTCAATCCCAGGACCCTAGGGTCATGACCTGAGCTGAAGGCAGACTCTTAACCAAATGAGCCACCCAGGTACCCTGAGAAAAAATAAATGTTAGAATTTTCCTCACTTTAATTATACTCACGAAGAGGAGAGGAAATGTCACAGTTCCTCCAAAGCGTAACCATATATACATAGTTAACAAATGGCTGATGATGGTTATTTCCTACTTTGGACTGTACCAGAATCACCTAGAGGATGAGACCCTACCCCCTAGAGTTTGCCATTAGTCATGTCAAGAGGGGTCCCTGAGGATCTGCATTTCTTTTTTTTTTTTTTTTTAAGAATTTATTTATTCATAAGAGACACAGGAAGAGAGGCAGAGACACAGGCAGGGGGAGGAGAAGCAGGCTCCATGCAAGGAGCCTGATATGGGACTCGATCCCAGGAATTCGGGATCATGCCCTGAGTCGAAGGCAGAAGCTCAACCACTGAGCCACCCAGGCATCCCAGGATCTGCATTTCTAATGAGGTCTCAAGTGATGCTGATGCTGCTGGTCTGGAGATCACACTTAGAGAAATGCCTGGTTTGGGGAATCCTGGGCGCTAAAATTATAGCCCTCAGGTCAGACTCCAAGGTCAGAATCTAATCTTTCCTCTACCTGATTTTTCCACTTGCTTTATGTGTGATCTGGGAAAAGTCATAGAGGAGAAGCTCCTCCTTCATAAAAGAGAGTATCACTGTTGGGTTGGATGAGGTCATTGTAAAGATTACAATAAATGAAATTATGTGCATGATCTCCCAAATACCTGGGATGTAGTAAGTATTCCATAAATTGGCTCTATCAATGTCATTGATGCACGATTCATAGGAGAGAATGTACGCTTCTATTTTGGAGGATCATGATATTTCATCCCAAATACTCATGTTTGTCTCTTCTATGCATAAAGATGTTAGAAAACCGTGCCTGACAAGAAAGGAAGATCTACATTATGGGAAATGCATCCAAGTCCATTGCTGGCAGCTCAGGAAAGGCCACTCTTGCCCAGCACTGCCATCTGTGGGGATAGTGTCATGGAGCCCAGAAGAAACTCATGGACAGCTTATAGGCAAAACCAGAGGTGCCTCAAGACATCTGGGCTTTTTGGGGAGCTCACTGCAGGATTAATAATCATAAAATAACAATATAATTGCATGGGCATTGTAAAGCACTTGACTGCTGAATGGAATAAATGGGAAGTATTAAGTAGTCCTTTTTATCTTTCTCAGCCTGATTTATAAAGTGTCATCTGTGGGGATATCGTGTGTGTGTGTGTGTGTGTGTGTGTGTGTGTGTGTTGTGTGTTGTTGTTGGTTTTAAAATAAGCCGCAGAGACAAATCTTATGAGCTTCTCTTCCAGAAAAAGCAGAATATATTAAGGGCTGGAAATTGGCCTCGGGGCTAAATATAGCAGTGTGGTGGGGTGGTGGAGTGCCGGGACACATTTCGAGCTGTTCCGTGAGTATCTGTAAGCATTGAAAGGTGGATCCTGGTACCGAGCTGGACTTAAATCATCTAATGAGGGTCTAGTTCTAAGGCCATTTGTGAGTTCTTTGGCTAAGGAAGAGTGCAAATATTTGTGTGACCCAGAGAGAGGTCAAACGACAGATGGAGGATGGCAGAGACCCAGCCTGGCCAGTGATCTGCACCTGCAGGGCCGAGGCTGATGAGCCTTTACTCCTGGAAGTTACCACGAAAGAGTGAAGAAGAATGGCTCAAGGAACCATTCTGGCTGTAAGCACCCTGGCTCCTTCCTTGCCAGCCCCTTTCATTCCAGTCTCAAATGCTGCCCCTCTGACCATGCCGTCTATCACAGACACTTCAGACTCCCTCAACATGCCTTCAGCTTCCAGGGACAGTCCCTACACCTGGAGCCTTCATACCTCGGGTCAGGCACTTGCTAGAAACTGTCTGGCATGGGAAACCCATGCATGGGGCAGGATGGAAGCTCCTGGAAGTCAACATCCCTGGGAGAAATCTACAACCAACTAGGAGCACAAGTTGGCAGATGGGTACCCTGGCTTCCTTGCCACCTGATAGAACAAGTGTCCAACAAGTGCTTCAGTGTCTGTGTGGGGGTCTTCGAAGGACTGAGCCTGGCCTGTTGCCCACAGCGGTGACCTGGTCATGCACACTCTATTAGCTTTCCTCCCTTGGGCATCCCCATTCCCTGTTCCCTTGTCACGCCTCCTGGAATCACCTCACAAATCAACTACTTATACCCACTTCCTTCTCTTCGGGTCTGCTTTGGGAGAACCCAGACCGAGACTGCCCCTCACTCCTCTAGTCCTTTCTCATAGCACCCTAATTTCCTTTCTCACCACTCTTGGATTCATTTTCTCATCTTACTTTCCTTAGTCAGGACGTGGCCTGGGTCTGCTCCATCCCCACCACCTGGCACTGGGCCTCAGTGGTGCTCAACAAATATTAACTGGCAAAGTGAATAAATGTTTGCCATTTGGAAATAGCTTCCTCCTAGAACAGTTTATATAAACAGGATTACACTCTCACCTCTTGGTTATCAACTCCCTTTCTTTCCCCCAAATATAGTCCGATCCTAATGCCTATCTATGAGCAGGCAGAGGGGTTTGATGCAAAGGGTTTTGGAATTCAGAGAGCTGGTGAGAATTTGGGCAAATTATTTGCCTTCTCTGATCCTCCTTGGGACCATGTGAAAACAAAGAACAGTACTGCCTGCCTTACAGGCAGCAAGCTATGTAAGTTCAAAGATATAAAGTGCCTGGAACATGGTAGACATTTAGTGTGAGTTCCTTTCATCCTGTTTCTTCCTCTTTTCTTCTATCTCAGTCTCTAGAGTAAGTCCTATGCTCCACAGAAAAAGGGGAGACTGAGTACCTCTTTCCATGTCTGGCACCCCTTCCCCTCCTCCCTTGCTAATCATCCCTGCCCCTTTACACACACAAATGCAGGCACGCACACTCATGCTAGTGGGTGTAGTCACTACATTACACCATCAACATTCATATTCTGCATTGTCTTCTACTTCCTACCTCCATGTAGTAAGTATTTCCAGGTAGGTCCTGACCATACAGGCCAGTTGGCCATTTCATAGTCAGGGAAAGTGAGGCTCAGTAACAGTAGATGATTGCCCAAAGCCTGAGTGATAGGAGGATGGATGCAGAGCCGTCTGACTCCCAAACTCTCCATCCTTTCCAGGCCACACGATCTTCATTAGGCTTCTAGTGAACTCGAAAGGCTGTGTGGTTGTGACCCAGTAACGTCCTATGGGCCTGCTAAGGACATTTACCCCTGTGCAGAATGGCCATCCTCTTAATTTTGTGATGCTATGCCCTGAACACTGGCCTAGGCAAGACCTTTGAGGTAGGTAGGTACTGTTAACCCATTTTCAGCTAAGAAATCCGAGGCCCAGAGAAATGAAGCAATTAGCTCTTCACTGCAGAGTGAATAAGTAGTGAACCTAAGAATCAAATTCTGCGTGTGTCTAATCCAGAGGCTAAACTGTCCTGCTCTTGTTGGTGGCTGCTTTCCCAGGGCTTTCCTGGAGCAGCCCTCTACCTCCCTGTTTTTCCTTTCAAAAAAGACAGGAAGGAAGAGCATCCATTATGCTGCAAGCTCCCTAAGGTTTTCTTCATCTCATCTCCAGGCACTGCTATAAAGCTTAGGAAACATTTGTTCAATGGGAGTGATCAAAGCCGCAACTGGAGTTGATTAGATGTTTTAACACCCTTCCAATTCGGGAAAGCTACTCCTCTGATGGTCCTAGTTCAGCTCTGTCAACATTGAAAGGAAAGCACTTGGAGTGACTCAAACCACCGAATGGCATGACTAAACGCCAACCAACAAACATTCATCTTCGAGAAGGAATTCCATGACAGTGGGAGCTAGTGCCCCTGGACTCCAGCTTTGCAGCGGAGCCCAGAGGAGCCGCACTTCTGTTTGGCTCCAGCATGACACAGCAGATGTCCAGTGGCTTAGCCCGTTGCCCGCGAATCAGGCCCTGTGACAAAGCTAGGTCACGAGGAGGGACAGGTGGAGTGGCACAGCCACTATGACAGCTCTGAAGACCTCCTAAACACCACAAAAGGACATGGTCTTCTCAACTCTATTAGCAACTGATAGCCAGTTTGTAAAGTCCAGCAGCATTCTCAAACAAGGTACCCACACTCCCTGAAATCCTGCTCCACAAGGATACCCAGAGTGTAAAGCATCAGGCCCTGGGAATGGCAAAGGTGTCTTGCTCCTTCAAGGTGGCCAAGCTAGGTGACAGGCCCTCTGCTATCTAGCCTTGACAGCCTTACTGCCATCCCTGGTAAACAACTTTGGGTTACTGGAGTGACTTCCCCGATCTTGGAACACCCAACCCCACTCAACACACAGTGAAGTGGCAAAGAGGGGACTCAGGACCAGAGAGAGTATCTGCGGTCAAGTCCTGGCTCTGCTTATTATCATGTGACCTTGGACAAATCACTTAACTTTTCTATGCTTCAGTCTCCTCAAATATAAGGTAGGAAAAATAACAGTCCTTAGCTCAGAGGGTTGTAAGAAAATGAAACGAGGTATCAAAGTGCTTAAGACAGTGCTGTTGTGTAAGCATGAAAAGTCTTTATCAATAAATACTTACCACATCTCCCAAGAACTCCCTGTCACAACCCTTTTGGAAAACATACCTAATTGTTATGTTTTGAAGCAAGCACCCCTCTGTTCATTTCTTTTTCTATGTTTCCCCACAAAGTTCTGCCTAAGCCCAGCAATTAGAACTTTGGGTCACTATGATTTAGGCACTGACCAACACTAAGGATGCAACTCTAGACAATGCTCAGTCCAGAGGGGGTGGGGGCACGGGTCAGGGTCACTATGGAACAAAGGCAAGGGCAGAGTACTAGTGGTACCAGGGGTGGGTGCCCAAGTGAAGTGTCAGGTATTCTCTGTCTTAGCAATGTTGTAGTAACATACAGCCATCGAATCTGTCTACAGAAAAAAAATCAATCAATCAATCAATCTCTAGATATCTGCAAGGACATGTTCATTTTCAAAGGTATACAACCAAAAAAATAGAAATGAGAAGCAGAAAAAGAAATCTAAGGAAAAACACACATTTCAGGCCGCTTTGTGTGCCAAATCTAGTCCTATTTTACAAAGGGTTCCCAAACCCCCTGGCAACTGTCCCCTGTTCCCAAGGCCAGCTTGTCATAGTCTCATGCTGCAGGTTGTTTATAACTCCTTCAGCAACTCCCTGCTTCCTGAGTCACTGGCCAAGGGTTCAGGTCACCCTGGTTCCAGCTGCTGTGGAATCCACAGCCTTGCTGGCAGGAAACTAGATCCCTCTGCCTTTCCCTGTCTCCCTGAGATCTCCATCCCAACACAGTGATTCCTCTGATTGGTCAGCAGACCTGGAGGCGGGGAGGGGCATCATGGATATTCCCAGGAGACCATCATGGCCAGTCACTGAACAGCTGTCTCAGCAGCAGAGGGCTTTTTACTCTAATTTGGAGATGATTCCAGCTCATGAAGTCTGCTTATTAAGTGTTGATTCAACATACAAACCAAATGTAATGCATAATTTTTCTTTGGATCCTAGTTGAGGAGGAAAAAAAAAAGCCATGAAGGCATTTTTTTGGACAATGACAACTGTAAATTATTATTAATTTTCTTAGGTGTAAATAGCATATCATGGCTATGGAGAATAAAGCCCTTATTTTTAGATGAGGCATTCTGAAGTATTTACCCAAAAAACTCATATCTGCAACAAAATGGAAAAAAATAGATATCTACACACATATACACACACATATGAGGATGTAGCTTATATGGCAAATATTTTAAGAAAAAGAAAGATCAATTCCTATGGCTCTATATAGAGCTTGTTCATGCATCCTATATTGGGAACTGAAAAAAAAAAAAGAGGTACAGAAACACACGATACATATAATTTAACTCCATATTTCAAAATTCAACTTGACTTTGCTTTCAGAAGCAAAAAAAAAAATCCCTTGGCCTTGCCCTATACCCCAACCACCCTCCCCCCCAACACACACACACATGCAAACACATGCACACATACACACATGCAGGTACACACTCGCTGGAATGCACCTCCTTCAAGCTCAAGGCCCTAAGAGAAATCCCAGAATAGCTGGCCTGGCACAACAAATTGCCAGGATTCACACTGGGAGACATGGGCTCTGCGCCTGCTGCACAGGAACTCGTGATCTTGAGGAGCCACCGAACTTCTCTGAAGCCTCACTTTTTTACTGTCACCCAGGAGTATAATAATGCTGCTTGCAATCCCACAGGACTAGACCAGGACCAGGAGAAAGAACAGATCTCAGGACACCATCTGAATATTCCTCGTTAATTCCTATGTTCACAAGTAAGAGATGCTGAGCATGGAATGCATAAAGGGGTATCCGTGCTCTGTCTAAAGGTTCTTGCGTCAATCTGCTGGAATTGGGCCTCCAAGAATTTACTTTTCCAAGCTGCTCGCCACGGGAAATAGATGTAACTCTTTTAGCCCTACATGATATGGCCAAAGCAATAAAAACACAACTGGCTTTTCGATTTTTTTTGTAAACAGGCATTCCCAAAGCAATCTTATATAAATGGATCTGAAACATACGGCAGAGATGAAGGCTCTGAGTAGAGAGATGGAACCCAACCAGAGTCCTGTGTGGGTCATGGGCAAAGAATGCCAAAACCTTGGCCTGCTGCCCCCTGAGCTCCATGAATCTAAGACTTCAGCATAAAACTTCCTCTTTCAGAATCCGTTAAGTCTGATCATTTAGACACAGCCTCAGCTGACCTTGTTGCTGGTGAAATGCTGTCTGGCTTAGAGGGAAAGACACGTGGTACACAGGCAAGCATGCTAGCTGGGTGGCCTGGAGAACTAGTTCACTCCCGACCCCACCACTTTGTAACCTTGGACAAGGCAC
The DNA here is from genome assembly GCF_048418805.1 of Vulpes vulpes. Lineage (NCBI taxonomy): Eukaryota > Metazoa > Chordata > Mammalia > Carnivora > Canidae > Vulpes > Vulpes vulpes. Next base: position 30,510,321 of record NC_132790.1, read on the forward strand.
CTTCCTCACCAACTTCAATGGTCGTCCTTGTACGATGACTGTTTTGGACAAGAGGCTTTTCCAGTGTCATCTGATTCTAGGACTCTGTGATTAGTCACTTCCTTTGGGAAGTTCTCCCAATCCTCAAAGAATGTTTATTGAATGGGACCGGTTATCTGTGAAATTAAAGCATGCTTAATCCACCAAAGGGAACAGACTGTTCTAGAGCACTTTGGAAGCACTCATTTCTATGCCCTGAGAAGTACAGGTCAATTTAGTTTTCATTCAGGTTGATTCACAGGGATTTTCATCTGTTTATAGTTGGTTTGAGGTATCTAACAATTCTACATAACAAATAGTACCATCATTATAAAGAGCAATTTGGGGCATCCACAATGTGCTGGACTCCATGCTAACGGGCTGTGTGTACCACAAGGGAGTGATGTAGGGTCATCATATGGAAAACTGCATATATGGGCTAACTGCATAATGGGCTAAGAGAGGCTAAGTAACTTGCCCAAGGTGACACAGTGAGTGGTAGAGCAAAGGGTCTAAAACTCCATTCACTATGGTAGCATCTGGGACTAACATCATTTAGTAAACAAACCCCTGTTAATGAGTATGCTATCTGTCTTTTCTTGCAGTGTACATTAACTTTTAAAAAAAAAACTTTATTGGGGATCCCTGGGTGGCTCAGCAGTTTAGTGCCTGCCTTCTGCCCAGGGCGTGACCCTGGAGACCCGGGATCAAGTCCCACATCGGGTTCCCACCATGGGGCCTGCTTCTACCTCTGCCTGTGTCTCTGCCTCTCTCGCTCTGTGTCTCTCATGAATAAATAAATAAATAAAATCTTTTAAAAAAAACCTTTATTTAGCTATAATTGATGTACAAAACCGTGCATGTTTAAATTGTACATGATGAGTTTGAATCATCAGCATACAACTGTGAGAATATCACTACGATCAATACAGTGAACAGATTTATCACCCCCATACACACCAAACTTTCCCATACCCTCCTTCTGCCCTCACCTCTCCAGACAACTACTTATCTGCTATCTATCACAATATATCACTTGGCATTGTTGTAGAATTTTATGTAAATGGAATCAGACAGCACATATTCTTTTTTTGGTCTGGCTTTTTCCACTCAGTATAATTATTTTGAGAGTGATCCATGTTGTTGGGTCTATCAGGAATCCTTTCCTTTTTAATTTTCAGGTAGTATTCCATTGCAGGGTACATCACATTTCTTTTACTCATTCACCTGTTGATGGGCATTTGGATCATTTACAGCTTTTGGCTGTTACCAGTGAAGTCTTTGTGAACATTCTTGTATAGGTCTTTATATGGAAACATGCTTTCATTTCTCTGGGGTGAGTCTCTTGGAGTGGAATGGATGGCTAATAATCTGGGGTGTGCATTTAACTTTTTCAGAAGCTGCCAAACTCTGCTCCAAAGTAGTAGTAGCATTTTACATTTCTGTTGCCCAAATCCTCACCAATACTCAACATAATCAGTCTTTTAATTTTTAGGCACTAAAGGGTGTTTGAAGTCACATCTTACTATAGTTTTAATTTTCATTTCCCCAACAAAAGCATCCTTTTGTTGCCTATTTTTTCTTTGCGTCTTTAAGTAGGACATGAAAATTTCATAAAAATAATAGTGCCGGTTACCACTTACTAAATTGTTGCCCTCCTGTGTGACAGATAGGATGCTGTGAATTTTATATCCATATCCTGTCACATTCATAGTGACTTAATGAGGATGGCATTAAGATCCAGTTCTACAGATGGGACACTGAGACTCTATGAGCTCAGTTGATTTGCCCCATGTCACAGCTGGTTAGCGGCAGCGCCAGGTCCCATTCTAGGCCTCTGCTCTATATCCAGAAGGGCATGGGTGTGCACCCTGCCGCTGCCACTGCTCTTGAGCAAGGCTTGCATTTTATATCCTAGGCACTGGCAAAACGAGCATAACCAAACCACAGCAGCAACAACAACAAGACAGACACTGCAGACAAATGCAACATTGACACTTTCTTGCCACTCAGACAGTCATTCCTATTTGCTAGGGACACAGGACAGTTTAGCCAAGATACACTGTGGCTGAGGCCCTGATCAATATATCAATACTGCATAACATTAAAAGCAAAACAGATATCTGGAAAGTAGTTAACTAAGAGCCTCAAATCCAAAGGCTGGCACAAGAATGTCAACGTTTATGTTGTACTGAAGAAATCATTTAAAAGAACTTTATTTTTGCTCTTTAAAGGCAAATGTATCTCCAGATGTTGACTCTTATGCAAGGGATGGAAGTGCATCTGGAGTTTTCTTTAGCCCAGGGATTAAATTCTAGCATTAAGGTGCAAGGGCAAGCTGAACAGCCATGAGCAGGCCAGCAGCTGCTCTGGGGTGTCAGCGGCTCCTACAGGGCTGTTCCCTAATACACCCTCTACCACCGGGATGCTGTTAATCTGTATCTACTCGCAGGAAACAACAAACCCAAGAGTGACAACAAATATGACAAAATAATGAGGCGAGCTCTACCTAAAGTAGAAGACATTTCAAGTCTGCATTTTGATTTAAAATCTTGGCTTTGAACTATGGTGTTTAAATTCCATGACTACAGAATTATGCAGCCCTTCGAAGAACAGTATTCCTGCCTCCCGCCATCCTGGATGATGCTCAACTCTCCTGCTGATCCTCACAATGTGACATCATCTATATGGAGTTGCCTTGAACCATCGGAATCAAGTCCAACCTCCCCAGTGGCCTTCCTTCTTCCTGAGGCCACCTCACTTTGCCCCACTTCCCTGGTGGATATCCTCTCCCAGAGCTTCTGTCCTTTTTCTTGTGTCCTCTCCTCTGCCTGAGGAGTCTTTCCACATCCCCTCCCCATCCCCAATAGGAAAACTCCTCAACTCTCAAAGTCCATTAAGAAGAAGGTCTCTTCTCTCCACATCCTTACTCTGTTGGTCCCAGACAGATATGGGCACCCCCAACCTGCACTCTCCCTGGCTGAGGCAGTTCCTTCTCCCACTGCATATGTCCCACAATGTCTACAGCTGCAATGGGCTCATCTGTTTTCTCCCACTCTCCCAGCACTGCCCAGGAGAAAGTGAACATATAGGATCACCTGGGTGGCTCCATCAGGTAAGCATCTGGCAATTGATTTCAGCTTAGGTCATGATCTCAGGGTCGTGAGATCTAGCCCCGTGCTGGGCTCCACACTCAGCAGGGAGTCTGCTTGAGATTCTCTCCCTCTCCCTCTCCCTCTGCCCCTTCCCCCTGTTTACACTCTCTCTAAAATAAACAAAATCTTGTTTTAAAAAAGCAAACATCTAAATATGGTAAATACTTATGCATATTAAGTAATACAGTAATATAGACGGTATAATAAAATATAAATAAAATTGAAAGCTCTATTCTAGCCACGTTTTAAGGACCCAACAGCGGCATAAGACTAATGGCTACCCTATTGGAGAGCACACATATAGGACATCTCTATCACTGCAGAAGCTTCCACTGAAAAATATCAGTCTAGAATATCTCTTTGGAGAAGTCTTTTCAATGGTGGTAAACCTGCTTCTTTAAAGTGCGATCGATTTTCCTAAATAAGCAAAAGACACTGGGACTGCAATATGAGGAACATGGAGAACATCACGTTGCAAGATGCCACTTCTCTCTGATGGGACACAGTCGGCCACATGGCTTATGAACTCGCTCTGAAGGTCAATGCTGCCTGTTTCGAACCTCTGCCAATCTCTTCTCCCTCACAGCACTTCATTTCCCAATACAACGTCCTCTGCTTGAGAGTCCAACTGAAATAACTTGATTTCCCATTTCCCTATGTATCTGCAGATGCAATTTCCTCCACTTGGAAGTTCTCAACTGTTACCCTGCCCGTCTCTGATCATCCCGCAACACAGCACAAGCCCCACCTCCTCGGTGACACCTTCCCATGCACAGGTGGCCGACCCTCTGGGATGCCTCCCTCCACATTCACACACTTCTTCCATCACTCCTTTACACAGCTGTGTCTTCCAATGCACTGCAACCTCCTGCAGGCTGGGGTCATCGTGTCCCCTGACCTGGCCCACCACCAGTGCCTGGAATACTGACTGGACAGTCTTGATAAATGTTAATTAAGAAATTCTGTGAATGAATGACTGCATTCCCAAATTCCCAAAAAGGAGTCCCAAAGAGGTGGCTAGTAATGGCGCATCACCTGAATAAGTGTGTGGCCCCTTGAGGTCCTGCCTAGAAGGAAGCCTAAGTCATTGGATTGTTGACAATCCAGGCCATATTTACCATAGGCTTAGTTTATAACGGTGTGTGAAGCACAGGATGAAAAGAAGCCTATGGAAAGCAGCTGGACCATTACCCTGTCTTCAGGATACACTTACATCTATATCAGTCAGAGGAGCTAAAAACCTACCTGGCTTTTTAAAGAATCCGAAACCACCCTGGCAAGCCATGGCAATGTGGAATTAAGAACCAATGGCACCTCCCTCTCTGTGCTGAGTCATTGGCCTTTGTCTGCTCTGTGACTCACCCCACTGCTTATAAACCACCTGAGCCGCTGGGAACAAGGGAGCCGGACACTTACGCCCACAGATAGGCATTCTGCTCCCCTCGTCCATGTTCAGAATGGTACCCACAGCAACCACCACACAAAGGTAGCTGTGATCCCTCCTGCCTCATTACAAGACAACCGGGTCAACCCCTAGCTCTTTCCCCATTAGTCAGGGATAGGAGGTGGGTGAGATGGTAAAAGCCGGCTGGCAGTCAAGAAAACTGCGTTCTGGACTTGTGATGTGCTACAGGTTTTGCAGTGGGTTTAAATCCCACTGTATGGCCAGTTACCCACCATGGGCTGTGTCGCTGAACATTTCCCCAATTCATCTCCTCAAATGGAAACCATGGTAACATCCCTCTCATGGGTTGGTCGTAAGGAGGTGAGGAGATTAGGCTCTGCCACACAGTAGGGCTTCAAAACATTTTAGATAGGGCAGCCCGGGTGGCTCAGCAGTTTAGCACCGCCTTCAGCCCAGGGTCTGATCCTGGAGACCCGGGATCAAGTCCCACTTTGGGCTCCCTGCGTGGAGCCTGCTTCTCCCTCTGCCTATGTCTCTGCCTCTCTCTTTCTCTCCCTGTGTTCTCATGAGTAAATAAATAAAATCTTAAAAAAACAAAACAAAACATGTTAGACACTATCCCTGTCTCTGTCTCCACGCCTCGGCCTGAAGGCCCATGAGATAACTAGTTTTGTGGGTTGAGGCAAGGCCTTTCTTTCTCTGAGTCCTCAGTTTCTCCAGCCACACAAGTGAGCTGAATTATCCCTTACTCGGTTTCCTTCCAAATCCAAGGTGTGGGAGTTTGGGGTATGAGACCTCTTGAGAGATTGTGTGTGTGTGTGTGCGCGCGCGCGCGTGAGTGCACATGCATGCATATGAGAAAGCAGAGAGAGAAAAAAATATGAGAGAAGAGAAACCTTTTTTTATTTTTTTTAGTTCCCTTAACGAAAGACAGATTTAAATATTTTGATTCCAAATCACGGTGTCCTCTTTGTTTCATATATGATTTTAAAAGCTTATCTTTGTCTTTTAGCTCTTTCAACAATCCAAATCCTCGCAATGCAAGGTAAAAATTTTCTCCCTCCTGATGACTTAACATACAAGAAAATGTTAAATCCTTATTCTTTGTATTTAAATTCTTTGATGTTTCTAATAAAATAGGTTGGGAAAGGTTGGAACAGAGAGCCATTCTAGGTATCTGAGTGACTAATGCCTTAGAAGGATAACTGAGATACTCAGAATACCTAAGAAGTATAGCAGTCAGAGCCCAGGCAGTCTTCTGCTTTGACTTACCTCTCTAAGATAGGGACAGTGATCATAACCCTGCCAATTCAGTAACCCATGGAGTCAGCACTTCCTAAACAGTTTTTGAAACAATGCTGCTCGTTGGACACATTCTGCAAACTTGGTTTTTAACTCTCATGCTGGAAGTTTGGGAATTTGTATGCACTGTTTATGTCTCTTGGAGATTCACACCAGCATTAGCATAGGCTCTGAGAATTCCTGCAGTCCAATAACACATTTAACTCGTCCATTTTGGCAAATTTCAAATTCATTTGGACACAAACCAGTTTTTTTTTTTTTTGAGGTTCTTCTCCCCTTGGGAAAAATAAAGCTATGATGCCCTTCTATATGCCCTGATACCCACGCATATATATGCAATATGGAAAAAAAACTGCTTAAAACCCAGTTCTAGGAACCAATGTGGGGCAGAGGGAACAGCGTGCACCCCAGAGTCAGATAAATGCAGGTTTAATCCTAATCCTACCAGCAGTGTAGCCTTAGGAATGTTACTTAACCTTCCAGAGCCTCAGTGTTGCATAAGTGAAAAGTGGGCTGACAGTGTCTATTTCCATAGTGTTTGTGTGTGCATTAGGTGAAACGAGGCATGCGTAGAAGCTTCTGGCACAAGGCTAGTATCTTTAAAATATGACTCTCCCTCCTCTCTCCTCTTCACAAAATCACAAGCTGAGACATTTGAAAACACCCTGGTCATTTTTTAAAATGCTCATAAAACTTTACATCAAATTATTTCCCATAAGAAGCCTTCTTGGAATGTCTTTCCATTACCTAGTCTGCAAGTTTTCATAAATAGAGTCATCTAGAAAAAGCATGGCAAGGCTGCTTTAATACATATATGTGAAGGAGGCCTAGTATTTCATACAGCTCTGTGGGATTTAATATCAAGGAATTTGCCTGTGTCAAATATTACTTTATTTAACAGAATGTGATATCACTTGGTACAGTCATAAAAAGCATTGCTATCAAAATACAGCTGTTATTAGCATTACTAACAACTGCTTTATTCCAGTGCATTTTATTGATATTGTAACGATGGGCACTTTTGAAATAAGTATTCCTGGCTGATTTTCAGAAGCCTATCTCTCAGTGAGTTCATACGATAATTCCACCAGGGTTTTCACAAGGTAGAATGAGGATTTTAAGATGCTTAGAAGCGAGTCATCTTGAGGTCACCAATAATTAAATGGGAGCTAAAGGAACAGAATATGGAAAATGTGTAATCCTCCTTGGCTCTGAAATAAAAACAGGTATCAGCGAGACATTGCCTCTGCAGGGAGACTTGATCTCAATCTACAGCAGGATTCCTTTCAAGCCTGGATGTCTAGTTCAAAATATCCATTAAAAGTCTATGATGGACTTTAATTATGAGAGGCAGATGATAAGAGTCTAGTTCACTCCCTCCCGTTGTCCAGGGTGGTTCACAGCTGCCAATCATCACCCCCTTCAAAAAGGCCCAAAGTGCAGATACCACTTTAAAGAAATGGCTGGACTGTGAGGGAGGGGTCTCACCCTACAGGTGGTGCTGAGAGTGGTGTCAAAATGCCTCAGGGCCTGCAAAGTGCACTCAAAAGACCTCTCACTAAAAGCAGTGACAGTCTCCCCATTATTCCAATATAGAGCAGTTGGACTAAGAGACTCCTCATCCCTGCTTCTCATTTCTCTGCTTCTGAGCTCCTTCTTCCCACTTCCATTCCCCCCCACCAAATACACACACCATACACAGGGTTTGGAGGTGATCTGATACTGTGTCTGGCAGGCCAACAGGAAGAGTTAGCCTACACACACACAAAAGAGGCAAAGGACAGAAGAGGAAAGAGTCCATCTCAGGAGAAGTACCAGCTATAGAGTCAGGAAGACCTGGGTTTGAATTCTGACTCCCTCACTTCCTGCTAGGGGTCTTAAGCAAGTTACTTAGTGTCTCTGAGTCTCCATTTTCTGTCTGTAAAACAGAGCCCAGAATTCCTGCCACCTAAGCTTAATATGAGGCCCCTAGTTCATAACAGGACACCTAATAAAGTCATTCCCCTGAAAAGAAAGCAGAAGCCCTGCAGCCAATGTTTGTCTGCCTCCACTGTTTCCTACATAACAACTCCCTCTGCCCCGAGAGAGAAACTTGCTGGAGAGGCCAGCTGAGAAAGAAAAATGTTCAATAATTCAGAAGCACTAACATCAAGTCTGATGTAGGTATAAAAATAGTTACAAAACACCACACTCCTCTTGTTTTCATTACAGCAACCTTGGCTCCCTGGGAGGAACAGGAGGAGCTGGGACTGGCCTGAGGCTGGGGCCGGGTCTGGGGCAGGGGAACTTCGACAGGCTTCTGTTTTGGCTCTTCCAATTATTCAGCTTTGTAAGGCAAGGCAGGAATTTGCTTGTCACCTCTATATTTTAAACCAGCCTTTGGATAGGCTGGTTTATTTTTGAATTGACAGTATGCTCAGCAGCGCTACAGGAGCAGAAAATTCTCGACATCCTGCCTTCTGACGAGACCAACTGGTGAGCTCTTCAAGGATGCTGGATTGGATTCCAAAGTTTAGGTTCGAAGCACCAGGCTGGTAGGCTGCCCTGAGCCCCATCAATCCCTATAGGAGGCCCATGCCATTGGCCTGTGTCACCCAGAAGGACTATGTTACGGCTAAAAGCACAAATTCTGGGAAAAGATCAAGAAAGATCCAAATGGGAAGCTAACATTTGCCAAGTGTCTGTTATGTGCCAGGCACCCTGCCATGTACTTAACATCTAGTACCTTCTATAGCCCTCACAGCAAACCCCAAGTTAGTTGCAAGCCTCTCCATTTCACAGATGAGGAAACCAAGGCCCTGGGAAGTTAGGAGACACCCACCGCAGAGTTCCACCACGGAGTCGGGGCTCAGACTGAGACAGTCTGACTCCCGAGCCTGTGTCTCTCCCCTCCACCCTCCGTAAGAGCGGAGTATGAGGTACGAAAAAGGTCTTCATGAAATATTCAGCTGCATTTGTAGCTCCTGTCATGTCGAAGCCAGATCTGAATGCTTACTCGGTGCATTTTTTTTTCTTGCAAGGGAGCTGCAGGGAAACAAATTTCCAAGTCGTACTTAACAAGACAGGGAAGCAGGGCCTGTTGTTGGCGGGCTCCAGGTTCGGGGGCAGGTCTAGGCATGTGCCCAGAGCAGGAAGCACGGGGACAATCATGTTAGGGAGGCGAGAACCAAACCTACTGCTCCTAGGAGCCCAGGGTCTCAGAGAGTTTCCTTGGCCACCTTTATAGGAGAGCAGAGGGAGTGATCAGCAAGGGCGAGGAAGCCTGGAAGAGGAGAGGAAGGTTGCGTTCCTTGTCATTTCAAAAAACACAGTCTCATCCTTCAAGTCGGACCCCAAACGCTTCTTTCTTTTTGAAGCTTTCCTTGCCTGTCCCAGTCAACCTGGGTGCAGGCGGTCTTTCTCAGATGTTTCCACTGTGTGCCTGGCTCTGTGCTAAAAGCTCAGTTACTGTTACTCCACTGAAGTGGGAAAGCAGGTATTGTTACTCCTCATTCAAGAGAAAGGAACCAAGACTTAGAGCTTGTTTAATCTGCCAAAGGTCACAAGAGCTGGCACATGGTGGGTGTCAACCAAGGATGGGCCCCACAATGATTATCTAGTCAATGGTGCCAAAACTGACCATGTCTACGGATGGTCCAGCCAGGATTTAAGGTCAGTCTTAAATTCAAGTCTGGTACTACCCTTAAACATATCCTAAGTAGCTTGAGGTCTTAGTGGACTCTCTTGCCCCACTGTCCTGAATGATACCTACTCTGGGGCAGAGCTCACTCAGCAAACTCTTATTGACTGATTCATCAGTGTACTGTGTACTCAATAATGATGCCAAGGATTGAGATGAGCAGCCCCACCCAAGGGAGCCAGCCTTTCTATAACTGAATCTTTATTGTTTTTGTTTTTTTTTTTTTTATAACTGAATCTTCAAAGAAGAGAGTGAGTCCAACTTCCCACTTCCTGAAGGAAGCTTCTCCCCAATACTCTGACGGTCCCTGCTTGCACACCTCCCATGATGGGGAGATCACTCCCTCCACAGGCAGTATAGTACTTAGGAGAATTGTTCTTCCTGATGCTGAACTGAAGCCAGCTCTCCACTCGGCTCTAGCCTCCCTCAGCCTCTGAAGCCCTTGGGGAAACACTGTTGGTTACATCTATGAAACAACCCCCCTGGTCATGTTTTCCTGACTCCTGGAATAGTGAAGTAGAACACAGACTTAGGGCCAGAAAGACCCCAATTCAAATCCTGCCTCCACTGCTCACATAGTTAGTTGGTGATGGAGCCTTACAAGTTGGCCTGGCAGAGTGGCTATATTCAGCACACAGTAGGCAGCTCAGTACATAGTGGGGATCAAATGGCCTACTTAGCTGACAGGGTCTGTTCACAGGGACTTAGTTCTCCTTCTGATGTCAGCTCTGTGACATCTGCTGGCCTTCCCTACATCACATACTCTCTTTGGCCTCTGCCGGCCTGTCTCTGGGGTCCACTTCTGAACAAGTGAATTTAATTCTCTATTATTAAGGAGATGGGAAACTGAGATGGGTGACAACAACAAATCAAGAAATGACAACCATGAGAGTTACCATGGCAACAGTTTAACTTGAAAAGTTCCAAGAATGTAGTGTAAATTAGAGGCACGCACACACGCCTGAATGTGGGGGCCTCAGAAACCTGCTTTGATGCCTGAGAACACCACCCAAACTCCAGTATAGAATGAATTTCCCACCCTACTTCCCACCTTCAGGGGTAGGTTGTGAGGCAAGTTCTCCTTCTAGGAACCTAAATTAATTCTTCCTACAAGGTATCATTCATCAGTGCAGGCAGGTGTCAAGAGAGGCAAAACATCTTCTATTAAAGTTTCGGCTGAAACAGACATCTGAAGATGGTGCGCATCTCTCCTGCCACAGAGTAGACTGGTTTTAAGGACTAAATGAGGTGGAACACCTGGGTGGCTCAGTCAGTGAAGCGTCTGCCTTCAGCTCAGGTCATGATCGTGGGATCAAGCCCCACAGACTCCCTGCTCAGTGAGGGGTCTGCTTCTCCCTCTCCCTCTGCCCCTCCTCCTACTTGTGCTCTCTCTCTCTTGCTTGCTCTAATTAATATATAAAATCTTTAAAAAAAAAATGAGGTCATGTAAGCCAAATGCACACAATTCAACAAAGACTGAGAGCTTCTTATCGGCAAACACTGTTCTAGGACTCGAAGTCACCTGCTTGAACAGTTACCTCCGTGAAAAAAAGGCAGAGATTGCTGCTCCGGGGAGATTTACAATAGTCCTGAGAGGTGAACCAGACAGACAATGGCCAGACCATACAGGAAAGCAGAACTCTAACCCCCAACCTCTGCAGCAACCAGCCCCAAACGATCAAGACTTGATCAACAACCTGCCAGCTTTTTACTGTTTTGCTCCACTTATATTTTAAAATTTAAACCCACTCAGGACCACTGTGAATGAGCAAAATATGCTTCCCAAACTAGTCACGCACAGCTCCCGGATTCTAGTTAGATCGCCTCCAGCTTCTTCCTCCCAATGGCCTCCAGTCCAAGCAGCCCAAAACCTTTATTTTTTTTCACCAGGAAACTTTCCCACCACTCTGCCTGATCCTGAGTTTTACCAAAGGCAAGTGATCATGGCTGACTCCCTTGTAGCCTCTGCTTGTTCTCATGAGTGGCCTTCATTTCCATAATCCATCAGTATAATACAGAAGCAAATTAGAGAGCATGCTCTGCTCTCCCACCTCCCCAACCCACCCCCATACTCAGGTTATTCATAACACAGCAGTCAGTGTAATCTTGTTAAAATGATGAAACATAGTGTTTTTTTTAAGATTTTATTTATTTATTCAAATAAATAAAGAGAGGCAGAGACACAAGCAGAGGGAGAAGCAGGCTCCATGCAGGGAGCCCGATGTGGGACTCGATCCTGGAACTCCAGGATCAAGCCCTGAGCTGAAGGCAGACGCTTAACTGCTGAGCCACCCAGGTGTCCCGAAACTAGTATGAAGCCCACAGAGAGAAGAAAATATATAGCAGGTAAGAGAGGTCTAGAACACTGGGGGCAGGAAGGAGGGAGTTACCAATGCAATGGAATTGTCAGGGTGGGCCTTGTTGAAAAGATGATATTGGAGGAAAGACTTCGAGGTACCTAGCCATGTACATGTCCAGGGGAAGAATATTCCAGGCAGAAAGAACAGACTTGAGGCAGGACTGGGCCTGACTCGTTTCAACAAAGCAAGGTAAGGCCAGAGATGCAGGAGAGACCTGGCATTGAAGGAGGCCTTTACAGGTCATGTAAGGACATGAGGAGCCATTACTGAGTTCTGAACTGAGGAGCAATAGGTTCTGATGTGGGATCTTTACCAGGATAACCCCAGCCCCTGTGTTAAGAATAAATTGCAAAAAAAAAAAAAAAAAAAGAAAGAAAGAATAAACTGCAAAGGGGCAGGGCAGAAACAGGGAGTGCACTGAGGGGCACAACTGTACCCATCCAGGTGAGAAATGGGGCTGTGACTAGGGTGGTGAAGTGCAGATGATGAAAATTGGTCAAGCTCTGGGTACAGTCTGATTATAAAGTGTGGGAGAGACTTGAGCAGATACCCTCTGCTCTATTTCCCTCTTTCCTTAAAAAGAGATACCACTGCAGATCCAGGAAGCCAAATGAGGTCTGGGGCAAGCCCAGTGACCATCTCAACCCTGTGGTGCACTTCCATACACACTGGCCAGGGGCGGGTGCCAGTGGGGGTTGTCTGCTCTGACACTCTCCAGTGATACCTGGCATTCGTGGCGAGGGACAACTGCCAACATAAAATGCAAGTGATGATCACTTCCTTGATCTAATTCCTACCACACGGACAGGAACTTAAATTAGACTCAATCCTTCCACAGGGCCTTTAGCAACACCTATCAAAAGCCCTACAAAGCTGCATAATCTTTGACCTAGTAATTTCAGGTAAAGAAATTGGGCTGAAGAACATAAATAGGTACCAAAAAGCACTGATCTCAGCATTATTTACGGTGGTGAAAAATGGAAAACAAAAACAGGAAATTGGTCAAATAAATAATGATATATCTTATAATGGACTACTACATAGCTATTCAAAGTCATATTGGAGAGAAAATTCAGTGGTATAGGGAGATGATCAAGCTATCGTAAGGTTACAAAACCATGTGTAAGATCAGCTCCAAATGGGTGGCAGGGAGGGGAAATGGGGGATGGGGAAAGTAGGCCTGTACATAGAAACAGTAATGGGGAGAAAAACACAGTGTTTGAAGGAACTACCTCTCCACGACAGGATAATGGGTTGTTTTCATTTGTTCTCTGGGTTACACTAGGTTTTCTAAATTTTCTATTGTTTACATGTATTATTGGTACAATCAGAAAAAAACACATTAAAGAAAAACATGATAAATACTATAAAATTTTCAAGGTAATACTTATCCTAGTAATAAAAATTGCTACCTATTCTACCATGTGCCACAAGGCTTAATGAGTTTGAGAATATGAAAGAAGACAAGTAAAGAAATATGCAATGGGGAAAAAAAACAGCCTCTTCAATAAATGGTGTTGCGAAAACTGGACAGCCACATGCAAAAGAGTGAAACTGGACCATTTTCTTACACCACACACAAAAATAAACTCAAAATGGATTAAAGACCTACTCGTGAGACCTGAAACCATAAAATCCTAGAAGAGAGCACAGGCAGTAATTTCTCTGACACTGGCCATAATAACTTTTTTCTAGATAGGTCCCCCGAGGCAAGGGAGACCAAAGCAAAAATAAGCTATTGGGACTACATCAAAATAAAAAGCTTCTGCACAGTGAAGGAAACCATCAACAAAACTAAAAGACAACCTACAGAATGGGAGAAGACATTTGCAAATGACATATCTGATAAAGGGCTAGCATCCAAAATATATAAAGAACTGATACAACTCAACACCAAAAAAAAACAAATAATCCAATTAAAAAATGGTCAGAGGACATGGACAGACATTTCTCTAAAGAAGACATCCAGATGGCCAACAGACACATAAGAAGATGCTCAACACCACTCATCATCAGGGAAATACAAATCCAAACCACAATGAGCTATCACCTCACGCCGGTCAGAATGGCCAAATCGGAAACACAAGAAACAACAAGCATTGGCAAGAATGTGGAAAGAAGCCTGAAGAATACAGCAGAATACCTAGAACTGGAATCCTTCTGTGGCACCATGAGAATGACCACTGCTGAGTATGTCTACTGTCAGTGCAGCTGCCACCAGTGAGGACTCCACCATGCTGACAGAGATGTGCAAAACCAACGGACTCTATCGCTCTGCGGCACTTCACATCTGCTACTCCCAAACGTGGAGAGATGAGAAGGAAGAGAAGGCAGTAACAGGAAGAAAGATCAAATGTTGGAACCTATGGGACCTGAAGCAGTAGCATCAGCATCTCCTGGGAGCTTGTTAGAAATGCAGAATCCCAGGCTTCCCTCCTTCCACCCCCTGAATCAGAACCGGCACTTTAACAAGTCCTCAGGCAGTGTCTATCCACATTAAGTTACAAAGCCGTCTCCAGAATACAGCACTCCCACTCTGAGGTGAATTTGAAATGATCTTAAAAAAAAAAAAAAAAGGCAGCAAGCAAATATTAATTATCTAGAAGATGTAAAATCACCCAAACCATCCAGAATTGCAGGGCTTCCAGGCCTTTGGGCAATGTCAAAACTCTGGCACCAATCCTGGAGAGCTACTACCATAGGATAAGGCTTTCACAGGGAGCAGAGACCAAATACTCCCTCCTCTACGCCAGGAATCCTGAGGCCTTGCTGGCTGGGTGGAGGTTGTGTGTGAATGGTTAACAGGGCTTTGCCCAGAAGTGTACATAAAAGGAGTAAAACCAGGTCAAAGGAATATCACAATATCTCTAGGCAAAGCCTAGCTAGGCCTTTTCAGCACTCAGAATGCAACTGCATCAAAATGAGGAAACAGGCTGAATGAGAAGGCCACACTTTTCTGACCCAGATGCCCCAGTTTGCCAGGAGGCAGGGAGACAATGAGAAAGAAGCCTTGATTACTATATCTGTAGTCCCATGGCTCAAATAAATTAGGTCACCTTCTTCATAAATTACTCAATATGGGATCCCTTTATGCTTCTTTGAAGAAGGGAGGGAAGGAACATTTAATGAGGCTCTACCTTATGCACCATTTCTCAATCCTGGCTGTAACTTCGCATCACCTGGGCCCCAGCTCCAGCTATTATAGAGCACTCTGGGGTGGGGCTAGGGCACTGGTATTTGGTAAGAGCTCCCAGGTGATGCCAATGCAGAACCAGGGTTGGGATCCACTGTATTGGGCACTGGGCTGCAACTCAAAGTCTAGCAGCTGACAGCAGCTCAGAGAAGCAGACAGGAGTCATCAGGGATCCCTGGATGGCGCAGCGGTCTGGCGCCTGCCTTTGGCCCTGGGCACGATCCTGGAGACCCGGGATCGAATCTCACGTCGGGCTCCCAGTGCATGGAGCCTGCTTCTCCCTCTGCCTGTGTCTCTGCCTCTCTCTCTCTCTCTCTCTCTCTGTGACTATCATAAATAAATTAAAAATATATATATATATGTAAAAAGATAGGAATCATCATGAACAAGCTGGTGCCAAGTGACAAAGGGTCAGAGCTGGAATCTACCAGTCTAAATCTAGAGCATTTTGGTTTTTCCACTTCTATAGACACCTCTGTTTTTTCAAAAGGCAGGGATGCCAGAGGTCCTCTCAGAGTCTGACCTGCCAAAACCGTAAAATCTGAAGGAGGGCTCCTTCAGACCCTCTCAGTCTCCCCTCCATAGCACTGTCCACCACTGACCTGTGTTGACAGTATAGTCAAGGCTCTGGAAGCACAAACCAAGAGGACCAGGAGCTGAGTGGGTGAGGAGGTCACAAAAAAAAACAGCAAAGCCAAGAGCTACCAGTCACAAAGAAGATATTGCCTGTTAGGCACTGTGCAAATTACTCCACGAATCCCACACCAACTCATTTTATAAATAAAAAACTCATGGAAGTTCAGAGAATCTAAGTAACTTGCTTAAATTCATACAGCTACCAGACGACAAAGCAGAGAATTCAAGCCCAAGTCTGCTGGCATTTTCCTGTCTTATATGGCCTTAGGAAGCACTAAATCAAGTATATGGGAGGACCATCCCGGTGGAGAAAAAGGGCCCCATGACTTAGCTGTCCCGAAATACGTTACTTCAAAGGTTCTGGAAATAATGATGCTGATTCAACAATGACAAGGTCTCACAAAACTGCCACGGACATTCTTTCATGACAATCCTGCCACCAACCCTCACAAACTTTCATCATTATCCCCATTTTATGTATACGGAATCTAACCCTCGGAGATAGGAAATAACTTGCCTAAGGTCCGACAAAGTGTGGGCTGTCCACAAATGGGGTACCTGTTTCATTCTGCCAACATGTGAAGTGTGGAAGATCTTTGGAGGCAGAAAGTCTCCAGGGCCAAGGATCCTATATACTTCCCAGGAAATGGTTCTGGGGTGAGCATCCCTGCCTCTGTTACTAGGCAGCTCGTGGCTATTTTTTTTAGTCAAGCGGGTCTTTATTATAATCATTCAACATACCAAAAAGGAATCTCTGTCTTATTTGTTCCTTGAAAGGGATGAGTGCATGGCTGGGAAATGCTGAAGCGCTTACACAGCACGAGGATGAAGCACATCCAGGGAAACCAAGGAAAGGAGCTGGTGAGCCTGTACCAAAGAAGGCCTGAGACTCCATAGCAGCCAGACTGGGTCCACCGCCAGCTCTGCCATTCATAAATCCATGTGACAGGGCCCGTGTCATGTGCCCACCAGATGCCCCATTCCTCCCTCTGGAAAGTGGGGATTCTGCTGATTTCACGAGTTTGCTGGGGAATAAATTAGCTTATGTTCTAGACTGCACGGTGCACCAGGCCCTGAAGTCACTTGCGTCTTTATTTACCTGTGTGTGCCAGATGTTCTACTGAAGTGAACACTTAATCCTCACAGCCATGTGATGGGATCTACTGCTTTCCTGATTTCATAGAGGAGAACGTGGAGGCACAGAAGGGTTGCTCAAGGTCATACAGTAAAGAAATGAAGGTCAGGGTCTGAGCCTAGGTCTTGCAGGCTTCAAAGCTGATCTTCTTCCCAAGACTCCATGCTGCTCAGTCTGAATCACCTCAGGGTGCACGGTCAAATGGGACTTAAATGGCCATAAAAAGGAATTAAGGTTGGACATTAGGAAGTACATCCTGGCCTTGAAGGTCTACAAACACAACTGGATCAACTAGAAATTCCAAAATTGCTACGAAGGGCAGCTTAAGAGAAGCAGGGAGTCTTTGACCACACAATATAACAGAAAGAGGACAGAGGTGGAATGCTCGGGGCACCGGGTTGTCAAACTTTATAGGTTGGTTCAGTTTAAAAAAAAAAAGGTAAATAAAAAAAAAAAAACTTTAGAAGAAAAAGCTAAAACAATGGTCCCAAGACAATCAAAAATACTATTAATACACAGGTCACTACCTTTAATACTTTGTCTATATCTTTTTAGTCCCATTCAATGAATGCCTGCTTTAAAAAAAATATTTGGGATTTTAAGAGTACAGCATTATTTCTTTAAAACATAATTTTATTTTAGCATTTTGCTGTCACAAAAACACATGTTTGAAAATGACATTTAATCTTTATATAATATCCCACTGTTTGGTTGCCATACTTTACTTGTCTGATCCAATTGTTTATCTTTTTTTTTTTCCACTATTATAAATAACACGGCAATGAACATTTTTATTCTGACATCTTTTCTGCCCATCTCTGATTATTTTCTTTGGCTAGATTCCTAGAATTGGAATACTGAGCTAAAGGGAACAAGTGTTTCTAGGACTACTGACAGTTATTGCCAAATTGCTTTCCTAAAAGGGTATATTAATTTGCATTTCCACCAGCAGCAAAGGCGAGTACCTGTCTCCCAGCACCCTCTCCAGAATCTAGCATCATCTTAGAAATAATCTTGGCTAATAAGAGAAGTGAAAAATTGTCTCTCTGCAAAGAGACATAGAATGTTTGATAACCTACCTCATCAGTCTGTGGCTCAACCAGGATTTGAATTTAGGACACTCAGCTCCAGGAGCCGGGTCCCTAACCACTACTAGGGTACTCAGTACTCAGCCACAGCTTGGGCTATATGATTGTCACATGTCAGCTATTGTTTTAGGGAATTTTACGTGAGAGTTCTACATGGGCAGAGATCTTTACATTAGTCTTTCATTATCCTGAGCTACTAGACCAACACTACACAATAGAGCTTTCTGCAATTACATATCTGCACTGTCTGATATGATAGCTATTGAGCACTGGGAATCTGGAGAGTGTGATTGAGGAAATGAATTATTAATTTTATTTAATTTTAATTAAATTTAATTTAAATTGTGACTAGTGACTACCACACTGCACAGTGCAGCTCTGGAATATCTAGAGCATCACCCAATAAATATTTATTAAGTGATAAACTTGTGTAAGCTCTTAATTCCACCTCTCTCTACCATAAGTCCTGCAAGGCAAAAGTTTGCCACTTCCATCATCATCTCCATGTGTCCATTTGTTCTCTCAGATGCAGGTTTAACGCTATTTATCTGCCATGTGGGGGTGATGTGAAGATCACCTAATTAATGTTTGCAAAGAGCTGCATTGCTGACTGGTTCTCAGAATAACTGCACGTTAATAAAACATTTAAATGAACAATTCTCATCCACAGGCCAGAGGAGGGCTGAGTTTATTCAGTAAAGAGCTAGTTTTTCTGACTCACTCTGAACTAGATCCTTCCACTGTGGACCTCATCAATACACACTCCTTTCATCTGCAAGTTTCCACCAATCAGAAGATACTGAAAAGTACCTTCACAATGGTTTTGATGTCACAGTTTGATGATCAAATTAATAATACAAACAAGACTGGGGAGGGCGGATATCTAACCAACTTGAACAAATTATTTTTAAGCTCTTAAGCACTTTCATTGCTTGCATGATAATGAAGCAAATTTTTAAATGTCTTCATCCACTCTCAAAGTAGACCCGGTAAAAAGACTTCTAAAGAAAAACACTTTACTAAGCACTCAGTTATAATTACATGGCATTCCAGAAAGTTATAAAGTTGCTATTCTAGAAGAAACAAGGGTTTTGGAGCCAGAGAGGCCTATGATCCAATGCTAGTCCTAGGTGCACGACCCTGGGCAAATCGCTTGCCTTACTGAGTCTCAGTGTCCTCACCTAGAGCATGGGAGTAACAGCAGCTACCTACCACACAGAAGGCACTCGGGATGTGTTTGATGGACTCTTGCCCCATCCTTTTACCACCTCGACAGCCACTGGATGATAGAACTGTGTCCCTCCCTACTCTGCCTGCTGAAAGATGCCAATCCTCAAAATCCAAAATGGTTAATACTTAATAGTGCCAATCTATAAACATAAGACAGCTTCTCTTGACATCTGGTGGTCATTATTACCACTTTCTGAAATAATGTCAGATAGGAAGTAGCTAGAAACCTGGCTACTACTGAAAGTGTGGACCAGGGACAAGCATCATGGCATCCTTTTGGAGCTTATCAGAAATGCAGACTCTGGTCCCTCTTCCTATCTACTGAATCAGATCCTGAACTTTAACAAGACTCTTGGGTGATGTACACACATATTAAAAGTTTGAGAAGTACTACCTTACAAAACACAAATCCACAATCCCCTCACAACCTAATTTCATAGAGAGGGAAACTGATTCCAAGAACGGGTAAGTGTCTTACCCTAAGCCATAATGTGTTAGCTGCAACCCTATTGCTTGACTTCAAGGGGTTCAAAGACCAGACTTTTAGAATCGACAATCATTCCACGGCAGGAAATTCAGCTCTTTAAAAGAAAACATTCTTAAAACCCAATGTTCTTGAGGATTATAATGATATATCAGTTGAATCTAACGATCATTCCCACTGTGGGCTCAAGCAATAAGCTACCGCCCAGTCCACAAAGCAAACGCAAGACTCAGGAGGACAGGGAGTAGGGGGCACTGCACAACTGCTTTTGAGATCCTGCTACATTTATGTCCTGTTTCCTTTTTTATTTTCCAAATAAAAGAAAGGCCCTGATTTGATGTTCAGAACATGACAAAGGACAAAAAAGGTTCCATTGCCTTCCCTAGTGAAACTGGAGAGGTGTCAGTATCAAAGGCAGCATCTAAACACTTGTCAGAATTCAGAGTCTGCGACCAGTGGAGTGGGTTTCCTCCATGGTGACCACACCACGGAACAAGGCTGAGGTGACCTCTCTCTGATCTAAAGGAACTCCTGATGTCTCCTGCTGAGTACAGGGACACCTTAGAAATGGGAGGACTGGATTTCCCCCCGTGGCTCCACTGAATTCTTTGTCAGATGACGAGTCATCTAACCACAGGGAACAAATCTTTTCTGGGTCACAGAAATTTGACACGTGAAAGCAAGACTGACAAATACACCCTTTCATTGAACTGGCCCATACTAGGATGGACAGATATGTGCAACTATTTCCACCTTGGAAACAGCATGTAGGCACATTAATTTAATTTTTTACTGTGCCCAGGCACCATGAAGAAAGACAGTTGGGCGGATTTTTCAGCAAAATGCCCTGCAGTGGGTGGGGATAAGCTTGCTGTGGGTAGTCCCAATTGTTTCCTTTGTCAGATTTCCTAGGCGGCCATTCCAAGGCCTCTGAGCCAAAGGAAAAGGGATGGGGGAAGGGCAGGGAGGGGTGAAATCCACTGCCTGAGCAAATGCTAGACACATACACTTCTCTGAGGAACTGTTTGTCATTCACTGTGGAGCCAGCCCCACCTACAATACAGAGGAACATATTTACATATTTCAACTCCATTGCTGGCTGAAGCGCTACAGAAAGTGATGATTCGTAAACAGCCAGGGAAGAAAAATGTTCTCCAGAAAGGATTTGCCTATCACTTCAGCAGAACAGCTCAAAGTTATGCAAATCCCTGGCTTGAGGTTTGATTGTCACCCTCACCTCCCTCTACTACCCAGGCTCCCAAGCCTATAAGGGATTGCAAAGTAAACAGCCATATTCTGGTTTAAAAGACAAAGTAGAAATCACTAGAAGCCTACTGCTTCTCATGTGTGACAGAAGTCTTAGCATGGCATATGCCTGTGACCCTGCAATCCTACTTTCTAGGAATTTATCTTCAGGAAATAATAAAATTACACAGTGTGTACAAGGGTGGTTACTGCAGCTTTGTTTCAATCAAAAAAGAACAACTAAAAATAAACAAGAAGTCAAAAAATTTCAGTGCTGTTTAAATAAATTATGGCATATTACAACACTGAGGTTCTATGTAGCCATTAAATATGTCGCCATAGGGAGAAATGTCATAACATGGAAAGACTTATCATTAAATGAAAATACATATTCAGTATATTAGGACCATGATCTCATCTTTTTACATGCATAAAGTCATAAGTTACAACTCAAAATGTGGTGAAACTTATTTTCTGCTTTCTCCTTATTGCCTTACCGTGCAACTGTGAATATATATATATGTATATATATTATAAAAGTATATATATATATATACACATATATAAGACAATAAAAGTTTAAGACAATAAAAGTTTAAGAACTGTAACAAACTAATAAGTATATAAGGCCCAGAGGACCTGAAGATGTAAGAATCTACACTTAACACTGTTTCATTAGAAGCTTTTCTTATGAAAAACTATACATTCAGGGATCCATAATATGCTGGACATCCTGGGAACTGGGGCACATGTCACTTTCAAAGTGGCCTCCCTAGCAGTCTGTCAGTGCAGAGAAAAGATAGAGTGATTCAGCTTTCAGCTACAATAAGCCAGCCTGATAAACCGTGTAAGAAGGCAGGTAAAAATCGGTCTCTCAGATCTAGAATTGACGTTGATTTACCCCGCTAGGCTCTTGGAATCAAATCTGCAAGGAGGTGATTTAAATCCCATTGTTCTTTTGTTTCCCGTTTGAGATTTATGGATGTGGGAGATGGGGACAGGAACAGTGGCCAGCTGGGGATCCAGGCAGAGTAGCTGGTTATTGGAACTGGCTAGGGGGCTGAGTACCCAGGTGAGGATCTATACCAGGTGATACTCAATCTCATTTTCTTCAACCCCTCTGAGTTAAAGAGTGTAAGAGGGCATCTTACTTGAGTCCCTTGCTTGTGGTGTCCAGCAGTCTTTGTCTTAAATTCCTAATCACCCTCTTTCCCATATTTTTAACTCTTGATCTGGAAATATCAGGTTATGTAACATGCCAATCTGCACAAGGATATAATTCTGTCATAAAAAGGGATTCAATGAGGGAGAAATTCTAACAAAACTGGAAATGACTTTTCTAAGAAAAGAGAAGATATTTTTGTTTCAAGCACTTGGGCTGTTTTTAAATAGACTGTAGATGCTGGTACTTTTTGGGCTGTTGATTTTCCTGCCCAACCCCCACCCAACAAGTGCACAGAGCTGGAAAGGGATGAAGGAAGCGCAAGGGAATGATCATCAGTGACGTTTTGTGACACTAACCCTTGTTTTGTCGTAAACTAGAGAATATCTTCCCATTTACAGGAGAGAACAGAAGTTCCAAAGCTAACTTGCCTAAGGCCACATCACCATGATTTCTACCCAGTAAATAAAGGAGTTGAAGTTACACCCCATCAATTTAGCCCCGCAAAACCAGGTAGGGTTAAAGAGATTATACCACAGAGAGTCCGACCTATTGGGGGAGAGCCCTCGGGGAGATCCAAATCGCCCACTACTACAGGAGCCGATCTCCCACTGCAACACCTGTTCAGTGGGGAGCTCACTACCTCATATTCCAGATTATTTCCTTCGCTGCAGAACTGGCCTCTGATGATACTTGTTTCGGTTGCTCCCTGGATCCCCCGCCCCCGCCCCGCAGTGACCAAGGCTGACCCTCCCCCACCTCCACAGTCCAGCAGGGCGGTTTGCAGGCTTAGTGCCCCCATTGTACCCTCCATCCCCAGACAGGAGGCTGGCAGACGGATCCAAGAATCTCTGAAACCGATCCCCTCCAGCCCCGACCACTTCCCCACCCTCAGAAGACGGTGAATTCACACGCCAACCCCCACTCCGCTCCGCTCGCTTAAACACACACGCCGGGAATAACCCCTTCCCCGGATCGGCCCCCTAAGGCCGCGGGACCATCCCCGTCCTAAGTTTTGCCTGGAGAGGCTCGGGGCGTCCACGGGCGACAGTCCCCGCGCCCGGCCGGGCCCCGCGGGGGGGCTGCGCTCGTCCGCCCCGGGCTCTGCGCCGAGGCCGGGCGCGCATCAGCCCCCTCCCCAGGGGCAGCGGGCGCTTTCCACCACCGCCTCGGGACGCTACGGAGGGGGGACCCCAGCCTCCGCCAAGCCCGGCCTCGCCGCACGCCCCACCTGCAGGCTCCCTCGCGCTCGCGCGCTCCCCCTCCCCCCGCGCGCGCACACACGCGCACACGCGCGCGCACAAACTTGCTTCCACCACCACCTGTGAAAACATCCCTCCGAACTTCGGCGAGCGGAGCTCCGGGGCTAAGCGGCGCGGAGGGCGCGGGGGGCGCGGGGGGCGCGGGGGGCGCGGAGGGGCGCGGAGGGGCGCGGGGGGCGCGGAGGGGCGCGGGGGGCGCGGGGGGCGCGGGGGGCGCGGGGGGCGGGGCGGGGGCGCCGCGGGGCCGGGCTCGGGGTTCCCGCGCTGCCCCCCCCCCCCCCCGGCGGCCCGGCTCGCGCGGACTGCGGCGCAGCTCGGCCCTCCCCGGAGCTCCACGGCGGGGGCCCCCGCAGAGGACCGCGGAGAGCGCAGGGGGCCTCGGCCCGCGCCGCCGACCCGAGTCGCCGCGGGAGGCCGAGCAGCGCGAGTGCGCGGGGAAACAGGTTGCCCCCGCCCCGCCCCGCCCCGCCGCCCCGCCGGCTTCCCGCCCTGGCCGGGCGAGCACAGCCCCTCCGCGGCGCCCCCCGCCCCCGCCCCCGCCCCCGCGCGGCCCGCCCGGAGCCTCCCCGGCCGCCGGGCTACGGGCGCCTCCGGCAAGGTCAAGGCGCGGCCGGCCGGCACCTGGGGAGTCTCCCCGGCGGAGCGCGAGCCTGGCAATCGCATTGTCAAGGATCATGGCAGCGGCAGGAAATCCGCACGGCCCCGCAGGTCTGCGCAGGGAGGATTTATTTTGCAGCGCGGAGCACCCTCAGACAGCCCCGGGATGTCAGGGGGAGGGGATGCAGGGTTTCGGGACGGAGGAATGTGGCGAAAACAAAACCCTCGCGTCCACCCGGGCACACCACCGCCTCCGGCCTGCGGGGTGGGGGGCGGGGGCGGGGGGCGAGGGAGTTCAGGGCCCCTGAGCCTCAGACTTCAGCGTTGCGCACGCCTCTAGGGCTGGGGCGCTTCATCCCTCTACAGGCGAAAAAAAAACCACAGCGATTTAAGAGCACTTCCACTACTGTGGTTTCTCTATCAAAGACCATCAACATGCTACAGGCTGCGGCAGCTCTGAGAAGCAGTTGCAACAGAAGCAAACTGCAGTCCGCGTAGGAGAGCAGCGAGGGGGCGGAAGCCGTGCAACGCACCGCTCCCCATCCTACCCCAGGGGCGCCCAGCCTGCCCAGGAAGCCAGGACTGGGTGCCCAGGGGTGGCCAAGCCTGGCGGAGGCCAGCACCCTCCCTCCTAACCCCCGCCAGACTGGGTCCGGACGGCTGGCACGCTTGGCATCTCCAAGGTGAACCAAACAGCTCAGGCAGGTTCCTAAACACACGGAGGACAGACACTGGATGTGAAAGATGGGTTGGGGTTGGAGGAGATCAGGGGGGCAGAGAAGCGAGGCTTCGGGATTCCCCGGGAGGCAAAGTTAGTTTCCTGAAAGAGCATCCCCTGCAAGGTCTCGCAACACCTCCCGAGGCAGGTTCGGGGTCTGGGGGGACCCCATGGGCCCTGGGTTCTGACTGGCTTTTTTTCTCTCTGACCAATCCCGGAGCCTCTAACTCCGTTCCCAGCTCAACAACCGGTTCTTTGGGGACAGTAGCATCAGCACCCAACGCGATCCAGGAAGTGGGCGCCGTGGTGCCAGGTGTCTCCCTGCTCTCCGGTCCCGGGATGGGTGCGCCCCGGTACTTACATTCCCCACGCAGGCAAACTTTCAGTCTCGCCCTTCGCGAGCGCGGTGCTCGCATTACGGCGCTGGGTAATCCCTGGGCCAGTTTATATAATTGCCCGCGAGGCCGCGCCGCGGCTCCTGCGTGCACCGCCGCACAGCTCCGCGCTTGGGCACCCTCTCGCCCCCGCACTCGAATCCCAAGCGTGCCCCGCCGCCGCCTTCCACAAAGCAGCAAGGCGATCGCGTGGATTCGTCAAATCCAAGGGTGCACGCAGGGTCTACCAAAAGCAGGCTACTTTAATGCGCCCCTTTCGCGGCAACGGTGGCTTACGGAAAACTGCATTTCTACAAACGTCGTCAGGGCTGGGGGTGGGTGGGAAGGAGACGGAGAGGCGGACGGGGGCGGGGGGCGGGGGGCGGTTGGCACGGTTGTCAGGAGGGCTCTTTACCCAGCCCAGTGGCGATACCCTGGTCCGCACGTACCAGGGTGCACACATCGCCTTAACGTGTCGCCCTGAAAGGGAAGCCAACTTCCAAAGTTAGAGACCACGCAGCTGAATTTCCAGTACTTTCCAACCTCGCCTGGGCGGGGACAGGAGAAGGGGCGGCCCGCGGAGCCCTCCCTACCTGCCAGCCGAGGAGGACTCCCGGGTTGAACCGTCCCTGGCCCCCCGTGGCTGGCTGTGTATTCCCTGCTTGCGCGTGCACACACACACACACACACACACACGCACACTCTCCAATACCACCTTCACGTCCGCTTCCCTCATTAGACTGCATTTGTAAACCGCGAGGAAAATGACGGAGCAGAGCACATTTGTCCGAGCCGGGGGTGCGAGTGGTCACACACACACACACACACACACGCGCGCAGTCACACTCACGCGGGAGCGCTCTGAGCGTCCACCCGCGGCGGCAGCCCGCGCTCACCGGGAAGGCAACGTCCGCGCCGCTGCAGGGAGGGCGGGCGAGGGCGGGCGAGGGCGGGCGAGCGCCGCGCGGGCTGCGGAGGGCGCGGGGCCGGGGTCGCCCTCCGGTTCCTCCGCTCCCCGCGCCGCGCGCACGGGGCCGCTGCGGCCGGCGCTCGCCCCGCAGGACAGGCTGCAGCCGCCAGAGCCCGGCGCCACCTCCCAGGCTGGTTCTGCAGAGGGGCTGCGGACGCTGGGGCTGGGGCTGCGGACGCTGGGGCTGGGGCTGCGGACGCTGGGGCTGGGGCCGGGGCTGGGGCCGGGGCCGGGGCGGGGAAGGGGATCCCGGTGAGCAGGGAGGCGAACCCGCGCGCGCCGCCTCGCTCCCACCCGCAGTCCGGAGTCCCGGCCCCGCGCCCGCCTCCCGGCTCCCCCCTAACCTCGGCTCCGGGACTCTCGTCCGCGGCGGGCTCCGGGGGCTGCGGCGACGGGGGCTCGGGCTCCAGACCGGCTCGCCTCGCGGGCGGCCTCCCCCCCGAGCTCCCCCAGCGCGGGCCGAGGGGCAGGCGAGCGTCTCCGGGAGCCCCCGGCCGCCCGCGCCAGCGGCCCGACCCCGCCGCGGCCAGCGAGCGAGGGCGGACGGGGGAGCCGGCGAGACGCAGCCGCGGGCCCCAAGGCGCCGTTCCGTGGAGCGGAGCGCGCCGCCTTACCGTGGCTGCAGGCTGCCACCGCCGGGGACGCGGGGAGGAGGGCGGCAGCGAGGCTCGGCGCCGCGCCGGGGGCTCCTCCGGCGCTGGCGGCGCGGCTCCTCGGCTCCGCGAGCCCGAGCAGGGCGCCCGGGAAGGAGCGGGTCCCGGCTCCGCGCTCAGCTCCAGCGAGACCCACAGCAGCCCCGAGGGCGGCGGAGCCCGAGCGAGCCTCCAGCCGCGCGCGCACGCCCGGCTCCGGCCCCGGCTCCGGCTCCGGCTCCGGCCCCGGCTCCGGCTCCCGCTCCGGCTCCGGCTCCCGCTCCCGGCCGCTCCCGCTCCCGCTCCCGCTCCCGCTCCCGGCCGCTCCCGGCCGCTCCCGGCCGGCGTCCCTGCCAGCACTGCTGCCCCACATGAAACAGCTGCAATCCCGAGGCTTCTGGGGGTTGGGGCGGCTGCGTGCGAGCGCGCGCGTGTGAGTGTGTTTAACTGCTCCCCTCCTCTCCCCCTCCCTGCCTGCTCGCCCGCTTGCCTCCGTCCCCCACCCTCGCTCTCGCACACACAGGGCGAGCGAGCGAGGAGACACACGCGCGCGCGCACACGCACACGCACACGCAGGTTCCATGAATGGGAGGCGGGAGGCAGCCCTCGGGGCTGGGCGAGCCGCGGGCAGGGCAGGGCCGCGCCACGGCGCGGGGGGCGCCACGCGGGGCACGCGCGGCCTCCCGGGGCCCTCGCCGCCGCCCGGCGCGCCCGGGGCTCCGCGCCTCCCCGGCCTCCTTGCACTGCGCTCCCTTCTCCATCTTCGCTCCCTTGTGCTGCCTTTCCTTTCTCGAATCCTCCCAGTAGTCTCAGTTCAGTGTCTCCCTCGCTCTGCTCTTTTACCGTCTCCGCTCGCTGTTCCAGGCCCTTTCTCCAACTTTCTCCTGGCTCGGCCCGACTTTCCCCCACTTCCTCTCCCCCTGCCTTTTGTTCTCTGGCCTCCCGCGTAGGCCCTCTCCCCCGTGCCTCCGAGGTGCAGCCTCTCGGCCCCTCGCCCTGCCTCCCCCCGCACACCCCCTTCGCCCGTCCCCGGGGGCTCCTGGGCCGGCGGCTCCCCCCGCCCCCCCCCCCCCCCGCCACCCCCTGATGCTATTTCACACCCTCGACACTTCTCCGGGGTCAGTCCCTCTCGCGTTGCTGCTGCAGCACAGCCAGAGGTAATTAAGAGCTGAGAACTTGAGTTCCTTCCTCAGGCTCGCAAGATGCCCAAAGAAAGGCCCTCCCTCGGACAACTTCCCTAAAACCATGGTAACAGCTACTCAGTCGTGATAACAATCATTTAAAAAATAACTGCGGAGAACGTGGTCCAAGAGATTTGTCCTTCGCGTTTCTGGGCTGTGATCGCCAGCACATTTGGAGAAGGGCATTTTCGCGGGTGGGAGAGGCAGCTTGGCGCAGGGGCAACTTGCAAGGGCTTTGGAGAAAATTCCCACCGCAGCCCCGCTGCATGTTAGCCCTGTGACCTCGTGCTCTCCGTGACCTCTCGCCCTGCCTCGGGTTTCTCATCTGTAGAATGGAAGGTCATACCTATCTCACCCCTTATGGTGAGGGTTAAAGGAGAGAACAAAGCAAAGAAAGCACCGGACATACTGAAGTTCAAACAACGTGACTTCCTTTCTCCTCCAGCAACCTGTTTTAAAACTCCTTTCACGATCCACTACATTATATCTCCACGACCTAAAGTGTGCAGTGAAGGAGGAAATGTGACAATGATAATGTTACAGAAGCGTGAAACAAGGCCTAGGATATTTTAAAAACTCTGTTGTATGATGACCAGGAGGCCCGTCTAGCCAGTTGCTGTCTGCTGATGACAGAGGCATCACAGAGATTATAAACTTGGGGTGCTGGGATGCCCCTTCAACATCTCCTAACTGAGACTTCCCAGAAAGTCAGGGACAGAGGTAGGAGTGGATGGGAGGTTTCCGTGCCCTCCATTCAATCTATTTTTAAAATCTTCATAACTGAACACTGACCAGTGACAAAGCCTAGGAGACTAACTAAAATGTCAAGTCTCTGCCTTTGGATAGCATTTATCAACTTTTTGTCTTCACTGCAGATATCAAATGGTTTATACAAGCTGTGATTGACAGTTAGATTCGGCACTTTGACAAATATTTGTTGACCACCTACCCTGTGGCTGGCACCGTCATGGGCTCTGGGCATCCAGCGGTGAGGCAAACAAGCCTTGCCTTTGTGAGCGCGGAGTGCAGTAGACATGTCTGGTGAATGTGTAATAGGGAAATGAGTCACATGTACCTTGAGAAATATCATTTGTTTGGTGGACAGAATCTTTCCAAATATGAAGCCCATGGCAGAGGGGATAATAACAGAATCATTGAGTGACAATTCTGGAATTTTCATTCTGGACTGTTCATTCTGTGCACCTCATTTGACTGATGGGAAACCAGAGGCCCTGGCTAAAATTAGCAGGTGAAAGTATGATGAGAAACAAGATATGTTGCATAGTCTCGAAGAATCCTCGATTAATTTCGAGAGGAGAAAAACAGTAATTTTACAGTTGAAACACCTGGCCAACTCTGCCTTAAGTAATTAATACGTCAGTATCACTGGTAATGTGATCGGTAGACATCATGTGCCTCCTGATGTGACCCATTGAGAAGGACATAACCTCCCCTCTGTGGTAGTCCTGCCAAAAATAAATAATCTGAATCGAATCATGAAGAAACATCAGACAAGCTCAAACTGAGGGCCATTCAATGAAATAACTGTCACGTTCTCTTCAAAAACACCAAAATCGTGAAAGAGAAAGACTCTGCCACGGTTCTAGATTAAAGGAAAGGCTTAGCTCTCGTGACAATAAAGGTAACACGTGGTCCTGGATTGGGACATTAATAGGAAAATGTGAATTTCTTTATCTTGATAATCACTGTATTTATGGAGAAGGCTTTCCTTGTTTTTTTTTTTTTTCTTTTTTTTACTTTCCTTGTTTTTAAGACCTACATGACTGAAGTATTTAGAGGTTTAAAGATGAAGAAATCCCCACCTTCAAAGAGATGCACAGTATGGTAGGTTTCCGCCTAAAGGACAGAGAGAGTCTGAGCACAGAAGATTACCCAACCAAATCCTGGTGGGTAAGGGAAGACTTCCTGTAGGAGGTAGTATTCAAGTTGAATTTTGGAGGCGCTTTTTAAATAAAGGTAACCTACAGGGACATGAACGAAAGCATGTGGCACATTATGGCCTCAGAGTTGGCACATGAAGGGAGTGCCTGGGACCATCTAGACAAGTAGGTCGGGTTGGATCCTGAAGGGACTCGAATGAAGCTGAGGAACTCAAACATCTTAAAAGCTTACGTATGGGATGAGCACTGGGTGTTATACTGTATGTTGGCAAATTTAATTTAAATAAAATATTTTTTTTAAAAAAAAGCTTAGGTAGGGGGTGAGGGTCCGGAGCAAAGAGTTATCAAAGACTTTTAAGTAGAAGGAGCCATGTGATCTTCAGTAGTTGAAAAAGACAATTTGGCAGCAGTGTAGAGAAATGGATTGAAGGCCCGAGAAGACCAGAGCTGCTCAGTTAAGATCATTTAGGTACACTCAGGCAATTGCAGTGAGGATGGAGAAGGGAAGAGAGATTTAAGAAAGATCGAGGGTATAAAATGAACAGTTATTGGTGACTGGCTGAGTGGGGGTGGGCAAGAAATCCAAAGGGACTCCTAGTTCTCAAGCTTGGGTATCTGGGTGGAGGGTGGGACTGTCTGCTTCCATGTCAAGAGAATTCAGAAGGAAGCGGAGGTTGTAGAGGGAAGACTAAGGTCAGTTGTTACCATGCTGTAATCTAACTCTGTAGCAGCTTGATATTCTCCTGGATGGTTGCTCTGTGCCACAGGAAACCCAGCCTAAGACCCTCCAAACTGCCAGCCCACGCATTACCCAGAGAAGCAAACAAAACCAATAGATTAGATATAATAGCAGTACCTTATTTGCAATAACAAGAAAAAAAAATTGAAACAGCCTAAATGGTCAAGTAGTTGGTAAGTAAGTTGAGGGACAGCCTTGTCAGAATATTATATAGCCACTGTAAAGTTCTTTCTTTGCAGAGTTTCTCAGGCTGTGGAAAAATGCCAATGCTATCAATGTAAAATTTTTAAAAAGCAGACTTCAAAATTGTTAACTGCATAAAAAATCTTCCCGGAGAAAAATCTGGGGGAAAAAAAAAAAAGAACCACCAAAAACATGCCAAATATTAACAATGGTTGCCTCTGGGTGATAGGATTATGAGTAATATATATTTTCTTCTTCAGGCTTTTTGGATACTTTCTAACTTTCCCACAATGAACATTCATTACTTTCATAACAAAAATTAAAAGCTGTCATTTAAAAAATATGGCTGTGACCCCCCCTCTTCTACTTTATTGCTTTTCAATCCACCCTTCCCACTCCCCCTGAAGACTGCCTTTTAAGCTTTATCTTTGAGAGTGAAATAAGAGGGCATTTAACAAATCAGGGGAAATTATCAGCTGGACTGGAGAGGGGGAGGAGGCGTTCTTTCTCACGTAGGCAGATATGTTATTAGAGCTGTTGAAACTGTATATATTAAAGACGTTTGCATTGCCCTTATTGATTCTATGCTACGTTACAAGGAAAAGAAAACCTGTAGTGGGGCCCAGAAAGTGTGAGTCTTTAAAGGGCAAGTTTTAATTAGGGAATGTATTTATTTGCAAAACCTCTTCTCTTCATAAACTGGCAGTTACTGTAAAATCGTTTCAGAAAGCAGGTATTTCAGGCAAGGAGACACTTGGGGGCAAGGGGCAATGCTTCGTGCCTGTTGTCTGACACTACATCAGATACACAAACTGGTTACATAGGATTTGGACACCCACTGATAAGTGCCATCAAATGTCCACAATTAGAGGGCAAGAAAAGTGCCAGCCCAAGAATGTTCTCGTTCTTAGGAAAGGTCGCTGTAAATGGCTCCCCAGTAAAGTTCCCTCAACATCTGTGATTTTTCATCTCACAGAAATGTTTACTATGTGCACAGGTAATAATACCTTACACAAGCGGAGCCGTCACATTTTCAAGGGCCCTCCACATCTGTTGATTCACTCAAGCCTTGTACCCCCTGCCTTCCTTCCCACTAGGATCCTGTTACTTCCAGTTTGCAGGGAAGAGCAGAAACCCAAAGAGGCAAACAGTGGGTAGAACTAAAGACAGAACAGGAGACATTTTTGGAAAGCCTTCTATGTGGCTGTGGCACTTCCAATATGAGTTCTCTCATCAACTCCTGAAGGTAACTTGGGAGGGAGGGTGAGTAAACTGGAGTGTGTGTGGCTCTGGCTCAACAGAATCAGAATGAGATTCTCCTCCTCTCCAGAATTCCCAGGACCATGCCTTTCCCAGCATAACCTGACTTTTAAAAGCCAAGGAGTGCGGCTGGTTATTATTCTTTGGCAGGTAACTCAGTTTACCCTGTGAGCTGCCTTTCTGTCTTGAGGGAATTCAAAGCTAGTATTTGGGGATTTAACAATGGCTTTTGAATATGTCTGCTGGAAAAGGAGGAAGCCTCTACTTGGATTCTCACACATCTTCTCCTTTGGAGAAATGGTTGGATCTTTCTCCTTCCCCATCTTCACTCCAATGTTCAGCAGAGTATTTAGTACTTAGGGGTTCTTAGTAAATATTCCTTCATGGAGTGAAGGAACAGATACTAGTAACAAAATAGCTAGCCTGTATTGAGCATAGTGCCCAGGCCTAAAGGCAATGTCCTGTAAAGGACATTATCTCATTTAAATTTAAGAGCAACACCATGTGGTAGGTATGATTATTACTCTTATTCCATAGGTGAGAAAACTGAGATGTAAAGAAGTTAAGTAGTTTGTCCAAGGTCACTAATGTTTAATAAATGGCAAAGCCAGATTCCAGCTTAGGTTGTTTTGAGTACAGGCTCTTAGCCACCATACTGTATTGGATGGATGGATGGATGGATGGATGGATGGATGGATGGATGGATGGGATTAACACCAGTAGCAGTGAAGTGAGCTCTCCCATGAACCACTACAGTACATTTGATGCTGTGGTTAATCTTGTCTAGAGCAGGCCATCGTGTGACTTTCCACGATCACATCCTGTTTATTTCCTTCATCGTGTACTTCACAAGCTGCAATTATTTGTGTATGAGTTTTTTTACTTTTTCTTTAAAGATCTGCCCAAGTTGCAATATAACTTGCAGAGTAAGTCCCATGAGTGTCTTGGCCACTGTTGTGATCCCCAGAATCTAGTATAGAGCCTGGCACAGAGTAGATAGTTCCATAAATATTTCTGAAACAAGCGAATGAATGTTGCCTCCCATCCTTCTTCAGGGGTGAAGGGCCTGTGGGCGTGTATACATGAGCACTTGTGAAAGATGGGTAATTCACATGAGTTTATTCCATCCCCTACCAATGCTTGCTTTCTGTTTTGGGGGGCATGTAGTTCAGGCAGTGGAGCTGAGATTCATAGGAGCACATAATGGTTCTGATTGTGCTCCTCCATGGACGTTTGTGCCCAGATAACAGGACAAACTCTGATCAGAAAATAGCAGCATCTGTTGTGGTCAAGATGACTAGCTGATAGAATTCCACAGTGGAAGCATCCTCTCTGATTAGGTCGCCCCCGCTTTCACAGCAGAGAGGCGTTGTATCAGCTGACATCACTTGCATAACATTTCCCTTCCAAGGGCTGCTGGCAATGGTCTCTTCAAAAGGGGGTCTCTTAGAGCTTTCCTCCTGTGTGCTTAAGGCCATGTGATCCTTTCCAAAGAGGATGCCTCAGCCAAGGCTTCCTTTCTTGCTAATTTTTGTCCTCTTTTCTTACTTGCCTAACAGACTTCTTTTGCACTTGATGTGAATTTGCCTTTTCTTCTGCGGGTTAGACTAGGTGGCAGATGCTGTTCCTCTCCAAGCTAAATCAGATCCATTTCCTAGTCTTAGAAGTCTCCAGCCTTTACTAGAACTGTTTATTGGTCCAGAGGCCATTTGTCCAGAGGTAATCGAGAATGTAAGAAACAGGGATGCCTGGATGGCTCAGTAGTTGAGCGTCTGCCTTTGGCTCAGGGCGTGATCCTGGAGTTCCAGGATAGTCCCATATCGGGCTCCCTGCATGGAGCCTGCTTCTCCCTCTGCCTGTGTCTCTGCCTCTCTCTGTGTGTCTCTCATGAATAAATAAATAAAATCTTAAAAACAAAAACAAAAACAAAATGTAACAAAGGAACATAAAGACAAAAGTAACCACAAAGGCCTTCACTAAATTACCAAAGCCTCCATAGGGTGATTCGAATGACTATGATGCCAGATGCTTACCTAATGCTTTATACATAGTCATACCTTTAATTCTTATAACAGCCCTATAAAATAAAATATATTAATATTCCCAAGTCAGGTTTAATCCAACATTCCTAGGCCTTACCAGCCTGTGGGACAAAAGGAGTAGAGTTAATATCAATTTCCAAATAAACACTATTCTGGCCTGCATGCTACTTTTTCCATATAACAATATGTGTTAGAAATACATGCCTTCTCATTCTTTTTTTATAATTGCATACTATTTCATTATACAGATAAACCATCTGAATTTAACCACAGCAATCATGGTGATTGTGATATATTCATTTAAATAAATACCAAGCACTTAACCTGGTATCAGCAGTGGCTGCTCAAAAATGTTAAATAAGAGATTTATAACTGTCAAGTCTGTTGACTCTTAAAAAGAAGCAACCCAAAAATTGTGGAAGTTTCAAATCAGTTGGGAAAGGATGAACCTTTCAGTTACAGTGCCATTGTAACCAACAAATCATTTTAGAGGGAAAGAAGTTAGATCCCTCTGCATTATAATATCCCTTTAAATTTTTTCACACTGAATATAAAAAAGGAAAATTCTAGAAGAAAAACAGGTGACAATTTACATCATTTTAGAGATGAAGAAAGAAGTCATGTTTAAATGTGACATAAAAAGGAAAAAAATTTTAAAGAAAAATGTCAAAAACTTGCTATAAAATTTTTGAAATGTTTGTATATTTATAAAACCAAGACAAGAATCAAAGGAATAAAATGTTGAGGAAGTATTTGAAACATACACAAAAAAGTGCTATTATCTTTAATATATAATGAGGTTTTACAAATGTATAAGAAAAAGGCATCTCAATAGAAAAGTAGGCAAAGAATATAAAAAGCTAATTTACTAAAAAGTACAAAGCTAAGCACATGATATATATTTAACTCACTTGTAACTCCAAAAAATGCAAGATACAATAATATTCAAAGTGTGGGGTTTTTTTTTGTTTTTATTTTTTTTTTATTTTTATTTTTTTTTTGCTTATCAAATGAGGAAAGTATTAGAGAAATGTGACATGCCCAGAAAATACTCTCTCTCCCTATACCGCCAATGGGTAGATATTGGCAAAACCTTTCCAAAAGAGAGTATAGACACATTTACCAAAAGCTTTCCATTGTGTGAAGTTTCCAGCCCAGGAATCTATGTCTACATTTGAGGGAGTTAAGTAAGAGAAAATAATCATGGATGGACTTATGTAAAGATATAAAAGAGTTTTATTAGTGTTAGTAACAGCAACAAATTGGAAACAATCTAAGTGTCAACAAATTAGTAAATAATCATAGTGTAATGAACTGTTATATAGCTATTATAGACCATGATGAGAAGAATATTTAAAGAACTGGAAAGAATTTACAGTACATATTTTTGTGACTTTAACTTATTATGGAAAATGTGAGACAAATACAAAGTTTGGTGTACAAATTATACCCATCACCTAATTTCAGTGATAATTATTTTATTTTATTTTATTTTTAAGTAGGCTCCACACCCAACATGGGGCTTGAACTCATTACCCTAAGATCAAGAGTTGCATGCTCTACTAACTAAGCCAGTCAAGTGCCCCTAATTTTAATGATTATAAAATTCATGGCCAATCTCGTTTTATCTATATTCCTCCTCACTTACTGCCTCCCCTGTTAGTTTGAAGAAAATTCCAAGCATCATTTCATTTTGTCCGTAAATATTTTAGTAAATATCTCTAAAAATATGAACTATTTAAAAAATAACCACAATATATTATTACATTTTATTTTTTATTTTTATTTTTTATATTTTATTTATTTATTCATGAGAGACACAGAGAGAGAGGCAGAGACATAGAAAGAGGGAGAAACAGGCTCCCTGTGGGGAGCCTGATGCGGGACTTGATCCCAGGACTCCAGGATCACGCCCTGAGCCGAAGGCAGACACTCAACCACTGAGCCACCCAGCTGTCCCTATTATTACATTTTAAAACAATAATTTCTTAATGTCATCAGTGGTCCAGTCACCATTCAAAATGACCTGTTTGTTTCGTAAATTTGTATTTTTCCAGTTTGTTTGCATCAGTATCCAAATAAACTTCATGCATTGCAATTGGCTAATGTATCTACTAAATCTCTTCTGATAGGCTTTCCTCCATTTATTTTCACCCCTGCTTGTACATTACTTCTTACAAAGACAGGGTTGTTTGTCCAAGAGAGTCTCCAAAAAGCTGAGTTTAGTGAATGCACTCTTCTGGTAACCATTCTTCTACAACTTCTATTTCCTGTAAATTAGTAATTAGTTCTAGAGAAGCTTGATTCTCTAGAATTCAGAGTTAATTCTTTTGGATAAGACTGTCTAGATGTTATTGTGTCCTGCCATCTGTCTTTGTGATGTTAGTAACCTGTGATGCTTATTGACTAGATTCATCATTCACCTAGAGGTTCTATTGGTCATATTCTGATTCATTGATATTCATTCCTTCTTCACTGGAATACATCTATAGAGAAAAACTTCCTCTCTTGAACTATTTGGTGACCTAAAGAGGCCAGATAAATGTTTGATTCTTTCCTTTTACTTATCAGGTTCCCAAAGAATGGTTTGGTTCTGTAGTATTCTCCCAAGGTATCAA
This sequence comes from Vulpes vulpes, assembly GCF_048418805.1. Lineage (NCBI taxonomy): Eukaryota > Metazoa > Chordata > Mammalia > Carnivora > Canidae > Vulpes > Vulpes vulpes. The sequence goes on from NC_132790.1 coordinate 30,546,890, forward strand.
AGAGGTTTTTTTCTTTTCCTTTTTCTTTTTAAGTGTCATCATGAGTTCATGTATTTAAATATGGTTGATGTATTTTCATTCATTTTAGTTATTGTTCATACTGATGTTCAAATTGCCCCATCTTTGGCCAGTAGGAACATCTTCATATTGACTCCCGGGTCTTTGATAGCCTCCTTCCCCTTCTCCACCTCTGCCCTGGAATAATAGGTGTTTCAGGTTCATCTTGTACCTATCCTGTTTCAGATATGAAAGCATCCATTTTAGGAATACCCTGTTATTTTGTTTTGTTTTGTTTTTTAGTGGGAAATGGTAGTTAGAAACCACAATCTTGCTACTAGAAGTTGCTTGTTGCTACTGGGCTGGTATTATTTACAGCCTTTTTCAATTGGCAGGTTTAGGTAATATTTTAAAAATGAAAATTCACTATCTGTTCATTCCATTATTTCTAATTCAGTTTTTACTTAACTTCTTCAGTCTTCTATCTATATCTCTCTCCTTCCATTACAAATAATAAATGATGTTATATATAAAAATATTTATTATTTTGTGAAAATAGCCACAATATTTATTTTAGTGGGAATCAAATGTATATATAAATCATAAATATTTATTTCATATGTATATATAAAAAATATAGAAGTTTGCAGTGGTTATTTCTTGATGATGCAATTAAAGGTAATTTTTATTTTCCTTTGGTTTCTTTTCTTTTTTTTTTTTTTTGCTTTTTAGTATTTATAAAATTTCCATAATAAGCCTATTTTATTTTTGCTATAAGAAAAAATTCGCTAAAAAGCAAAAATAAACCAGATGGTATAAATTACAATATAGTAAACTGTCTGCCAATCTTATATGTGGGTAGAATAATGATATTCTATTACATCTGTGGAGTGCTTTACAATTTACAGAGCATTTTACATCCATTATCTTTCATGATCATCACAGCACTGTGAAGGCATCAGAATAGGAATATTGTCTTATAGGAAAAGAAAATAGAGGTTTGGGATGCCTGGGTGGCTCAGGGGTTGAGCATCTGCCTTTGGCTCAGGGTGTGATCCCAGGTCCAGGGATCGAGTCCCATATTAGGCTTCCTGCGAGAAACCTGCTTCTAACTCTTCCTGTGTCTTTGCCTCTCTCTCTGTGTCTCTCATGAATAAATAAAATCTAAAAAAAAAAAAAGAAAAGAAAGAAAGAAAATAGAGGTTTAAAAGGATCATATATGATAGAATCAAGGTTAGAACTCATGACTTCTGACTCCTTCTCTTTTTTTAAGTAGGCTCATGCTCAGTGCAGAGCCCAACACAGGGCTTGAACTCACAACCCTGACCTGAGCTGAGGTCAAGAGTCAGCCACTTAACTGACTGACCACCTAGGCACCCCAGGGCTACTGACTTCTTGGTTAGAATAATATCTGGCTCTGGGTGATTGTTATTATGCTTCTGTTTTATAGTAAGACAAGAAGACCCTGCAGTGTCCTGCCTGCTGCTGCTTAGAATGTTATCCTCAGAACCATCTTTCTTTAGCATAAGGTTTGGAAGCCCATAGAAATGCCAAAACTTGGGATGCCTGGGTATCTCAGTGGCTGAGTATATGCCTTCGGCTCAGGGTGTGATCCCAGGGTGCTGAGATGGAGTCCCATGTCAGGCTCCCTGCAGGGAGTCTGCTTCTCCCTCTGCCTATGTCTCTGCCTATCTCTCTCTGTCATGAATAAATAAATAAAATCTTTTTTAAAATGCTAAAACTTATTTTTCAATTTAATTTTTAGTTTTAATCAAAGTAACTCATTTACATAATTTTCAAAGTCAAATATTCTAAAAGGATTTTAATACAAAATAGTAGCCACCTGCCTTCTTCTTCATCTCCTCCTCCACCTGCTGGTCTTCCTCTCCAGAGGCAGCCACTTTCAACTAATTGAGCTGTTTCTTCTGGTTTTTGTTTCCGTATCACTAGATAATGTGTTTCTACTGCAATTTCTAAATTTTCAATTCTTGGTTATTATCAATGTACCTTATATATTATTGAAGATGATAATTTAACTGTCCTTCTCCTCTTTGGACAGAGACTTCTTCTCATCCTCTCAATGTACTTACTTCATAATCTTTGCTTAAACATTCGTGTTTCCATTATTATGATTCTGTAACAATTATTCTGAGTTGAGCCATATAGTGTACTGTGCAGTACTTTCTTGTGTTAATTTTTGCTTCCTCTTGAGTTAACAATTGGTTCTCTCTCTCTCTCTCTCTCTCTCTCTCTCTCTCTTAGAATCATTTAGTATTTTAGGCACCTGTCATCATTTCATCCCCAAACTCTCTATCAGGTTATATACATCTTCTCTCAGTACATTCCAATCCATCAAATAATCTACTAGTTTCTTCACATCCCTTATATTTGCTTTGCCTTCCTTTCCTTTGCCATCGAAATGTGGTTTCCTTTTGTCTAAATGGTTCCAATATAGACTGGAGGCAAGCCTTGGAGCCTTGCTGAATGGCTCTTGTTCTAGGGTCAGGCTCTACTGTATTCCTGGAAATTTTATTGGATCTCATACCGATATTCGTATCTTTTATTTACAAGATCTCATGTCTTCCCTTTTTTTGTTTACCCTTTACACTGAGAACAAACATATGGGAGGTGAATTTTTTGAGATCTTATTTGGCTGGACACAGAATTCCAGGTTAGAAATAAATTCCCTATAATTTTAAGGACATTGATAGTTCCTTTGTCCTTTTGCTTCTTAAGAACTCTGATACCAGTTTTGCCTCTTTATCCTGCTTTTGTGACCTTTTCCATCTACTACTCACTGAAATTTTTTAGGATCTTCTCTTTTCTTCGGAAAATTTCTTCAGAAATCACACGATGGATGGCATGAGTCTTCTTTCTTCCAGTGCGCTGAACTGTTGCTAGGTTCTTTTACTGCAGAAACTCTGAGGGATTTGTTTGAAATATTTCATTGCTGATTTTCTTATTCCCTATTTCCAATACTCCTGTTATTCAGATATTGGAGCTCATAAACCATTTCTAATTTTTTAATCTTCCCTTTCCTGTCTGTCATATTTTTGTCTGTTTTTTTCTGGGAGGTTTTCTTAGCTTTGTCTACCAACCCATTTATTGACATTTTTATTTCTGCTATCATATTTTTAATTTTCAGGACTTGTTTCAGTTGTTTGAATATTTTTCTCTTTAAACAGCCTCCAGTTCTTGTTTCATGTACATATCTTTCTTTATCTCTATAAGGATATTAATGATATATTTTGTAAAATTTTTTACCATTCCCTGCATTGTTTCTAAGTTTTTTGAGCTTTCAAAATGTGTTATGCTTTTGTGTTTGTTTTTTATTGTAAGGGCTTTGATCAGATATAGGTGATCTAGACTACCCATGCCTATTTAACTAAAAACTGATTGGAAATTTTAACATGTAAGAGCAAACTCTGTTGCCTAGTGGGCTTGCCTTTAGGATCACCTGGCTAATTCACTGGTAATTCCTTAACACTATCTCTCTAAGTCTTTTCTGAAGGGCCATTCCGTTTTACTAGAAAGGAGCCTTCCAATCTCTTCCTGAGGAGGACAAGACTGGCTGCTAAGATTTTCTAGAAGCTTCAAGGGGGAAGAGACTGGGAAGCAGTCTCACTATTTCTATACAGATTTCATTTACTCCTTTCATTCCTGTTTTCAGGACAATATATCTACCCTTAGCTATGCTGTTTTCCCCACATCCAGTTTCTCATTCACTCATTTACCCTGGACAGGAAATTTCCAGTCATCTCTTTGTTAGAGAGAGGACAGGCACTCAGGAGGAGAGCAGGACACAGGAGTCAATCTTAAGACATTCAAACCAACCCAGACCCTTTACTTTTTGAAGTGCCTGAGCTCCCAATTTTCCTTTCCTTTCCTGGAGCTCTACAGTGAAATGAGACAGCTTGTAGGCTTTCACCATTGAGACTCTGGTTTTACTTCCTCAGGTCTGCCTAAGTCAATTATTTCTTGCCCATCTCCTTTATAGATCCAAAATCCTATTGTCGGGACGCCTGGGTGGCTCAGTGGTTGAGTGCCTGCCTTCGGCCCAGGGAGTGATCCTGGAGACCTGGGATCAAGTCCCACGTGGGGATCCCTGCATGGAGCCTGCTTCTCCCTCTGCCTGTGTCTCTGCCTCTCATTCTGTGTGTCTCTCATGATTAAATAAATAAAATCTTTAAAAACAAACAAACAAACAAAAAAACCCAAAATCCTATTGTCTCTGCTCCAATTATTTTTTTCTTTGTAGTTTTGTGTTTTGTGCCTTTTATTTATTTCTCTTTCATTTTAGTAGGTGTTGGGGAGCAAGTAGGAGTACAAGTATACAGTAAACCCTCCATGTGCATCAGATGTCCAAACCCTTCTTTCAGGCCAGACCTTAAGAGTCGTTCAGCCACTTCCAGGGGCTTGAACTTTTTTTTGGAGAAGCACTGTAGCTCTGCTGTCCACACCCAGGGCCCTACATGGATTTGAGAGCCTGACTTTCCTCACTTCTCAATAGAATCCAGCCTTATTGGGCATAGTGAGGATAACTGGGATGCTCTCCGGTCTGTGTTTTTAGTTCTTAGTCTTTTGAAGAATATCAGTGGTATTTTTCATATTATGATTACTGGCAGGCTGTGTTGGGGGTGGGAGGAAATCTCACCGGGTTGTTGAGGGAGGAGGTAGTGGGCAGGGAGCTAGAGAAGCCTCTTTAACAAATGCTTTGGTGACAAGTTCTGAATTATAGAAAGTCATAATGGTAATGACAATGGCTAATTTTCCTAAGAATGTGTATGCCTCAATCACCATGCTTTACGTGGTATCTCAATTAAACATCACAACAAACCTATAAATAAGTACCACTATTATCTCCATTTTAGAAATGAGCAAATAGAGGGGTGGAGACGTTCAATCACTTGGTCAATATCACACAACAAAGATGTGGCTGATCTCAGATTAAAACCCACATTTGTCTAGAGCTGTTACTTGTAATACCGAGGCCAGAGCTTCTCAAACTTTACTGTGCTCACAAATCAATCGGTTACAGTGCAGATTTGAGTTTGGTAGGTTTGGCATAGGGCTTAGATTCTGCTTTTCTACCAAGCTCCCAGATGAGCCTGATGCTGCTAGTCTAAGGTTTGAACTTTTTTTTAAAGATTTTATTTATTTATCTGAGAGAGAGGAAGAGAAAGAGCACAAGCAGGGGAGAGGGGCGGAGGGGAGGGGAGAAGCAGACTTCCTGCTAAGCAGGGAGCCCAACACAAGGAGTTCCATCCTGGGATCATGACCCGAGCCAAAGGCAGACGCTTAACTGACTGAGCCCCCTGGGAGCCCCCAGAGGTTGAACTTTAAGTAATGAAGCTTCAGACTGTGGTCTCTCTAAGGCAGCTGCATCCTGTGGCACCTAGTTTCCCAGGTACAAAAGAGGCCATAGGAACAGTAATGGTACCTAATTTACTTGTTCCTCCCCACGTGTACACGAGCAGGACCATCAGATACTCATTTCTCCCCACCATGCCCTTTACCCAGGAGTCCTGGTGTTTCATGAGTGCACCTAGAGCCCTCTCTGGTGCTCTGGCTGCACGATGCTCACTTCTTGGCACTGGCTTTGAAATCACGTGAAGGTAGCCCCTGAGCTTTCCCACAGCTTCTAGGGCTTTCCCTGAGCATGCCACATCTGGAGTTGTAGCTCTAGGTGTTCTGCAACACAGGTCTTTCAAGGTGTGAAAAGGCAGTGAGCTCCTTCCTGCAGGCCCTCAGTGGTGTTGTACTGTGTTCCTTACAGAAACAGAGAATCCCCTTCTCACTCAAAGTCACCTGGATCCCAAGCAACAGCCCTAAATCTCCCAGGTTCCTTGTGACAAATGGCTGCCAGCTGCAGCCTGTAGGCTTCCCAACCTAGAGAAATAAAACTTCTGTCCTCCTGTATCTCTTTCTCCCTCATTAGCCTCTGCTCCCAGCAATCCTAGAATTCACCACCCATTCACCACTTGAAAGCAAGTCTAACTCAGGCCAGCTTCCAACTTGAGTAGAAGGGGCAATGACCCACTAACTTGCCAGACACAGCCAGCTATGTGTGAATCTTAGTTTTAATCCAGTTAGAGCCATGCTCCAAGTATGACACAAGGCATAGTAAAGGAGACTGGGAGAGTCATCTCAAAGATTAAGTACATCAGAAGGCCAAAGGAAAGTACTGGAATAAGACTGGAGTCTGAGGTTGGAAACCCACCTGTGTCTCTACTTAGCTGTGTGACCTTGGACTTTTCAGTAACCCTCTCTCATTGTTTACAAAACTACAAAAATAAGGAGGAAGACTCACCCTTCCTCTAATTCTCAGTTTTTTCACTTATAAAGTGAAGGAGTTGGACCAAATGAACTCACAGTCATACACAGAGGTTTCAAACTTGAGGTTCTTGGGCTGTATTCAGCCCACAGGCATGTTTTTCTGGATCCTTACAATATTTTTGAAATGTTGAATCAGTTGCCAGCCTTTGAAATTAAGGAGCTTTTGCATAAAATCTAGTTTCCTGGCTTTTCTTGAAATATCAGAAAATTGGCATCAAGGGTCACCCATTCCTAAAGAGCCACTATTGGCTTGACCTGCCTTGTGAAGGTCTTTTTAAGAATTTTTTTATTTTGAAAGATTTTATTTATTTATTCATGAGAGACACACAAAGAGAGTGACAGAGACACAGGCAGAGGGAGAAGCAGGCTCCCCACAAGGAGCCTGATACAGAACTCGATCCTAGGACCCTGGGATCACGACCTGAGCCAAAGGCAGATACTCAACCACTGAGCCACCCAGGTGCCCGTGACTGTCCTTTTAAAGGAGTCTGTGCTCTCTGCATTGTTGCAGCCCCTAGCAGTCCCATAATACCCATCTGTTGTCTTCACAAGTCCTGTAAGTAGTTCTGTTGGTGTTTCCTGGGTAGTGGTTGCAGTGACTAGTTGGGCAATGTCAGTTGAGTACTTATTCCTTTCAAAGATGCAGTCTCCAAATTACATCAGGGGGAGAATGAATGCTCATATTATCTAATTGACTTTATTATGAGACAGAGTCAGGGTCAGCAGACTTCTCTGTAAAAGACCAATGAGTATCTATTTTCAGCTTTGTGGGCCACATAAGATCTCCATTGCATATTCTTATACTTACTGCTTTTTGTTTTTTTTTTTGTTTGTTTGTTTGTTTGTTTTACAATCTTCTAAAAATGTGAACATTCTAGCTCTTGGACTGTATAAAAACAGGCTCCAGGTAGCTTGGGCCTAAGGGCCACAGTTTGCGGGCCCCTGAAGTAGATTACGCGAAGCACTCCAATACTGCCTGTCGACAGCGAACATCAGTAAGTGTACTTCTCATTATTGTAAATTCAGGCCTCTCATTCTCCAACTCTGGGACATGGGTGACTCCGCAGTACCCATCAGAAGTCCCCAGTGGCTGCTTTGATTCTCTTTGGACAATGCAGAGAGGGGACAGCATTTTGTCTGCTGAGATGTCTTTCCAAATAGGAAGCCCTGCATGGGATTGCACTTCAAAGCACCACAACAAATATAGTACGGTTGTGTCATCACCATGAAATCAAAGGCATTGTTCATGCCATTTGCTAAAGCACATCCCCATTCTATCCATTCTCTCTGGAACATTCCCAAACAATCACAGCTGGAAGAAGAGTTGGAGGCCCTTTAAAATCTGATTCCAGGTTCTCCATTCTCATAGCCTTCCCTCTTTGTTTTGCTCCTTTAACTCCCCTCCTCTTTGTCCCCTCCAAACACCTCACCCTGTATTATTTATTATTTAACTTGAATGCCAGGGATGCAGCTTGTGATGAGAGACACTTGACAAAATGAATTTGCATTGTGTTGTAGGCCTCTCCTGCATGTGGCTTGGCATAATTAAAAAAAAGAGGTTGTTTTCTCATTCAAAGAATGTGATGACTGAATCTAAAGACATGTCAGTTATTTACTGTGGTGGCCAAGGAACCTGAAGATAGTACGTCTTTAAATAAAAGAGCCAAGGAGCCCATCAAAAGATTTCTCAAAGGTACAGTTAACTTACTTTGGCTTACTGGTTCTTCGCCAAGAAACGGAACAAAATCATATATAGGGGCATGGTCCAGTCTCTCGAATGACTTTGACCTACATTTCCTTGATCTGGACTTTGTGCATCATGTTTAGTGGGGACTTACCACTCTTCCATTCATGTAGCAAACACTGGCTGGGCACCTACTAAGTGCCAGACCATGTGCCAAGTACCAGAAACGGAGGGATGAATAAATGAAGAGCCCAGAAATCTAAGACTTTATCATCTATTGAGGAAGACAGCTGTGTTAAAGAGTCTTTTTTTTTTTTTTTAATTTATGATAGTCACAGAGAGAGAGAGAGAGAGAGACATAAGCAGAGGGAGAAGCAGGCTCCATGCACCGGGAGCCCGATGTGGGACTCGATCCCGGGTCTCCCGGATCACGCCCTGGGCCAAAGGCAGGCGCTAAACCGCTGCGCCACCCAGGGATCCCTATGTTAAAGAGTCTTAATGTAAAGTGTTAATTACTGCTATTACAGCAAGACTCAACGCTTAATAAGCACTTGCTACGTGCTAGGCATTATTTTAAGTGCTTTTCATATGATTAATTCATTCAATCCTCTCAACAATCCTGAGGGTTTACATGCCATTATAAATTTCCATTTTAGAGATGGAGAAATCGAGGCCAGAGGCTATGCAATTCTTAATTCTTTAAGACCATGTAGCTAATAAGAGGTAGAGCTCAGATTCCAATGCTAGGAACCTGATTTCAGGCCCAGAGCCCTTGAAAGACACAAAACAGCCTCTTAATAAAGGGCTTGGATTATGTTCTGGAAACAGCACAGAAAAGCCCCTAAAACCTGCCTGTAGGGGTCAGGGAACACGTGAGACAGCACGACACTTGTCTGAAAGATTCCCTTCAGAGGGAAGCCAGGCAGGACTCTTCAGGCAGAGAAGAAGCATAAGCTTAAGGATGATATTTATAACAGTCCCAAAAAAGAGAATATTCAAACCTGAATGTTAGGCTTCACTTTTTTTTTTTTTTAAAAACAACACTCAGAATTACCAGTAGTCGCTTCTTCAGTATTAGTTTTCCCGGCAGTTCTGCAACTTTAAAATGTCAGGTGCCTGTCTCATTGGCTACTGTATGCCTCATTCCCAGCACATGCTTAATAAATATATTTTGAGATGAAAGAACAAATCTAAGTTAAGGTTAAACAGTAGGATGAGGATTAAGCTAATATCATATCCAGCATGGACAAGGGTTAAGGCTCAGCTTTATTTCATACCCATAGTAGCATTTTAAAATTCTCATTTCACACTGCTTTTATTTTAGACATGCCCACGGCATTCTTAAAAGGCTTTAAAAGCACAGTATTGTCAAAACTCCCATTACTATATGTATCAGTAACATTCTATACATATATCTGGAGCAATTATTCTGTGCATAGAATTCTAAGCATAATGCTCTACTTTACCCACGATAGCCATTAATTAGATGAAATGAAATGATGTTACAGTTGCATGCAGCCCATTTAAAGTACAAATCCATGTGTGACAAGAAAAGAATTTTCTTTTTTTCCCCCTGCAGAAGAAAACCATGTCGGTGGCCAATGTAGAAACCTCCCAAACAGGCTTTCCTAGGGAAGCTGGCAGGACTGTCTAAAGACAAGAATGTTTTGACTTTGCTAGTCAGATAAGCAAAGATGTCTAATGCTGGGGGTAAGAGGGAGAAGATGGAGCCAACTGCCAAAAACTATGGGGTAGGGCTCTAAAACGTTTGGCAATTTCATGATTTCCTTTTAAGACATCTTTGCAAGTATCAAATTGGGGAATTTGATACTTGTAAAGATATCATTGAGAACAGCATCTGTCTGGCAGGCTATTCCAACTCTTACAGATATTGAAAGCATGGGGCAAGGCATAGAGTCAGGTGAGTTGAAGGAGAAATCTTTCCATTAATTATGGTTTTCTAATGTCTTTGTGAATCTGTGACCCTTTTCTGGTAATTTTTTTTCCACCAATAAATATTTTTGATTAGGAAATGATGATAGAAGAGGGAACCCTCTGATTACATTGATGGGAATGCAGACTGGTGTAGCCACTGTGAAAAACAGTATGGAGGTTCCTCAAAAAGTTAAAATTAGAGCTACCCTACAATCCAGCAGTTACACTACTAGGTATTTACCCAAAGGCTACAAAAATACAGATTTGAAGGGGTACATGCACCCCGATGTTTATAGCAGCATTATCAACAATAGCCAAACTATAGAAAGAGCCCAACTGTCCACAAACTGATGAGTGGATAAAGATGTGGTATATGAGTCCAATGGAATATTACCAAGCCATCCAAAAGAATGAAATCTTGCCATTTGCAACAACATGTATGGAGCTAGAGTGTATTATGCTAAGTGAAATAAGTCAGTCAGAAAAAGACAAATACCATATGATTTCACTCATGTGTGGAATTTAGGAAACAAAACGGTTGAACGTATAGGAAAGGGGAAAGAGAGAGAAAGAAGCAAGCAAACCAGAAGAGACTCTTAATGATAGAGAACAAAGTGAGGGTCACTAGAGGGGAGGTGGGGGTGGGGAGAAAGGGCCAAATGGGTGATGGGCATTAAGAAGGGCACTTGTTATGATGAGCACTTGGGTTGTATGTGAGTAATAAAATCACTAAAATCTACTCCTGAAATCAATATTACACTATATGTTAACTAACTAGAATTTAAATTAAAATTTGGAAGAGGGGCAGCCCAGGTGGCTCAGCGGTTTAGCACCGCCTTCAGCCCAGGGCCTGATCCTGGAGACCTGGGATTGAGTCCTGCGTCAGGCTCCCTGCATGGAGCCTGCTTCTCCCTCTGCCTATGTCTGCCTCTCTCTCTCTCTCTCTCTCTCTCTCTCATAAATAAAATAAATAAATAAATAAATAAATAAATAAATAAATAAAATCTTAAATAAAATAAAATAAAATAAAATTTGGAAGAAAAGTCAAAAAGAAAATTATTGTTTAACGATGACTCAGATGTTTAAGTCAGAATATTTGACTTCCCCCTGAAGTAATTCCCCAAGACTGGGTCAAAGATGGCTTTTTATCTACAATCACGAAGATGATACATTTTTTTGTAAGTCTTATGCGTGTAGTGCAAGCAGCGGAGCCCTGAAATCCCAGAGCAGTGTCCATTTCTGCCTCCAGTGGGCCCTCTCCTCATAAATGAAGGCAGAAGTTTCCAGGACCTACTCTGCAAGTGGGCCTCCTCGGGATAACAGCGGATCTTCAGACTGTTACACATATCCACATAGGAAGGAAAGAGGAGAGCTTTGTGTGTGTCTTCAGACAAATATTCCCTCCTCTCTCTGATTACATTTCCAAATCTGAGAGCAGAACAGAAAGGGCAGAAACAGGCACATGTCCCTTCAGATATAAAACAAAACAAGTTGTGGCTTGCCTAACCCTGGAATTGGAAAGAGGTTTTACGGTTGGAAACAACATATTACCTGACTGTGCCCTGAGCTCTGAGACAATATGAAAGATGAGAATCATTCTTTTTCTTATTCTGCACCTATTTATTGTGTGTTCCCAATGCCTTAGCCACTGTGCTAAGCACGAAGAATGCCATGGAGAGCAAATGCAGGTATGGCCCCTGGGGAGTATTTCACAGTTTACCAGATACTTCCATGTATACTACCTCAGAAATGCAAAATAGGCATTGTTGATGATTCCACGTTACATATAAAGAAACTGAAGCCAATGAACAGAAAACCTGAGTTTTAATGCAAAGAGGTGGAGTTCAGAGTTGCACTCAGAGAGCCTGGCTCAAAGGTCAGTGCTCTTGGGGATCCTTGGGTGGTGCGCAGCGGTTTAGCGCCTGCCTTTGGCCCAGGGCGCCATCCTGGAGACCCGGGATCGAATCCCACGTCGGGCTCCTGGTGCATGGAGCCTGCTTCTCCCTCTGCCTATGTCTCTGCCTCTCTCTCTCTGTGTGACTATCATAAAAAACAAAAAACAAAAAACAAAAAACAAAAAAAAAACTTAAAAAAAAAAAGGTCAGTGCTCTTTGCATCATGCCTATGACCAGCAACAGCAGCACAGGTCTCTGCAGAATGCTGGGCAGTTGACAAAGAACTTTTGCTTACTTGATTTCATTTGTTGTACAACAATTCTCTCTGTAGGTGTTTTTATTCATATTGTGTCCATATTTCATTGACAAAATTGACCCAGAGAGGAATGGTGGCCTGTCCAAGATTGCCCAGCAAGTGCCAGAGTTGAGACTAGATTCTATAACTTCTGATACCAACCTCTGTCTGCCGTATGTCAAGTCCTAGTTTAAATATTTTTAAATTCAGAATTCTTGAGCCATGTTTTCCCTGTTTTAGATTATTGCCATAACCTATGTAAATTATAATTAAATTCCTGCTAATAGGCCATTTTGTGGCAAAACCTCAATAATCAGTGAACCAGGGCCTACAGGCTCACAAGATTATTTACGGTTAACTCTCAGGGCTGCTATTACTCAATCTATATGTGCTACAGCAAACCGTTTAGTCGTATATACAAGCTGGCTACTCCACTACATTTTTCTTTATTCCCCCTCAGCAAAAATGGAGAAACCAGCTCCTGGCATATGGAAGTATTTCTACACTGCTAGATTCTCTGCTGAGGGTGGGCTGGGATGGTGGAAGTGTGATGTGCAAGCATGTGTCAGAAGAAATACATATTTTTGACTGCAGCTGATTGGACCAGGTTCTGCGTGGCAAAAATTGTCTCTAGAAAATACTTTTTTCCCTCCGCGCTACCACATTTGATCATTTTGGGAAAATGAGTACTTTCTGAATCTGCTTAACACTTGTGAGGACCCCATATCCAGAAAACCCTGGCTTTTTATTCTTATACTAATGCTGGCGATGCTGTGGTGAGCTCACTGCCCACTGCTTCCAAGCAGGGCACCAATGGGGAGCTGGGGCTTCCTTCAGGTTTGGCCACTCCATTTGTGACCACACTAGACGTTTGTCTTAAGTAAATTAAATGAATAAATATGTAAGTACTGTCTGAGTAGATGATACCTTTAAACTTAGAATTCCCAACATGATAATTTTATGAGTAAACCTATACATATTACATTATTCTATTCTCAAACTAACAAAAGGCTCCTAAAGCTGCAAAGGGCATGACAATATGACACACACAATTCATGTTCTAAGAATTATCCGCTCTTCTCCTTCAAACAATGCCTTTCCCTTTGTGTAGATTGAAATTTTTTTATGGCACTGGTCTAATGCATCAGATAAAGACCTCTCAACTATGTAGGCACTTTCCTATCTAATTTGCTATTTAGAAACAAAGATAGATAGAAATCAGAGTCATCATCTGCATGACTTGGAAGGATGTGTGGACTATTCTAAACCAGAGAGGTTGACTCTATTTCCCCTGCTTTGTCATTTTAACGGTGGTTTAAAAGTAACTACATGTGTAGCTCTCCCTCTGGTGTTCTAAGAGGCCCCCACAAACATTGCTCATGTGTTCCTTATAGCCTATCTGGCACCAAAGCTAAATGGGTTATTATAATCCTTGTTTTACAGATGAGAAAACTGAGGATCGGAGAGTCTAGGTAACTTCTCCCAGTTACATGAAGAATTCGATTCTGTCTTGACTCTTCAGCAGAATTCACCCCCTTGCTGGAGGCGTGCTGGTATTCCGGATGCGTTCCCATGGTGTGGAAGAAGGAGCACTGGGCAGGAAGTGAAGCAACTGAGAGGTCTGCTCTAACTTGGCTCTGGGGCCTAAGGAGGTCAGAGACCCCTTCCTGGTAATCTCAGCTCCTTCCTGCATTTATAGAACAAAGATCTAGGTGCCATCTGGAAGGCCTCCCTCTCCTCAGAGGCCTTACAGGACCTGTACTTTTGAGGTTCTATACTCTATGCAATGATACAAGAAGTTTTTCATTTTGATTCTTAAATTTTATTTACTGCCTTTCAAGTATGTCATAAGTACTTAAGGATTATAACACTATTTCTTAAAACACTCAGAAGGCAGCCAGGGATTGAAGTTTTACTTAAATCTGACATAGCCATTGAAACATTCACATCTATATCTTATTCCCCGGTATGACTTAACTCCTTAATGGCAAAGCTGACTTAACTCACTGGCATGGCTGTTCCCTCTCCTTGCTAGCACACCCACACCCCCCTTACTCTACCTCAGGGACTAGTACGGTGCCTGTTGCCTAGTAGTTACTCGATAAAGAGCGACAGTTTCACTTTGTTATTATTATATTCTTATTTAATTCTATCTAATACCTAAGAAAGCCACAAGGATTTTAAAATATTATTCCAAAGAAGAATTAATAATTAGTGCCTCCCATAATAAAGTAACTGTTTATGGTAACATATTGAATCAGTATTATCACATAAGCAAACTATGCTCAAATAATAATGTAGATAATTAAAAACAGAGCCACCTTCTAGGAAGATCTAAAAAGTTTCCAGTGTGAAGGGGACTTTGGGCATGCCTGCTTTTTCAGGACACTTCTGACTTTCTGGATTTTTATTTTTTTCAATAAAGGCAAATCATTAAATGTACAACAGGATGTGATTCTTTTATACCTTTGACAGATTTTCTCATATATGAGTTCATCAGTCTGAAGAAAACAAATCCTTTCTCCCGATTTTGGCTGGGAGAAATCAGGTAGCTTGGTGGCACCTGAGAAGCCTGTCAGGTGGACTGGCACACACACAATCCTCTGCATTATCATGGGAGACCCAAAAGACATACTGCAAATCAGTATGTATCCAAAGCTTCCAGGCAATGAGCATCTGCCATGTATGAAGTATTGTACTTGTCACAAAAACCACGCAAGCTGGTGCTTATCCCCATTTCATAGGCAGGAAACTAAGGCTCAAAGCCGCATTACCAGGAACTGGCAGAGCAAAGAGTCGGACTGTGGTCTGTTGAGCTCCAAAGCCCATGTTTTTCCACTACTATTGAGCTGCTTGTTGCTCAAGGGCCAGGATTTCTTCCTCTGTGCAGAAGTCACTAGGTCCAAAATAAGCTAAAAATCATTGCCTCAAAATGACAGGAGAAAATCGAGTTGGTCAGATGTGACCCAGAGCAAAGATCTAATTCAGAATCATTTGGTTTCATATCTGCCACCTGAGACCACAGCCGCATCCCTCCAGCGGCCGGGCTTGATGGGAGGCATGCACGTCTCCACACACACAGACATACTGTCTCAGACTCACTTTTTAGGACCAGCATTTAGGAGGCCCTGCTGCCAAATTACTTCCCAGTTACTAACATTTAAAATCGCACTTAGTACATGACAGTAGAAACACCGTGCCTACTTACTCAAAATCCCTGTTCACGGATTTTTTGCAGATCCCCACTTGCTATTGTACCCTGCGCCTGCATCTCCAGAACCACGAGGTATGTCTCAAAAGCAAATGCTCAATTGGTTCTAATGATGCAAGAGGTAGAAAGAGCCTCTTGAAGCCCTAGCTACCTGATAAAATTCATGGGACTCATCCTTTGCCACAGCTCACACTTTATTTTTATATTCCTATAAAAACAAACTCAAAAATGCTGCAAGTGACTATCTGATCTCTAAATGAGAAAGCACTTCTAAGGATAATAAAGGGAAGAAATCACAATTAAAGATATCAGTAGATTGACTACATAAGGCTTAAATTTCTGCACGTCAAAAAATTCATTAAAAAATAAAAGGCAAATAACCCTGAGGAAATATTTTTAATAGAAGTGACAAAGGCCTAATATCTTTAATAGAGATGGATCTTTTATGAATTGATGAGAAAAAACTGACAAAGGGCATGAATTCTTAGCAGAGTAAAGACAAACGGCTAATAAACATGAAATAGAGCTATATCTCACTAATAATCAAAGAAATGTAAATTAAAACACTATTAAAGGACTAGTTTTTGTATATCAATACATCAAAGGTGAAAAAGAAAATAATTCCCAGTGTTTGTAAGCATGCGGGAAATACTTTCACTTTTTCCGATTGGATACACACATAGTTCCCTCTCATTATTGTTCCACTTCATTTGTCCTTGACTATAAAAAGTTTTTAAAATGTCAGTGTTGGGGATCCCTGGGTGGCACAGCGGTTTAGCGCCTGCCTTCGGCCCAGGGTGTGATCCTGGGGTCCCGGGATCAAGTCCCACTTCAGGCTCCCTGCATGGAGCCTGCTTCTCCCTCTGCCTGTTTCTCTGCCTCTCTCTCTCTGTGTGTCTCTCATGAATAAATAAATAAAATCTTAAAAATAAATAAATGAAGGGTAAATATTTTAAAAAATAATAATAATAAAATAAAATGTCAGTGTTCTTTGACCCATTAATTGCAACTTTGTCAATCTATACTAAGGCAATAATCAAAGGTGGAAATATGAGTTATGTCTGTTTGGCATGGTGTTATTTCCCTTAACAAAAACTGGGGAGTAAAGAGATCTAAATGCCTAGGAAAGAGGACTGGCTAAATGAAATGTGGTCCAGGTATTACCGTGCAGGCACAAACATTGCTATAACAAAGAGCTATGATGGTATTAGAAAATGCTGGTGATATATATCCTCTGCATTATATATGTGTGTGTGTGTGTATATATATATATATAATATACACACACACACACATAAACACAATATAATCTCAACTACTTAAACTGTTTCCCATACATATAACACACACAACGATGAAGGAAATTCACAAGGATCCTACAGTGATTATTTTTGAGTTGAGGAAATATGATATTGTGGGGTGTCTTATTATCTTCTTTACATTTAACATTTTCTATAAGAAACATGTATTGCCTTATAATCAAGAAAGAACTCTCCAAATTTTTGTTAACAAATCCAAAAAGAAAATGTATACGCAACCTGTGTTGGAGGCCCACGAAGAAAGTCTCAACACAGACCTCAGCCCCAAGAGCTCCACACAGAGCCCATCACACAGAGTAGCTGCTGAGTCAGACCGGTGATTGTGAGGGTTTGAATCTCCTATAGGTAAGCCTTAACCCAGAGCTGAAGTCAAGACGAAACAGTCAGAGCGTGCCTGTCTACTGCCATCACACCATGGACGTGGTAACATGCAAAATGCATTTTGAAATTTACTTAAAAGTGGGGTCAACGCCAGTCAGACATTTGCTACCACAAAGGTGAAATGTTGTTAGTTACTATTTGATTTGATGAGTAGAAACATGCTGTGCTGAAAAAGCACTATTACCTAATATATAAATTATTTTTAGAACTGTTAAAATGTTTTACTTAATATAATATACATACATCATTGGGAATTTAGAAAATACAAAAAACACAGAAAAATTACACTCATCGTGTGAAGATAACCACAATCCAAATTTTACTATATTTCTACCCTTAAGAATGGTATTTTTATTTTTATTAATTTGGTTTTACTTTTTCTCTCCTCATAATGGAGATCATAATATATCTTGTTTCCTAAAGAAAGAGCTTTTAAATTAACCTGTTGCTCCTTTGTCTTTTGCACGGGAGGAAAGATCATAAAGCTAAGGGAACTGTAATTCATTAAGTGTGTGGGTGAGAATGGGTGGGAGAGATAGGAATGCTGTATCCATGCCAGTAAAGGAAGAAGAAGCCCACCCTAGAGGCTCACAGAGAAATCACAGGACAAAACTGACCAGCAAATAGTATTGAAAGTAAATTTGAAAATACACGGTAAAGATATTTTTGTTACCTAATTTTGATCGGTAGATTTTTAAAAGACTTTGGAACTTTTTTTACTCTTCTTTTGGAAATCGACTTCAATTTCAGCACATTCATGAACTCCTCTTCTCAGGCCGGACGTGGGGCAGGGAATCTAGCTACTAGTGTGAGGTTCAGAACCTTCAAACCATCAAAAGGGATAGTGTAGGGGCATGTGGGTGGCTCAGTAGGTTAACAGTCTGCCTCAGCAGGGAGCCTGCTTCTCTCTCTCCCTCTCCCCCTTCCCCCCTGCTTGTGCGCTTGTGCTTGCATGCTTGCTCTCTCTCTCATAAATAAAATCTTAAAAAAAATGGATATTGTTGCATCCATTCCTATACCAGTAAGAACAGAGAAAGACAAATATCATATGATTTCACTTACATGTGGAATGTAAAAAACAAAACAGGCAAACAAACAAAGAAAAACCAAACAGACTCTTAAATAGAAGAACTGGTGATTGCCAGAGGGGATGTGGGCGGGAGGATGGGTGAAATAGGTAAAGGGGATTAAGAAGTACAAACTTCCAGTTATAAAATAAATGAGTCATAGAGATGAAAAGGATAGCATAGGGAATATAGTCAATAATATTGCAATAACTTTGGTGACAGATGGTGACTACATTTATCGTGGGGAACACTGAGTAATGTATAGAATTAGCGAATTACTATGTTGCACACCTGAAACTCATATGACGTTGCATGTTAATGATACTTCAACAACAACAAAAAAGAAGAGGGTCAATCATCCCCTTTATTTTTAAGGGATTTGTGGTTCTTGTCCTAACCACCAATATTTAGCATTATGTGTTTGGGACTGTGATTGCCATACATGGTAATCATAGCTGGCAGAGTCTTGTCAGCCAAGGACATTTTATCCCCAAATTTCACTGCTCTCTTGCAAGGAGGTTCTGGTCCTGAGATAAGTATTTGAGGATGGTGTTTGCAACATAGCCAGAGCCTTGAGAAATTTCTAATACTTGAGCAGAATCCAGGGAATGTATTCACTTGTCTCCACCCATCACTTTGAAAAACAAAGAGTGAACGACTACATGAAAGAAGATGGGCACAGAGAAGCTTTCTTGTGGAGAAAACAGGGCCCAAGTATCATGTTAAAAAACAGATTTCGATTTTGTTTGTTCTTTATTTTTGTAATTATGGATTTTGAATAATAAATGCCAACATAATAACTAGTACCATTTATCAAGTGCCTCAGGCACTGTGTGAAAGATCCTTTGTAATTATTATAATAGTTAATTCTCCAACAGCCCTTGGTTGTTGCCTCCATTTCACAGATGGTGAAATTGATCCATAGTAGAAAATAATAACAACAGAATTTGGATATGACGTCTTTTGTTTTACTGGTTTTTGGCAGTGGATATCTTGATCCTTCAGTTATATTTATCATGAAGTTATAAAGGGATCATTTTGGTCTTTGATAATAATTAGTTGAGATTTCTTATTTATTTTTACAACCATTCCCCTAAGTGTTTTGAGCAGTAGGATACTTTGTTAAATGTGTTGTTTTCTTCATCTACTTTTGTAATGTCAACAGCCAACATGTATCTGATGTGACAGGCACTGCCTTCAACGTTTGGCATGCATGACGTTTAATTCTCACTGCAAGTCTGTTAGCTGAAAAATAAACAAACTCACAAAACCATTTTTTAAATGAGGGAACTGGAGCGCAGGAAGGCTTGGTGACCTAAGACACGTAGCTACTAAGTGACATAACAGTCCAGGAGTCTTCTCCATTCCCTGAACTATCACTTCTAGTAATCAGTAAGACCTTCTCCTCATAGAATCACAGGATTTAGAGCAGGGAGATATCTTAAGGAGCTTCTTATAATAAAGTATACAGATAAAGGGGTCAGGGAGCCCAGAGAGGTCAGTAACTTGCCTTAAGCCATGCAGCAGAGAAGGGCAGAGCAGGCTGTCTGGTTCCCAATTCAGTGTCAAAATAATTGGAATACTGTCTGGTAAAGGATTTTAGTCATAAGTGGGAGTTTTGTTGTAACTTCTTGCCTATCAACTTTTGAGCTTCTAAAAGTTCTAATTTGCTTGGCCTCTTACGCTTATGCATGCCTTCCTGTCAAAGATCTTCAGTGATAACACAATGACAAATGCTTTGCAAAGAGCGGATGCCCTGTCTGTTCCTGTGCCCTCCATCTCAGGGCCTTCTCCTTGTCCAAGGTCCAGACCTGGACAGACCCTCAGATGCCACTTGGGAGGACCAAGCACCAAGTGCCCCACTTCTGACAGTTGACAACTGGTAAACCACTGAGACAAGACGGAGTTCCCATTCTCATATTTCAGATAGCTCGAATCTCCTCTCCTCTCCCCTCTGTGACAGGGAGTTGGTGCTCAGAATCCCTGGGTTGGAGCACAAGAAGACTAGAGATGAGGTCTAGACTTCAGAGCACTCTGTCTAGCACAGCCTCAGCACTGATGCTGGTAACTGAAGTCTAACAACCATACTGGGAACTTTGCATGGGCCCCGTCACTTCATGCCCACTTGGGCATTTCCCTGGGGAAAAAGTATAGCAGTAACTGGCAGCTTGACCTTTCTGCTCAGCCTCCTGGGCTGTGCTTAGGGACAACTCTGACTCCCTCAGAGCTTGCTAGAATTGGCTGGAGAACAGTCCTTGACTCAAATAACTGAAAAATATACTTAACACCGCATTGATTTTCCATATAATTTTATAAGCACAAACATTCTCTTTCATTTCCCGACAAACAACTATATTCCCCAAAGTGTCCAATAAAAATCAGTAGTTTGCACATCGCTATCTTTGTTGGTGGCTGTTGTTTGAAGTTAGTCACAGCAGCGAAGGTCTGTCTCCTCCTGCCTCCGCCCTCAAACAAGCCAGGAAGTTGGGGGGGGGGGGGTGGCTGAGAGGGAGGTATGGAAATAGGTATGTAGACCTCCCAGACTCTGTTCAAAGCCCTTTCTGGAAAAAAGACAGTTTTCAAGGAGAGATGAAGGATGTCCCACTGAACACTATGGCCTCCTCAACTCTTGAGTGCATGGGGCCTGCTTGGGTCCCCTCCCCGGCCTCTCAGCTGTGGCTGTGAGCCAGGACACCTCGGGGTGCACCAGCACAGCTCAGACCAGTACTTCAATGACTGACCCAAGTCTGAGGCCAGACGGACACCCTGACCTCCAGTGGCCAGAGGTCATTGCCCCAGGGTGGCATCATAAGGCAGGCAGCACCAGAGTGAAAACTGAAAGTGGGAAGTGGCTGCCTAGGAATCTTTCTGCCCTCGCCTGGTCCCCACCCCAGCCCAGGGCTGAACACAGCCTTCCTCTTCCCGGGTCCCTCTAACTTCCAGGCCGGCCTTCCCTCCCCATCAACCTCTCAGCTCGGAAAACGGCGGCGACCCACGTTGAATGTGGCAGCAAAGAAACAAAGAGGAAGCTGTTGATTCTCACCCAGAAGTCCTGACTCCTCGGGGTCCTTTGGAGACGTGCGATCCTCCCCGGGAGGCAGGGCCCCGGGGTTGCCACGGGGACCTGAAATACCGGTTTGCCACGATCTGGAACGAATCAGCGCCCAGGGCCAAGGGGGGAGAAGGTGTCAGTCACCCAAACCCTGCCTCGGCTCCGGTTCTGAAGTGGAGAGAAAAGAGGAGCAAAGGAGCCCATCAGGCAGCGGCGGGCGGGCCGGGGCGTTGGTGAAGACCAGGGCTCCTCCAGCCCGGGCAGAGCCAGGACCTCGGGCGGCTCGGCGGCTGGGTGCCCCCGCCAGCCCCGGCACTGGGGAGCCTGGAGCCGCTCAGCCTGTTGTAATCGAACCTGTGAGTTGCTGCCCGTTGCGAAGGTATTGCAGCAGACTCTTCATTAAGGAGGCTGGCTGTTCCTGGGTGCAAGGATCACCTTCCTGACTTGTGGTTGCCTGCCTGTGCTCTGGGCTGGGGGGGAGCGGGGCGCTGGGGGGAAGTGGGGAGAAGGGCGAAGGCGATTAGTCAAGCCCTGGAGCCTGGAGCCCTGACCACAGTTCCTACTGGCTGGGGCCAGCCTGCTCCTGGCGACCAGCTTGCGCCCAATGCTTAGGAGATGTGGCTGATGCTCCAGGGGACCCCCCAGCAAAGGGCGCAGAAGGGCACAGAAGGGTGCCCACCGTCAATCCCACCCTCAGACCTTCGGCCTCAACTTGAACCCTGCCTCTTGACGGTTCAGCTGGTGCTCTGACTCTTAGGTTTTCTGATCCTGATCTGGCACACTCAAGGGGGTGGAGCAGCCCCTCATTCATACCCTATTTGTTGGCTCATTCACTCATTCATTCATTCCCGCATGTATGCATCCACCAGTTCATTCATGTAGTCATTCATTCATTCACTCCTCCTTATATTCTTTCATTTGTGTATTAATGTATTCAGTCACTTTCATACATTTGTCTATTCAGTATGCATTCACTTGTCTATATTGACTAATTCACACCTTCATTAATATATTCATTCATTCATTCATTCATCTATGACTCCTTCATGCCATCCATGCAACTTCATCCATGTGCCGCATTCACTTTTTCTTACATGTTTGTTCCTACATCCTTCCATCCATCCATTCATCTCCAGATTCATTTATTCATAGATATGTTGCCTATTTTTTTTTAAGATTTTATTTATTTATCCATGAGAGATACAGAGAGAGAGAGGGAGGCAGAGACACAGGCAGAGGGAGAAGCAGGCTCCATGCAGGGATCCCAATGTGGGACTGGATCCCAGGCCTCCAGGATCAGGCCCTGGGCTGAAGGCGGCGCTAAACCGCTGAGCCACCCGGGTTGCCCGATATGTTGCCTATTGATTTATATGTTCATTTGTTATTTATCTCTTCATCCACTAAACACACATCCGAAGTGCCTACTGCGTGCTTGGCATCATGGAGGATGTGAAAGGAAAACAATCAAGCACCCCTCTTGGCTTCAAAGAATCAAGGAGAGAAGACATAGTTGCAAGGAACCCATAACACAAAAAGAAAGTACTGGATGCTCAGAGGGTTGCTGAGGAACATCCAAGAGACATCCTCACTGACACCTTGCATCACGCTCTGCCGCTTAGTGTGGCTTTGCTCTAGTGAATTCACCTCTCTGCGTCTCAGTTTTCTTACCTGTAAAATGGGTAGAAGGAATGTCTACCTCACCAGTGGTTGGGGAGACTAAATGAAGTTATTATTGTCAAGTACCTCACAGGAAAAAACAAAAACAAAAACTGCTCAGTAAATATTCATTTTCTCCCTCCTTCCCCTCTAAATTTCTTTCCCCAACTTTTGTCAGCAAGGTTGCTTTTACCTTCTCTGGCAGGGAGGGAAGAGGGAAGAAAGGGAGAAGCTGGAGAACCGCATTAGCAGGCACGGGGAGCTGGTCTGAGGGGCAAGAGCCAGAAGTTAATCCTGAGAGGTTTCTAGACCTTCCCCAGGGGCCCTGAGAAAGGCTGAGAGAAACTGTCAAATATTCTTTCAAATGTAAAACCTGCCTGGTGAATTGGCCAAAGGAATCTATTAACATAGGATTTGCACAAACACTCTCCTTTGGCTGAAAGGGGATTTTATTAAGCACAGAGGTGGGGAGGAGTCTGGCTGATGGGGTGCGCGGGTGCAGAGCTCCGCAGGTGGGGGGGGGGCGAGGGGTAGGGGAGGGAGCATCGCACTCTCCTGTCCAGACCTTGTGTAGACACCGCACGTACCTGAACTCGCTTGTTTCTTACAGAGGCCTCGTGAGCCATGTATGATTACAAATGAGGAAACTAAGAGGTTTAGTGGTTTGCTCAAGGTCACACAGTTAGTGAGTGGTAGAAGCAGAATTTAAATGCAGTTCTATCTGATTCCCAAACCTCTGCTTTTATCCACCATAACATGCTCTCCCGTGAAGGTTTCTACCCTCTGTGGACGTTTTCTTAAGGTCCATCTAATTAGGGTTTCAGCAGCCATTGTCCGAAGGTTTCTTACTTCCTTTTCTAACTGAAACTTGAAATGTGAACAGAAGTAGGCCAGACCTTCAAGGGAATAAATGAAAATTTTTCTTTTAGAGTCCTATACAATACGGGTATACAGTATATATTGTTTTCATTTTTATTTAAAAATATCTTTAGCAGCGGGGACATAAAAATATGACACTGAACACAAAGGGCTTCATGGTTTCCCATTATGCTCTCAGGTAGGGGGCCTGGGTCTGTGGCTATCCTGGCGGGACTGGTTTCATGGCCCAGGCTTACAAGGAGAAATGAATAATGTGGCAAGTCCAGGGCTGCTATTCTAGATGTGTGACCACGGTTATGGCAGGGTCACAGAGCAGTCAAGAGTCCTGGGCCAGAATCAGGAGAGGGCCCATGATGTGGGCTACACTGTGTCCTCCCCAAATTCCAGGACCTTAGAATGTGACTGGATTTGGAGGTAGGATCTTCATTGAGGTGATGTAGCTAAAATGGGTCCTGATTCAATCCAATTGGTGTTCTTGTCAGAAGAGGTGATTAGGACCCACATGGGAACCAGGGGTGTGTTCAGATGGATGACCCTGTGAAGAGGCAGTGGGGGTGGGAGGGAGAGCCAAGGAGGGAAGCCTCCAAAGAATCCAGCCCCTTCCACGCCTTGCTCTTGGACTTCTAGCCCCCAGAACTGTGAGAAAATAGTTTCTGTGGTTTAAGCCATCTGGTCTGTGGTATTTGTTATGGGAGCCCTCGCAGACGAGGACAGCCAGGGAGCATCTGCAGTGGTCAGGCCAGGGTGGTTGAGGGGTGGGGGGCATTAGGAATAATGGCTATTCACAGGCATAGGGAAGTCTTTCTGCTCATTCATAACTACAACAACCACTCTGGGCATAGCCCTGAATCTCCTAGAGCCAATGTGACAGAAATCAGGAGGAAGGGCTTTAGAAAGGAAGACCTTGATTCTTTGCAACCAGAGACCCAGTGTTCCATGGTGAGGGAGAGGGGTGTGTGAGCTCTGTGTGGCTTCCCCATATGGGCTCAGATTTTGAATTTGAAGGAACCCTCAAGGGAAAACTTCCTAGTGAAGGTGGTGGACTGAGCACATGTGCTAGCTTTATTCCCTTGGATACTCTACTAAAACCACTGGGATCTTTCGTTTGTTTAATTCTTTTTTAATATTTTAAAAATTTATTTGAGAGAGAGAGCCAGAGAGATCATAGAGGGAGAGGCAGAGGGAGAAGCAGGCTCTCCACTGAGCAGGGAGCCCAACGATGGGGCTGGGCAGGACCCCAGATCATGACCTGGGCAAAAAACAGATGTTTAACTGACTGAACCACACAGATGCCCTTCGTTTGTTTCATTTTGCATGAAAGACACAATCTGATGAAGACAAGGAGAATGGGAGAGAAGAGAAAGCATTTGAGCAGCTGGCAAGTATGCAACAATAGACAATAGACTGGAGAAAGCCCGGCTTAAACTCAGTGCTGGGGGGCCTGATTTCCACTGAAGAACCTACAGATAGATGGTCAGGGATTGGCAGCTCCAGGTACTGCTGAAGGGAGGGGAGCAGTGAGATCCCTAGACCCTTTCCCTGGCTCCACATTTCTGGGAGGTTGCCTTTCTTCCCTGTCCCAGCAGAAACCAGAGATTTATCTTCTAGAGAAGATGAGTGTTCAATGGAGTTTCTTTGGACTGAAGGCTACCAGGTATGGTTGAGGCAGCGGATCACTCTGAATGCAGACATTCAGCACATATCTGCCCAAGGAAAGCCAAGGCTATCCCCAGTCCTAGCCCCAGCTCCCAGCATCAGCCTGTGCTAGGTTTGTTTCCATTGCTGCTCTAATTATCAAATGACACAAATTTATGATCTTACAGTTCTAGACTAAACTAAAATCAAGGTATATGAAGGGATGGATGGGCTTAAATCAAGGTGTTGGTAGGGATGTCTTCCTTCTGGAGGTGTTGGGTGGGTTCTGTTTGCCTTGGCTTCTTCAGTCCTACAGCTTGCCTGGATTCTTTGGCCTGTGGGCCCTCATCACTTCGACCTCTGCTTCCATAGTCATAGCTCCTTATTTATTTATTTATTTTTTATTTTATTAATAATGTCTTTTTTTTTAAGATTTTATTTATTCATAAGACAGAGAGAGAGAGAGGCAGAGACACAGGTAGAGGGAGAAGCAGGCACCCCACAGAGACCCTGACGTGGGACTCAATCCCGGGTCTCCAGGATCATGCCCTGGGCTGCAGGCAGCGCTAAACCGCTGCGCCACCGGGGCTGCCTTTTTAACTCTGAGTCTCTTGTCTCCTTATGACAATGGCCATTATGATTGTAGTGGGTCCCCTGGATAATCCAATTTCATTTCCCTAACTCAAGATCCTTAACTTAATGATATGTGCAAAATCCTTTGTGACATTCATAGGTTCTAGGGATTAGCACAGGGACATTTTAGGAGGAATGCCTACCACCCAAGGCATTGGGAGGATCTTCTCTGGAGAATCTGACTAGTTCCAAGAAGAAAGAACTAAAGGGATCCATGACAGGGGTTCCCAACACAGAGGTCAACTCACTCTTCCCACTATAGCACTCAGGTTGACCAGCCCCGTCTGCATGCTCGCCCATCTTTTCATCTCTGCTTCTTAAATACTGGCTGACACACAGGTGAGCCTCGAGTATGAAAAGTGGACACAGAATGAACCAAGTAAAAGCACTTGGAAGAGATGGAGTCCTCATGGGCAGCAGAAACATGAAAAATTTTCAGGGAAGATACACTCATTATGAGGGTTGAAAGCTAAAGTTGAGGAGATCTCTGGAGAAGTAGAGAAAAACAAACAAACAAACAAACAAACAAAAAAAGAATTAAAACCCCCAAGGAAATGGAAAGTATGAAAGTAATGGTAAGTCAATGGGAGACAGACAGGAGATTCTATATCTAATTAATAGGAATTCCAGAAAGAGAAGACACAAAAAATGAGCAAGGAAATCATCAATTAAATAGTTCAAGAATATCTCCAAGAATTGAAAGACATGAGTTTTGAGATTTCAGGGCTCAATGGGTGCCTAGAACAATGGATGAAAGGACATTCACCTGAGGCACTGCGAAATTTCATAACACTGGGGACAAAGAGATCTTACAAGTTTTCAGAGAGGAGTTAGAACCAGACAAGGGATAAGGGATATGGAAATCTTTGGATTGCTCAACTGGAAATTGGAAGACAGTGGAATGACGCCCTCTAAAATCTGAGGGAAGTATAGTTGACCCTTGCACAACATTGGGGTTAGGGTATCAACCACTCTCCACCTACCCCCCCACACATTTGAAAGTCCACATATAATTTTTTACTCCCGCAAAACTTTACTAATAGCCTCCTGTTAACCAGAGCCTTACCAGTAACATAGCTGATTAACACATAATTTATATGTATTATATACTGTCTTCTTACAATAAATAAGCTATAGAAAACTTTATTAAGAATCATAAGACAAGGGACACCTGGGTGGCTCAGCGATTTAGCGCTGCCTGCAGCCCAGGGTGTGATCCTGGACTCCCGGGATTGAGTCTCACATCCGGCTTCCTGCAGGGAGCCTGCTTCTCCCTCTGCCTGTGTCTCTGCCTCTCTCTCTCTCTCTCTCTCTGTCTCTCTCTGTCTCTCATGAATAAATAAATAAAATCTTAAAAAATAAAAAGGATATTCAAGGCTTTGAAACATTTTCCTTTCTATATATCTTGTCTCGGGAAGCTCCTGGAGTATGCCTTTCCCCCAAACAAGGAAGTAGACCAGGATAAAGGAAACGATATGAAATCAGAAATAGAGGATCCAACAGAGAATTGAGGAGAAGGCACTGCCAGGAAGGGAGCAACATGTCAGGTGTGGACAATGTCAGTATAGGCTAAAGGTCAGAAGGTGGCAGGAGGGGGTCTGCATCCTGTTCTCAGTGCCCCTTGGCTGAGGAGGGTATTCACGGCTTTCTCTACCAGTAGATGAGTCTAGAATTAGTTTTGCTGCCAAAGATCCTGGAAACAGTTTTACAAGGTAAGCCTGTACCCATGTGGCCTCATTCTGTTAGCATTTCTTCATTCTCCAGTCCTGCTTTTACTGATCTGCCTCGGTTTCCCCTCTAACATTATAGGTCTCTGATGCCTCACATTTCCCACATTTGATTGGGACTCTGCCTCTTTGTCATCCTGTCCAGCTGTTGTCAATCTGGTCCCCAGAGAAGGGCTGGAGGCTGCTTCCGGCGCTGCCAGCCATGCTGGGGTGACTCAGTGGGGACTGTGATGCTGCTGCTTGTGGCTGGACCTTCCACTGGCTCATTCCCCTACCTGCCAAGGAACAAGCCATCTTTCTGATATCCTTTGGTTAATATACACAGGGTTATCCTCTGCAGATGGGTCTCTGCAAGAGCTTATTCTGCATTGTTCAGGCCTCTTCCTTCACTCCAGGACCGAGGGTGCCGGCTACTGGGTGAGCAGGGACCTGTCTGGTCCAGTCAAACAAAAAGACTCCATTCCCATTGTTGCCTGGCTATACCTTTGCCCCCTGTCTTCTTCCAAAAAAGCATACTTGGATATGAGAGAGAGGGGTGGGGGTGGGGAACATTTTTTATAGAAGTAACCATGAATCTGCTCTAATTTAGAAAAGTAAATCATTAGCAAACATCAATCAGATGGTGTTATAAGCTATTATTAGTAAAAATTACTTACACACAATTCACTACAGATCATGACATACTGCTATAAATAGTGGACCATCACTGGTTTATTGGAAGGAGGTCAAACATCCTTTCTACTCTATTTCTCTCTTCTGTGATGTTCCCAGAAGGACACCTATCACTTGGAGGATTGGTGTTGGTGATGTTCGAAACTGCTGGTGGAAATCAGTTTCAAGGAATATTCATTGCACACCTGTCATGCACCAGGCTTTGAGCTGCAGGTTTTAAAATAGTCCATCTGATTAAATCAGGGCAATGGCAACAGAGAGAATTATTATTATGAATTACAGCCCATAAACTGTGCATCATGGGTAAGTCCCTTGGTCACCCCTCCTTTTTTGTACCTGAAAACTGGAGATGACATTTTTCAGCCCAGCCTGTTCTATGAGGTAAAGGAACTTACAACCCTGCATGAACTCTAGAGTACCTTACAAGCCTTGCTGTTAGAACTGTTCTTCCTTATGGAACAGCACTTTACAGGTTTTAAAATATTTCAAATCCATTATGCATAGCATCCTTTCAGTGTTCCAGGGAGGTAGTCTAGGATTAGAACCTTTCTGGCATTTTTGGCAATGCCATCAGAAAGAGGAAAGTGTGATGTGGACTGAATCGCACTGGTGTTGGCATTTTGAATCTACCAGGTATGACTTACGTTTTTTCAGTATAAGTTTTCCCATTCAGAAAGTGTTCTACATAATGACAGAACATGAGTATGGTTGGTCTGCTCTCTCTGGCAGACTATGGACTCTCCACCAAGGACTGTGTCTTACTCAGTTCTGTGTCCCCAGATGCTAATCTAGCACCTGGAAAAAAGGAAGAACTCAGGTGTACTCCTGAATAAATGAATGAGTGAATGAATGAACATATTCCCATTCATTCCCACAGAGGAGATGGCCCTGGTGGCCGGGAAATTGCTATCACAAAGATCTGGGACTGGGCTGCCTCCCAAAGTAATAGATACAAGATAAGAGCTCCCAGAATAAAAACTGGAATTGTAAACTGGGAAGGGAATAGATTAAAATACATATGTAATTTAAAAATATGAACATATGCAGTATTTAATTAAGATCAACAATAAGCAAATGAGAAGCTGCGTCTATGTTGACATTTTGGTTCTTACCATAATTTTTGATTAACTTCTATTTCCTCATTATGCCTCCTGACATATTAAAAGGGTTTTTCAAAAGGAAAGAAATTCTGAGAGTTGGCCTTGCAAGTGAAACAATAAACACAAACACAATTTTCCACTTTATTATATTTAAATGGTATCATTTTTACTCTACTTCAAAGATAAATCAGATGCCATTAATTAAGTACTTTATCATGGAATGAATGACCAAGAGCAGGATCAACACACGCTCATCCCCTACACTGTTGGCCACTAATGAATCTTTCCCTCTGATTGACATTAGTGACCATAGCAAACACGAGCCATATTTCACTAAGGCCTAGAGGCCAAAAAGTAATTGTACTCTGGACTGTTGGTTAGAGGATATGCATAATCATCTTTTTCTGTATCATTTAAAGTCTTTTCTGGATTAGGCTTTTTTTTTTCATCTCTTAAATAGTAATGAATGTAATTCAGCGTTACGGGAACAAGGAGTTGGTCATTTAACAAAAGTTGCTGTGGAACCGGTCACATGCCAGGCAATCTGCTTGCTGCTGGGGAAGCGAAACTGGACAAACTCTGACCTCATGGTGCTCACAGGCCTGTAAACCAGAGCAAAACAACTTTGTTTAACATTTAAAAAGGGAATAACAAAATGCTGGGAGGGGCAGAGGAGGGAGGGATTGGCCTCCTTCATACAAGTTGTTGTTTTGTTGTTTTTCTCATTTCAACCTGATATTGATGGAGTCTTATCTAATTCCCCATAGCCAGAGAGATCTTTCTTAAGTGAAACTGGGGATCGTGTTGCTGTTCTTTTAAAATGCTTCAAAGTGTAACGTCCATAGCCCTGTATGGACTCTTAGCTTGAGGGACCATGTGGAGACTGGGTTTGTTTTGCTCACCTCTCAATACTTGATGCTAATCACCCGGTTTCAAGCCAAGTAGGGACTTATGTCTATTTGTTGAATAAATGAATGCAGCAGACAGCTAGGGACATAAACACATGCCCATAAAGATTTAAGATGTTCTCTTCCTTCTCTTTCTCAGTCAGTGTCCCCTGCTGGTTGTGGTTTATAGAAGTTCTACATGCAGAGCAGCATGGAGATTGAGAGCAGGACCTTTAGACCCCATGAGATCTGGGTTTGAGTCCTGCTTGCCCTTTTCCTAACTGTATGACTTTGAGTGAGTTATTTAACCTCTCTCAACTTTAGTTTCCTCATCTATAAAACAATAATGATAATAATTAATAATAATGTCTGATTAAAGGGATAGCTATGAGGATTTTATGTTTATGCATATTACACATGTATGTATAAGTCATGTATTAAGTGTTCAGCAAATGTGGGCATTGTTTTTTAAATTCTTCTCCAAGTTAAAAACAAATGTCAAAGCTTTACCATTGGTCAAAACTGTGGGGGCTCTCCCCTCTTTGGGACCAGCTTCTCCAGAGTGGGGAACTCATGTCTAAGAATTTCACAGAAATCGTTAGGCCCAGCCCTCTTCTCCCATCCCAAGGAGAATTCACTGTCTCTCACTTGGCCATTCAGCACATTCACCAAATTTGGCCCTAAATGACTCAGGATTATTTCCAAATTTCAGTAAAAAAGGCCCAAGACTTGCCCTCCCTGAGAATCAGTGCTGTGTCATTGACAACTTGGGTTGGGGGGCAAGAGGGATACTCTCCAGAAGAGAGCTCTCATCATTGGCTATAGGGGCTGCTTTTTAATTTGATCCTTTGCCTACTTTAGAAAAAGCTTGTTTGTTATTCTTGGTAGCTTAAAAAATTTTGTCTCTTTGGTTTTCTAATAAATTTCTGCAAGGAAAAAAAAAGTGATAGCTGTGAAAGATGCTGGAATGGTGAAAACACAGAAAAGACACCCTTTTGTAAAGGTGACATTGCTATTTGCTATTTGCATTTCAGGACAGGTCTGAAGGAGTGGAGATACAAAGCACTAGGAGACAGAGCAAGGAATCTGCACATTTACCCTAGTTTGAAACAGAGTCACCACTGACCTGAAAAGTCTGTTTTTTTTTTAAGTTTTGAAGCAGCCCTGCAATTAGATATGGTCTGTACATATGTGTGAGGCTGGAAAAGAAGCTGCAAGGGGGCTGGGAAGCCAGAAAGCCCTAGCCCTATGTCTGCCCTCCTGTGGTACTATCTTTGAACACATGAGTTCCCCCTTTTGTGTGTCAGTTGAATTATATTTGTAAGGTAATGAGGTCCTTCATACCCATCCTTTTCTCTACCAAGGACCCTCTTTTCATTATTTTCCCCACAGGACCCCATTTCTTGTAAGACTTTGCCTACTAAACAAACAAGATTAGGGAGCTTATTAATAATGAGCTTGTGCAAGGGGTACTGGAGGCGGGCAAATTATCCGGGAAGCAAATGAGCCTTTGGAGGGCTATTCTGTCCCAACAGCAGATATAATCCCAATAATAATTCCAGTTGTGTTAACTGCCATCATTTATTAGGAACTTACTTTATGCCAGACTCTCTAAACTCATTGTCTGATTTAACCCATTCCACTGTGGGAGGAAGGGACCTTTATTTCTCTGTCATACAGATGAGGAAACAGAGGCAGGGAAGGTGCAGTAGCTTGTCTGAGGTTACACAGCCACAAGGGTCAGAAGGGCGCTCAACTCCAGTCTGTGTGGCTCCACAGTGCAAGCTCTGAACCACTAGACTCAACTTCCACTTAGTTTCAATAGAATAGTGGTGCTTGTGTAGGACTCAGGTTCCCAAAACAAGAAGATGTGGAAAGCTGCACAGAATGATCACTGTCCCTGAAGGTCTCCTGAAGCCACAAGTGTGGCATGATGCTCTCGCTACAACTGGGGCCAAATGAAGAAGTAGCATCATGAACCCACCGCAGGTCCATTCTGGGCACACCCTGTTGGCAGGAGGGCAGGCACAATCCCTGTCCCTTTAAGCATCTTTGTATTGTATATTATTTTTCCTTTCCACTTTCTCTCTTCCCCCCCCTTTTCTTTATTGAATGGTTTTAATTGAAATTGCCTATATTAGTTTCTTATCGCTGCTATAACATTACTGCAAAGTTAGTGGTTTAAGACAACACAAATTTATTATCTTACAGTTTTGAGCTCAGATATCTGCAATGGGTCTCACTGAGCTAAAATCAAGATGTTGGCAGGGCTGTGTTATACCTGAAGGCACCAGCTCTAGAGGCTGCTCGCACTTGTTGGCTCATGGCCCCCCCCCACCTTTGAGACCAGCAAACCACATCACTCAGACCTGGGCCCCTACCTCTCTGGGCTCCTTCCTTGACTCTCCTGACTCCTTCTTACACCTGTGCTTACGGCAGGCCCACCTGGACCACCAAGGATAATGCTCCCATCTCAACCTCTACTCTCTCTTTTGCTGTGTAAGATAACATATCCACAGGTCTGGGCCTTAAGGTGTGGACATCTTTGGGGAGCCTTTTTTGCCTACCACATTGCAAAATGAAATGCACACACATTGGGGGATGCTGGGGGGCTTGGTTGGTCAAGCATCCAACTCTTGATTTCAGCTCAGTTCCTCATCTCAGGGTTATGGAATCAAGCCCCAGTCAGGATCTCAGCTCAATGAAGAGTCTGCCTGAGGTTTTCTCCTCTCCTTCTTCCTTTGCCCCTCCCCCCGCTCAAGTGCGCTCACCCTCTCTCTTTTTTTTTTTTTTTTCCCCTCTCTCTTTTTAAAATAAATCTTTGAAAAAAATATAACACGTGCCCACTGATATACCACCCAACATTGACTATCACCAACAATATGTTTTATATACACATTCTTTCTTTAAAAAATGAAATATTTGTGTGATTACATGCAAATCCTGCTGACCCATGAGCCATTTTTTTAAAAAAGATTTTACTTATTTATTTGAGAGGGTGAGGGAGAGAGAGAGTAGGGTGAGGGGTGGAAGGAGAAGCAGACTTTCCACTGAGCAAGGAACCCGATGCACCTGGGTGCATCTATCGGGGACTCCAGGATCATGACTTGAGCTCTATCCTGGGACTCCAGGATCATGACCTGAGCTGAAGGCAGATGCTTAACCGACTGAGCCATTCATGGGCCATTTTGATTCTAGCCTGCTCAATTTTGGGTTGTTGTGTCACAGAGGTTAAAAGGTGACTTTTCTTTTCTTTGTTTCTGCTGAAACTCTGTGAGAAAGTATGTCTTGTATTGCTAATTCCAAAGTGAAATGTAAGATCCATAGAGCTGAAGTATATCAGATGTGGTATTCATAGACCCCAGGGTTTAAAGAATCATAGTGGCCTAGGGAAAATTGGGGAGGATTTCTGGAGGGAGCCTTTAGTGAGCTTCGAGTCCCTGGTTTGCCCTTCTCTCCATGTGTCTAGGTGAGGGCTTCCATGTGGCCATCAAGAACTCCATATGTTTCTGTCGAGCATGGAGGACACTTTGCTCTGATGTCTAACTTACACCTTATAAATCTATAGGGCAAGCGATCATGGCTCACTGCACAGACCAGGGAGAAAAGGTTCTGGTGCTAGACCTGGGAGAGCCAGCTTTCCAGAATTTCTCAGCACCAGAAGTGGGTTATCTGAGAAAAAAGTAGGCCCAGGCAGGTCCACATGCTCACAATGAAGGGCACCTGAAGGGGCCAAGGAAAGGCAGGAAGAAGCTGAGGGTGATACCCAAGGACTGAGGAAGGGGTTACAAGTGATCATTCAGAGGAGGAGTCTTTGGTGGGTGAAGACAATCGCAGGTGACCCTCCCCTGGACTGTGGCCTCAGAAGCAGACCAGAGAGTGCCCCTTCACAGCCCATAGGGCACCATTCAGGCAAGAACTGCCTGCCCTTGGCTCTCCTTTCCTTGCTTCAACCCTGACAGCACCTGCCCACTACAGGGGGCCACCCTGAAGCAGGTCGGGGACAGGGAATGGAAGAAACTATCACTTTAAATGAACTTGGACATTATAACTGTTACATGGGCTCCTTGTAGTAATTAGTGAACTGAGCCTTTTTTTCATGACAGAAATGACAGGAGGCCCTTTGATTACCTACCCAGTGGTGGACCTTAGAGTTTTATGAGGGGAAAGGGTAACTGAAATACAGAGAAGGTTGAATAAAGCTAGTTCTGGATTACCCCACAGGCATCCTGTTCAAGGACATAATGCTAACGGCTATGCATTGTGAGTCTCGGAAAAAAAGCCTTCCTTCATCTCCGAGTTCTTGTGGGGTGCTCCACACCGGCTCCTCCGTGTATTTGCTCAGGACCCCCAGAAGTGATTTGGGTTTTCTTTCTTGTGGTGTCTGCAGCTTAAGCATTCTTCTGCTCTTTGTGTTTGGTCTTTGATCTCATTGCCTGTGCTTTCAATTCATCTGAAGGTTTTGCAAGATATGAGCATTAGATTGCAAAACAGGGGGTGGGGTGGGGTGGTGGGGCTTAGTCATGTCTTCCTGGCTGGATTCTGGTTGGGAATGCCTTGAAAGCGCTCATCATTCATGAGCTTGCAAAATGGAAGTGCCTGGGAACCCGCCGACAAGTTGTCCTGATTGCCTTTTCAAATAAGCCCAAGATGAGGGGGCCTTCATACTTGCTGGAAAATGAGAGTGTGCTCACTGTCTTCTCCAGGGACAAGGACTCTCTCTGAGGCACAGTGGATATGCCTTTGATTGGAGA
Organism: Vulpes vulpes; assembly: GCF_048418805.1. Classification (NCBI taxonomy): domain Eukaryota; kingdom Metazoa; phylum Chordata; class Mammalia; order Carnivora; family Canidae; genus Vulpes; species Vulpes vulpes. The sequence goes on from NC_132790.1 coordinate 30,582,005, forward strand.
GGTCAGGGAATCACTGATTGATTCCCTGAGAAGGCTCTGATGGTGTTGAGCCCAATCCTTGAAAGCATGAGGCCCAGCGAGGTTATGGTAAAGCCTGTCACCTTTCCTTCACTCTGCTTCCTTCAGTCATAGAACTGGAAGTAAACCTCCAGTGTATTTAAAACCATCCTTTTGTTAAGTGAGCAAGGAAACAGAGGTCCAGAGAGACAAGAGATTTCTTGGAACACCTGGGTGGTGCAGTTGGTTAAGTCTGACTCTTGATTTGGGCTCAGGTCATGATCTCAGGGTTGTGAGATGGAGAGCTGGGTGGGCATCAGGCTCCATGCTTGGTGTGGATTCTGCTTGAGATTCTTTTTCTCCCTCTCCCTCCGCACCACCCCCTCTCTAAAAAAAGAGAAGGACAAAAGATTTCCTGAGTGATTGGCAGGGTCTAGAAACCAGGGCTGCTGCTGATTCTCAGGACAGTGATCTTTCTACTCTCTTTTGTGCCAGGATGAAGCCACAGCCTTCTTCAGAGGAGGCCCAGGAGCTGTGGCTCCAGACATAAGTGAATTTTAATACTTTATGATTTTCGACTCCATTGCCTCCCATCTTGCCTATTTGGATTGTTTTACAGTGATAGATGCCTACAGGGGCAGCCTGACAGTAATCCTGTCCTCCACTGTGCAGTCAGCTGCTTTCCTTTCCCTCCCCCTCTCTCTTGTTCCCTCCCTTCCTTTACATTTGCTTTACAGTTGACACAAAACAAGCAACTCCATATATGGGAGGCAGGATAGGAGAGCGAGCTGTGTGGAATTCACATCAGTGCTGATACCCACATAATAGTAACAGCCAACAAAGACATAGCACTTGCCAGGTGGTGGGCACTGTTCTAAGAGCTTTACATATAGAAACTCACTTAATGTTCTAACAACTGTAGGAGTTGGGGATGGTTATTCTCTCCCTGCCACAAATGAGGGGCCTGGGGCTCAGAGAAATCTGTGCTAGGTTATTGAGACAGCCACTAGGGAGACAAAGACTAATACTTTGGGCTCCAGGAAATAATCCAGTCCAGTCCAGTCCAGTTCAGCCTGGGCCTGAGGACCTTGCCCTGGTGCCCAAGAATAGGACTATATCCATTTGGGAAGCATATATTTTGCTTGTTTAACAATCAGCCTTAACAGCGGAGAGCCTTGTTTTAATGCCAGTTTGCAAAACCACTTCCAAAGATTTCCTCAATCACCAAGAAATAACCTTCCGGCAAGGGACAGAAAGAGGTCTTGGCTTCCAGTTCTGATGCCATCCCCTCTGGAGGCTTTGGCAAGTTGCTTGTCCTCTCTGAATTTCAGTTTTCTCATTTGTGTACTGGAATCGATAATAATCTATTTCATAGGGCTGTTGTGACAATTTGATGACTTGAAATGTAAAACTGCCAACAGTGCCACTGGATACCCCAATATTCATGATGGAAGGGAACTTACTATCCATCTGTCTCTTCACCCAGTGTAGAAGCCTCCTCTCCAATCTCCCTGCCGAGCTGTGGGCATAGCCTACGCTCTTTACTTGGAATGATGGGGCACCATGCTTGGTGCTCAGGCTGAGAGTGGGCAACCACTGGTCCAGCGTGTTCAATTCATTTTCAAGGACATGCATGAATGAATACCCCCAGTGAGGGCAGGAGTATTAACGGTAGTGATGGTGACTATAATAACAGTGATGATACTTATCTTACTGAGTGACTGCTATGTGCTAGACACATATCGAATGCATTGTCTGTCTCATTTAGTCCTCATGACAGTCCATTAGGTAGGAACTAATTTATATCCATGTTTTTAAAGATTTTATTTATTTATTTGAGAGAGAGAGGGAGGGAGGGAGGGAGAGCACAAAGGGAGAGTGAGAGGGAGAAGCAAACTCCCTGCTGAACAGAGAGCCTGATATGGGACTCGATCCTAGGACCCCGAGATCATGTCCTGAGCCGAAGGCAAATGCTCAACCAACTGAGCCACCCAGGCGCCCCATGTCTGTTTTTTTTTCTTTAATATTTTATTTATTATTTATTCATGAGAGACACACAGAGAGGCAGAGACACAGAGGGAGAAACAGGCTCCGTGCAAGGAGCCCGACGTGGGACTCGAACCTGGGAATCTGGGATCACACTCTGAGCCAAAGTCACGCGCTCAACCGCTGAGCCACTCAGGAGTCCCTGCTTTTTTTTTTTTTTTTTTTTTTTAAGATTTATTTGTTTTAGAGAGAGAGAGAGAGAAAGCAGGGGTAGGGGCAGAGAGAATCTCAAACAGACCTTGTGTAAAGTGTGGAGCTCGACACGGGGCTCGATCCCACAACCCTGAGGTCATGACCTGCGCTGCAACCAAGAGTTGAATGCTCAATGACTGCACCACTCAGGCACCCCTATGCCTACTTTTAAGATGAGGAAACTGAAGCTCAGAAAGGTTAGTAAGTGTGCTCAAAACCCCAAAGTCGATATGTAGTATAGAAATAGGATTAAAACCGAGATTTACTGATTTGAGAGCTTATAACTTCAGTCCTTGAGATTTTAAATTACCCACAGACAGAGACCAGACGGTCATTAGGATGATACCCCAGGGGAGCGGGTCTCACCATGGTGAACTAGAGCTCTTGCCCCATTGAAATGAGATGAGTCTTGTCAACTTCAGCTCATGCTACGGAGGTCAGTGGGAAGAATGCAGATGAAGAGTTGCAAAATTGTCTCTGTTTGGTAACAAACTCCAAGAATTTAGGTATTTTAATGTATTGTATCATGGTTTTAAAATGTTACCTCCAAATTTTTGACATCCCTTATGACTTAGATCTAACTTCTAAATTCCATCACTGCCCTTTAAATGTATATTGAAACCTGTCTCCTGAAGGCTATTATTCTGTCCCTTTCTCTCCTATGCAAGTTCTAATATTGCGGTGGAAGTGACAGAGAGGGGCTTATTGCCCGGATAACCCTGCATCCACTCTTAAGTGTCTGTTCTGTGAACCCTGGTCCTGAATACTGGGACTTTAACCATTAGTTAGGACTGGCTGAGGGAGAGCCCCACTGCTGTGGTTGAGGATGGGGGAAGGGCAGGGGCATGTGTGTGTGCATGCGTGTGCATGTGTGTGTGCATGCGTGTGCATGTGTGCGTGTGTGTGTGTGTGTGTGAGAGAGAGAGAGAGAGAGAGAGAGAGAGAGAAAGAGATGTTGAGGTGGGGATTGGGAAGTTGGAAGGGTGTGGCCAGTACAAGGGAGCAGCTCTTCAACTGCAGACAAAGGTGGGAGGAAAGGTAGGGAAGCCTAGTGGATCACCACCCGGCCCTCTCCCACAGGCACCAGGGACCCCGCCCCTCTCCCTGCTGTAGCCCTGCCTACCCCAGAGAGCAATCTAACCCTTTCTCCAAAATCTCTAGGCAAAATAGATTTCACAATCTCCCGGAGGAGTACCATCTCCTGGGCCGTGGCCCAGCTTCCAGGCTCTTTCCCAATCCTGCTTGCTGAGCAGTTTAACCTTGAGACCCCTCCTGGACTAATTAAAAAACTGCAAATGTGTAATTTATGGATTGACTTAAATCACCCCTTTGTCCACAAGAAGGATCTGAAGGATCTAAAAAATGCACAGCAAGGACTGTATCCTGAAGAGCCTCCACACGCTTTCATCATTTAACCCCTACATCTTTGGTTTCATTACACAGAGCCTGGGGGCCAGTTGACTGGCCCAGTGCACTTAGTGAGCAAATGCCAGAGCTGGAAATTCCAAACTGGCCTCTTGATTTTGATACTAATGCATTGTTTCTTGTGGTATTCCACTCTTCCGGAGCAAGGAAGCTTCATTCCAAAAAAACAAAAAGCCCAAAAAACAACAAAAAACACGAGGGGACAGCGGCTCTGCCCCCTGTCCCCCGCAGCAAAATCAGGAGCATCACAGGGCATCAGGAATAAAAAGCAACCCCAACAGCCCGCTTCACATCCCCTGTTCAGGAACTTCTGCTGCTGCTCTCTAACAGCAGGAATTATTATCTGCAGAACACCACTGAGGATATGTTCATACCTCCCACAAACGTTTAATCCTTGGTCCCAAGTCTCACAAACATTAGATCATAGACAATCCTGGCCCACCAAGATGGCCTGTTGCATCACCTGATTTTAGAGTTTCTTAGTTTATGTTTAATATAATCCTCCCCCCATAATTGAAGAGAAGATGGATATTTGGTACGCTTTTAAGATATCAATATAAAGGTTTTTTTTTTTTTAACTTATGTTTCATTTTGCTTCAACTTTTCTGGGTATCTGCAGAGAAAGTTTCCCTTTTCTTTTCAACTTAAAAAAATGAATATAAATATCACTGGTATTGTGTTTTCATGATACTTTCAAAATTCCTAGGGATTCTTTTAAAAATTTTTTAAAAGGTTTTATTTATTTATTTGACAGAAGGAGAGAGATAGAGCATAAACAGGGGGAGTGTCAGGCAGAGGGAGAAGCAGGCTACCAGCTGAGCAGGGAGCCTGATGCAGGACTTGATCCCAGGACCCTGAGATCGTGGCCTGAGCCAAAGGCAGATGCTTGACTGACTGAGCCACCCAGGCACCCATTCCTGGGGATTCTTATAAACCCATGTTACAGTACAGCTATCTTGAGGCAAGGTGTGTAAAGAGATGCTGGCACATGGTTGCTTACATATCGATCTTTAACAAGACTTTAAAAAATATGTGTAAATCATATGTGATACCTCAGATGGAATTCTCAAGTAATGTTTGACTGGTAGAAACACTGGGATCCTACAGATGTCACGAAACCTTAAAATTTCATTTTAAATTGTTCCTATTTTACAGCTGTGCAAACAGTCCTATCAAAACCAAATGATTTGCTTTAGGCTACACAACAAGCTATCTTGACAAAAGCTGCCCTGAAATGTGCAGTCAGGCTAGAGGAGGTTTGAGGGCCGCTACCCTGGATAGGGATAGAGAGCTTTCCTTTCAGACCACTGTTATGTATCTCTAGCAATTTCCATTCTTGAAGAGTAAGGGTCTTTTGTTAGGTAATCTTATTTGGGGGGGGGGGTAATATTGGGATGGGTCTAAATCTCAGCATTTTTGGAACTTGATTAAAGGCTATCAGGTCTCCTTCAAAATTTTCTTCAGAAGGACATATGTCCCTTGTGCAAATAAGACTCTGTCTCTCCTCTGAGTTCACTGGTAAAAATATCTCATGGGGCAATCACTGACACTCTAGTGTGTTTTCTCTCTAAAGAGATAGCTCTTTGAGATTAAAACTTTGGAAAGAGGTAGAGGTGGAAGATGGAGGAAAGCAAGCAGATGAGTTCTCTCATCTCTGTGCTATGAAATTGTTTATCTTTTAAGATCCCACTTAAATGTTCTTTTCTTCCAGAAAGCCTTCCTTGATCTCTCTGCCTGTTCCTTTCTCCCTTCTCACTGCTTCAGTAAATAATAGCTTTTCTCATGTTTTAGCCCCCTACCTCTCATAATCTCTTCCATACATGTACTCATTTGTGTGTTCATCTTGTATTCCCCTCTGAAGTAGGAGTTCTTGAGGGCAGAGGACACTTTTAATTCCTTCCCCCCATGTACTGTCCAACTTTGAGAAGGTAAGGTCATCTTCTGATATCTTAAAAACCTGAAATTACTTAGAAGTCAGATGCATTGTGGCTAAGTCCTGTTTTGCATGAGCTTTCCTAGCTTCTCAGACATCCTTCTAGAGCAAAGTTCACACCATTTGGAAGAGAGCCTTCCGTCTCCTTACCACGCTCACATTCTAGTGTAGAACCAATGGTTCCCACCCAGGGTACGCTGCCTGCCAGCCTGCTCTGGTTTTAGATTATGCAAGGTGGACTCCCAGCTATGGCACTTCCTAGCTTTATGACCTTGAGCAAGTCGCATCATCTCTCTCTTGTTTTGTCTTTTATAAAATAGGCATAATACTTGCCTCTTACTGCTGTTTGTCTGAGGATTGTAGATATTACGCCTGTAGTACTTAACACAATGCTTTGCACATAGTAATCTCAATAAGTAGTAGCAATTCATTTTTTTCAATGAGATATAGAACAAAAAATGCTTAAGACAGTGTCTCGCATATAGTTAAGGACTGTAAGGGCTTGTGTAAGCTGTCATTTTTATTCTTGTTTCAGGAAAGCAATAAAATGTAGTTATAAAGAGCAGGAGCTTTGGAATCTGCTTTGGGTGAAATCCCTGCTCTGCTAATTGCTAGCTAACGCATCTCAGAAAAATTACTTAACGCTTCTGAGATCAGTTCCCTCATCCCTAAAATGGGGGATAATGCTACCTTACAGAATTGCTGCTATGATTTAAGAAAAAAAAAAAATCCCAGAACTTGTAACAGATTGTATTTGTCAAAGACGGCCACAATGATACCTCTCTTCTAGAATCTTGCCAGCTGCCCCTCCATCCCTGTACCCCTAGTTCTAGCTGGAGTCTAATTTCCCCTTCTTTGAATCTGGGTGGGCTTCAGGGTTGCTTGTCATCCATTGGATGGAGCAGTGGTATTACGAGGCAAGCTCCTGGGTTAGGCTCTAAAATGCCATGCTCGGTCCACCTTGTTAGTTGGCACCTGCCTCTGGATCCCCAGGCTGCCCCTTAAGACGTCCACCATGAGATGGAAAAGTACAGGCCACATGTCAGTGTCCTGCCAATGGTCCCAGCTGAGGCCCCACTCAACAGCCGGTACCAACTGCAAGGGTACGGAAAGGAAGATGCTTCCACATGATTCTAGCCTTTGAGCCTTTCCAGGGGAGGACCCCAGACACCGGGACCGTGGAGTGGAGACCAGCTCTTTCCGTTTGGCCCACCCTGTCTGAGCGGTGAATTTTGGGGCAATCTGTTGCACGGCAATAGTCGCAGGAACCGGATTCTAATACTACGCCAGTACATAGTACAGGAGAGGGCGGAGCAAGGAGGGGCTGGGAGAGCAACGGCGGGAACTACGCCTGCGGGCCTGCAGCGGGGACCTGGCCACCCCGGGCCGCGGGGCGCCCACCCGCCCGGCCGCTCCTCCTCCGAGGGCTCTGCCCCGCCCACCGCCCGCTCAGCCAATGAGATCGCAGCCTCCGCTCCGCCGGCTCCGAGGTCGTGGGGCCGCGAGCGGAGGCGGCGGCGGCGGCGGCGGCGGCCCGGGTCCTCGCGCGCCTGCGCACGGCTGCCCCCCCCCCCCCCCCGCCCGGGCTCGCGCGCCTGTGAGCGGGGGGCAGCGTCCTGGGGCCGCTGTGCGCCGCGCTCGCCTGCACCGAGGGCAGCTGCTTTGTTGCGGCTAAGCCGAGCCCGTGAGCCCTTGGAAGTGGTCTAAGCTTAACTCGGGAGGGAAGGACAATTTACATTGTGGGGGCTGGAGACTAAGAGGTCCCAGCCGCTCTCCTGAAAATAAACGCTTCCCATCTCGCGCCGTCGCCTCCTGCCCCCGGGCGTTGTCCCTTCTCCTCTGGCCCCGGAGCCGGCGTTTCCCTTCCTGTGCTCCCGTCACCTGCTCTCTGCGGGCTCCCTTTCCTTCCCGCCCTCCTGCAAACCCCGCCCTCCTGGGGCTCCCCCAGTCCTCCCCTGTCTCTCCACTTGCATCTCTTGATTTTTCCCTCTCTGCTTGCCCCACCCCCCGCCCCGATGTTTGATGTCTGGGGCCTTTCAGCATCTGCCCCGAGCGGGCTGCCTCAGGCCGCAGCAGGGCGGCCTCCCAGGGGCTGGAGTCCTGGAGCCGCGGTCAGCGGTGCCGCGTTCCGAGCATCCTGGTGCAGAGCATCCTGGTGCAGGGCATCCTGGTGCAGAGCATCCTGGTGCAGAGCATCCTGGTGCAGAGCATCCTGGTGCAGGGCATCCTGGTGCAGGGCATCCTGGTGCAGAGCATCCTGGTGCAGGGCATCCTGGTGCAGGGCATCCTGGTGCAGAGCATCCTGGTGCAGAGCATCCTGGTGCAGGGCATCCTGGTGCAGGACGTGGCCAGCGCTGTGCGCTTCACGTCTGCGGACCCCCTCTTCCCCTGTCAGCAGAGGGCCCGTGGAAGCGGCGTGGCGGGGTTGAGGGCCCACCCATCAGGGCGCCCTGCCATATCCACCAGGCTGTCCTTGAGGGGACAGTGGCCGAGCAGTGAACACGGGAGACGCAGCAGGCTGACGAGGCCTCCCTCCGAAGGCTGCAGAAAGAGACCCCCGCTGGGAGGAGCGACCTCTGGCTCTCCAGCTCTGTGATCTCAGGATAGTCACTTTACCTCTCTGAGCTAGTTTCTCACCCATAAAATGGAATAATGACAGTCATCTTGCCTTCCCCAGGGAGCCGTTACGAGGCTCACATGAGCTAATGAATGAGAAAGCATTTTGTAAAGTATAAAGTGCTCTACAAATTTAAATGCTTTTTATTATTGTTGTTATCATGATCATAATTTTTATGTCCCACTAATGCTCATCTTACAACTCATCAGCATTAAGAAGAATAAGCTCTAAGTGGAATGAAATCTTGTTTCTCCCTTGTGCCTGAATTTAAGGTGTACTTGTGGGAAATAAATATTAGTGTTTCAAGAGGCCTTTATCAAGCCCCCTGCTCCCGCTTCTTAAAGCCTGGCTGATGCTCCCCTACAAATGAGGCTGGGAAAGCTAGAGTTGGCTCTACAGGGCACTGGATCCTTTTGTTCCAGCCTTGCTCCATGCATCCTGCCCCCTTCCTGTCGTGGAAGCGTAGTGCCTGTCTTTGCTCTTGAGACGATGCAGCTTCTCTGAGGGCAGCCCAGGGTGCGTCAGGACGCGGCCAGCCTCCTGCTCAGGTAGCCTCCTCCTTCCCGGCAAACCGGGCCTAGCCTCCACCACCCTTAGCCTCAGTCTCTTGGGCTCCTCCTTGTGGCAGGTCCTGGCCAGGCCCACTTCACTGACCTTCCAGGAAGTCCTACACCCAGGAAGCAATCAATTGCCATTTAGGGAACGGACTCTTCTGACCTGCAGGGTTCTCCATCCTCGCAGGCTGCCAAGACCACTGACCACAGGTACTTGTGGGAGGGGTAAGGGCGGCTCCAGGGAGCAGTCATCCCACCACCTGTGCTCGGCTTGGCAGCAGTTTTGTTACTAAAACCAGTCCCCATAACCTTGTTCCTGAGTCAGCCTTCTCACCAGTCCTCCTGGATTAGACCTATAGCTCTTGGTTGTTGAGGAGGAGTTTAAAAGGGGAACCAGAAAAAGGCAAGAGGCAGGAGGTGCATTAGCAGAGAGTTTGGCTCCATGCAATTCTTGGGTCTCATTCCAAGGGCTGGGGCCAGCTCATCCAGCCTCAGGCTGAATCTGACCTGACACCCCATTCTTGGTGTGGTGCATTGTCCATTCTTGCTTCTCCCTAGGTCTTTCTTCTCTCTGAATCCTGGGGTAGCCTTCCACTTGGTCTCTCAATCCTAACCCCACTTTGGCTCCTATACCTAAGACACGAAGAGCTATCGTTGTACCTTACAGATGAGGAAACTGAGGTCCAGGAAGTAAAATGACTTGTCTGAGGTCTGAGGCCTCTTGGAGTGGTGGACCCAGAAGGCAGACTACAGCAGAAGCTCATTCCATTACAATATTTTGCCTCCTCTTTGATTTTACAGAAGTGATTAAGGCCTGGCCTCTGCCCTCAAGGGATTAGGGCCTAGTGGAACAGAAGGGCACACAAACAAATACCTACCCCAAGTCAAGGCAATAGTCAGATAATGAAGATATTTACACATAGCTCTGAAAATACAGAGGAGCTCATTATCAATTTTGCCTGCCAAGCTGGTGATGGTGGTGATGACGGTGGTAGTGGTGGTAAAGGTGGTGGTGACAGTGGTGGTGGTGATCATGGCGATGATAGTGGTAGTGGTGATGATAGTGGTAGTGATGGTAAAGGTGCTGGTGATGGTGGTGGTGGTGATGGTGGTGATGGTGTTAGTGGTAGTAGTGATGATAGTGGTAGCGGTGGTAAAAGTGGTGGTGATGTTGATGGTGATGGTTGGTGGTGGTGTGTGTGTGGTATAATTTTTAGAAGAGGCTGTCTTGAAGCAAACTTGCCAGCGTTTCTCAAAGGTCAGAAACTCCAGAGAGCAAATACCAAATTTGTGCACCCTCACTCCTAGAACCCAGACCATGGCAGGCCCGGCTAGGCAAGCTTCTCTGGTGAACCTAGATATGTCTTCAGAATATTCTGCAAGAAAGTATCCAGCAGCTAAGTCTATTGGTTAGGACAGCAGGAAAGAGAGCATTTTTGGTATCCCCGAGTCTTAGATGAAAACTCCTGTTCTCTAGAAGAGGACACAGGCCCAGAAGGGGGCGTGACTTCTTTATAACACTGTGGAACAAAGCACTGACATTCTCCCAGGATCTGCTTCTCTGAGCGATTTTCTTAATTTTCTGCATTAAGGAACTGACATTCATTGACTTCTTGCTATGACACAGTTTTTGTGACATGAACAGGGGACATTACCTATGCTACCTTTCATTCTCATGCATACCTGTGAGGTGGTCATGATTATTGCCATTTTCCAGAAGGCAAAATCGAGTCTTGGGAATGTGAATAACTTACTCAAGATCACACAGCCAGGAGGCAGTGGAAACAACGTCTGTGTTCAGGTCATTCATACTCCAAAGCCTAATTACTTTTTTTTCCCTCTAAATGTATGACAAAATGTTAAAAATTTTAAAAAGGTTTAAGATGAATAGAAAGCATACCCCTGTCCCTATTCCCCAGTTAGGTCGTGAAACAAAGTCTGTTTTATTTTTGCAGAACACCATACTGCCCTTTATAACACATTCAAAAAAAGGGATTTAATAAAGTAATTGAGCAATGTTGAACATTTCTCAATGAAGGCTGCTTTAAGTGGAGTTTTCAAATGAATTTTCTTTATAAATTGAAATCATGTCTTTGGATATTTCAGAGATTGCAGCAAGGGAAGCCTGCAATTCACAGACCCACTCATCTGAGGAGTCATTTCATGCCACGGACATAGATCTCGATTTCTCTCTTTACCTTTAATCAGTTTTAACAAGCCAGATGGTCATTGCAAATGGGTCCTCTAGCCTCTCCCTTTTCTGCCTCTGCTGCTCTCGGGGATTTATTTAAATTTGGCAACAATTTTATACTTTCCTATTCTCTGTCATTCCCTGCCACTATTCGGGTCACTCCATAATACTCATAACTACATCTTCTCTAGCTCTCTGGTTGGAATTAACTTTTCCTTTTAGACTCTACACTCTCCCTCAGCACACAGTAACCCTAGTAACGCATACATGTGCCTTGTGTTAGTTATTTATGCATGTATTTTCCCTATTAGACCCAGTCTTCTCATCTATAATCTATGTAACAGTAATTATCATAACGGCTAATGCTTTACTGTTTCTAAGTACTTTTCCTAGTCATAACATTATTTAATACCTTCAGTATCTCAAGGTAAGTCTTTTTTTATTGTATTTAATTTTACAAATGTGGCCACGGAGCCTCAGAGAGGTTTTGCATTTTGCCCAAAGCCACACAGCTAGCTAGTTGCAAATTTAGTACTCTTACCCTATAATTAGAATACAGAGTTGTCTATAAATAATTTTGAGATACTGAGATTAGGGAGTAGCTGGGTGGCTCAGTCACTTAAATGTCTGCTTTTGGCTCAGGTCATGATCTCAGGGTCCTGAGATCGAGCCCCATGTGGGGCTCCCTGCTCAGCAGCTCCCTCTCCCTCTATCTGCCACTCTCCCTGCTTGTACTCTCTCTGTCAAATAAATAAATGAAATATTTTAAAAAATATTGATATTGGTTATAGCTTTATTAAAAAAAACCCACCCATTAATTTCTTTATTCTGGAAATATTTATTGGTCACTTATTATGTGCCAGGAATTATGCTAGGTTCTGGGAAAACAGTAGTGAATCAGACAATGAAAGCCCCTTTTTCACTGGACTTAGGGCAAAGTGGGGAGGTAGAAAACGAGTAAATAAATACATAAGCAGGAGATGGTAAGCTGAATAAAGATGTACACCCCCGCCTCTTGCCTCTCTGTGGTGTCTGCATCCAAATCTTCCCAAACCTGTGAGGCTTCTGCCACTTAACATGATAAAAGGGACTTTGCAGAGGTGATAAGGTTAAGGATTTTGAGATAGGGAGATGTACCTGGCTTATCTAGGTTGTTCCAATGTAATGATAAATGCTCTTGGAAAAAGGAGCCTGTAAGACCAGAATCAGAGAAGAAAAGGTGACAGGGAAGACAGAGATGGAGCTTGTGTGATTGAAGGTGGAAGGGACCACAAGCCAGGGCCTGGAGGACAGTTCTAGAAGCTGGGATAGGGATTCTCCCTCAGAGCTTCCAGAAGGATTATGTTCCTGCTCACCCACTTTAGGCTTCTGACTTCCAGACCTATAAAAGAATAAATCTGTGCTGCTTTAAGCCACTACAATTTCGGTGATGTTTACAACGGCAGTAGGAAGCTAATACAGGAGGTGATTAGAGATTATGATCAAAACTGCAGAAAAGAAACATTTTGATGACATAAATACTAGGGAAGGACTCTCTGAGGAGAGGATGAGTGTGAACCATCCCAAGGAAGAGCATCCTGGGCAGAGGAACAGTGAGTGTAAAGGCCCAGAGGAGACAATGTGCTGAGAAATGAAGACTGGGCCAGTGTGGCTAGATTTAGTGAAATGCAGGTGGAGAGTAAGATCAGAGTTGGAGCATATCAGGCCTTTTAGGTCAAGGCAAGGAATTTGGATTTTTAACTAAAAGAAATGGGAAGGTCTTGAAGAATTTTAAGCAAGGGACAGGTAAATTGCCATTGCATTGTCTAAAGTTCCCAGCAGGATGAGGGCCCTTCCTTGGGGTGTAGGGAAAACTTTATACCCAATGAAGACCAACCTACCTTCCAAAGTAGCCTTCTTGTGCTCTACCAGGTTCTTAGAACACGCCCAGTTTTGATTAAGAAGCATGAGGCTTTCTTTCTGCCAACCTGACACTTCGTTCTGTAAGGGCAGGTGCCCCCAGTGTGAACTGGGATGTCACTGTAGCCTTGAGTGTGATTTATTGCAGGGAGGGATGACGTGTGGCATGGAGGAGAACTCAATATTACTGAGCTTAGAAATGCCCCCGCCAAGGAGCAGAACTTGTCATTTGAAGTACTGTATAAATATTTTGCTTATTTTTTTGCTTCTATCCTTAGAATGTAAGCTCTATGAAGACAGAGACCACCTGTACTTTTATCCCTGTGTTTCCAGAGCTTGCACACAGTAGGTGCTCAACAGGCATATGTTGAAAACATGGATGACTGGAAGGAAGGGGCACCAATTACTTAGCTTACTTTTGGTAGGAAGCAGAAACATGAAGAAGACTAATAAGCAGTAAAATACAAACATTGAACAACCTCCAGTCAGTTTTGCTAAAATGCTTGTTTTGAAAATAGGAATTTGTTCTAACGCATTTTATAGTAGAGAACAACATGAGCATAATGCAACTTTCCCCAGTGAAAAACACTAAGTGAATGCCAAAAACCCATCTGGACAGAGCCACATAGGAGTAAGCCAAATGCATACACATGCATACGTGTCAAACACCCACCAGCTCCCTTAGTTCACTGCCTGTGGTGTGAGCCACACCCATCCACATCTGGGTCCTCACTCTCTGTCCAATTTCACATAATTCTCCTTCACAACAACTCATGGTTCCGATGTCCACTTCCACAAGCAAACAGCTGGTCTTTTTCAAAGTAAAGTACCATGTTTACTGTAGGATTTTTGCATTTAACCACTGGGTATATTTAAAACTATGCTACTATTTTTATTAGGTTCCCATCTTAAAACAAAACAAAACAAAACAAAACAAAACAAAACAAAACAAAACCAAACCAAAACCTGTGCCATTTTTGAGATTTTGGAATATGGTGCCCTTCACTCTATTTCCCTTGTAAACCCATGGTTTTTTTGTGCACCATTATGCACAGCACAGTGATTTGTAGAACACATATGTGGCATTATAGCAGAACTGACTGTACTTTCTTTTGTCTGTAACACCAGGCAGATATGAAAATACACACAATAAATAGCAAGAAATTGAAATCAAACCATTGAGCGCGAAGTAATGATTCATGATGTCCTTCTGGTGTATAGGACAATCCTCTTAGTATTCATTTATCCATTTTTTTTGCCCATCCTTCAACTCATTTATTTATTCTAAAAATATTTATCAAATGTCTACTGTGTGTCAAGTCTTGGGATAGACCCTGGTGATACAGCAGAGAACAAAAATAGAGTCTTAGAAAATCTTAGGGTTGGGAGAAAATAATAGTAATAATATACAAGCAAAAAGCAATGATAGTTGCAATGTACTGAATGTTTATGTTTCACCTCCCAAATTCATATTTTGAAATCCTTTCCCTCAGTCGGATGCTACTGGGAGGTGGGGCCTTTAGAAGGTGATTGGGTCATGAGCTGAAGCCCTCATGAGTGGGATTCGTGTCCTTACAAAAGAGACTCCAGAGAGCTTCATGTTCCCTTCAGTCATGTGAGGACACGAAGAGAAGACGGATGGCTATAAACTGAGAGGTAGGCTTTTAGCAGAAATGGAGTCTGTCTGCACCTTATTCTAGCCTCCAGAACTGGAGAAATCAGCTTCTGTTGTTTCTAAGCCACTAGGTCTTTAGTACTTTGTTATAGGCACCTGAGCTCATAATCTGAGCAATAATCTGTACTTTAGTCTTACTATCTTCCAGCCGGTATAATCAGCATTTTTAGACATCACTTTATTCAATCCTTTCAATATGTGGTGGTTATTGGGAGGTATTACCAATAGGTGGGGTAGGCATTAGTATTCTCCCCATTTTCCAGTTGAGGATACTGAGGCTTAGGAAGGAGTGATGGGGCCCGCATTCACACTCAGATAGTCTGACTTCAGAGCTGGTGCTCTTGAAGGATACTGTTGACATCTGTCTCCTCTGCCTCTGCCTGAATATCTCCAGTGGTAGGGAGCACACCGCCTCTCTAAGCAGCCTGTTCCATCTGTGGCATTGTATCAGAGGGGTGAAGTGGGGTGAAGAAACATATTTTAACAACTGGCACTGGAGTTCATTGTAGGGGGAGAACTGAATTTAAGAAAATACATTGGGAGGCCACTTCCTTTGGGGGTGCAGAGGAAGATCAGGGGCAGGCTGAAAGGACATCAAGTTATATTGCTTTGCATAAGATTTTAGGAGAAAATTGTGGAGTGAGGCAGAGGAGAGGAGGGTGAGGAAGAGACAGGAGCATCTATGCCAGCTGGCAGAGGACTGTTGCCCACGGGGAGCAGTGGCCAGTGAGGAGGTCCTGCAGGTGGGGTGGCTACAGGGTTTTAAAGACAGAGGAGGCAAATGTTCCTTTGCTGTGATGTCAACCCTTGCCATCTCCCAGACTTCCATAAAGTCTATGGCATACCTGTGAGAAGATCAAAGCTGAAGGGTCGTGCCCTGGATTGGACTGGAATGAAGCATGCCTGGCTAGGAAAGGCCCCCAGGAAGCTATGGCCAGTCACTCCTGGTCTTCCGTGGTCAGCTGAGCGATGTGAGAGCCATTGTTGCAAATGGAAGAAATCAGAACTGGCTGTGCAGTGAAAAACCCAAGCTCCAGGGAATTTGCAGATGTCTGAAGAGGGCCCATGTGTAGATCAGGGGCTTACAGCCCCCCCCCCCCTTTTTTTTACAGGTCCCTTTTTAGGTAATTTTTAAAGGACTAGGAAACCTCAGATGGCTTTGGGTTATATTTGTTAGGATCAAGGGATCTCAAGTAGGGAAACTCTGGTTTGAATCCCAGTTTGGCCATTTAATAGGTGACCTTGGGCAATGTACTTAGCATGCCCCCATCAGCTTTCTTCATCCACAGCTTGAAGATGACCTTTCCCATTTGTGGGGTTATTCTGAGAAGCGGACGTATGTAAAATGTTTAGCACAATGCCTGTCATAACAATCCATCTGCCCATGGCTGCTGTTATAACTAACTCCAGTAGCGTAGTGTCAACAGCATAAGCTTTCTGCTTGGGGGGATCAGGGAGCAAGACCCACTTCTGTGGCTTTCTAACTCTGGGTGCCTGGGTATGTGACTGCACTCTGGCTCTCAGTAAAGTGGGGAAATAAAACCAACCTGTCAGGACTCTGAGGATGAAGTGAGAGAACAGAATATGCTTAAAACTCTGCTGGGTATACATAGACGCCCAATGATAGGGGCCAAGGCTGATCCACAGAGCGCCTTTTGTGAAGTAGGTCTTCAGAAGCGCATCCCTTTGTTTGGGCAACACAGCGCATACTAAATTCAGCCCCACTAACCACCCTGGCCCCGGGGCCTTTGTGCAGTGTGCAACTGGCACAGGGGCCGGCATGCAGCCTGCCAGGGATGGGTGGCTCTTACAATTGTGCTAATTCATATCCTTCTGCACATGACTTTCCCTCTTTGTTCTGGCTCATGACTAGTCCAGTTTGGAAGAGAGCACCCAGGCCCCTTCATGATTTTCTCTGTCTTGGCTCCAGCTGCCCTCCTCTTCTGAGATGGTTTCTCCATCCCACTCTCCTACTTCCCTTCCTCCTTCCCTTTTGTCCCCCCACCCCCACCCCCAACCTAGGATCCTGGCCACCCAGCCTGTGCAGCTGGCTTGGAGACCACTCAGATGGGACGCTGGATCCGTGGCCGCCTCTAGCCTCGCGGGCCCAGCCTGGGTTCTGGAACAGCCTCTGCCGAGATAATCTAGTGCTTTAATTGCCAACAGCAGTCAGAAGGAAGCTGCCGATCACTACCCACAAAGGGCGAGAATCCTCAGAGGGGAGCTGGGCTGGCTGCAGAGCCATAGAAGGCTATTTTTAGAGCCTGGCCACAGGGGTGCCAGGAGAAAATGCCAAGCCAGAAGGAAGCCTGCCTGAGGGCTGGGCTCTGAGGGGCCTGCCTGTAACTTCCAACCTCAGCCCCCTGAGCTTCTTCTTCCTCCTGGGGTGACAGATGCAGGCGGTGCTGGCGGTGGCAGCCATCCCTCTGCAGGAAGCCAAGCCTCTGGGAGGGACGAGGACCACTGGTGCCTGGGCCTGGTGTTTAAGCTGGGGGTTTAACTCACCAGCAATAGTTAGCGCCTGGGACTCAGCTCCCATGTTGCAGGCGAGGAACCAGGCCCTGGAGCGTGACTTCCTCGAGGCCATTCTGCAGCGAGTCCCGCTGCATCTGTGTCTGTGGGCGCTTCCTTACAGCACGTATGGGGCAGGGTGCTGACCCCCGCGGCCGGATTCCCTGCGTTTGCCTCCCTGCTGCTGGCTGCTCCTCCCAGAGGGACGAGCTACCTGCCCTCCTGAGGTCTGTTTCTCTGAGAAGAGGGCTAAGAAGAGCACTACCACGCAGAGAGATCTAGAAGAAGCACAGAAGGAGCCCGTCGTGGTGCTTGCACGTGGGAAGTACTTGGTAGATGCTAGCTGTGGGTGGCGACTGCCATTGCCAGGCCACGTGTCAAGAAGATGAGGATGTGCATGTGTGTGCATGCGTGCGTGCATGTGTAACGTGTTAGATGGGGAGGAAGAGGAAAAGTGCTGCTGCACAGGGCTCAGGTTAGTAAGGATTTAGCTCTCCTTTGCTCTCTCGTGGCTTCCACGGTGTTCCTGAGTCACATTTTGAGAGGAGTCCCACAGTTGTCCTGAGTGACCTTCTCTGAGGATGGATTGACTCCATCCTTCCTGTTCAGTGTGTGGCAGGGGTGGGGTGGGGTGTGTGTGTGGGGTGTGTCTGTGTGTGGGGGGGGCACTGGGAAGCCCACAGGTTTTCCTTTCATTGCTGGGTTTCCCAGAGTCAAGGCTGTGCTCCTATAGTCAGTCTGGCATTGAGGGTTTGACTCCATCCGCCCCACCCCCTTTGCTCTTTCCCTGACATTCTGTTATCCAAGTACCTCTTCTAAGTACCCTCCCTCTCTAGACCGCAGCCACCACCCCCATTTTAAAGCTGCTTCTCGGGCAGCCCAGGTGCTCAGTGGTTTAGCACCACCTTCAGCCCAGGGTGTGATCCTGGAGTCCTGGGATCGAGTCCCACGTCGGGCTCCATGCATGGAACCTGCTTCTCTCTGCCTGTGTCTCTGCCTCTCTCTTTCTCTCTCATGAATAAAAAAATAACATAAAATAAAGCTGCTTCTCTAAGCTGGGCCATTGTCTCAGCTGGGCCGCAGTTTCCTCCCTGGCTTCCCTTACCTAGGTCTAGGTCGCCCCAATCCACGGGGCCTGCCTGACGGGGGGCCTCCTCAGCTGTGACTATTACCGGGTCACTTCCCTCCTTCATTTGATACCCTCTATCCCCTCTCAAGCTTTCCAGGGCAAGACGGATGAACAGCTTGAAGGCCTCGCTCTCATCTCTGCCCCACCTGCAGTCTCTCCAGCCCCCAGAAACACAGCCCACATTTTCCCAAAGGTGTGTCCCACAGAAAACAAGCATTTGGATTGTTAATAGGCTAGCTGGAGAGTAAGGGACCATTCCTTGTGGAAATTAGTATAGGAAAAATACTGAATGAGGCTCAGCAGGTCTATTTGTTGTGGGACTTCTCAGAGCCTGTGTTATGCTAATTCATGACACAAAAGCCCTTCAGCTGGACCCCGGCCAGTTCTTACTGAAAACAGTAGGAGTTCATAGTTTGAACCAAGGCTGACACTAACAAAGCACTTACTAAGTGCCAAGCACTGCTCCCCATGCTCTAGTGTATTAAAACCTTTCCTTCTCACACGTCTAGGAGGCAGGTGCTATCTCCATCCCCATTTTATGGATGAGGACACTGAGACACAAAGAAGTGAAGTGACTGGCCTCCACCCACCCAGCTGGTCAGCAGGGGAGCCGAGATGGCACCCCAGACCTCCTCTCAAGTCAGCACTTGGAGCTACTGTACTAGACGTACTAGACCTAGACTTTGAGGACCTAGGTACTTGGCACCGTGATCAGTACATTATTTCACGTAATCCTCACAGTGACTCTGCAATTATCATCCTCATCTTTAGTGGTAAGGACACGTAAGTGGAGAGAGCATATGTTGAGCCAAGAGGGGCCTGAGGTGATGCCTGAGGAACCCAGGTGTTTCCATGGATTCTGAATCTCTGGCCTGTCTTGCTTTGAACCCAACAAGAAATCCTTTCATCAAGGGACATCTCGCAGGCTTGGTGCTCTGTAAAATGCACATTGCAAAATGCTTCTCTGGCTACTTGGAAATATTCACTGCCACCAAGTCGTGTCATCTGGTTTCCTGACACTGAGGCTTTGTGCTGGTCGCTCTGCCTGGAAAGCTATCTCTCTACTCAGTCCCACTGCCACTAAGGCAGAGCTAAAATAAGGCCCTATTTCTGGTTTTTCCAGACTTTTCCTTCTTAGCTATGTGAGTGTCCATTGCTTGCTATAAAAAAATTGTGTGTGATGGTCTTTAGATTCCTTCACTCATTCACTCTCTCCCTCATTCATTCATTCTTTTGTTCATTCACTCAGGAAGTATTTAAGGAGCAACTACTAAGTGCAGGGCATTGTTTTAGGTCCTAGGGGTGGATCAGTGAATAAAACAAATTTAGGCCCTCAGGAAACCTACACCATAGTGGGAGAAAAGAGGTAATACATAAACCAACTTACAGCATTTTTTAAAATGTATTCTTTTTTTTTTTAAGATTTTATTTATTTATTCATGAGAGACACACAGAGAGAGGCAGAGACACAGGCAGAGGGAGAAGCAGGCTCCATGCAGGGAGCCCGATATGGGACTTGATCCAGGGACCCCAGGATCAGACCCTGGGCTGAAGGCAGCGCTAAACCACTGAGCCACCCAGAGATCCCAACTTACAGCAATTTTGAAGGTGTATAGGGAGAGGATAGAGTGCTGTGGGGGATAGGTTGGCAGTTTTATTTTATTTTTTTAAGATCGTATTTATTTATTTGAGCAAGAGCTAGCACGGGTGAGAAGGAGCACAAAGGGAGGAGAGAAGCAGATTCCCTGCTGAGCAGAGAGCCTGACACGGGGCTCAATCCCAGGACCCTGAGATCATGACCTAAACCGAAGACAGATGCTTAACTGACTAAGCCATGCAGGTGCCTCAAGGGTTGGCAGTTTTTTTGTTTTGTTTTTTGTTTTGGGGTTGGCAGTTTTAAATAGGGCGTTGGAGAAAGCCAGTCAGAGACGATGACCTTTGAGCAAAGACCCAAGGAGGTGAGGTGAGAAGCATGGCAGGCAGTGGGAACAAGGGGATGGCCTTGGCAAGGGTGTCCGTCCCTACACAGGGCTGACGGCTCTTGTGGCTGCTGAGGGGTGGGTGAGGGCAGAGGTGCTTAGGAAATGTTTGTTAATTTGCCTTGCTTAAGGAAAGCTTTGGCCTTCCCCAACAGGCTTATGCCCAAACTTCTCATTATAATTTCCAGAAGAAGATATTTGATTTTGAACTAAAATGTGTGTGACCGCTAAGTATCTAACCAGCGCCTAGCAGTCTGAGGGAACCATGAAAGCCCAGGACAGGGAGTCAGGGGCTTGCTTTCTCTCAGGCCTGGGGTAATTTGTTCCCATCTTGGTCACCTGTATTTTTGTTACCTGTATTAGGGACCAGGGGATGTTTCAGGTTTCTTCCAATTTTGGCTCCATGCTGGTTCAGCAAGCTGGGTCTCTTTTTTTGGGAAATGGGGCTCATGACACCTGCCCCTGTCCCTCCTTCTTTCACTTGTATCAAATCAGGTAAGAGTGTGACTTTAAAACCAACCAACCAACCAAACAAACGTGGAGTCCAAATTAGGTAAAAGCTAGGTTTTATAGAATCTCTACCTTCAAGTTGTAGTAAGCAAATCTACCGTTTCTGAACTTTGGATAACATCATCCTTCTAACTAACTGTACCAGTGATGCTGTGTTGGGTACAGCAATCTCCTTCTGTGCTTGAGGAAACTATACCTCGAAGGGCAGATCCACTTGCCCAAAGGCACAAGGCTAGTGAGAGGGAAGACCCAGATTCACATTGCAGAATGTGTCAAAGCTTGTGCTGAATTCTTAGCTAAGCTTCCAGATAGGGACAACACAGAGGCGAAGGCTATGTGAAACCAAATGAAAATTCCCAGCCCTTATAGTCGGTGCTAGCCAGGACTTAGGGGCATCCAAAAGGCGGAAAACAGATGGAAGGGTAAAATGAACTCCAGGCCACCACTGCAGGACCAGAGCTGTGGACTAAGGCTTTGGGCCAACTCAGGGTGAGGTATGACATGGAGAAGCTACTAGCCAGCTCTGACTGTGGCCATAAGACTTAGTGGGCAGAAAAGGACCTGTCCAGCTCCCTGCCAGGATGTCTATGGACAGCAAAAGACCAAAAGTGTCAGTCTTATCTGATGAGACATTAACTATATTAATATAAATATCAAGGACCCTATAAAACAAGAGAAAAGAATATAAAGAGGAAAAGGAGCAGAAAATCATTTTATATATATTATAACAAATGAAAGATCTAAACAAAACTATCTTTATTAATATTTCCACACTAGTGATAAGATAGATGGATTGGAATTAGATATGGAAAAATGTAATATTCTACAAAGGAAACTCTAGGGAGACCCAGGGAGTTATGAAGGTCATTTCTCATTAAGGGTGAACTTGTCTATTCTTTCCTCCTCTGCTTTTATCCTAACTCAGCCTCCACCACAGCCAGCAATTCCCCACTCCTTTTGTACACTGGAGACAGGCTGTGGCACCAAATGCCCCCTCAACTAGTCAGGGTAAGGCTATTTTTAGCTCTGCCAAACAACTAATAGGATTTTTGTCCATTCTTGGCGGTGTTTTTCTGTTTTTTTTTTTTTTTCCCTAATTGTCTGTTCGGCTGCTCTGCAGTACAAGCAGCATATTCACTGCAGATCTTGGACACCAAGGATGAAGAAAATGGGTTATCCTTGACATGGGCCATAGAAGAAGCAAAGATTCCCAAATTTGGGAGATAGTGGGCACTTTGGGAAGATTGTGGGCTTTGAAGTAGACCTGAAGTCCTAAGACATCCGCACCTTGGCTGTAAAATGTGCAGCATAAGTAGGTTGTGTTGCTGTCTGTGAAGTGCCTATAATGGAGTCTAGAACATTTAAGAAAGAAACATTTGTTCAAAGAGCGGATGGGTGAGAGAACATTGGCCTGGTTCCCACTAGAGCAAATGTTTGTTGCGTGCGTGAGAATGCATGTGAAGTCTTAGAGGAAAAGAGTATCATTAGACAGTGTTATGGGTAGAATTGTATCTCCCAAAAAAGAAATGCAGGAGTCCTAACCCCCAGTACCTCGGAATGTGATCTTATTTAGAGACAGAGTCTTTACAGAGGCAGTCATGGTAAAATGAGGTCACTGGGGTGGACGCCAACCTAAAAAGACTGGTGTCCTTATAGAAAGAGGAAATCTGGACACAGACACACACAGGGAACACGAAGGCAGAGATCAGGGTGTTTGTTGGTCCTACAACCCACAGAATGCCAGTGATCACCAGCAAACCATCAGCAAAAGCCAGGAGAGAGACATGGAGCAGAAGGTCCATGATCCTCATGGTCCTCAGAAGGACCTAACCCTGCAGACGCCTTGATTTTGGACTTCTAGCCTCTAGAACTATGAGGCAATTAATTTCTATTGTGTAAGCCACCTAGTCAGCGGTGCTTTGTTAGGGCAGCCTTAGGAAACTAATATAGGGAGCATTAGTGAAATTATGTACTATGGAAATCCCTGGCTCTGTTCTGCCTCAGAATACAAACTCAATACTTGCCTCTAAAATGAATCCCTGATATAATCCAGAGGGATCTGGCAAGTAGTAGGTACTATTAATACCAATTGAATGAATGAACGAATGAGGTTATACCTAAAGCATGTATTGCAGACCTTGGCATATGGGCAGATGTCTGGTGAATACTTGCTAGTTGGATGGTCAAAAAGGCAACAATTATACATCCTTTACCATGAGACAGGCCGTGCTTAGAGTGATTGTCGTGAATGTGATCATAGGACCGAATCCTCACAACAACACTATTATTCATCCCATTTTTTAAGATGAGAAAACTGGGGTACCTGTGTGGCTCAGTAGTTGAGTGTCTGGCTTTGGCTCAGGGCACGATCCCGGGATCCAGGGTCGAGTCCCGCATCAGGTTCCCGGCAGGGAGCCTGCTTTTCCCTCTGCCTATGTCTCTGTGTCTCTCATGAATAAATAAATAAAATCTTTAAAAAAATAAAAATGAAAATAAACATGAGAAAACGGAGGCACAGGTTGATTAATACGTTTCCTGAAAACGGAAGCACAGGTTGATTAATACGTTTCCTGAATTCACCCAGCTGAGTGGTAGAGTTAGCTTTGGGATCTGGTTTGTCTAGAGCCAGGGTCTCTACTCTTACCCACTGTCGGAAATAATATATGTGAAGAGCCTGGCACATGGTAGGTGCTCAGTTCCAAACCAGTAAGTAGATGAACGTAGCTGGGCTAACCAGGGAGCCAGGGTCCCACCCTGATGGCCTTAGGGTAGAGGTGGCCCTACTTCCCCCTCATCTCCTAAATTCTCTCTCATTCCAACTCACAGACCTCTGGGGCCACAGATTACTTAATTCATGGGCCTTTTTCTGAGTGGGGCCCCTCCTATGTCTGTCCCGGCCCCATCCCCTCCTCCTGTCAGGGTTAGAGTGGTGTGGACCTTGAGGAGGGGACAAGAGCAGAGGGGGCGTCAAAGCCCCCCTCTATCTGTCAGCAAGATGATGGGCTGCCAGAGGGATGGTGGCATGAGTATCCTGCCTCCTCTCCGTAATTCAATCCAAACCAAGTCTGGAGCGCTGACTCGGCACTTCCCCGCTGCCCCAGGGCCACGCCGTCTGTTCACCCACTTTCCCAGACACTCCTGGGCTGAGCCAAGTACCAGGAATGGCAGTGATTTACGATGTCACAGGCCAGCGTCCTCTACCCTGACCACTGTTCTTGGCCACAGATTTAATTATTTAAACAGATTTTACATTTTATGAGCATGCCCTCAGGCCTGGCAGAGGAAAGCCTGAAGAAAAAATTTTTTGCTCGAAATATTAAATTGAAATATTCAAGGACAGAGTTCAGGAAACATTCCAAATTCCTGAGTGTGAAAGTAGTGTTCAAGGCCCTTCCAAATTTGCCTCATTTTACCAGCTCCATCTCTTGTTACTACCTTCCTCCTCCCGGGCAAACAACACATTCCCGCCTCCCTGTAACACAAAGTAGTTCTTCATCATCCTTGCAAGTTCATAATTTTGCTTCTGCTACTGCCTGTCTGTAATACAGGGGCACAACACTCGCTTATAGGATCTTGCTATGCACCTGCTACTATAGTAGGGCTGAGGATGTGGGGATGCACTAGTGAATAACACACTCAAATCCCTGCCTTCATGGGACTTCCATTCTGCGGCAGGAGCCTTCCTTACCTCATCCCTGGGAGACTCTGTTTTTCCATGCAGGCCAGCTTTAATGCTACTTCTCCGTCTTTCCTGACCTTCCAGGTGAAACTGGTCCCTCGTGTGACACTCTAGTGGTCTCCCAGAGCCGATACCAACTGTACTATAACCTCCAATGACCTTGATACTCTGTCTCTTAGACTGTGGACTCCCTGAGAATAGGGATTGTCAAATTTTGTTTCTATCCTGGTGCCTGGCACAGTGCCTGGCACATAGTAGGTGCTCGTAGTTCAGACAGCCATTGGAAGATTCCTCTGCTTCTCCTTTCAGGCCAAGAGAATCTCCTGCATGTTCTCTATTCTCTGACATTTCCTTTGTTTTTTATTTTCTGTTCATTCATGGATTGACTCACTCCTTCACTCACTCTGATCATTCATTCCTTTGACGTATATTTCTTTAGGACCACTATGTATGAGACCCTATTCTAGGTGGTGAGGATATGTCCATAAAAACAGAAAACATCCCTGCCCTTGGTCTGCTCATATCCTGGTTGTGGGGCCTGGTGGTAGACAGACAGCTGTTCTATGGTTCTTTGGATGTCAGCTTCTCAGATGACTGTGGATGGCCCTCGGCCTGCGGGGCCATGGCACAATCAGGCTGGGTGCGGGGTGATCCACCCTAAGCTTCAGGTCAGGAAGTATCTATGTTTTCCTGCCTGGCTCAGAGGACAAAACTGGAGAAAATGAATATTACCAATTACCTCTTCCAAGCTCTCCACCTCCGTGTAAACTGAGGATACCTAAGTCCAAGGCTATTAAAATAATAATGCAAATAATCCATATTTTTCATCTTAAAAGCACTTCTGGAGCATCCGATTAATCTTCCTAGTCCCATTGTGTGTAGGTAAGTATAAGTTTTTGCTTATAGATGAAGAAACGGAAACACAAGGTGATTAAACTCTTGGCCTGAGGCTTAGAGAAAGCAAGGTTCCGAGCAGGGATTCCATTCATCAGCCCTTGGTTATTTTGAACAATCACAGGCTCAAAGGCCAGTGTTCCCAGGGCAGCTTCTAGGGGAGGAAGCCAGTGTGCCTTGGGCAGGGCAGTGCAGCTTGTGGGGAAGAGCCCCAGCCCTGCAGCCGCACAGAACTGGGTTTGGCTCCTGGCCCTACCAATTACTTGGGTGACCTTTGGCAAGTGGTTCAAACCCTCTGCACTTCAGTTTCTTCATCTATAAAATGGAGATAAAATGTCTGTTGCAGGATTAAGAGGGTGGAAATAAGTGACATTATGTTTGTAGAATGCTCAGCTTGGTGCAGGATACCTTTTTCTTAAAAATATATTGTGATGGGGGGCGGGGTGCCACAGTGGCTCAGTTTGTTTGGCTCAGGTCATAATTTTAGGGTTCTGGGATCGAGCCCTGCACCGGGTTCCCTGTGCAGTGGAGAGCCTGCTTCTCCCTCTCCCTCTGCTGCTCCCTCTGCTTGTACTCTCTCTGTCAAATAAATAAATAAAATCTCGAAAAATACATACATTGTGACAGAAGCATTTGAGATGGGCAAGGTGTTTAGAGCTGCTAATAATCACTGCCATCAGCATCACTATTGTCATCCAACGTCTTTTAGGCACTTGGTCTATTTCAGATACGAAGGTGTCTTGGTGTAATTTCATTAGATGTTTGGTGCCTTTTTATTCATATCAACTGGTCACCACACTTGATTCATGCCATCCCTCTGATTTCTTTCTCCATGAACAAATGCCGAGCCCCTGTACTGCATGCTGTGGGGGATACAGAATTGCCTTGTGTAATTCTGTGTGGACCCTGTCCCTTGCTATCAATCCTGACCTTTCCAACCCAGTTAGAGTCATGAGTGCCCTGAGTCTTCATCCTCAGTATCCCAGCTGCTAGTTATTCAGAAGACAGTATCACTCGCAGGGAGAGTCACCATTTTAGTCTTCTAAAAATAGCTAACATTCTAGGTGTGCCTGGATGGGGCCAGGAATGTATCGTGCATTCTTTCATTTAATCCTCCTAATAATCCAGTGAGGCAAGAACAATCCTCACTCCACTTTCGTAGATAAGGACCCTGAGGTACAGAGAGGGTGGTCTTATGGCCAACTACCTTTTGGCCCATCTGGAACTTAGTGTGACTGAGAAGAGATCTGTGTCTGAAGAGAGAAGGGACAGGAATGAATGACAGCCAGATCCACAGCCCAGTTCCTCATGACTTGCTCTGTGGATTTCAGACTGTTACCAGTTTTTCTGTACAACTTTAGTAGATCATCAAGTATTCATACAACCTCTGTTATTGGTTCAGGCCATATTAGGCACTATGGGTGTTATAAGAGCACTAGACGATTCCTTTTTTTTTAGAGACAGAAGCAATGGAATTGGAAATGGTGCTTTGAAGTGCTAATAATCCTATCATCATTGCTATTCAGCACCTTTAGGGCACTTGACAGATTCCAGATATAAAGATGTTTGAGATGGATCATCCTATTTAACCCTTCCAAAATCTCTGTGAAATGGGTATTATTTTCCTCCTGTTAGGGATGAGAAAACTGAGGCATGCTCTAAGGCTCATGGCGGGGGGGGGGGGGGGGGTTACATAACTTGCCCAAGGTCATAAAGCCCACAGATGTGAGAACTAAGTTTTAACTCATGCCAGGTTGTGGACATTGGAAGGATTGCCATCAAACCTATTAGGGTCCTATCAAAGAAGCCTCCTGTCTTATTTCCTCTTTCAGGTCTCGAGTCAGCCTTCTCCTCCAGCAAGAATGAGAATTAATAGCTCTAAAGTTGGAAAAATCATTCCTTGGTTTACACGCTTTTACAGGGCTGCCCTGGGAGGACACTTCACCTCTGTATGCACCTCCACTTCCTCATCACTAGCATGTGCCTGCCTCCAGGGGTGTGTCTGTATTATTAATGATGGTAAAGTGATCAGGGCATACTGCACTGACATTCATGAGAAATGTAAAGTGCCATTAATCGTGAGACCTATTTGACAGGGCCACATGGAGCTGAAGAACATGGAGACCCTCCATTGTGCAGGGAGCTGAGAGTTGGCATAAATGCCTCCCCTTCATTGTCCTGTATAATCTTCTCCAAAGCCCTGTACCGTAGGCTGCCTGGGAGATGGGTGAAAGCACGCCAGAGCCACAGAGACCCACAGAACTGTGGGAGGGGAAAGAGAGTTGGGGCCTAGGAGAAACGTGGGATATAAAAACCATGTGGCATGAGTGCTCAGCGACATCAAAGCTATACCAATTTCCTAGCCATCTTTGCAGTGGGGTGTGTGCATTTGACCCAGGCCTGCCGATGGAACGTGGGTCTGTGTGTGGGGTGTGTCACCCAGCCGGGCTTGGCTCCTAGACACCTCCTACTTGTGATCTTGCTCCTTACTGTGGCCAGACTTCAAGGATCATGGAGCCAAAGGGTGAAGGAGTGACTTGTCACATGGAAAATAAACTTTTACCATGTCAAGTCACTGAGATTCGGGGGTTTACCTACTGCATTCATTAGCATTATTTGCCTAATAGATGATAAAATAATGTGACTTACAGCTTTCTAATCACTTCCATGTATAACTAGAGGATCCTTGAGAGACCTTCGCGGTTTCAATATCACAAACAGTTGTATGTTTCTGGGGAAAATCAATTGTCTTCAATCTCATGTATATCTTGTGAATTGACCATCATTTCCTTTGATATCATGGCTGCTGAAAAGCTCACAGAAATTGTGGCCCTGTGATCAACCCTCTGACTGGCTATTTGGGTACCAACCTCACTACTAGCACAAAATTGCTTCCCGAGTGATGTACTTTCTCCAAACCTCAGTTGTCCCTTTCGTAAAATGGGGACGGTCAGAGGGCTGGGTGGTGCTGAGGATTCTTTCAGCCTGTGTGACTCACGCCCAAGTCGGCTCTAGAACCAGTTTCCAAAGCCTGGGTCCCAGAAGCGGGATGTGGGAGGAGGCTGAGGGGTGGCCACACAGACCCACCACTGAGTGCTTTGCAAACTGCTGGGGACTGTCAGTGCTGGGCCAGGAGGTGAACAAAGCCACAGAATAGATATGGCACAATTTTTGCTGTAAATGTACAGAAATAACACTTTGAGTTTTGATGTGGCATACATATAAGTAACCCCCAGGGAATATTTTCTTCCATATTATTGATCTCAAGGTCCCTCCCATCCTGTAAAAACCTGAAAGTAGAACACTTTTTTTTTTTTTTTTAAATGCCCTAGTGAAAGGTCTGACACTTGGCTATGATCAAAGTGCTACCAGATGCACTCTCTTGCCTTGGCTACTTGGCACCCCAAGCTGCCCTCTGGGTTGCTCTGTGGGACTAAGTCCTTGGTTCGTAGCAAACTCCCTTGAATAAACAGGGAGCAGCGTGTGCATTGTCTTTTCACACTTGCATGTCATTCCTGATTTTAGGAAGTGTCCCACATCAGGAATCTCTCACTGACTTTTATATAGGAAAAGCGTGCCCCATGCCAAGGAGAGGTCATTTGCTCTTCTGCTGTGATGAGAAGCCCCTTGCAAACTATCAAATTACTCCCTTTGCCTTGATGGCCCAGAAGCCTGGGTGCCAGGTTTTATACCTATTTGTTTTCTCCTATTTTGTTTAAACAAATTACTTTTTCTTTCTTCCTCTGTCCCTTTTCTTATTTTTCTTATGTTGCTTATGAATGCCCTTTTTGAGTAACTTTCCTCAAATCTTTTCTAGAGTGAGGCAGCATTATAAATCAACTCAAGAAATTACATAATGCCCATGAGGCCAGCCTTGTTAAAATTCTAAGTGGGCCATATGTTTTTTTTTTCTTTCTGCCACTCCTTCTCTCTTCCCCCAACCTGTGTTCTTTTTGGTCATCACAGGACCCCCATTCCTCACCCAAACGCCCCTTTGCCACTGTCCCACCCTCTTCTTTACCTCATCATCCTTTATTACCCTGATAAAGAATTCTGGCAAAGCCACCAAGTAAAAAGAAACAGTAGTTTCAAGAAAGCAAAAAGACATTTGAATCTCCACTTTTAGGTCAGCCTCAAACTTTTGACTATACCAGAGGTGGTCTCGAGCAATTAGGCTGAGGAATTGCAAACAAGGCTCCCCTCCGGACAGAGGGGATCTGCGGGGGGAGGAAGGGGAGGAGGGTCTCTGGCAGAGAGGTGCAGAGGAGCAGGAGATCTGGGAGGGTTAACAATAGAAGCTGAAGGGTTAATGCCGGGAGACGGTGGTCAGGTGTGTTAGCAGTGCTGAGGCTGGCTGAAGAGCTGGTGTTACTATTTTTAAGTGGGTTGAGAAAAATAGGCTTTTTTTTTTAAATTGTAATATTGGAAATTTGTGCGTAAAACAAGGCCACTGGAAACCAAGCTTAAGGATTAAGTCTCTGCCATCAAACATTAAAAATCACTTTGGACCTAAAAAATCCATTTGCTAGCTTTAAATGCTCTTAATATATATGTTTAAAAGCTCTCACCCTCTTTGCTTTCTATTTTTTGGTTGTAATGTCTCCTGCCTGCCTCCCAACTATAATGTCTCAAGTGTTTTGTTTTGGGATTTTTTTTTTTTGTAACTGAATCGTAATTCATTTCAACCAAGTTCACTATCAGGTCATCCCTTCTTCAGTGGTTAGAGACCAGGGCTGGAAAATTCAGAGCCTGCCATAACCACTGGGGAGGGGGTGGTCTTGCAAAGTCCTGTTGACCCATCAGTTTGCAGAAAACTGTTCTCACCTATTTAGGTTCTGGACACCATGAAATGGGACACGAGGCCCCCTCCACTCAGTGCATGTGCACTTACACCCCAGTGTGTCCTAAGGGCAGTTCAAGCAGCATCCTTTTAGCTCAGCTTATTAAGTTGAGGGAGGGTAAAGCCAGAGTCCAGAGTGGTAATGTGACCACCCCTAAGGACAAGGAGCCTGTAAGAGACACAGCTAACCCCAGAATCCAGGCCCCCAGATTCTTTGGTTGCAGAAAGCCTGTGGCGCTTGAGCCTAGGAGGAGGCACTTGAGCAATACTATGTATGGAGCACTTTTACTGTGTGTCAGGCACTCTGTTGGATGTTTTACTACTCTGACAGCCACTGCCAGTGTCAGCTAACACTTTATGAATACCTGCTACTTGCTGGGCTTGATGCTAAGTACTCACACACATTTTCTGTAACCCTTATGTAACCCATGAGGCAAGTATTATTCCCATTTTTACAGATGGGCAATCTGCCCAGAATAGCTAACTAAGTTACCCAAGGACACATAGCTAGGAAATGTAGGAGCTGGGATGGGAATAAACCTAGGGCTGTCTGACTCTAAATCCAAGTTCCTTCCTGAATCTCTGTCCTTCCCTGCCTGGTCCACCCTCCACTGCGCCCCCCCTGCCCCCCGGTAAAAATTTCTCATTCAACGAATCCAGCCTTTGCAAATCCCCCAGGCGGTATGTTTATAAATCAGTGTGTGGGTAAAAGATTCCCCTTAGTGAGAGGCTTTCTCATCCTCCCCTCTCTGCCGTGCTTCCTGCTCTTCTGGTCAGATGCACATACTTTGGGGGAATATACAAGGCAGAATGGGAAGAGCACATAGATGTTAGTTGAGTTCTTGCTGCAATCTGATGTGCCATGGTATGGGGCAGTTTGTCTGAGCCTCACTTTCCTTGTCTTTTAAACTGGAAAGTAACAGTGTCTATGCTTGCAGGTCATGACTTTGACTCATAAGTGCTCAGGAGGTAATAATTCTAAGCTATAGCATCCCTCACCACTTCTGGATGGCCTTGCTTTTAGAGACCCTACCAAGAGAGCTCAAAGTCCCTGGAAGGTCCTAGGGATGCTGAGCTCCTACTCCTTCCCATCCTGTGTGCGACCTTGGCCTAGAAGCTCTTGGAAGGCAGGGCTGAGTATACACTTATGTGAGTCCAGTCTGGGTCATGAGTCATTGCCAAGGGTGGGGACTGTTAGGTTCATCAGACTCATAGCCCAGGCCATCATTCCCACCCTCATTACAGGGTTATTACAAAGATTCTCACTTTTTCTACATGTGCTATAGAGGAGGAGAAGAAAAATATCTCTAACTCATGGCTTGGAAGGAGAAGGAGTTCCTAGAGGGGGATGCCAACAGCTTCCTGGCAGACATTGAGGTAGGACAGTGATTAAGAGCCTTGTGGTCTGGTGATGGAAGTTTTCCACTGGGTGCATATATGTATGTGTGTGTACATGCTTTCTTGAGTTTGAGCTCAATTATGTGAAAGTTCTCTAGGCCTCTTAGAAACGATTGGCTTGGTCTGTTTTAGCCTGCTCTGTTGGACACACACATGGGCACAGTTGCTCTAGTTACCAGGAGGATCGCTAAGGTCTGGTGTAGTGGTTCTCCAACCTGGCTGTCATCAGAACCTGGCTGCTTATCAAAAGTCCTGAAGACTCTCACACCCTATCTCTAGAAAGCTTGATTAAGAAGGCTCTGGGAACAAATTAACAAAGAAAAAAGAGACAGACAAAAAAACAAAAACAAAAACCAGATTCTTAAGTGCAGAGAACACACTGGTGGTTGCCACAAGGGGGGTAGGTGGGGGCATGGGAGGATAGGTGAAACGGATAAAGGAATTAAGAGCATACTTATTTTGGTGGAAACTGAAACATGTATAGGGTTTTTGAACCACTGTATTGTATACCTGAAACTAATATGACACTGTATATTAATTATACTTGAATTTATTTATTTATTTTTTTTAAATTTTTTTATTTATTTATGATAGTCACAGAGAGAGAGAGAGAGAGAGGCAGAGACACAGGCAGAGGGAAAAGCAGGCTCCATGCACCGGGAGCCCGACGTGGGATTCGATCCCGGGTCTCCAGGATCGTGCCCTGGGCCAAAGGCAGGCGCCAAACCGCTGCGCCACCCAGGGATCCCTTATACTTGAATTTAAAACAAAAAGAAGCTCTAGGTAGGAACCAGGTAGCTTCCCATGGATTCTGCCAATGGAAGGTTCTATCTGTATTTTAAAAGAATTTCCCTGTATTGCCACTGAGTAGCCAGACTGGGAGGCATTGGAGCCTTGGTTATGGTGGGCAGGTCATGGTACAGGAATCAGATATGGCTCTGAGCTCCTTCTACCAAGGACTAACCAGAGACCAGAGGCTTTGACTACCTTTTTTTTATTTTTTTAAAGATTTTATTTATTTATTCATGACAGAGAGAGACAGAGAGACACAGAGAGGAGAGGCAGAGACACAGGTAGAGGGAGAAGCAGGCTCCATGCAAGGAGCCCGATGTGGGACTCGATCCCGGGACTCCTGGATCACACCCGGGGCCTAAGGCAGATGTTGAACCGCTGAGCCACCCAGATGTCCCTCTGACTACCTTTTTCATTCTCTTCTCAGAGTCCCTCTCTGAGGTGTGAGGGCATCTCTCGTAGACAGAAGTAAAAAGCCTTGGTCAGGTTGCCCGCTAGGAGGGTCACCCTGGATGAGTGCATTCTCCCATCACTGCCACCTCTGTGGCGAAGCAGTATCTTGGCACTGACTGTGTTAGAGAGCCAGGGTCAGACACATCCCTCTGGGCAACAATGGTCATTTACTTAAAAAAGTGAATTACAATTGGCACACTTTCAGTCTGCAACAATAAAGAATAATTTCTCTTCCTTGTGCACAAGAGCTCCAATTATGATTTAATTCAATTCTGATTAACTATGCTTTGATGGCATTTCCATTACATAAAAAATAAATGTATTAGCCAAGCATAATGTGTTTTGACTATAGTTCTGATGCTAATAAGGAGGCTGTTTGGCGGCTATGATCCCACACTTGTAAGAACGAGAGAAAAAGAAAAGGATGAGGCAAATAACTCTGAGAAATCCCACACAGAGGGGTGTCGTGATTTGGGGGTGGGGTGGGTGCTGTCAGCATATGCTTGGTATTCACAGGTTTGCTCTCACAGCCGTTGCTGAGATGCTGGTAGATGTGTGGGCAGGTAGCAATGGCTACTGCGCCTCCTGGGGTAGACTTCAGGACAGGGGCGGGGAGAGGTGTGACATGGAGCTCCCTGCATGTAGCGGTGGCAGGCCCATCCCCGTCCCCGCCATGGCAATGACAATGCCTCTCCCATCTCCGGGGCTCTCTCACGGTCTGAGTACCCTACAGCCTATGCCTCAGCTCCTGGCCCTTGCTCCCCTGGTCTCCAGCTGGACAGTGCCCCTGAGATGTCCAGGGGCCTGCCCACCTTCCTCTGATGCCTCCATGCACCTACTAACACCCTTCGTGGGGCCCATGGCACCTGGCATCCTTCCGTCCCTGAAGAAGGGGGCTGACCTGGTGAGCCTTGGTCCTGACACTGGGCTTTTTAGTCATTATTCTTCTCAAATATGCCTTGAGATAGATTTCCACCTGTTTTATGGGAGAGGAAACTCCTGGACTTGGTCCTGTTTGCCATCAGATTTATCTCTTGAAACTTTGTCTCCTCTCTTCTATTTGGCAGGGGTGCTGACCCTGGCTGGCTGGCCTCCCCTGGGAGCTGCCAGTTGGGGACCATTGGTCGAAGTGTGGGGGGGAGGCCACGTTCCTAGGAAGCACCAGAAGGCGGTCATGGTTCCAGGATCCGCGGGAGACCCAGCCCTGGGCCGTGGAAACCTCGTTACTACTCCCTTGGACCTCACAGGTGGGGTTTGCAGTTTCTTGCTGTGGCTAATCTTTGAGTTGCCTCATTCTTCCCTGTTGGGCTTTTCAGCTCTCCATCTCCTGTATATCCAGTTCTTTACAATAAATTCCCTCTGTTTCAAATACTCAGAGCAGTTTCTGTTTCCCTGGATGTAACGGAAGCTGCAAGAAGTTAAGTAACCACCCAGAATAACAGCCTTCAACACTTCAGTGTATTTCCTTCCAGGCTCTAAAAATGCATATGCATATGCATATCTTCTCTTTGGATTCTTTTTCTTTCTTTTCTCTTTCTTCTCTTCCTTCCTTCCTTCCATCCTTCCTTCCTTCCCCCCCCTCCCTCCTCCCGCTCTCTAAACAACCAAAACATAAATGGGTCATACTGTACATATGGTTTGTTCTAGTGTGTATGACACTGAAAATTTCATTTTCTCATTTAGTAAATAATTTCAAAAATATCTTTAATGACTATTTACCAGGTAGGGATAAGGATTACTTATCTAAATAATTTGCCATTATCGAGCACTTAGATTCTCTGTACCTTTTCATTTACATAAATAATTCTGGGAGACTTCTGTCTAAGGTGGCAAAATGATGACAGTTGAACAATTGCTCTCTCCTAGTTTTTGACTAAGTAAAGAATCTGCTCATTTGCCCTCCTCTATCAAATCATCAGGAGCCCAAATAAGGAAAAAGCTCCAACCTCATAGCATATACTTCAAGGAAAGCTTCTCAACCTGGTGGTACGGTTCCTAAGTCAATCCTACCAAGTCAGAAGCTGGACTGGGGAGAGCAGGTGGCTGAACCAAGTGCTAGGCTTCTCCTTAATCACCCTGCATCTGGAAAGAAGCAGAGAAAGGGTGTGAGCATGCTGTCCAGAGAAAAGCAGCACATCCTCCACTCGCTGTCACCGGGACCTTAGGATGAAAGCCAATGCAGGCAGTCTGTTCCAGCTCATGATTTTTCTAGAATATTACGTTCTTGCTGTGAAATCTGTTAGGAAGCACTGCCTAAGACCACCAAAAAGTGCTTGTGCTTCAATAAAACAGCTATTAATACAGAGCTAGAGAAGGAAGAACAGCTCTCAGATATGGTGGGAGGTGAGTCTAGGAAAAATCTAACCACATTGCATAGAAATAGAAAGTCTAGTCAGAACCACCTGAGTCAAGCAGGGGAGAGATGAAAAGCAACCATGTCGCAATTAAGCAAACACATTATAGTCCCCATCCCATATGGAAAGAACAAGACAAACAAATGAAAGAAAGGCTATTGCTTGCACAAGACAAATGAAAATCTCCACCCGGGAGAAAACATGACCCAAGAAAAAAGGAAACTTCCAATGTGTATTTTGCACTCCAGAGGAACTTAACCAGAAGCGGAATCGAGTGAAAAAAGAGCCCAATGATGAGAAGTTTAGTGGCAACCTTGGGGTGCCTGGGTGGCCCTGTCGGTTAATTGTCCGACCCTGGATTTTGGCTCAGGTCACAATCTCAGAGTTGTGAGACTGATCCCTATGTAGGGCTCCACACTGGGCATGAGCCTGCTTAAGACTCATCTCAGCCCTTCCCCTACCCCAAAAGAAAAAAGGAAAGAAATTTGATGGCAACCCCACTGCAAATAAGATGAAAGGAGAGTTCATAACACTAAGGAAATCGAGGACTCACACAGAAATCATGAACGATTTTAAAAAGAATGAAATCAGACAGCTGACAATTGTATTTCTGGCATACCAAAAAGGGTTGCTCTAAATAATGGTGAAAGCTAAGGGAAAGGACAGAGAGCCAGGCAGGCAGAAAGATGATAACAGCTGTGAAGGACTAAAGTTGATTCAGGAGCAAGGATAATCAGTGTCTCTCCTGAAGACAACCCAAGTAGAATCAAAAATACATTTTATTATGTTATCTAAGGATTGAAAGGGCATACCATATTCCAGAGGAAAATAGAGTGATAAACGAGAGAGAGTATCTTGTTATCGCCAAACTTGAATAATGAAGACATGATTCTTCTGACATCTAATCAGAAAATCAAGTCACATTCAAGGAGGGAAATCAAGCTGACCTCAAAGGTGTTTGATGCCTAAAGAGTTCTGAGGGAATGACAAAGGGAGTCAATATGAACCTATCTGACCAAGTGATTATGGAAGTGTAAAGGCAAAAGATAGACATTCCAAAATGAAACGTAGGGACTCAGCATCTAGGAACCCTTCCAGAGAAACTACTCAGTTGAAATCCAGCCATTGACAGCATGAATGGAGAAGATGTAGCAGGAAAGTTGGTACCATACACAAAGGTAGAGGATGGTGGAGCAGTCTACAAGACCCATGGGGGGAAAGTGTGACTCATGATTGTTATATTCAGCCAAATTGTCTGTTATACATAGGTGCAATAGAGGAGTACTCTATTTTCAAAATTTTAGGAACCCAGAGGTTATAAATAAGAACCCTCTCTTAAAAAAAAAAAAAAAGCCAGTAGATGGCATTTAGCCACCATATGATGAACCAATCTCTAGAATGGATATCTTTGTTAAAAGAACTGTTAGCATTAAATCAATTTATTTTATTTTTTTTTAAGAATTTATTTATTTATTCATGAGAGACACAGAGAGAGAGAGAGATTGAGGCACACACAGGCAGAGGGAGAAGCAGGCTCCATGCAGGGAGCCTGACATGGGACTCGATCCTGGGTCTCCAGGATCACGCCCTGGACTGAAGGCAGCACTAAACCACTGAGCCACCAGGGCTGCCCTAAATCAATTTAAATAAAGCAAAAATAAACCAGAGAGTAAACAAATACAGGAATTATAGTTATATAACAGAATTTAAATATTATAAATGTCAAAAAAGCAAAATGACTGATATACCCCAAAATTGGGAAAAAAAGGCAGGGAAGGAGGAAATATTATAAAAATCCAAATTTCTTTATCTTTCATAGCAAAGGGCCAATCAATACTGTCTAAAATTGGACCATGGAGTTAAAAACATTAACTCAAACTTCTTATGGTATTTTCAGAATATTTTTTCTTTTTTTTTTTTCAGAATATTTTTTCTTAAGGGAGATTTATCTCATTTATAAATTTGTTATAAAGTTGAATTATATCCCCCTAAATAGATACATTGGAATTCTGACCCCAGTGCCTCAGGCTGTGACCTTATTTTAAGATAGGGTTTTGTTTTCTAAGATTTATTTATTCATTTTGAAGAGAGAGAGAGCCCAAGTGGTAGGAGAGGCAGAGAAAGATGGAGAGAATCTTCAAACAGCCTCGCCACTGAACAACGGAGCCTGACAAGGGGCTGGATCTTATGACCCTGAGATCATGACCTGAGCCAAAATAGAGAATTCACACTTAACCGACTGAGCCAGGTGCCCCCAAGACAAGAGTTTTTAATGGAGGTAATCAAGTTAAAATGAGATCATTAGGGTGGCACCTAATCCAATGCTTGGTGTGCCTATAGAAAGGGAAAAACGCAGGCACAAAGAAAATGGCCATCTACCAGTCAAGGGATGCTTGAGGTTACCAGAAGCTGGGAAAGAGCCTGGAACAGATTCTTCAGTGATTTCAGAGGGAGCATGGCCCTGCCAACACTTTGATTTCAGACTACTGACCTCCAGAATTGTGAGATAATAAATTTCTATTGTATCACCTAGTTCATGGTCTCTGTCACACCATCCGTAGGAAACCAACACAGTATTTTTAAAGGTATTGTCTTATAAATGAACTGTCTTATGATAAAGAAACATTAAAGTTTAATAACCTAGTTTCACTTCATTTTCTATTTTGTTCCATAAATTAAATAAGTGGAATGTTTGTTTTCCTAATAATAGTATTATATGGGACTATTTTATGATATTATTCCCATCTACCCACTTACTGACCAATCTCACCTACTCATCTTTCTGTATACAGGTTCAGAAATGTATCTGAAATGTGGTCACCTTGTTTTCATGACAGTTATTACTTAGGTGGTAACAATTTGGTTGATTATTTTGCTCTTTTTTGTACTTATTGTTTGAGCAATGAAAACTTTACTTAAAAATCCCAATATTCCAACAAAAAATCCTTGTATTTCAGTCCATGCCTACATATCTCATTTTTTAAAAAAGATTTCCTTTATTTATTCATGAGACACACACACACACACACACACACACACACACACACACACACAGGCAGAGACACAGGAAGAGGGAGAAGCAGGCTCCATGCAGGGAGCCTGATGTGGGACTCAATCCTGGCACTCCAGGATCACGCCCTGGGCCAAAGGCAGGCACTAAACTGCTGAGCCACCAAGGGAGCCCTACATCTCTCATTTTTTAAAAGCTATGGAATCTTAGATAGGGTTTGAATATTTTTTTTTAAAGATTTTATTTATTTATTCATGAGAGACACACAGAGAGAGGCAGAAACATAGGTAGAGGGAGAATCAGGCTCCTCAAGGGAGCCTGATGCAGGACTTGATCCCAGGACCCCAGGATCATGCCCTGAGCCAAAGGCAGACACTCAACCACTGAAACACCGAGGCATCCCTTGGAGTTTGAATATTTTTAAGGCTCCTTGATACCTGTGTTTCAATTTCTTTCTGGATTATAATAGTTTATAATTATACAAGCAATACGTGATGATGTGTGCTTTATTAGACGATTGCAGCATTGAGTATTACTATTAAAATAACCATTTGATGGACTAAAACTGGCATCTCCTTTTAATTAGCCTTTCTTTAATTACTAGAGATGTCGAATGGGTTTTTTGTTTGCTGTGTTTTGTTTTTGTTTTTGTTTTTGTTTTTGTTTTTGCAAATCTAGGTGCTACTTGTACTTCTTGTTTTGTTCATGTTTTTATACCTTTTCTATGGTTATTTCTTACTTATTTATGAGTAGTACATTACACACAAACACACACAAAACCATCTGTCCTGTTCTTTACTAATATTCTCTTATTCTATACTTTGCTTTTTAATTTTGTTCTTCATGTTTTGAAATATTCATAAATTTTTAATATTTTAAACTGATATTTTGTTTTCTTCTCATTTCCTTCATGGCTTTTGATTGATTAATTGGGGTGGACATGTCTTATCCTTTGTTATGTATATATCACATCCTGGAAACTACTCTGGCTATTCCTTGAGGATTGCGTCTCCTACCCTTCCTTGACCCAATGCATATTTTTTCTCACCATTTTAACCCCTTTAGAGTATAAACTTCAGTGGCTTTGTTTCAGTCAATTCACAATATTGTCCAACAATCACCACTATCTAATTACAGAACATTTACATCACAACAAAAGAAATTCCTGTTCATTAAGCAGTCAACTATTCCCAGCCCCCCAACCCTTGACAACCACTAATCTGTTTTCTGTCTCTATGGATTTGCCTGTTCTGTTCTGGACATCACTTAGAAGAGGAATCATATAATATGTGGTCTTTCGTGTCTGGTTTCTTTCACTTAGTATGATGCTTTCAAGTTTATCCATGTTGTAACATGTATCAATACTTCGTTCCTTTTTATGGCTGAATAATATTCCATTGTATGGATAAACCTTTGTGTTTTTTTGTTTTGTTTTGTTTGATTTGCCAACATATAGTATAACACCCTGTTGGATAAACTTTTGTTTATCCATTTGTCATTTGATGGACTTTTTGGTTGTTTCCACTTTTTGGCTCTTATGAATAAAGTTGCCATGAACACTTCCATGCATGTTTTTTTCTTGAACATCTGTTTTTGGTTATCTTGGATATATACCTACCTAAATAAAATTATAACTGTCCTAGTGGGTGTTCAGTGGTATCTTAGTGGTTTTTATCTGCATTTCTCTGAGTAATGTTGAGTATATTCTTTTCTCCAACTTTATTGAGATATGATTGACAAATAACATTGTGTAATTTTAAGGTCTATAATGTGACGGTTTGATGTATTTATAAATTGCAAAATGTTTACTTCAGTAAGGTAAGTTAATATACCCATCGCCTCACAGAAACTCCATTTTTTTTTTGTGTGTGTATGGAGAGAACACAAGATTTTCTCTCATAACAACTTCCAAGTATACAATACAGTATTATTAACTATAGTCATTATGCTGTACATTACATCCCTGGAACTTTTTTTTCCCCTGGAACTTATTCATCTTATAACTCAAAGTATGTATTCTTTGACCAACTCTCCTCACTTCCCACAGTGCCAGGTGGTCATTGACTTACTCTCTGTTTCTAGGAGTTCAGTGCTTTTAGGTTCTGCATATAAGTGAGATTGTACAGTATTTATCTTTCTCTGTCTGACTTATTTCACTTTAGCATAGTGGCCTCAAGATCTTTCCATGATGTCATAAATGGCAGGATTTCCTTCTATTTTTATGGTCTGAAAAACATTCCAATATATATATGTATATATATTATATGTATATATATATCATATTTTCCCTATCCATCCATCCATCCATGTCTTGGCTATTGTGAATAGGCTGCAATAAATATGGGAGTGTAGACATCTCCTCAAGATAGTTATTTCAATTCCTTTGGATATATACTCTGAAGAGGGATTGCTGGATCATATGGTAGTTATGTTTTTAATTTTTTGAGGAAAGAAACTCCAGACTGTTTTCAATAGTGGCTGCACCAGTTTACATCCCCACCAACAGTATACCCGAGTTCCCCTTTCTCCATATTCTTGCCAGGATTTGCTATCTCTTAGTTTTTGATAATATTTTTTTCAGGTCATATAGAATATCTAGGATCATTAATATTATTTTTTAAATTAACTCAACTTAGTTAACATATACTGTTTTATTAATTTCAGGGATAGAATTTAATGACTCATCAGTTGCATATAACACACAGTGCTCATTACATCAAGTGCCCTCCTTAATGCCCATCATCCAGTTACCCCATCCCTCCTTCACCTCCCCTTCAGCAACCTTCAATTTGTTTCCTATAGTTAACAGTCTTTATGGTTTGCCTCCCTCTCTGTTTTTATCTTAATTTATTTTTTCTTCCCTTTCCTTATGTTCAGCTGTTTTGTTTCTTAAATTCCACATATGGGTGAAATCATATGATATTTGTCTTTTTAAAAAATATTTTATTTATTGATTCATGGGAAGCACACCCAGAGAGGCAGAGGCATAGGCAGAAGGAAAAGCAGGCTCTCTGTGGGAAACCTGATGTGGGACTCAATCCCAGGACCCTGGGATCATGACCTGAGCTGAAGACAGATGCTCAACCACTCAGCCACCCAGGTGCCCCAATATTTGTCTTTCTGACTGACTTATTTCACTTAGCATAATACCCTCTAGTTCCATTCTTGTTGTTGCAAATGGCAAGATATCATCCTTTTTGATGAACGAGTAATATTCCATTATATATATATGTACACACACACATACACACACACACACACACACACCCACACACCATCTTCTTTATCCATTTATCTGTCCGTTGACATCTGGGCTCTTTCTATATTTTGGCTATTGTGGACATTGCTGCTATAAAC
This sequence comes from Vulpes vulpes, assembly GCF_048418805.1. Lineage (NCBI taxonomy): Eukaryota > Metazoa > Chordata > Mammalia > Carnivora > Canidae > Vulpes > Vulpes vulpes. Next base: position 30,623,440 of record NC_132790.1, read on the forward strand.
ATTGGGGTGCATGTAACCATTTTAACAGGTGTCAGGTGATACCTCATTGTGTTTTTACTTGCATTTTCCTGATGATGAGTGATGTTAAGCACCTTTTCATGACTTGTTTGCATTTGCATACCTTTTATCCATAATGTCTTCGGAATTCTTTGGAAACCTTTTTAAAATTTATTTTGACTTGTTTTCTGGCCTAGCACATAGTCTATCTTGGAGAATGTTCCATGTGCACTTGAGGAAAATGTATATCCTACTATTGTTATATGGAATATTTTAGAAGTGTCTATTAGAGCCTATTGGTTTATAGTGTTTAACTTTTCTACTTTCTTGCTTTCTTTTTTTAAAGTTTGTTATTTAAACTTCAATCCTTCTTTACTTTTTGTTTAGTTGTTCTATCCATTATTGAAGCCAGAGATGGTTGTATGTAACACTTTTTTCATCCTCTTACTTTCAGCATACTTGTCACTTTAAATCTACAGTGAGCCTCTTGTATAGTTGGATTTTTCTTTTAAAATCCATTCTGTTGGGGAGCCTGTGTGGCTTAGTCATGAAGCATCCACCTTTGGCTTGGGTCATGATCCCAGGGTCCTGGGATTGAACCCTGCATCAGACTTCCTGCTAAACAGGGAATGTGATTCTCCCTCTCCCTCTTTGTGCTTGCTCACTCTCTCTCCCCCTGTCTTAGATCAATCAATCAATCAATCTTAAAAAAAAAAAATCCATTTGGTCTTTTAATTTGACAGTTTAATTCATTCACATTAAATGTTATTACTGAAAAAGTGAGACTTGTACCTGTCATGTTGCTCTTTGTTTTCTGTATGTGTCACATATTTTTGTTCCTCAGTTCCTCCATTTCTGTCTTCTTTTGCAATAGATATTTTCTAGCATATCATTTTGTTTTTCTTCTTGTTTTTTTCTGCTATATATTTTTTAGTTATTTTCTTAATAGTTGCTTGGGATCATATTTAATGTCTTAATTTATAACTATTTAGTCTGGATTAATGGCAACTTAGTTTCAATAGCATATGAAAACATGGCTTTTATATATAGCTCTGCTTCTCTTAATGTTATCACAAATCATATCTTTATATAACTGTGGTTATCACTATAAACATATAGTCATTGTTTTATGTAGTTGTTTAAATAATATAGGAAAAAAGGAGGAGTTGCAAGAATGTATTAAAAATGGCTTGGGACACCTGGGTGGCTCAGTGGTTTAGCGCCTGCCTTCAGCCCAGGGCTTAATCCTGGAGTTCTGGGATCGAGTCCAACATTGGGCTCCCTGCATGGAACCTACTTCTCCTGCCTACATCTCTGCTTCTCTGTCTCTGTGTCTCTCATGAATAAATAAACAAAATCTTAAAAAATACTGGCTTTTATATTCACCTATGTTGTATATTTACTATGTTATATTTACCTTTACCAGAGATCGTCATTTCTTCATGTGGATTCAAGTTAGTGTCTAGTGTTCTTTCATTTCAGACTGGAGGATTCCCTTTAGCATTTCTTCTTGGGAAGGATTACTTGCGACAAACTCTCAGTTTTTGTTTATTTGGGAATGTTTTAATTTACCCTTCATTTTTGAGAGATACTTTTGTTGGATATACTTTGAATATTTAATTACACTGCTTTCTAGCCATCATGGTTTCTGATGAGAAAACAGCTGTAAATCTTATTGAAGATCTCTGGTATGTGATGGATGTGATGAATTGCTTCTCGCCTGCTGCTTTCAGGGTTTTCTCTTTATCTTCAGCTTATGAGTTTTAGTAATGTGTCTTAGTGTGGTGCTTTTACAAAGTTTATCCTACATGGGATTTGTTGAACTTCTTGGACGTGTAGCTTCATGTCTTTAATAAAATTTGGGATGTTTTGGGCCATAATTTATCCAAATATTCTTTCTGACCATTTCTCTCTCTTCTTTCTGTAACAGGCATTGTGCATATGTTGGTATGACTGGGTGGTATCCCACAGGTTTGTGGGGCTATGTTCACCTTTCTTTTTTTTTTTAAATATTTTATTTATTCATGAGAGACAGAGAGAGGCAGAGACACAGGCAGAGGGAGAAGCAGGCTGCATGCAGGGAGCCTGATGTGGGACTCGATCCTGGGACTCCAGGATCACGCCCGGGGCCAAAGGCAGATGCTCAACCACTGAGCCACCCAGGGATCCCTATGTTCACCTTTCTCCATTCTGTTTTCTTTCTGCTCCTCAGATTGATTAATCTCAGTTGACATATCTTCACATTCATTGATTCTTACTTCTGCCTGTTGAATCTGTAGTTCAATCCCTCTAGTGAATTTTTCAATTTAGTTATTGTATTTTTCATTTCGTGAGGTTTTTTTGATTCCTTTTTTACAATTTCTGTCTTTAAAAAAATATTTTCCATTCAGTGAGACATAGTTTTACTCTCGTTTTTTTTGTTCATGGCTTCTTTCAGCAATTTAATCATATTTAAAACAGTTGATCAAAGTATCTAATAAGTACAATGTCTGGTTTCTTTTTTTTATTTTTTATTTTATTTTATTTTATTTTTTTCAATGTCTGGTTTCTTTAGGGATAGCTTCTTCTTTTTTTTTAATTAATTTTTATTGGTGTTCAATTTACCAACATACAGAAAAACACCCAGTGCTCAACCCGTCAAGTGTCCACCTCAGTGCCCGTCACCCATTCCCCTCCAACACCCGTAGGGATAGCTTCTATCAATTACTTTTTTCCCCTGTGTGTGGGTTATGCTTTTTTATTCGTTTGTATGCCTCATAATTTTTGTTGAAAACTAGACATTGTGAATATTATTACGTGGTAACTCTGGAAAACAGATTTTCCCTTCTCCCCAAAGTTTGTATTGGTGACTGTTGTAGTTGTTGTTTGCTCGGTGACTTTTGTGAATTTTCTAATCTGTTTTGCCAATATAGCCATTGAAGTCTCTGTTCTGATAACTTAGTGGTCAGCTAGTGATTCAATAAAAAGCACTGCAAATGCCAAGGTTTAGCTATTATTTCTTGATTAAACATTTATGTAATTGCTATAAACTTTTATTTCCCAAGTTCTGATAAAGTTTATTCTTACAGCATTTGCCAATTTATTCACTTTTTTGGTAGAAATTTTGCAGCTCCCCACTCTGCCATTTTTGCTAATCTCACTGCTTGGGTAACATCTTATTATAATTCTATTTGTTAAATGAATGAATAATTATATCAATTTACTGGGTACCTACTATGTGTAAAAAAAAAGTGGTAATTACATTCATATATTATTTAAACCTAATGATAACTTTCTAAGCTAGGCATTATTATCATTTACATTTAAATCTCTTAGGTACAAAGCTTGTGGCTGGCTGTCCTTGATTAGAAGTGAGGTGAAGATTTAAGGAAGTCACCCTTGGATACCTTGATTTCAGTTACATAAGTGCCTCAGATCCTGATCAGGAGCGTTAGAACCAGGTTTAGATGCCAGATTCTCACCACCACTGGCAAAGGTGGCTGGCTGAAACCAGAGAGCTGACTGCTTGCAGGGAGCCTTTGAGGGTAATCTAGTGTAATACAAGGGCCACAGCCTTTTAAATCTCATTAACCTGGGTGCTCATTACACATTTACTAGTTGTTAGTTATTGTACCTTGACTGCTTTGAACCCCTTTCATACCTTCAATATGGGCTTAATAGTAAATACCTTTCAATGAGAAAGCTCCTTAAAAGGGGGCATGGCTCAACAAATGAGAATCTCAGTTTGCTTTGGCTTAAGGAGGGAGAAGCATGTCTTGTGGAAACTGCTAGATTTAGGTACTATGTTGGCATTCAAGGTCCCAGGCTTTTCTCCACCTAACTCCTAATTTTATTATAGATGTGTCTGGTTTTGCGGGTCTAGTTTTTGGACCTTAAGTTGTCCATGCTTTCCTCATGGCTGTGCCTCTAGTCAAGCTATTTCTTTCACCTAAAACCCTGTTCTTCTTATCCCAGCCACATTTGTCAAAATTCTATCAAGGTTCATCATAATGATCATCAGTTCTGGGAAATCTGTCCTAGCTCAACTGGAAGAAATCTGACCAGCCTCTGGGCTCTCACAGTGCTTTGCCCAGAACATCATGCTTTCTCATGCATTCTCACTTATTTGCATCCATAGCCTCCCTTGAGCATGATAATTATATGCAAAGAATAGCTAGTGAGCCAACAATTGCACACAACCTATCTTTTGAGTGCCCTAATTGATAAGAAGTGATCCTTACTGATGCTCTGTTAACAATTACACAGTACTGTAATGATTATGAGGTATGATTTTGGTTGCTAATTTTTAAGATTTTTCCTTGTCATAATTTTCTGGTGTTATTATAAAAATTTGGTTATTTGGAGGAAGAACAAGGGATGTGAATATCATCCCTTATGGTGGGAGAGGCAGGACAAACCCTTCATAGCAATATGACCTCTGTGAGCTGGATCCTGATTAATATGTGACTGTGTTTCCAGCCCTTTGGCATCCTAGGCACAAAGCTGATGCTCTGGGAATATTGCAGAGTTAAATTTATGCTATTTTCACGAGTAGCGTTTTTCTGTTGGGCCTTTATCTTTGTCTGACTTCTAGCATTTCTTTTTTAAATGAGAGTAAGGTGTGCATCTCCCAATACACTTAGAAAATGACTTTCCTATCCCTCCCCTCTTCCTTTGGATTCTTTCTTCCCAATGACAGAAATATTTTGTTTCCATCTAATTGTTAAGACAAAAATAGTAATTTAAGGGGCTTTTTTGTCAGGTTAAAAACAATTAATTCTCAATTGCATTTGGGAAACTTAAACAATTTCCCACCCCACTTTCACCTACCTTCAAGGCTAACTGATCTTAAAGGAAGTCTGAGGGGTGTTGAGCAGACACTGTTGAGTGACAGGCAGAGACCTGCCTTTAGGAAAAGATCAGTGGTGCTTTGGATAGACTGTTGTAAGAGCACTGATAAGGTGGGAGAACCCAGGCTTTGGAGCTAAGACAGACTTAGGTTCAAATTCTGACACTTATGTTATGGATTTCTTTGGGCAAATTTCTTCACTTCACTTCTCTGAGCCTCAAGATTTTCAGTGCAAAATTGGAACCAAAATATCTACCTCATAGGATAATGATGAGGGTTAGGTGGGATGCACAAATGCTTGCTGAATTCATGAGTGAATAAAAGAGTGAATGGTGTCTATCATCAAATGTTGGATGGAGCCCTATAGTTGGCTTAAAAATTCAATGACTTAGGCAATAGCTTACCAAGTAATATGATAGGAACAGAAAGCCCCTGGGAAGAGTATGTTATCCTTGACATTGTTTAGAAATGCTAGGACATGGGGCTAATAAAAGGCAGTTTGACTTTTGGTTTTATCACTGTTTTTATATTCTCTGCAGTGTATTTCCTTTTTGCTTATACCCCAGTTGGACTGTTCTTCCTCCCCACAAACACCACTGGAATACAGACTGAAAATATAGCCACTTCACTAGAGATGAGATGTGAGGATTATAGAGGTAGAAAACCTGGCCTGGCTATCCCTCTGGGCCCATGATTGTAGATTCTGAGCTATTTCTGAAACTCCTTGCTTGTTTAATCTGAAAAGTAGTTTGCAATGGAAATTTCTCCCCCTTAAAATCCTTGTTAATCTAATTGCAATTGAAATGCATAAATGAAATGACAAAAGCTGCATTTTATCAGCAATTATAGCAATTTTCTTTTATTTACTGGAGTTTGACCTCTGCTGTATTGATGAATTGCACTTTTTCAAGGTCTATTTTCCCATCAGCAAAGTCAGGTTGTTTATAAAATGATTGGAATAAAATGTCGTTCCCCCCTTACTTTCTTTCCCCCTCCAACCTATATTTTAGAAAATGTGTCCCAAGTCTAAAGAAATCGACTAGGAATTTATGAAGACTGCACATCTCTATCTGAGTGTATATTTTTACATGGAGCTTTAAAGTACTCAGCAACAACCATTTTAACACCAAAATCTGAAAAGTAAGCAGTATTTAGCATCTTGCACCTCTGTCTCCTTCTGAGTCCTTAGAGATTTGGTGTGTGAAATCTGTGCCCATTATCTTTTCAATTTTCTATCTGATCACTCCTTTCCAAGGTGACATTGTCAGCAAGTCACAGTGGGAAGTTTGAGATGAATGAAGGGCCTTGCCCCTCCTTCCTGTGTCCAGGCAGGCATCAAGTCCTGGTAACTCTACCTTCTTGAGCTCCTCCCTTTTTCTCCATCTATACTGCCACTGTCCAGTTCAGGCTTTTGTCTGTTCTGCCCTGGACCACTCAGTAGTAGTCTCCACATGGGTTTCTCTGCTTCCAGCCTTAAATGCCTTCCCTTGCTCTTTTCCCATCCTGCACATGGCTGCCAGAATGATTTTTCAAAACCACAAACTGAATATGCCATTGCTCTGCTTAAACTCTCCAGTGGCACCCCATCACCTACAGGAAAACATCCCACCTCTTTAGGATGACCTGCAGAGCCTCAGGTGACCTGAATCTGAGTCCTCCCAACTGTCCATGTCATGGTCCATCTCTACTTGCCCTGCTTCTCATCCTATACTCAAGGGACCCAGAATTGTTCTTGTCATCTATGCTGTGTGGCACCTTCCCTCCAACACTCTCAGTATGCTATTTTTTTATGCCTGGGCAACATCTTCCCTCTCCTCTCTTCATGTGGCTAACTCTTACTCAAGCTTTATAATAATTTATCTGCCATCTCTTCTGTGAAGACTCCCTGATTACTCTGATTTATGTTATGCATCTCTTTATCATCCTTTTACTTACTCATCTTTACTGAGCTGATTGTCTTCAATCAGTGCTTCCCTATCAGACTGTGGACAAGTTCCTTGAGGGTAGGAGATGTAACTTAGTCAGCTTTGTGTTTCTAGGTCCTAGCCCAGGTAGCCACACACACACAATTTGTTAAATTATGCTACCTAGTAGCTGCTTAATAATTGCCAATTTCCTTTCCTACTGTCTCATTGCTCAGAGTCTTGGTTTCCCCATCTATAAAATGTGTCTGAAGTTACTTGTCTTACTTAGCTCCATGCATTGCTTTGAGGGTCCAATGAGCTGTTACTATAAATGTGATATAAAGTTAAAAGTGTTATTTTTTTTCTATCATTGTTCCTTTTTGGCACTTCTATCTAACTCTCCAATCATGGCCCCCCCATCAGTAATTCTGACTGAATAAAACATTTCTGATTGTGAACAGAAGTCCCTTGGTGAACAGAAACCGAACACCATAAAGCAAATCAAAGCACAACATCAAATGAAGTAAACCCTGACTATGATTCAGACAATGCCTGAATCAGAAGGGATGTGGTGAACACCAATTTGAGCCTCTTAGAGCTTCACTTTTGCCATCTATGAAAGTGTTTTTCTGCTACACTATCATGTTAACGCTTGACATAATCTCTTTGCTGTACATATGTGTGTGACTGCCATTCGTATTCTACGAAGGAGGAAACTGAAGTACAGGGAAATGTAGATCTGTGTCCTCCAAGTGCCCCCTAATTTGAGAAGCACAGTTACTGGTTCTTTGGGAAGGCTTTGGATCATGTAGGAATTCCTGTTATTGCCAGGCCTGCTCCAAGTTAACCTGAATTACTTTCACTTTATTTTCACTGTGCAAACTCTAGTGAAATAACTATTAATGACTCTGTTGCACCATGTTTTCTAAAAGTTCCTCAACAAGATTGTAAGAGGTTGTGGCTAGCCAGGTACAGTTAGGCTTATGATCTCAGAGGAATCTTTGATTTCATTTTGCTGTACTTCGATGTTTTTATCCTGATAGTTGTACCTTAAATGTCCTTGGCTGTGAAAGTACTGGCGATTCCATCTAGGACTGAAGAGCTATGACTGAATGGCTAGGCTTCCAGCACAGATGAGGAAGAGCTGGTTCTTACTCTCAAGTTGGTACTGGGCATCTGGGGTAGATCAACATGTAACCAGGAATCTAGAAGAGTTGGACAGAATGGCCTAGGATATACATTTGGTATGTTTCTCCAGATGGGGGTATCATGAAGTAGATTTTGGAGCTGGCCTTAAATGACCTAGGATGATTTGCCAAGAAAAGAAAGTCAGAAAAGGTGGTTTTGGTGGAAGGAACTGTGGGCAAAGGCACCCTGCCACAAAGGTCTATGGCAAGAAATCAACTCTTTTTTTGGAATGTGGTAGAGTCAAGTCTGTATTATAGCTTGAAGCTCCAAAACAACAGGTGGGTAAGTACTTTAAGTGTGGCCTCCAAGCCAAGAGAAAACAGTACCTACCAGTCCTGGTCCTTCCTTTTCCTGAGGACTTATTTCTATACCTGTCATTTTAGCTCTACCAAATATTTAAAGTATGAATAATGGGGACCCATGGTAAGGAAATCAAAGTCTGAGATTTCTCTTCATTGAGATTAATGATTGTAATTTTCCCTATGGTGGGGTGGGGGGATTGGGGAGTGTTGTGTAAGAAGAATGGTTTACTCTAGGAAAAGTGTATGCCTTATACAAGGCTTAAATAGTCAATTACAACTTTGCACAGAGCTATACGGAGGAACCTGATGCAACAGAAATTACCTTTGGGATGGCTGACCTCATGGCCAAGCCAAGCCAGTCAAGTGCCTTTCTAGGATCCCAGCTGACCTGCCCCTGGCCCAATATGGCTTCTTTAAGCCACATTCTTTAGCAGTTCCTGTGCCTCACACAGTGCCCTATGCACTCAACACATAATTGACAATAAACTCAGCATAAAAATAAGATCTGACAAGCAATATAGCATAGCAGTTAAGAGCAAGGACTGTGGAGCCAGGTACAACCAGGGAAAAACAAACAGAAAACCCCCCACAAATGTTGGCTGGCTAAACACTAGCTGTGTCATCCTGGGTGGGGAAGTTCTTTTTTCTAAGCCTCAATGGTCTTCATGTGTTGGATGAGGGTATCATGAGGATATGTAAGGCATCTGAATCATAATAATTATAGGACCGTTTTCTCCTTTTCTCTAGATATCCACCTTACTCCACATCTAGCTCTGAGGCTCTCAGAGGTACCTGGAAAAGTTGCCTTTTGCAAATGTCCTATTCGGAAAAAGCCCCAGGAAAATGGGACCCAGTCTTAGGAAATTTAAAGACAAGATGTTTAGGGGCATTTAACATTTCTCCAGCTCTGAGTGTATTCTTTTCCTTAGAGACAGTAGCTACTTTACAGTAAAGAGACCCATAGACTATGACCAACAAGCAATGGTAGCAGGATAATTAAGAATGTCATCTCCAGTACAAAGCTGTGTATGTTCAAAACCCTTCCTTGTGACTCTCTAGCTTAGTGTCTGTGGGCAAGGGATTTCACCTCTCTGAACCTCAGTTTTTTCATCTGTAAGATGGAGATAATAATAATACTTGCCTTAGGAGCTTTTAGCTCATTAACATATGTGAAATTCTTAGGTTCTGGGAATAGTGCTTGGTGCACAAGAAATACTGTGTAATCGTTTGTGTTCAATCTTTCCTCTTATTGATTCTTGCCCTAAGGTTTCTATTTTTGTTGTTCAGATTTTTCTGATGATATCAGTACTTCAACATTCCATCCCTTCTTGGGAGAAAGAATGTCCATCTCTGTATTTTGATCCTTTTGCTCTCATCTCTGTCTACGTGCCCTGAAATGCCAGAGTAATGAAGAGAAGACAATTTTGTGAGTGTGAATATTGATCACTTGAGCTTATGATCATTGCGCCTTTCTGTGTTTGTCCTTCCCTTCGATGTTGTGGGAACCCTGCCACATGGCTGAGAAGTTGAAAAGGAAGATGAGAGGGGAGTCCACCTTTGACAAAAGAGAAAACCAAGGCAACCCTTAGCTCATCTGAATCTCTGCTTTCACATCCAGAAATCAAGCAGTTTCAACAGTTTCAACTAGATGGTCTCCAAGGGCTCTCTAAGCGCAAAATGTCTGACAGTAAGACAGCAGGAATTTAATTCATCTGGTGGTGAAAAAAAGAGATTGAGGACATGGAGCAAGATCTATTTCACATAAGAATACTGCATTTCTGAAGTAATGATAAATTCATGCGGTTATTCGAAAAAAATTATCGGAATTTCTGTATTATCCTGTTTTAGCAAAAGAAAAAAAATGCTATGTAAGTCTGGACATGACTGTGATAATCTTCCTGACAATTAAAATCCTAAAATGCATTGTTCAAGATTCTAGCATAAATGCTATTGCTAAAAAGAAAAAAAAAATAAATGCTATTGCTAAATACTCTTTGGATATTCAGAAGAGGGGCAATGTCTCCCATAGAAATAACAAGAGTCCCCTTAATTACAGGGCATTTCATTATTTTAATTAAGTTCTCCTTATTGTCTTTTTGTCCAGGGTGCGGTTGGAAGTGTACATCATTAATTCAGAGGATCAGTCTTCTTTCAGTTCTGGTAGGGGGAGTAGGGGGACCTCTCCATCCTATGATTAATAGCAGTTTTGAATAATTTCAGGTTCCATTTTGCTAATAGAAAGCAAATTGTCCTTGGCAATGACTCCTGTAATAGTTAAAAAAAAGTCAGTCCTTGTAAAGTGACACATGGGTGCCTACCTTCTGGTCATATCATTGTTAGAGATGGCAATTTCCTAACACCCAGTCATCTCAGGTCAAGTTGGCCTAAGGTCACCTTCTCTGATAAACCATTTCAGCAAAGCATTTGGGAGCAGCAGATAAAAGATTTAGGGGACCTCATATGTTTTCTGATGTGATAATCCAGTTATTTCCAGCACAATGAAACCATAACATTGGAGGAAGGACACTCGGACTCCAATTCAGGTTTTATTAATGACTTGCTGTGAGACTTTTTGCCAGGCACTTAACTTCTCTGAATCATAGTGACTTCAACTGAAAAAAAAAAAAAAAAAAAGAGGAAAAACAAGGTTTTCCTTTTCTCTACCTGGGCTTGTTTGGCCTATCATGAAATAATGATGTGAAAGTACTTTTAAAATTCTAAACTTTTAGACTGGTAATTAAGGGATAATGATTAACAGTCAACATAATATTGCTTAAAATAGGGGTGTCCAGTACTGACCCTTTGAAGTAATAAGAATTTAATTTGGCCCTGTAAAGTCTTCTAAAAATTAAAGGTGATTGGCAGAGTGAAAAAAAGTGATTACATGTTGATCAACCAATCAAAAGGTAGTCATGAGCACCTGCTTGTGTGTGACTGGCCTAATTCTTCTGGGTTCTTCGGGGGAATGCACAATATGAATGGAATTTGCCTTGCCTCCTTCTATGGCTTTTGTGAGGGTTACATAACCTCATATACAATAACCCTTTCTCCCCTCTTCCCTCCCTCTGCTCCTGTCTCCTAACCAAGTTTCATTGAGCACTCACGGTGTGACAAGTAGTTTTTAGGTGGTGGAGATAGAATGGTACAAAAGACAGAAGTCCCTGTGCTCAGTGAGCTTATGTCTCAATGGGGGTGATGAATAGAGACAAATGCTCAGGGGAAAACCCCAAGTGGAATAAGGAGGTGGACAGTGCCTAGGAGTGCATTGCAGACATAATGGTTAGGAAGGGCTTCCTGGGAGGAGGTGCCAGCAGAGACTCAGATGGAAGGAGTAATCGAGTTAAGTATCTAAAGACTGTTTTATACAGAGAAAACAGCAGGGAGGAGCCTGTGGAAGACAGAGAACAGGGAGTGCCATCATCTGATTAGGGTTCAGGAGGGTCACTGGCCGCTAGATGGAGAGCAGGCCATGGGGTGACAAGAGAGGGAGATGAGGCAGACCAGTGGGGACTGTTGGCCTGGGGTAAGATGGAGTTGATGGTGGATCCAGGCAGGCCAGCAATGATGGGGGAGATGAGTGGTGAGCAGACTCAGGGTATATACTGTAGGGAAGGACCAACGACTTGCTGATGGAGGATGTAGGGAATGAGAAAGCCATCAAGGAAGGCCCAGTGTTTTTGGCCTGAGCCACGAGGCCAGGAGAGTTTCCATAGGGTCATATGAGGGAGATGAGGGAGGGGCAGATTCATGGTCAGGGAGTAGGAATCACAGGTATTCTTCTGATACATTTTTTTTTTTTTTAAGATTTTGTTTACTCATGAGACAGAGAGAGAGAGAGAGAAAGATAGAGAGAGAGAGAGGGGCAGAGACACAGGCAGAGGGAGAAGCAGGCTCCGTGCAGGGAGCCCGACGTGGGACTCGATCCCGGGTCTCCAGGATCAGGCCCTGGGCTGAAGGCGGCGCTAAACCGCTGAGCCACCCGAGATGCCTTTTTTTTTTTTTTTTAAAAAGACTTTTGAGACATTTGAATAGAGATGGTATATTCCCTGCATGTGAGTCAGGAATGAGATTAGGGCTAGAGGCACTGCTAAGCATTCACTGGACACCTCCAATGTGCCCTTCGGGCAGAGGTTTGATCTCATCTCGTGCTTATCCTTTAATGCCAGCTTAGTGCAGTACCACGTCTTGCATTGGCAGTTAAGAGCTCTGTACAGGCTTCCCTTGGCCTGCTTATTCCAGTGTTGAGATCGTAGAGACCAAAGGAGGAGGTCCTGTGAATTCCCCCTTGGTGGCCACTCCGGTGCTGCTTGGAGCCCTCAGGAATCCTGAGCAGGCCGGGCTCTAGGACAGTCTTGACTTTACATGCATCAGAAGGAAATACTGATTATCCTGTTTATTCTGGTTTCTAATCATAACCTCCAGACTCAACTCAAGTACGGAGTCACAGATTGCACACCAGGAGCCCCCATCAGTCTCCCCCTGGTTTCCGGGCGTCTCGCTGGGAGTGCAATGTGTTTTGCCTGAAGCTGTGGCCACGTGTCGAGAACTCACATTTGGGGAAAATTAAGAAGTCGCGGCAGACAACTGCTGCTGGTTCATTAGCTGACTAGAATCTGTCACCGGTCATTCCTCCAGACAGAGAGAAATAAGGCTGCTGTAGAGTTGTAAAGAATATTAGCTAGCTGAGCGCCTACCCAGACGGGAGAGGACACGTTGGTTGCTTCTGGGAAACACAGCAGCCAGGGCAGAGGAGGGAGTCTGGACTGAAGTCAGGTGGCTTTGGCTCTCGTCTGGCCACAAGTTCTGTCATGTGGTCACTTGGGCCAGTCACTTTACCTGTTTCCTTATCTATTCGGGAACAGGTTGACTTATGGAATAACTAAGGGTCCTTTCAGCTTGAAAATGCAGGGAGATGCAGGCAGACTCAGTGGCAGAGTTAGAGGTGACTGTGCCTCTTCCTCTGCTGCCTCTCCTTTGTCTCACTCCCTAAGTGTTGGGATTCCCCAGGTTGAGTTTTCTGCCTCCTTCTATTCTTTCTGTGCACACTTGTAATGGGTGTGCCCTCCTGTGCCAAGGCATGAGCTATACTGCCCATGTGCTGATGATCTACCTCCTCTAGCTCTAGAGCCAGTGTTGTGCTGGGCACCTTCATCCAATTGTCCATAGACCCCTTAATATCAAAATGTTCAAAAGTGAACTCATCACCTCCCCTTCCAGAACTTTCTATTCCTCTTGAGTTTTGTGCCCTTACTAATGACACTTAATCTTCCAACTGAAAAACTGGAGGCCCCCCTAGGTCTTACCTCTTATCTAGTCACTAAGCCCTGTCAGCTCCTTTTGTTGCTATCTATTCTATCCATCCCGTGGCCCCATCCTACTTGCCAGTGTCCTGGTTTAGCCTGACACCATCTGCCTCTCTTCCCAGCCTCTGGCTGCCTTACATGATGTTCTTCTAATGCCAAGCCTGACTTGTTAATTTCTTGCTTGAAACCTCCAATGACTTCCTACTGCCTGGTGAAAAAAAAAATCAGCACCTTGGGCAATTGAGCAATGTTTTTTTTTTTTTTTTTTTTTTTTTTTTTTCAGAATCAATGTCTGCTCAGAAAATGAAAGTTCCATTTTTTAAAATAGAGGTACTGTTCATTGTACAGGGCTTAAAGTTTTTTTTCCCATTATCTTATCTGATCTTCATAGCAACTCTGTATAGAAGACATAGTTACCCCCCTCTATAGATGAAAATTGAGACTTTAAAAGGTTAAGAAACTTGCCTGAAGAGTTCTGCTAGTACATGGTGGGCGTAGGAGTGAAATCTAGGAGGAGTCTGTCCTTCAGTGAAGATATGTCCTTTATCTGTGTCCTGCTGCAGCATGCAAGAGGCTTCAAAATTGGTCTCAGCTTAGTCCTCCCATCGCCTACTGCTCTTCTCACCCTCTCCCAATGCATACCATCTGTCTACTTTCATTAGAGTACCTATTACAACTCAAATTCACCAACAACTTTCATATGTGAATGCCTTTGCCTTTGCTATTCTCCGTGCCTGGGAAGCTTTTTCCATCCAACAAATGTCTACTTCTCCTGGAGGCCCCATTCTACAAGCATCTTTGTAGAAACTCTACTCTGTACCCCAGCAGAACCCAATATATTGTCTGTTCTGTCCAAGCACTAAACTTTCCCTTCTTCCATAACATCTACCGTGCTGTGATTTGAATGGCAGCTCACTATGAATACACCAGAAGATTCTGAGTTCTTTGACGACAAAGACTGTATCCTTTTCTTCTTTGTAGCACTTCATATCAATCCTCAATGCCTAGATGAGTGCCTGATGTGTAGGAACAGCTCGATAAATGGTTATTGAATTGAATTGAGCCCAACCCCAAATATCATGATAGCACTAGATGGCATCACCGGTAATGACTGCATTAGGAAGAATACTAATGCAACTCAATTTATCATACTTTACAGTTTTATCATTCATTGGCTGTGCATCCTACCCTTAGCTATGAATTTGGAGGAAACTGAAGATGAAAAAGGCACAGTTATCATATTGACTAACATTAATTGAACATTTATTATGTTGCTAGCTGTGCCTTATGTGTAGTTTCTCATTTAATCTTCATGTTGAGCCTATGAGTTACAAATTGTTTTATTCCTATTTATAAGTGGGTAGGAGTATCTCACCTTATTAAGAAGGCAGAATTAATACACTGAAACATAAGTGATCACGTATATCCTAATACTACGTAATACTACAGGAAGCTTTGCGCAGTGACAGTATCATAGCCATCATGAGTTTTATCTGGGGTATGATTATTGCTAATTGTAATACTACAGGAGAATGCCCTGGACTAGAGATCAAGGACGTATTCATCTTCAGTGTGACTTTGAGACATCAGTTTTTGTCATCTGTAACTCTGATAGCATTTCAGACAAGGGTAATTGTCATGGGTGATAATTCTCAAAAAGACTTGTGGTTTCCATCACTACCACCTCTAATGATTGGTGTGAGTTTTGAACTTCCAAAATAATCACTACCTTGTGTTCTAAGTTGAATGTTGTTGCCCCAATTCATGTCTACCTAAAACCTATGAAACTGACCTTATTTGGAAATAAGGTCTTTGCAGGGGTAATTTTCTTAAGATGAGGTCACACTGGATTCCGATGGGTCCTCCACCAATGATTGGCATCTTATTGGAAGATGGAAATTCAGAAACATAGAGACACAGCCAGGGCAAGACCATGTGAAGATGAAAGGAAAGAGTGGAATGATGTACTTACATACCAAGGAATACCAATGAACAGAGGCTAGGACAAAGGCATGGAAACGATTTTCCTTCTGGAGCCTCCAAACACACACCAACCCTTGCCAACACCTTGATTTCAGACTTCTAGCTTCTGGAGCCACCAGAGAATACCTATCTGTTGTTTTAAGCCACCCAGTTTGTTGTACTTTGTTATGGCAGCCCTGGGACACTAATGCACTCTGGAGGAGGAGAATAATGATTTTGATGATAATGGTTATAATACTAGTAATGATCTATAAAAATAGAATCCAATTTCTTTCAGTGGAAGTGTTACTGTGTAGCCTTAAAATATCTGTGTCCATTTTGACCAGTTTGTTTGGGTGGCCTGGATTAAAATATAAGGTCCTACTCTTGACATTAATTTAACTTAACTGATGTTGAAGGCTCCTCAAAAAGAGACACAGCTGCTCTCCAGAAAAACCCTACATAGCCACTGTTTGGGAAAGGTACACCATGCCACTGAAGGCACCTTGGGCAGAGAAAACAAACAGTGGTTTATAAATCAGGGCCAAACAAAAATGTCCAAGGGCCAAAGCTAGACCTGCAGGCTCTGATTCATGAGGGAGCCACTTCTTACAGGGAAACTCTGTATCCTTGCCTTCCAAGTGAGCAGTGGCAGGGAGTAAATCATTTCAGTGTGGTTAATGATTCTTCAGCCTAACCCCGGGAAGGCCAGCTGGTACTGCAGAAGAACCAACCCTTAAGGGATTATTTACTGTGTGTTGTATACTTTGTGAAGCACGTTACATCATCTCATTTAATGCTGAGAAACATAATCACCCAAATCTTATAGAGGAGGTTTAGAAAATCCAAGCAACATTTCCCAGGGCAGAGCACAGGATTTGAGCCTGGTACTTTGGTTTTGGAACCTGAGTTCTTGATTAGAACACTGCATTTGGTGAATTCTCATTTTTCTGACCAGAGAGAAGTGCCACAGGTGGTTGATGGGATTCTTTGTTAAAGGCCTGATCAACAGTCCCTGACCATTTATCCATCCTTTGACCAGAGTGAATGATTAGTTTCTTCTATAAAGCTCAAAGAATTTATTTAGTTCTAGCAAATTCAAAGTATCTTGTCTACCTTCTTAGTTAGCACACCTTTCATCCTGGACTACATTCTCCTTGGTTTTATATATAACCAAAATGCCAGTTGAGGAGGTTCTCTATCCTTTGACACTCAAATAAATTTGACTTGAAGCCCATCCATGGGCAATGGGGGCCTTAAATCCTTTCCCTCTTTCTGATGATTTTGAGTGTGTGTATGTGTGTGTGTGCGTGTGAGAGAGGGAGAGAAAGAGAGAGAGAGAGAGAGTGAAAGAACAAGAAGCAGAGAGAAAAGAGTATGAATATAGTTTTCTTAGTCTCTTCTGCATCCAAGGTTCAGTTTCTGCTTATTAATGGATCATCTTACCATTCCTTTGGTCTGTCTTGGTTTTATAGTGCTACGGGTGGGTGACAAAACTCTTCCCTTTATTTTCCCTTAACCCTTTGTTCATAGGTGTTTGCGGATACAGCCGACTTGCAGGTTAGAGGTGATGGAGGGGTTTATTAAGTCAGGTTGCTCTATTTCCTTCCCCTTAGGCTTTTCTGGCTTTCCAGCTACTCATTCTCCTCCATTCCCCACCCTCCCTCCCACCAAGGTCTACTTTGCTATGTCCAAAGATTCAGTAATATGGTCTGCTAAATAATGGGCCATTTATTCCAAGCCTATTATTTAGCAGAAATAAAAAACTGGCAGGGACTTAGGAATTTGAGTTCATGACTCCCCTGTCTATCTCAGTGAGGGCAAGGGAGCAGTTTAGGAATGAAATAATCCTGATACAAATTAAATTATGTCCCATCCTCTTAGAAAGCAAAAGTGGTTATTAATTTATGCTGTAAATTGCAGTGATTTCCACTCTCCTCTCGGTCAATTATCTGTCTCCTTTGTAAGACCACATGCTTCTTTGGGGAAGGAACTGGGAGGTACCATTTTTCTGGGCCCCTCTGAGGACCCATTATCGTGCCTGCCATAGCATAAGGGGCCAGAGGGAGCTGGTGGAGATGCATTGCTTCTCTAGGTGGTCATTTTCTGGGGAGGTCACCTTCAGAGAACGTAATTTCTTGCCTAGGAATTTTAGATAATGGGAAAAGGAATGTACCTAACTGAGAGAGTGTTAAACGGTGGGATATTTTAGGGAATGTTCCCAGGATTACTACTGCTGACTCCTCTTATCTCTGCCATTACAGGCCCTGGCATCCTGGCTCCTTTGTTGGAAGCACTGCTTGATCAGGGTGCCTTATTTGGATCGGTGGGGATTCTTCACCAGGCAGGAGAACTCATTCCCTGCAACCCCAGGTGGGCCTGAGTCAGGCACAGTGGGGACAGGGCAAGCAGCTCCCCATGCTGGGAGGTCTCCACGTTCAGTGTCCAACTAATTAACACCACTCAGTGGAGGGGACATCCCTTTGATTAATCACAACTCATAGAGAATTCAGAGACCAAAAAACAGCCTCCTCACTTATTTAGTACCTACTACACACTAGGTAGCTATACTGAACCTTTCTCTTTACTTCTATATTTTTAAAAAATGGCTTTTTGAGGCAGTTACACATAAATTCTTTGCCTTTGAAAAATCTGCTGGGAATTTTTATATAATATGGTCAGGGAAACAAAATTAACCAAGCTTAGAAGAAGTTTGTCTTAGAAGAAGTTCTTAGAAGTCTGAAGTCTAGGGCTTCAAGAATAAGAATTTCTGGGTTTAGTCTCCAGCTTCTTCTGTCTGTGACACCCCTTGAAATGACATGAACAACCACAGTGGACACATAGTAGGTACTAATTGAGTGATTAAATGAAAAAATAAATGACAGAAGATCTTGAGATGGTGATGGGAGGGGACTTACTCCTTGGTTGGCGTCACTGGCGCACCTAGTGCACACACAGATAGAGGTCATCCAGGGATGCTTCAGAAACAGGGCTCTTTATCCCCAGAGCATATCCATATCATCTAGAGTTGAGGATTTTAAATTGCTGATATTTTTTTACCAATCACAATGTGCCTCGTTTCTAAGATACAGAATTAAAAAAGCAAAAAAGAGGGATGCTTGGGTGGCTCAGTGGTTGAGCATCTGCCTTCGGCTCAGGTCATGATCCTGGGGTCTTGGGATCGAGTCCTGTATCAGGCTCCCCACAGGGAGCTTGCTTCTCCCTCTGCCTATGTCTCTGCCTCTCTCTCTGTGTCTGTCATGAATAAATAAAAATCTTTAAAAAAACCCAACATTGTGCCATGGCTTAATTAGTGGTGTCCCCCCCCCCACCCTTTATTAATGTACATATAGTAGTATGAGTCTTCGGTTGCATTTTCGATTTGATAAAGACAGTATGTGGAATCACTGTTAAATTTTATTTTTATTGATTATTCTATTATCTAAGCAATGCTTTATCCTGTTTTAGTTGTTGTTTCGGCTCACCTAATTCTTCATTGCCTCTGAGCCCTTTTTCATCAGAGAAGAAAATAAGTGTGACATAGTTGGGCTGCAGTATATTTTGACTCACAGCAGTGGACTCTGGTGAAAAAAAAAATGACTCCTGCCCCAGGCCAGAGTCCATGCAGAGTCTGTGCCATCCCTCCTCATTCCAGTGCCTGTGTCAGACATCACTAATTGATCACCACACTCTTTCCTGTTGAGCTCAGATAAGGGCTCACAATCCTTCTCACTACAGCCTGTGGGGCAGTCGCTATCAATTATCTGGGCTTGGCATTCAAGATAAACCTATCTGACATCAGAAGCCTTCTAGATCCTAATCCTGGATCAAGCCAAACCATGCCAAAGCCAAAAGGCTTTGTATTTGTATCATATTTTCCTTGAATTTGGCAGTTATGCTTTAGGATTTTATTGAGAAATGATACAAAAATTGCCTTATGAAACTGTTTTCTGAATTTCTGCAGGGAAGATGTTAAAGTCTTTATTGACTAAATCATTTTGTATATCTCATAAGGAATTTTTTTTAAAAAAGTATCAACTGCTAGGAAATACTTTCTATCCTTGAGAAACAGCTCTCTTTCTTCCTCTGGTAATTAACTAACTGGGTCTTTCTTTTGGTTTTGTCCCCCATGAAGCTCAGAGCCAGATCTGAGAGATCTTTATAGATTTGTTTAGCATTTATATTTGCGTTCTTTCTCCAGCTCCAATTTTTGACATTTAGCCTTTATATATTGTATGAATTCCTCTTTTATATTTCATCACACACTATGCTTTCATTGTATTGTATCTATTCTTATTGTAAGGCTTCTTAATGGCCATGGTGAAGTAAAAAGTGTTAAACTGGTGGTCAGTCTATCAGGCCAACAGGAGTTGAGACAAAGGGAGAAAGATGTGGCTAAAGTTTTCATGGAGGCAAATAGGCAAGTTCACAATATGACTGAAATGGTAACTTCAGATCTGGGTGACTGTGGTGGGCAGCTTCTGCAGTGGCACTCACTGATCCTTGCCTTTGGTCTGTAGCCTCCTGTGTAACCCCTCACCCTTTATTATAGTCTATGAGAGATCCTGAGCCAGAAGACCCAGCTGAGCCAATAAATTTTGTTGCTTCAAGCCATTAAGTCTTGGGGTCATGTGTTTTGTTTTATTTTGTTTTGTGCAGCAATAGACGACTACAACGGTAACACTTCATGGCTCTTATGCAGGCCTCTCATTTGACTCATATGTCAACACCAACAGCTAGGTGTTATTGCTACTCCTGGTGCATAAAGAAGCTTAGAAGGGAGGAATGTCATGGTTAAGTTCATCCAGAGAACAGCAGGGAACTTCAGATCAGGCTGTCTGATTCCAAGTCCAGTGCCCTTTGCTTTATGACAATGGGTTCTTAACTCAGGATTGATAGGAGCTCTGTTGTATGGCAACGGACTTGCTAGTTAAATTGATGGAACTTGACAACTTTCATTTGTATTCTTGTGCTGTCAGTATAAGAGCATATATATTTTTTAATGTCTGGAAGCTCCCTCATTTGCTGGAGTTTTAGTCTTTCATGTACAAAATAGGTTGCACAGTGAACATATTCAATAATTATAATCTTACAACAAACGTATTTTGAGAATTTGTGTGTCATTTACTTTTACACCTGTTACCTCATTGAATTTATGCCATTGGAATCTTACTGGTTACGCACTGAGGTGGGTTGCAGAAAAGGAAGACTGAGTCTCAGAGAGGCTGGAGGATTGTCTGAGATTGTCCAGCTAATAAGCCACAAAGGCAGGGTTTATAGCCTGCTCTGTCCAATGCTAAAGACCAAGGTTTGATTGGACTCCCTTTCTGTAGCTAGATTAATTCCAGAAAACTGGCAAGTGTTAAAGCAGGGGAAGTTTCTTTCTGAAGTTCTCTCTTTTTGTCAGTGAAAACAGTGTCTTTTTGAAAAACCCTAAAACTCTAAAGAACAAATTCAAACACCTCCTTATACTACTGTTAAAGTTTAGGACTCAGCAGCTACAAAATCCCTACTGTATTAAAGGACACCTTCTTGTCCCCAAAGGAAAAAGAATAAAGACATTTTGAAATTGGTATCAGCTTCATCTTTAACAGACTCTTCTCAAGGACTTTCACATGTAAACAAGATCGTTAAACACTTAATTTGACATTTATTACCTTTAAATATTCATAAGCTACTGAGTACCAGGAAACACCTACTGCACCGTTCAAGCCTGACTGAGCCTCTCAAAATATGATGTGCACGTGAATTACTTTCAGGAACCTCCAGGAGACTTCACGGTGCAGCTTTCTCCTCTGAAACTTGAATGGCATTCACTAAGTTTATAAATCGTCCTGTTTGCAAACAAGGTAATAAACCCAACAAAGCAACCCGTGTCTCTTTACACATGTGAGTAAAATTCTGCTTTCCTTTGAAGGAGTTAGTAGAAAGGCATGGATATTTTATCTTGAATTTTTCTCCCAGGCTTTTCCCTTGCTATTGGTTAAAACACCAAACTCTGAAAGGACTGAAGACTGCCCCCTTTCCAGTGCTGGTAATTGTGACCAACATTTGGCATCAGTTCTAGGATGTGAGATGGGGAGCTAACTTCACCTGACAGCAGGAAGAAGGAAAATACATTTTTTTTTGTACACTGCAAACCTTGCCCTATGTAGATTGGGAAAGAAACCTTATACACTGATGCACTGGTGAAACTCTGGCTGTGCATTGCTTTCTCTTCTCTGATATTGAAGTGGAAAATATAACTTGGGCATGAAGAGCAGTAAGAATCTGCCTAAGATTGTGGAGATGGTAGGGATGGGGCAGATGAGAGAAAGACCTATTCTTACCCTTTATAACTCCTTAGGGAAAAGTCTCATAATATTGTTGATGCTGCAGTTGTCAATATCAAATCTCTTCCATGTTGATACTAAGAATAATAATAATCATTATGCTCATTTTATAGTAAGGAAACTGAGTCTCAGGAAGTTTAAGGTCACATAGCTGGGAATCAAACTCAACTATTCTGACCCTAAGTTTAGGATTCTTTCCACTATAAACACCTACATTTTAAAGTTTTGTCCCTGTTGTTCGGATGTCCCAGCACCCTGTGAAAGAACTGGAGATCAGAGAATGAATCAGAGAAGGAGAGATATGTGGTCTTCAAGTGGATGGTCAGATGGAAAAGGAATTAGGCCTATTCTGTGTGGTTGGAGATAAGAGAATTAGATCAGTTGGTAGAAATCCAAGGAAGCAGATAAAAGGAAGGATTCTCAAACCATCAACACTATCCAACAATAAAATAGGTGACAATGTTAGGCAGTGAGCTTCTTGTTCTGAAAATGTTCCAACGGAGTCTGTTGGATCATTTGATTGCAATGCTATGGCTGGAATTCCTGTGTTGGGTAAGGAGTCACACTAGAAGGAGCTTAGATTCCCTGGTATATTGGGTTGCTGTGTACAGAGGCCTTTGTTACAGTCCCACTTGATGCTTGATGAAGTGCACTAAGGTAAAACTAATGTAAAAATGTTAGAATTTTGCAGAGGGGTCCTACAAATGCTTGATTTAAATTTGAATTTTAATAACCTTATCTTTTGGTGTACCTGGGTGTACCTGGTGTACCTGGGTGTACCTGGGTGGCTCAGTTGGTTAAGCATCCAACTCTTGATTTTGGCTCAGGTCATGATCTTAGGGTCATCAGATCAAACCTCACATTGGCTCTATCCTCAGCAGGGAGTCTGTCTGAGATTCTCTCTCTCCTTCTCCCTCTGCACCTCCCCCTGCTCATATTCTCTCTCTAAAACAAATAAGTATTAAAAAACAACAACAACAACAACCCAGTACACTACTGGCACAAACATAGACACAAAGATCAAGAGAACGGGATAGAGAGCCCAGAAATAAACCTTCACCTAATCTATGACAAAGGGAGCAAGAATATACAAATCAGAAAGACAGTCTTTTCAATAAATGGTGTTGGGACAACTAGACAACTACATGCAAAAGGACAAAAGTGGACCGTTTGCTTATAACCTTTATGAAAGTAAACTCAAAATGGACTAAAGACCTAAAAGTAGGACCTGAAACCACAAAAGTCCTAAACACTGGCAGTAATCTCTTGGACATCAGTCTTAACAGCATTTTTCTGGATATGCCTCCTCAGGCAATGAAAACAAAAGCAAAAAGCAAAACAAAACAACAACAACAACGAACAAACTATTTGGAGCACACCAAACTAAAAAGCTTTTTCATAGTGAAGGAAACCATCAACAAAATGAAAAGGCAACCTACTGAATGGGAAAAGATATTTACAAAAGATATATTTGATAAGGGGTTAATATCCAAAATATATAAAGAATTCACACAATTCAAAAAAAAAAAACAAAACAAAACAACCCAAATCTAATTAAAAATGGGCAGAGGATCCAAATAGACATTTTCCCAGTGAAGAAATACAAACGGCCAGCAGATATATAAAAAGATGCTCAGCATCACTAATCATCAGGGAAATGCAAGTAAAACCCACCATGAGATATCACTTCATACCTGTCAAAATGGCGAGTACCAAAAACACAAGAAATAACAAGTGTTGGTGAGGGTATGGAGAAAAGGGAACCCTTGTCCACTGTTGGTGGGGATGTAGCCACTGGGGAAAATGGTATGGAGATTTCTCAAAAGATTGAAAATAGAAATATCATATAAGCCAGCAATTTGACTACTGGGTATTTACCCAAAGAAAAGAAAAACATTAGTTCCAAAAGGTATATGCACCCCTATGTTTATTGCAGCAGTATTTACAATAGCTAAGGCATGGAAATGACTCAGGGGCCCACTGGTAGATGAATGGATCAAGAAGTGATGATATATATATATATATATATATATATATATATATATATATATATAATATATTATATATATTATATATGTAACTTTCCATTACATGGAAAATTTCCATTACGTGTCATCTCCTCTATAAAAATGAATGAAATCTTTCCATTTGCAACAACATGGATGGACCTATAAGGTATATGCTAAATGAGATAATTCAGGCAAAAACAAATACCATATGATTTCATTATAATTGGAATCTAAAAACACAAATGAATAAACAAAAACTGACTCATAAATACGGAGAATAAAATGGTGGTTGCAGTCTTTGATTATCATTGATTTCCCTTTTCTCTTTTTGCCTTCATCACCAGATGTGCCCATAGCTTAAGTTTTCTAGGATAATCATTCCTCTTCTCTCCCCATCACTATTTGAACTCTTTCTTTTTAAAAAGCATTTTATTTATTTATTTGAGAGTGAGAGAGAGCGCAAGAGAGTGAACATGAGTGGGGGGAGGAGAAGCAGAGGGAGAGGGAGAAGCAGACTCCCTGCCAAGTAGGAAGTTGGACACAGGGCTTGAACTGAAGACTCCAGAATCATGACCTGAGCCAGGGCAGACACTCAACTGACTGAGCCATCCAGGTACCCCTTGAATTTCTTCTTTTAAGGATATTTATTTTTCTACAATCTATAGATTTGGTGCCTTTTTTTTTTTTTGGAGGAAGGGGGTATATCCATTTAACAAATATTTAATTTAAGAAATATTTATTGCATATCTTTTATATTTAAAGGGGGAAGCGACATTAGATAACAAAGCAAAGTCTCTAGCTTCATGGAGCTTACAGTTTTTTTTTTTTAAGATTTTATTTATTTATTAGAGACAGACAGAGAGAGAGAGAGAGAGAGAGAGAGAGAGGCAGAGGGAGAAGCAGGCTCCATGCACCGGGAGCCCGATGTGGGACTCGATCCTGGGTCTCCAGGATCGTGCCCTGGGCCGAAGGCGGCGCCAAACCGCTGAGCCACCCGGGCTGCTGGAGCTTACAGTTTAATGGGTTGAAATAGACAATAAGGAAATAAATGTATAATGTATCAGGAAATAAGAGCTATGGAGAAGCATGAAACAAAATAAGTGGGCAGAGGGTGTGGGTTGGAGGAAGGGTCTCATATTAGGTCACAGATGGTCTGTCTGAAAAAAAATGAGATTGGAACACAGAGTCAAATAAAGGGAAGGAGCAAGAAACAGTGACCTCTGAAGGAAGAGCCACCTAGTCTGAGGTAGCAGCAAAGAACAGGAGATATGAATGAATCTGAAGAATTCAAAGAGAATCTAGAGGACAGTGGTTGCTGGAACAGCCTGAGTGAGAGTCAGAGTAGTGGAAAATGAGGCTAGAGAGGAAATGTGGAGCCTCAGACGCTGTGTACATAGATTTAAGAAGTGGGAATAATAATAATAAGAAGAAGTGGGACTGCATTTTCTCCCTCTACCAATGGAAATGACTTGGATGTCAATCGTATTCCCCTTTGCTCTCCACTCACTTCTAAGGACACTATTGACCAGGGCAGGGCCAAGGTCTTTCTAAATAACTCAAAAGCCACAGAAATTTTACTCTTCTTTAAGTTTTCAGTCCCACTTCTTTATAGATGCTGATATCTTCAGCCTTCTAGAGAAGGCTGTATATATGTATACAGTGTCTGAGGCTCTTCTAGAGAAGATCTTTTGGCTCCCATGTTAGTCCTGGTCAAGAGCTGATCCAAATGTGGGGATTAATCTTGACACCTAACATTTTGGGTGCCAAAATAATGATGATGATGGCAGCGACAACTGCAGTACCTACCATTTACCAAGCACTTCCTCTGTGGTCATCCTAACATTCTTGCAAGACAACTAATATTCTCAATCCATAGATGAGGGAACTGAAGCTAAGAGATGACACATACATCACCCTATGCTTTACATCTTAGAAGTGGTAGGTAGGTGTTTGAACTCAAGTCTATCTGACTCCAGAGAATGAGTTCTTTCCACTAAAGGATGCTTCCGAGTAGGAAATCCAGGCTCCTGTGGGGTCACTAAAAAGCAGCTTGCCCTACATGCATGTCCTTTTTGACTTCAGTTCAAGGATAGGGCCTCTTTCTGGGTGCTTGATCAATATTCTAGCTACTCATTAGAAGTCACCTTGCTGGTATTTTCCAGAATCTTGTCCAGGGAGATGGCCCCTGCCCATCATTACCTGAGAAACCACTGAAGCAAGCCCTCACTATGGACGACTGTCACTTTTTGAACCTTGGGCATCCACTGGTGATGGGCACTTTGGCTGTTGCACTGCAACCACCATGAATCAGGCCCAGGTATGTCACTATTTTTTTAGTGTACATAATTTAAACTTCTGGCATTTGCTTCAGGCGACAGTTGTTAGGCTAGTGATTTTCTTTAGCCTGAGTTCCGGGCAGACCTTGCCTGGTTTACACTGCTTTCTGTGATTCCCCTGGGATGTGATACTTTCCTTGATGTAAGAACATATTTTACAAATGCAGAATTATTTTGAGGACTTTTGCCAAGATTTTATCCCTTATGTGCTCGCTTTTTTGGGATATGTTCCAAAACAATATGTATATATTGCAGTATAATTTCTGGGGAGGTAGATTACTGTGTTTAAAGCCTGATATTTCAAGGGTAGATGAAAGTTTTTTCAGGAATTAAGAAAACACTCCATCACTTATTTCTTTGGCAGAGGACCTACATTTGTTTCCCTTGAAATCTGCAGAAATTAAGACCATACTGTATTCATTTTTTTGGTATTCATTTTTAAATTAAAGAAAATAAGCCAAAGAAAAAGTGAATAGAAGAAAAGGAAGACATATTTTGCTGAAAGCAGAGTTTTCATAAACTGCTTGGTCA
Organism: Vulpes vulpes; assembly: GCF_048418805.1. Lineage (NCBI taxonomy): Eukaryota > Metazoa > Chordata > Mammalia > Carnivora > Canidae > Vulpes > Vulpes vulpes. The sequence goes on from NC_132790.1 coordinate 30,650,132, forward strand.
CATAGATCAATTTATTTGTTTAAAGAAGGAATTGGCAAACTTTATTTGTAAAGGGCTAGATAGTAAATATTTTAGGCTTTGAGGCCATACAATTTTTCATAACTACTCAACTCTGATGTTGCAATTTGAAAGTAGTTATAGACACTAACAATAACTGTGCAAGTGTCACTGTGTTCCATTAAAACTTTATTTCCAAAATTTAGTATTTTAAACCAGAATTTGCTGATTTCTGTTCTAATAAGAAAATGCCTACTATGTGTCAGTTTATAACAGAAATCAGATAGAAACAAAGATAACCAGGACTGGAAGGACTCTTACATATTATCTATTTCAGGTCCTTCATTTTATCTATGAGGATTTGTTGATTACTCAAGATGACAGCTTGTTAACAGAAGCATCAAGAAATGAAATACACTTATTAACTATCTACCATGACAATGATAGCTGTATCCCTAATATTCATTTTCCCCATCTTCTTTGATAATGGAACCCCAGACTTATATCTGGATTCATGGCCACTAGAATTAAGACTATATTTACCAGGGATGCCTGGGAGGCTCAGCTGGTTGAGACTCCAACTCTTGATTTTGGCTCAGGTGCTGATCTCAGGACTGGGGAATTGAGCCCCAAATTAGGCTCTGCACTCAGTGAGGAATCTACTTGTCCCTCACTTATGTCCCCACATAAACAAATAAATAAAATCTTTAAAATAAAAGATTATCTTTCCCAGCCTCCCTTCCCTTAAGTTCCACTCAATGTTTGTGTGCTACTTAGAGGAAGTGTCCTTAAAGAAAAGCACTGGGGCATTTTTTCTTCTTTTTCTCTTTTCTACTGGCTGGAATGTGAATGTGATGGCTAAGGCTTGAACAGCCATCTTGCACCACAGTGAAAGCACTGCACTGAGAAGGGGGAAACAGTGTGACATACAGTGCTCAGGTGCCTGATGTTATCGGGCATTGCATCTAGACTGAGTTATTGCCAGATTTCTCCTATTTTGTCACATTGAAGATGTTATTCCACTGCCTTCTCATTTGAATTACATCCAGCTATAAGTCTGTAGTCACTCTCAATTTTCTTTTTCTTTTATGTAATGTATTATTTTCTTTCACAGGTCTTAAAATTTCCTTTTTATTGTGGATATTTAGCAAGTTGATTATTATGTGCATTGTTGTGATTTCTTTGTGTGTTTATACGTTTTGAAGTATTTAAAACTTGAAAAATTTTAAGGCATTAGGATTTCAATGTTTTGTTTGTTTTTTGTCCTCCACTCCTCTCCTGGTTTCTGGGACTTTAATTGCATGCATGTTAAATTGCTTTGTATTATACTACAGATTAGTAAGTCTTGGTCTTATTTTTCCAGTTTTTTTCTCTATGCTTCTGTTTGGGTAGTTTCTATAGTCTTGTCTTCAAGGTCATTGATTGCTCTTTTCTGCTGAATATAATTGGCTGGTAGACCTATTTTGTAAATGTTCATTTAAGATATTGTAGTTTTTAGTTCTGGAAGTTTTATTTGTCCTTTTAAAAAGTTTCCATTTCTCTCTTCATTATGTTCACATTTCCCCCGAAATCCTCAAACATATTTGTGGTAGCTTTTAAAAAGTCATGCTCTGCTAATTCCAAAATATTTGTAAATTTTGTATCTCTTTCTATTGACTGATTCCTCCCCCCCTTATTATGGGTCACATTTTTCTGCTTCTTCGCATGTCTAGTAGTTTTTATTTAATGCTGGATATTATGCCTACTATATTTTATTTTTATTTTTTAAAAGATTTTATTTATTTATTTGATAGAGGAAGAGAAATCACAAGCAGGGGGAGTGACAGGCAGAGGGAGAAGGAGAAGCAGTATCCTTGCTAAATGCAGAGCCTGATGTGGGGCTTGATCCCAGGATGCTAGAGTCATGACCTGAGCCGAAGGTAGATACTTAACTGACTGAGCCACCCAGGTGCTTCTGCATACTATATTTTAAAATGTCTAGGTTTTTGTTATCTTCTTTTAAAGAGTATTGAATCTAACTTTAGCAAGCAATTAATTTACTTATTGATCAGTTTGATCTCTTTGAGGCTTAAAGTTTTTTGTTGTTATTCTTAGGGCAAGTCAAGAGCTTTTACTCTAAGGATAGTTTAGCTCTCTTCCTAAGAGGCCATCTTTCTGGAATCTCTAATAAATATTTACTGTGTTGAGTTCAATGCAATTCAAATTCTGGGAGTTGCTCATCTTTCAGCTTTCTCATAGCTATTTTCTTTCTGTTAATTTTTCTTTGCCTGGCCTCATCCTACATATGTGCAGCTTAATATTATGCCAAAAACTCCAGGGGATAACTATGCTGAATTTTTGGAATTCTTTTTCTCTATAGCTTCTTCTTCTCTAGTACTGTACTCTGCATTTCAGCTTCCTCAGTCTAAATACTCTATTTTTGCAAGAATTTATATTTTTCTTAGGTTTCCCTCACTGTTCAAGAAAAAAAGCCTCCAGATAGAAGTCAGGGCAATCATGAGTCCCACCTTCTTTGTTTCCTTTATTTCAAGGACACAGACTTGCACTGTCTTTTGTCTAATGTCTGAAAAAGTTGTGTTGTATAGTTTGTTCAGTTTCTTAGTTGCTTATGGTAGAAAGGCTAGTCTAATACCATTAATCACATAATAGCAGGAAGATAATACTTATGTGCAAAAGAAAAAGAACAAGCAATGTCTACTTGTATCTTATTTAAACCACTGTAATTTTCCATTTTTGTGTTATTTGTAGCCAAACCCAATCTTAAATACTCCAATATGCCAAGCACCAAGCTTATGCATTATTTCATAGATTTCATTTTAGCCCCATGAAAATCCCATAAGTAGTAGTTACTGTTATTCTCATTTTACAGATGAAGAGAACTGAATTATAAAGGAAAGAAAATGGAATTAAAGAGGTTTTTTTTTTTTTTAAAATCCTACCAAGCAATTAATAAGGGTCTGTGTCTAAGATCACAGGGAGAATGAAAAGTTATCTGAAAAACAATGGGAAGGTAGTACTAGCTGGTATTAAGAAGTCATTGATATGGAAAGAAAGGAAGAAGCTGTGATTCTTGGTATCTAGCATAATATAATCGTATGCTGCATATACAGAGGAAAGATTCAATGATGATTACTATGCTTACTAAGGCAGGAAAGGGCTTGATGGTATTGTATAAGAAGTTCAAAACTCAACTTTTGTTGAGTGCAACATTTGGCACTTTGCTTATAATATCATCCATAAGAAACTCACAATCCTTAATTTTTTCCCAAATATACAACTAGAGTTCCACTTTTTTGGGATTTCTAGTTATCAAAGAGGACTTCTATAAATATGGAGACAGTGCAACCAGCACAGGTTAGAGTGGCTTCTTTCTGGACAAAACTTACATACTGAATGCCTCCCTCCTGTGTCTTACCCCAGCCTCTTCTAGGCCCAACTTCTTACTCCAGTTTCTGCCCTGATGATGAGTTTCATGCAGGCTTTGACAGCTTTGTATAGGTATGACTGAACAGCACCTTACCTTGGGCCTCATGGATCTTTCATTCCTTTCCTGGGACTCCTCAAAAACCATGGTATAGGATACCTTATGGAATCTCCTCTACTCACATATATGCAATTAGGAATTTCAGGGTAGTTGACACCTATGGTACCATCCTTGATCAATGAGAGAAAGGATCCAAGGTATAAATACTTCTCCCTTTTATCCCTCAGGTAGTTGATTGTGAAATACATTTCATAAGGCTTCTGGGAAAGTTCTGGTGGGAGCTAGAACCAGTTGCTTTAGTGGTCACCAACTCAATATCACATCTTATTAGGCTTTCTCTCTTACTCTTACATCTCTACACTCAGATCACATTCTCATTTGTAACCTATATACAAATCATGACCTTAGTTCTGCTTTAAGAGGAACTTAGTCTCAGACTCCCTTCACAGTGGAACAATTTACAGGCAACACGTGTGAGAGAATTTCAGGTCAGTGTTTTTGAGTCGGTCTCTTAGAGATGAAGGCACTATAGGGACTAGAGGGATGAAGACAGAAAGAGATATGAAAAACAAGGATAATTTCCTTAAAAACATAAGAGGAAGTAATGTCATCTATCATATGAATGCATGATTGTTGAATTAAGAGACAAGTGAGCTCTTCAAAGCTTCTCTTGTGGTTGTTTGTCTAGCAATCAACCTGGCTTTATGAAGAGAAATTGGACAATTAAAAGCAATTTAATTTTCTCTTAAGATGGATGGTTAGAAAAAGGAGAGATTAGTATATACAATTCTGTTTATATACACTTGATTTCTTTGGATTTACAGGGTTAGGGTTCAATAGAACTAAACTCTAGATTATAAAACTGACTAAACAATGCTCTTATAATAGCCTCTTAACTAAACTCCCCATGTCTTGCATCTTTGCCTTACCTGCAATCAATTCTACTCAATAGTTAAGAGAACTATTCCTAAAGCTTAGCAATGATAAGACCAGCCCTCTTCATCAATGACCTTCAGTGGCTCCCCATTGCTTAGTTTAGCTTTCAAGGCCTTCTACAAGATGCTCCCAATTTGCTCAAATTTCAGTTAAATTGGCTACTATCATTCCTAGAGTGCCCTCCACACTTTCCTGTCCTCAGGTTATTTCCTCTGCTAGAATGGCCTTACTTAACTATGTCTGTTGTAGTCCTATCCACGATTTGAGAATCTCCTCCTCCAGTGCTACTTATTTTTAAAGCCTGAACAACCAACCAGAGGTGACTACTCCCTGCTAAAACCCTATGGCATCTTGTATTTCTTCTTTAGGGCTTACTATAAGCTGCCTTGTATTAGAGCTATTTGTGAAAACACCTGTATCACCTTTAGGATATGGAACATTCTTTTCCATTCTTATGTGTTGAGTTGAATTATTAAATGGAAATATAACCAAAATAGGCACTCAGAGAACTACAAAATAAGAATCCACATTCTTCTGACTTATACACGTTGGGTGAATGGAGGAGGAGAGGAAGGGAAAGAGAATTCACCTTTATGGAGAATCCACTTTGTGCCAGGTGATTTCCATACTTATGAGTATAAGTTTCCATTTCCATTTACGAGTCTTTACAACACCCCAAAACATGCATTATTGTCCTCATTTTATAGAATGAGAAGGTGAAGCTCAGAGAGGTTAAGGAAATTACCACAGAGTGCAACTAGTAGGTTGTGGAGCAGGATTTGAACTGCAAACTTCATGACTCGAAAACCTTTACTTATTCTATATAAATGGAGGAAGCATATACTTTACCATCCTAATTGGGATACTTTTGAAAGTGAAAGGGAGTGTTATTGATAATTACACTGGGGTAACTGGGTAACTGGGACTGTCCTAGGCAAACTGGGTTCTGTGGTTCTTGGAAAGAAATACATACTACTCACTATAACAGATGAGGAGTCATATATTTTCATGTTCTTTTAGTACAGTTGAGAACACTCATTGTCCCTTTTCTTTCCTGCTCTAAAATAGGAGTTGAACAACCATCTACTGAAGCAAATTAGATGAGCTCACTTGACCATTTATAAAATAGGTAATAATAGTAATAATAATAATAGCTACCCGGGATCCCTGGGTGGTGCAGCGGTTTGGCGCCTGCCTTTGGCCCAGGGCGCGATCCTGGAGACCCAGGATCTAATCCCACATCAGGCTCCCGGTGCATGGAGCCTGCTTCTCCCTCTGCCTGTGTCTCTGCCTCTCTCTCTCTCTCTCTCTCTCTCTCTCTCTCTGTGTGTGACTATCATAAATAAATAAAAATTAAAAAAAATAGCTACCCTTGTTGAGCTCTTGTGATGTACAAAGCCTTTTATATGTATTATCTAATTTATTTTATATTATGTAGTATCTCACTCATTCCTCATAATAAACCTTAAAATTGGGAAATTGAGTTTTCTTTTTATTCCCATTTTACAGATGAGAAAACTGAAGCAGAGGATAACCAACTGGGTTACGTAAAGCCACTCAGCTACTTAAGAAGTTGTACCAAATTGTTTGATTCCAAGACCCAGGCTCCTAGATACTGAGCTATGTGGCCTCCCATAAGCAGATCACAGTGTCAAACTCAGGGGGTTACTGGGAGCATTAAATGGTAACACATTTACAAAAATGCCAAGCACTGTGCCTGTAATAGATAGGTATTCAAAAAATGACATGCTGTCAGCATTTTCAAGCACAGCTACACCTTTCAAGGAAAACATGGTAAGTACCTATTAGAACCTCATGTATCTCTCTAACCCCTCCTTTTTGATTTTACTATAGAACAACATAAGATTAGAAATGGAAACAATATTCACCATTTATCAAGCCAGTGCCAAATACTGGAAACAGAAAAAACATGAGATAGAGTTGAAACTGCATTCCAGTAGACAGGACTGACATCTAGGATATGCAAAATACTGCCTGCTATAACAAAGGTCTTCCCAAGATGCCTGAGAATCATGCACTCCGGAAATATTAAGCCCCTAATGTTCTAGGTCTTAGTGATATACAGACTATCAAAGTACAGAATCAAGAGGGGTTAGTTCTACTTAAGGCAAGTCAGAAACATTATGAGGCCCAAATGGACCCTGTCAAGATGCCACTGATGCCTGGTCTCGCTAGTCCTGCATGGACACCCCTCTGCTAGGGGTTTACTTGCCTTCAGCCATTTGCCTAATTTCTGTGTCACACTTTGGAAATGTGTGCTTTGTGACTGCTCTGAACACAACAGGGAGGGGAGCAATAGCTGACTTTCCTTTAGGGGTTTGGCATTTCACAAATAAGATGTGTAAAACTCATATCACACTCTTTCTGTTGGTGTCTGGGCATGGCTCCCTTGTGGTAGCATTTCTATTATGGCTTCATGCCTTTTCTTTTCAGCTTTTACATTGCTGTTGTCAGTATTCAAACTATAAGAAGAACCTTTTTGATTGGGGAATGTACAACATAGAAACTCCCTAGCTTATAAAAGAGCACAACTGAGGGTGTGAAAGAGTTTTCCAGAAATCAGTGAATGAATGTTGGAAAGATGCTAAAATAAACAGATCTTTAATTTCCATTTCTGTAGAAATTGCCCTCATGAGCCTTTGAAACTTCAAGGAAGCTGTTTTGATTACTGTTGAGTGTTAGGGAAGCGAAACACATTTATTGAGCACAAACTCTGTGCCCAGCTATAGGCAAAAAGGCTCAGCTCATGTATCATTTATTGATAGTCTGTACCACGGTATTATAGGCTGAATTATATTTCCCTCAAATTCATATATGAAGGTTCCAACCTCTAGTACCTCGTAATATGACTGTATTTGGACATAGCGCCTTTAAAGAGGTAATTAAGTTACTCTGAAATCACTAGGTTAGGCCCTAATGTGATGTGACTAATGTCCTTGTAAGGAGAGACTAGGTCATAGTCACCGACGGAAGACTGTGGTAGGACGCAAAGAGAAGACAGCCATCTATAAGCAAGGAAAGAGGCCTGAGAAGAAACTAACCATGTCAACACCTTGATCTCAAACATTCAGCCTCTAGAACAGTGGAGAAACCATCCTGTGGTTTAAACCATCCAGTCTTTGGTACTTTGTTATGTCAGCCTTAGCAAAGTAATATAGCAGGGATTGGCAAACTTTTTCTTAACGAGTTAGATAGTAAATATCTTAACTTTTGCAGGATTTGAAAAGGGTCACTATTGCAAATGCCCAACAGTGCTGTTATATAGCAACAGCAGCCATTGACACTAGGTAAACCAAGGGGCATGGCCGTGTGCCAATAAAACTTTATTTACAAAACCAGGCAGCAGCCAGATGTGGCTGTGAGCCATACTTTACTGACTCCTCATCTATAATGACCAGGTTCTGTGCTGTGTGAATGAAACTTGACCCTGCCTGAAGGATTTCACAGCCTGAGAAAGACACACAATAAAATAGTTCTAAATAGATAGTTAGTTCATGACAGTGAGAAACTCAGGATGTTGAGGGTGCAGAGGAAGAGTGTGTGGTCTAACCTGGAGGTGGCTGGGTAAAGACTGGGGGGCTTTTTCTTGGGTGGGGGATTAATGCCTGAGCTATGTATGGATTAAGAAACATTTTATTTGATAATTTCTTTTTATTCCCTGAAACAAAATCATGGTCTTCCAGAACTTGGGATAAGGTCTTAGGCCTGATATCTTTCCATGTGTGAGAAGAGTGTGGCCATGGTCTCTAGGGCACTCCTGGCTCAGCGGGGCAAGGACCTTGGGACTGTTTCCTTCCAGATGGGGTTCCAGATCCTTTCTTGAGCTTTCTCATTCCACACTCCACTGAACAAAAACAATGGCCTTCACCCCAAGATGAAAGCCCCTCTAACTGCTGCATTCCATGGTTATGCCTCTTGGCTGACTGGCCGGCATCCAAAACACTGAAGGACTCCATTTAAGAAGCTCCTGTGCTCACCAAGGCCTGATGTTCAGGGACCAACCAAGCCCCTCTCTTTCTAGATACTGTCTAGGTCTCTTGAACAGCACATATTTTCCGCAGGATGCCAGGGTGAGTAGGAACCTTCAAGCTCAGAGGGGTCAGCTTCCCCATTTTGCAGATTGGGAGAAAGTGACCCAGTGAAGGCAGTGGCTTGTTTCAGCTTTACACAGTGGCAGGCCAGAATGGAATTCAGACTTTCCACCTCTTAGGCTGAAGGCAGGGGTTGGCTCTTTGGATTCCACATGAGGCTCACTGAGAGAGGCTCTGCTCTCACAAGAGGATATTCTTCCAGACAGTGTTCACTACTCTAGCACTGGGAGGGGGTATTACATTTTGTTCTGGTTATCAAATTAATCTATATTAATTGCGGAATATCTGGAAAGTATAGAGAAGTACTAGTAAATAGGAACATCCATGTATGGTCTCATCTTTCTGAGACAATCACTATAAACATGTTCACACATTTTCTTAAAGTTGTTCTTCTAATTTATAAAAAAAAAACCCAACTATCATTAAGTCCAGTTTTTAATACAGTTTTAAAATTTACTCTTTTCCTTTAATATTATAAGCATTTTCCTAAATCATTAAGAATGCACAACTGTCATCTTGCCTGCCCTTAGCCGAATGTCAAGGTTGCCTGAGTAAAGCTTTTTCTGGGCCACAGGCAACCTGTAAGCTGTGGCCAGGTGGAAGGAGCCCTTGAAAAACGGGCACCAGGAGCCCCTGCCGGTGACTTGCTGTCAAGCGAGTCTATTCCTGCCTGTTCACCAGCCCTCAGTTTTTTCATTTTTACGGAGCTGACTGATCTGAATGCCCTCCAAGGTATCTTCTGGCTCTAGGATGCTGTGCTATGTACTGTACTTTCTAGAAAATTGCTCAGATAGGTTTGCTGACATGTGGTTAAGAAAATTTCCAAACTAGCTTTCCTCAAACACATTATTTTGAATGCACTGACTGCATCAGGCGTGCTTTGAACAATTAAAGAAGACAGATTGCCCCACAGGGGCAAACTGCTGAATGCATAAATTAGATAGCATATTTCAAGTCATGCCACTGTTTAGCAATATTTTGAAGGAGGAGTGAATGGTGGGAAAGTGGCCTTGTTTTGGAGGTTTCCACAGATGACAATTCTCTTTCTAGTGGCCTAGCTGGCCCATTCCCTCTTCTGGGGCTCTCAGGGCTCCTCCTAGGCCTCTTCCCTTTTATACAGCTAAGAGTCAGCAAAAGGTTTTTCTTAGACTGCACTTTTCTGTAACAATTGGGACGGTAGAGTATGGATTTCATTCCTAAGATAGAAAGAAGACATTGGAGGGTGTTGGTCCACCTAAGCATCACAGGAGCTCTGGAGGGGTGCTGACCTGGATAGGAAGCTTGGCTTTAACCCTTTTACCTGTGTGGCTTTGGGCAATTGCTCTGAGCCTGTTTTCTAATCTGTAAAATGGAAATGGCAATATCAAGCATAATAGAACTGTTGAAAGGACCACATGCAACAGCACACACAACATATTTAGCATGATGGTTAAGAACACTATAGGGGGTGTTATAACTGTGATGGCAATGGGCTCGGTAAGCCTGTGCGTGTACATCATTTATGTCTTAATTTTAAGGAATGTGATGATTAAAATTCCCAGACATAATTCTCAAGACATAAACTACCTGTAGCCTCTAGCACGAATGTGTACATTCTCTGTGCACAGAATGCACAGCGAGTGAAATGCCTTTATAATAATCCGATAATTTTTCCTTGAGCAATGACAGAATTTGAAAACCTTTCCCTGAAAGAGATTTTGATAAGAGCTTCAGGTTGATTACTTTTTATATCCCATGTCCTGTTTGGTTGATAAGCTCCCAATCTCTGCATTTCACATTGTTTTTATCTTCCTGGGCTGTGTCCATCTTGTCACTGTCATCTTTTCAGCTGTCAGAATGAAATTGAGGGAAGGCAGAGCAGGAGTGAGGCATTGGGAAGGGGTGGCTAAACCCCTAGGCGAGGGTGACAGGTCAGCACTTCCTCAGAAATGGCTGTTCTGGATGTAGAATTAAACAGATAATCTCCAGGAGACAGGTCCTTTACTAATCCGGTACACTGAACCTGGCTCCCATGTGATACTGAAGCTCCAGGCCACCTCTTCCTCTGCCTTGGGCTAATGAAATCCTGGATTTCTACAACCTGATCCCATTCAGCATGCTTTCTAATCCCATTGGCATTTCTTGGGAACCAACATGTTTTGAGAATCATAGACTTTTACAGGGAGGAGGGACCTCAGAAAACAGCCATTTCTGGGATTTGAGGCTAGATAGTGAGGAGAGATTTCCCCAAGTCACTTAAGAGGTTAGAGTCGCATTGCAGGATCTCAGTGCAGCTTCCCACTGAAGGATTCACAGGCATCTCACTGTGGGTGGGCTGGTCCTTGAGTTATTCATAATTGTACCAACATATCTGTGCTTAAACAATCTGTTAGTGAGCTCTGGGTAGTTTCAGTTCTCAACAAATAATTCCTTGAACTTATAGAGCCCTGATTTTATAGGACTTCTTCAGGCACAGTTAGGGAAAGGAACCCAAACAGGTTTGGAATTATTAAGCAAGGACTCCATTTGAGAATCCTAGAAAACTAGGGAATCTTATGGAATGGAATGAAGCCCAAACAGAATCTGCTTCTAATTGAGAACTGGTGAATACTGGTTTGCTCAACATCCATTTCAATCTCCTTGTATCATGCCTGCCTATGATGGAGAGCCTAGAAAGCTAAAAACTCTATTTCCCAGATTTCTCTATCACTGAGGCCTAGATGTGATTTAGGTTTTCCTATTAAGATATACTCGTGCAAGCTGGAATGTTGTGCAGCTGGGATTTTAATGTTTTTGCTGGCAAGGACAGTCATGGACATTTGTGTATGTGTGTGTGTGTGTGTGTGTGTGTGTGTGTGTGTGTAGCGATAGCAGGGGTCCCTAGTGGGTTATTTTTATTATAGCAAAATGGGTACCACACTGCAGCCATCATGGGCATTGTTAGCTTCTTACCCTGTTAGGCAACCTCCTGTTTCTACTGCTTCAGATGACAGCAGAGGTAGTGGCTCTCTTGGAAGCTTGCTTCTACCATGTGGCTTTGAGTATTATTCTTGGAAGCTCAGCCTAGTGTCAGTTTCTTCAGCATTCTCAGTGGTTCTACAAGTCAGGGGTCAGAATACTTTTTCTGTAAGGGACCAGTTAGTAAATATTTTAGGCTTTGTAAGCCATATGGTCTCTTTTATAACTATTCAATTCTACCATTAAGGGGAGGAAGCAGCCTTAGACAACACATAAATGAGTATCACCGTGTTCCAATAAAACTTTATTTACAAAAGTAAGCAGTGGGCCAGATTTAGCCATTGGGTTGTAGTTTGCGGGCCTCTGCACAATACCCCCCTTTCTGATTAAATTAGATAGAGTGAATTCTCCTTTCTGCCTCTGTACCCTGACCAATGCTAAGGTCTGGGTCTGAGAGTAGATGGAATGTGAGAGAGGAGGGAAGTGAGTTTGCATTCCAGGTTTCTGGCTCAAGGTGCTAATGAAGACATAGAACCTGCGTATTCATACCTAGCTGTAAATTTGGCAATAGTTTCTTCTTTTTGTGCTCTGCTTTAGTTACAGAGTGCTTTCACATACAATATCTCATCTGACTCTCACAGTGCCCTGTGAGGGATATCAAGGAAGAATAGTTGGGAAATCTTAGAAACACTCAGACAGGTGGTAATTTTATCAAGATCACATGGCTTATGAGGAGGACGAGAAGCAGAACTTGAAACTAGGCCTCCTGACTCCCACTCCAATGCTTCTTCCAGGGCTCCATTATAGTTTCAGGAGCTTGGAATTGATGATGGGTTAAGCTTCAAAGGAGAATCTGTTAATATTTGGTATTCCACATGTGGAAATTTTGAAAGCATTAAGGGACTTGGTGCAGAAAGGCCTGGTAGGAACTATCAGTGGCTTTGCTGCTCAACGTATGGGCTATAGACCAGCAATACCTGGTAGCTTGTTATAAATATGGACTCTCAGACCCCACTCTAGATGTATGGAATCAGAATTTCCTTTTAACAAGATCTCCAGGCTACTCACATGTACAATGAAGTCTGAGAAGTAAAGTTAGAATGACACACATTCAAAAGTTTAGTGCTTGTAGTTATATTATCAAGACTTGGGAGATTTAGTATACATAGCACTGGAAGAAATAAAAAGTCACAGGGAAGTTGAATAACATTAAGGAGTGATATTAAGATGTTGTTGTTATGCTATTTATCTAGAAGATCCCAAGATACTTGAATGCTCCTTGACCAGCCATTTCTCCTCACTGTGAATTTACTGAGTGAGAGGTAAGCACAGAAGAGGCAAAACAAAACAAAGTAAATCCTAAGATAGAACTGGAGTAAGTATGTATGTTTTAATACTTCTCATTTTTGCAGTTTCTCATTTTATATTACCCAACAACCCTGTAAAATAAGGTGTTATTTTATTTTCCATTTGAGCCCATCACCACCACCAACACCACCCTGCATAGCTTGTATCACTGTTTAAGTCCCTTATACACATAACTGACTTAATCCTTGCTGTTGTTTTATCAAGCACTCTGTCTTCCAGGTAGGAAGACTGAGGCATAGAGAGTTTAAGCAACTTGCTCAAGGTCATACAACTAACATGTGGTAGAGCTGGGATTCCAAGCCCAGGAAGTCAGGCTTCAGACCGCATGCCAATTATTAATACACCTTATCCTTTTGCTGAGCAGAGTGGCCAACTTGCTCAAGATCACACAACTAACAAAGGGCAGAGGCAAGTTTTATACCACAGTCTCGCTTTAGACCTGTGCTCTTAACCACAACAGTGTTCTCCAGCAGGGTGAGATTCCTGGTATCTATGCTCGACTTCCTGAATCTCTGGAAATTGATCAATCAATCTATCATCTGTCAAGAGAGTCTACTGATCACCTCTGGTCAGGTAACACAATACTACATTATTCTGCCTCTGCTTCGATTTATTTGTAGTTTTCAGTAGATGTTAATTTTTCAAAGATATGTTCTGTGTCTTATCCATCTTTGTCACCAGTCCCCAGTGCCTAGTTCAGGACTTGCTTCATAGTAGTTTCTCTATGAATGTTTGTGGTTCAAACTGGACTGTAAACTCCCGAGGGGCCACTACTCTAGGGCAACAGTTCTCAAACTTTAGCATGCATCAATCAGCATTACCTTGAAAGTTTGTTAAATAACAGCTTCCTGGGTCCCATCTCTAGAGTTTCTGATTTGGTAACGTTCAAGAACTCATAATCCTAAAAAGTTTCCAGGAGATTCTGATGCTGTTGGTCCAGAGACCACACTTTGAGAATCACTGATCTAGGGAGCCACCAGAGAGGAAAAAGGATTGGGTTGGGTCTTTAAGGATTTGTAGGGAACTTAGACAAGTGAGGAATGTTATCATTATACTGTTTAAAGTTTACATTTCAAGAGATGACTCACCATACTCTTTTATGAGTACATGACCCTGTAAATTAAGTATGGGAAAAATATGGTACCTGATAATATGTGCTTTGAGACAATGTACTGTTAATTTCATCATATTCATTAATATGGACAAGCACAGATGTAGTCTTCAGCTATCATCAACTAATTGGTAATACACGGTCAGTCTTTCCATTTGATAACAATGAATGGGCTATTGTCAGAAATTCAATACAGGATAGAGTGATATTTCTTGGTATTGATGTGAATGTAACACATTTCGTTAAGTCATATTTGGATTAGGATAAAAAAAGGAGGATGCCTGGTTGAGCGTCTGCCTTTGGCTCAGGTCATGATCCCAGGGTCCTGGGATCAAGTCCCTCATTGGGCTCCCTGCAGGGAGCCTGCTTCTCCCTCTGCCTCTGTCTGCCTCTCTCTCTGTGTCTCTCATGAATAAATAAATGAAATCTTTAAAAAAATAAAAAAAGGAAATCTTACCTAAAATAGAAATAGACAAAATGAACTGGTAAAGATAGGCTACATGATGTTATTTCCTCTTACTGTTTCCTAGCAATGCAGAGTAGTGTTTCCTAGCAGTGCAGTTGGCTGTTGAGGCCAATAGCACATACACAGACCAAACCAATATACTATCTAGGAAGCAGTTTAGGATTTCTAATTCCATAGTCTTCTTGGTTAATCATTTTATTCCAGCAACAGGGATACAGGATGGGGCAGGAAATGTTTCTCCACACCATCCTTACTCCTCCCTAATCAGATTTGCTCAGGAATCACATTGTAGGAAGTTGTAGACAAACTGGAACCACCAGGAAAATGGTGGCCAGTTTGGTAAATGGCTAGGAAAAGAGTCTATAAAAAAGAACAGAAAGTTCCTCCTGGAGAAGGGAGCATCAGGAGTGGTGTATGTGATTATTGCCCTCCTTGTAGGGCCAACCCTTATATCTTCTTGAAACTCTAAACATTCTTTGTGTGTGCTGTTTAGCAGACCACACTATAATCTACAAATTTGCTTATCTGTCTCTTCTGTTTCACCATGAGGTTTTTGAAGGGCTCAGTCTTATTTATTACCTCTACATCTCCAGTATCAAATAGAATTCCTTGAATAGTATAAGAATTCAAAAAGAGTTTATTGACTTTAATTTGAATATTGGATTGTTGGGAACAAGGGGAACTCTGGTCTGTGTGATTCTAGATGACAGACCTGGTTCTGGGTAGTTAAGGAGAGGAAAATTTATTGTGGCTTATTTTATCAGTTTTTGCATCTATGTTAATATGTGAGTAAAAATGCTACTATTATGGGTAAATGAAATAATTTTATAAAATCCTTAGAACACTGCCTGGGGCATAGTAAGTACTCAAAGTTTTCTGACATTTTACCAAGTGGCCCTTTTAAATTCTCTGCTGTAAATTTTCCTTTTTTTGCTGTAAATTTTCAAGAATACCATAGCTTTGCTCTGAATCTTCCTTCCTCTTTCCCTTCTTTTTTCCCTCCCTTTCTTCTTTCAATTATTATTCATCCTATCTTTCCACTCATCTATCCATTTACCTACCTAACTCTCAAATGTCCATCCACTTATCCTGTCATCATCTTATCCACTTATCCTGATTCATATCTGTATCCCTTGCTTAACCCATCCATTCGTCTTTAATTGGGTAGCTGTGATGTAGTGGAAAATGCCTGGATATAGTCATTTCCATACCATATCAGAATGCGTGGATGATGTTGGTTGCAGCAGAGGGTGGAAGACATTGAGATAGGTGTTTCGTGTGTCTAAGAAGCAGACTGTGGTCCCTGCTCAAATTACTTTCAATGGATACTTTTAAGAGCCTTTGAGGTCTGTAGTCCCCATCAGGGCACTTTGGAAGCCACTTGAAGATGTGGTTTTTGGGCTGCATTGTGCATATTTACAATTAGATGGTATTATTCATCACAGTACTATTTTATTTGAAGAAACCAATAAAGCAGATGGAGACTGCTAAAGATGTGACTATTTTAGTTGGCATGTTTGTTCAGCAACTGGCACACTAAGAGAGGTGCTGAAGAGCAGATGAAATGGGGGAACATCAATTATTTTAATTTTTTTGAAGAGGAGAACTGAGATCACAGATTTGACCTTACAAATCAGAAACCTATCTAGGTTCTAGGAAATTCAAGATGATCATTGGACACTTGGCAGAGCAGGAGGAAAACAGGCTATACTTTTTATATTTGATTCCCCTGTGTAGCTGAGTTAATTGAAGTGAAATATCTAGAAGATAAGGAATGATTCTGATTATGCAATAATTTGAGTATGGGCTTGGTGTTGTTCAGATCAAGGTTTAGATTCCTGCTCTGCTACCACTAGCTGTGCATCCTAAGGAAAGTCATTTATTACTTCGAAGCTTCCATTTCCTTATTGGTAAATATGAGACAATAATATCATTTCATCATTCAATGGAGAATAAAATAAGATAAAGTCAATAAAACAGCTGGCAGAAGGTTAGATGCAGCTCAATACATTTTGGTTCTCTGTTGGTTCCAACATTGTGTGCTGGTCATATTTCACCTGGAATATTCTGTTCCCTCCTGCATATATGCTATGGCAGTTTAAATGTGCTAGGAAGAGTGACCAGAATGATGAAGAACTTGAATCCATGCCTTGTGTCCAACGAAAGGAGATGAAATGTCAAATCTGAACAGTAGAAATTTGGGGGAGATAATATTGGGGTCTTTAAATATTGAACAGCGTTGGAGGAAGAAGGCAGACTTCTATGTATGTGTTCTGTATATGTTCTCTAAGGGATTGATGAGTCAGTGAAAGCTACGGGAAGATATATTTTAACTCACATATGGGAAAAGAAACAAACAAAAGCTTTTTACCAGTGAGTCCAAACAAAGGGAAGGGAAAGGCTGCTTAGAAGAGGAAATGAATGAGCTGAGTCTTGAAAGTATAAGGTATCCTAGAGAGCTTGGAGACATGAGGGGCGGGGGGTTGTTAGGGGTGTGGTTCAGTGGGGAGGAATATCTAATGCAAAGCCGTGGTGAGGTGAAATAGCATGATGCCACAAACTTAGCAAATTCTGGAACTCAGTTTAGGTGGAGGTTGGGATAAGTGGCAGAATGTGATAGCTGGGCAGTGATCGTGAAGATTTGGAATTTTTTTCTAAGACAACGGAAGGTTTTCATCTGGAGAGTGATGTGATCAGATTTGCTTATCACAACAGAAACAATAATGACAAATAGGACAGCCACAGCAGTGACAGCAGTCACTTCCAGCTTTACCTTTCAGTGTGTGATCTTTCAAGTCATCTCGTCTCTAAGACACACTAGTTAGACGGAACTAATAATCCTGCCTTGCTTTCCTCTTGTATATACCTCAAGACTGAATGCATCATGGATGTAGAAACACATGGGAAATTGACACAGTGCCCTGCCCAGTTAAAGAGCTATTGTTCGATTACAATTCCCCGCCCCCCATTCCTGATGAAAGTGAGGAGTTTCACAATGGGTTGAAAATATGTCTTCTTTAAAGATCTTGGTTCCTTTTATGCGTTTTTTTTCTTCTTTTTTTCTATTCTTACTTTTTCTTTTCTCCTCTCTCCCTCCCTTCTCTCCTTCCTCCCTGCCTCTCTTCTTTTCTTTTCTTTCTCCCTCTTTTAACTTGACTGTGCTCAAACATACCACAGTGATACTCTGCTTCCCCACCTCATTTCACAGGCCAAAAATGTTCTGGCCCTTCCCTTTCTGGTGCTCCCCATCTGGCCCTGCTGTGCAGCTGGGATTTAGAGTGCCTGTGCTGTGTAAACTGTGGAGTCCTGTCATACATGGCTGCTGTATCCCCTTAGAATGTCAATCTCATGGTATCATAAAATGAAGGCTGAGAAAAGTCACAAATATGCAGTGCTTCCTAATTTCTCCATCTATAAGTTGGGGATCAAATTCCCAATACCCAAGATTATTGTAAGGACAAAATGAGATACAGTAAAGTGACTGGCATATAGTATATTCAGGTGGGATTTATTATTGGGATGTAAATATGTTTCAATATTCACAAATCAATCAATGTCATATACCACATCAACAAAATGAAGGCTAGAAATCATATGACCCTCTCAGTAGATGCAGATAAGGTATTTGACTAGATTCAACATCCACTCATGATAAAAACTCTCAACCAAATGGGGTTAAGGGGAATATACCTTAACATAATAAAGCCCATACATGAAAAACCCAGAGTTAACATCATCTTCAATGGTGAAAAATAGCTTTCCTTCTAAAGTCATGAAAAAGACAGGATGTCCACTCTCACCATTTTTATTCAATATAGCACTAGAAGTCCTGGCCACATCAATCAGATGAGAAAAAGAAATAACAGGCATTCATACTGGTAAAGAAGGAGTTAAAATGTCACTATTTGCAGATGTCATGATACCATATATAGAAAATACTGGAAGTTCCACTAGAAAACCAGTACAAGTAATAAATTCAGCAAAGTTGCAGGATACAATACTGACATGCAGAAATTGGTAGCATTTCTATAAACTAACAATGAAGTTGCAGAAAGAGAAATTAAAAAAACAATACCATTTACAATTGCACCAAAAAGAATAAAATATCTAGGAATAAACTTAACTGAAGAGGCAAATTTCTAATCAAACTCTACTTCTAATGAAATAAATTAAAGATGACTCAAACAAATGGAAAGATATTCCATGCTCATGGATTAGAAGCACTAATGTCAAATTGTTCATAATACTAAGCAATTTATAGGTCCAATGCAACCCCTATCAAAATACTAACAGCATTTTTTGCAGAACTAGAACAAATAATACTAAAATTTATACGGAACCACAGAAGACCCCAAATAGCTAAAGCAATCCTGAGAAAGAAGAAAAAAGCTAGAGGTATTATGATTCCAGATTTCAAGATAAACTACAATGTTTTTTTTTTTTTTTTTATTTATTTATTTATTTATTTTTTTAAATTAATTTTTATTGGTGTTCAATTTACCAACATACAGAAAAACACCCAGTGCTCATCCCGTCAAGTGTCCACCTCAGTGCCCGTCACCCATTCCCCTCCAACACCCGCCCTCCTCCCCCCTTCCACCACCCCTAGTTCGTTTCCCCGAGTTAGGAGTCTTTATGGGAAATATCAGGAAGGGAGACAGAACATAAAAACTACAATGTTTTAATAATCAAAACAGTATGGTACTGGCACAAAAATAGACACGTAGATCAACAGAACAGGATATAAATCCCAGAAATAAACCCACATTTATATGGCCAATTAATCTGTGACAAAGGAGGCAAGAATACATGCCAAGGAAAAGATAATCTTTTCAATATATGATGCTGGGAAAACTGGACAACTACTGGAAAAGAATGAAACAGGACTACTTTCTAACACCATACACAAAAATAAACTCAAAATGGATTAAAGACCTAAATGTGAGACCTAAAACCATGAAAAACCTGAAGAGAATGGAGGTGATAATGTTTCTGATATCAGCCCGTAGCAACATTTTTCTAGACAGGTCTCCTGAGACAAGGGAAACAGAAGCAAAAATAAACTACTGGGACTACATCAAAATAAAAAGCTTTTGCACAGTGAAGGAAACCATCAACAAAATAAAAACACAACGTGCTGAATGGGAGAAGATATTTATAAATGATATATCTGATAAGAAGTTAATATCCAAAATATATAACAAACTCATATAACTGAAGACAAAAAAAAAAACATAAAAAACAAAAAATGAAAACCAAGCAATCTAATTAAAAATTGGGTAGAGGACCTGAATAGGCATTTCCCCAAAGAAGACATATATAGATAGTCAACAAATATGTGAAAAGGTGCTCAACATCACTAATCATCAGGGAAATGCAAATGAGAAGCACAATGAGGTATCATCTGATACCTGTTGGAATGGCTGGAATCCTGAAGACAAGAAACAAGAAGTATTGTGAAGGATGTGTAGAAGAAAGAATGCTAGCGTACAATTGGTAGGAATGTAAACTTACACAGTCACTGTGGAAAACAGTATGGAAGTGCCTCAAAAAAATTAAAGATAGGACAGCCCAGGTGGCTCAGCAATTTAGCACCGCCTTCAGCCCAGGGGGTGATCCTGGAGTCCCAGGATTGAGTCCTGTGTCAGGCTCCCTGCATGGAGCCTGCTTCTCCCTCTGCCTGTGTCTCTGTCTCTCTCTCTCTCTCTCTCTCTGTGTCTCCCGTGAATAAATAAATAAAATCTTTAAAAAAAATAAAAAATAAAAATATTATATGATCTAATAATTCTACTATTGGGTATTAACCAAGGAAAACAAAAACACAAACTCAGAAAGATATATGCACCCTTATATTTATTACAGCATTATTTACAATAGCCAAGACTTGGAAGCAACCTAAGTGTCCATCAATAGAAGAATAAGTAAGGAAAACACACGCACACACACACACACAGGATGGAATATTACACAGTCATAAAAAGGGGAGATTGTGCCATTTGAGACAACATGGATGGACCAGAATATTATGCTACATGAAATAAGTCAGACTGAGAAAGGCAAATACTGCATGATTCTACTCATAAATGAAATCTAAAAATGAATAAACAAGCAGAATCAGAACTATAGATACAGAGAACAAACTGACGATTGTCAGAGGGGAGGGGACTGAGGGGCCCACCGAAGTGGGTGAAGGGGAGAGGGAGATACAGGCCTCCAGTTATGGAATGAGTAAGTCATGGGAATAAAAAGCAGAGCATAAGGAATACAGTCAATGATATTGTCATAGCGATGTAATGGGACAGATGTAGCTATACTTGGGGTGAACACAGCACAATGTGGAAACTTGCCAAATCACTGAATTGTACACCTGAAACTAAGGTAACATTGTGTGCCAACTACATCCAAATTAAATAAATAAATAAATAAATAAGTAAATAAATAAATAAAAAACAAGTTAACAACAAATAAAAACTCTAAGAAGTACCAGATGAACCCGAGTTTGACCTTCAGTGTATGTGGATGTTTCCTCAATACCACGACAGGACTGAAATGTTGCATTAGAGGGTTTCCCAGCCCAGAGTGCCATCTTGTTTCGGCCAAGTGATAGAAGGCTTTTGGGGGCACAACCTCTATAAAAGCACAGAGGTGGTCTCTGCAGCCTGAGGAACATCAACATGACCTCCAATAAGGGGTCCTGGATTCTGGGTAAGGCTCTCTCAGCTTCAGGTGGCTCCTCACAGCTCAGCCATCCTGTTTGGCTCTTGACTGCTTTATTTTCTTGCAAAGCTGCTGTATTACATCATTTCCACCTTCTCCCATTGTGTACTGGTGTGAAATTCAGAGCCCGCTCCATTCTCCAGGTGCCTGTATTTGGAGATGGACTTTGAGATTCTACTTTTCTATGGAAGTGCCTCTTTATTTCTGTGGAGTAGTCTGGCCGAAGGCAGAGGTCTGGCCCTGGTAACTATGACTGGGCTCTTTGGGCTCTGAATATGAGAAGCTGTGGTGGGTAGAAGGGGCATCTGTGTGGGGGGTACTGATGCTTGCTTCTTCAAGGTGACTTTCAAAGTGCCTCCAATTTCAGCTCATAGAGATGGATTTTGGGAGTCCCTAACAGCCTATAGAAATTCTTACCATTTTTGGAGGCATTTTCCCTTGTACAATTCTGATTTTGTTAGACTTTGTGAGTCACAGTGTTCTCTTCAGTATGGGGTACTAACACTATTACGTCATGGGACAATTTTGTACTTAGAGTTAGATCAATGCTAGAGTTTGAGCCTGGAATCTACTCCTTATTAACTTATGATTTCAGACAATTCTCTGAACCTCTTTGTGCCTCACTATCCACATCTTAGAAATGGGAATGATAGCACCAGCGTTAAGATTCGTGAAAAGTAATATAAGTTGCTTAAAGACCAACCCTAGTTAGTGTCATATTTCCAAATGGCATTAAAAGTAATTGATGAGCAATTTAATTTCTACCATATTCTCTCTCAAACACATTAAATATAGAATATATTCCTAGCACACAACACAACGAACTACACAATGCTTTCTCCACCACTCCATTTCTCAATATCTTTTGCATGTAGTAGTTTCCCTGGAGACTTCCTTTTGGACACCAGTTATGTCTGGGCTCTCTCATAAAACTAGCCTGTGTGAGCTCTCTGTTCACCCTTTGCTCTCATTCCTGCCTTCCCTTGCTTCACCTCACATGGAGGTCCTCGAGCTGGTGCTACACATTGGCCCATTCCTTGGGAGAGGAGGAGGGAGGAGGAGGAGAGGTCACAGACCCTTCACCTGGGGTAAGTGATGGAGAGCAGAGAATCAGACTCTGAAGCCAGGAAGAAAGGGGTGCAGTGCTGCATGGGAAGAAAAGTACTCAGTGGCTACATGTCTTGGCCCTGACCTCCTCACCCACAAACCCTGACAGCTGCTCAAGCAGAAGACTAGGGACACAGAGGGAAATTCTTCAACTGAGAGTCATCAGCTTAGTCCATGAACTTGGTGAAAGGATCACCCACAAGGACAAGGCTGGAAGACACTGTGGTGGTGGGTGGGGGGAGGACTTTGAATAGCAGTTGGGAGAGGAGGCCGGTTTAGAAGAGGTTGGTCAGAGTGTGAGCTCCCTCCCCCATACAGAACTGAACCCTAGGAAGATCTCTTGCCCCTGCTGGGTCCTCTCAAGCTTTTTCACATGGACCCACCATGGAGCCAGTGTTTGGTTACCTGCCATCCATCCAGCAGACGCTGTACTTAGCCTGAGAAACTCAGAGCAGAGATGCTCACAACGGAACCCAGACAAGTAAAAAAACTTGGTTTGTCCCATCTTACATCCCCTACTTTAAGTTTCAGGCATGCTTCCCTCCTCCCTACTTCCATGATGAATCACTGAGGCTGAAGCCTGGCCAGCCTTGTGGAGAGAGGACGGGTGAACATTAATTAGAGCATGGGACTGAAGTTTCAAACAAGGTGGGACATTTTTAGAACTAAAAGCAACCAAAAAAAAAAAAAAAAAAAAAAAAAAAAGAACTAAAAGCAACCAGGAGAGTATGGAATTTACCAAAGCTGTCGCTAAGGGTTGGGGGAGGGACATTTGACCCCATGACTGAAGGTGGTGAATAGAGAGAACAATAAAAATCTGTTTGTCTTTGTGCCTTGATTAGTTCAGACTATTCAATAATCCAGTTATGGTTGATGAATTTTCTTTTATCCCTGATACAACAATATAGATGAAAAATGTTCTCCAAGCTGAAATATACCATGTAGATATTAGTTATGATGAAAAATCATGACAAATAGGAGTAGAAAAAAATAACAGGAGGATTTTCTTGATTTCTCTCAATGTTATTTTAGAAATTTATTTTTTAATTTTATTATTTCATTTTTATATATTTTTTAATTTTAGAAATTTAAGGCATAATTCCTGGTCTGGGGTGACACAGAATTAGGCAGTGTTTCAAAATACCTAGCAAACGGCTGGAGGAGCAGCATATGGTGCTTTCTGAATTGAACAGGGCAGAGGGGGCTCTATTTCTACATCCTCCCTCATGACATCACCATTTCTGCAAATACCCAGCACCTTTTGACTATTTATCTTTCTCTTTTTCCTTACCTTGGAAAGGTAGCCCCAAATTTTCTCATTACTCTTCTGAAATGCTTCTGCTCTCAATCCTCTCTCTTCCTACCTCTACTTATATAAAAACAGCCCAGTGAGGGTCAGATACTGTTTATGCCTCATCCCACTCCCCCCTCACAGTAGCCCTGCGAGGCAGGTACTACGTTATCCCCGCAATACCAACACGAAGCCAGAGAGGGGAAGTCACTTACCCAAACTCACACAGCTAGATGATGACAGAGGGGAGTCTTGATTGAAACAAGCCTTAAGCCTTAGCCTCCATGGACCCTAGATGCATTCTTTCCATTCCCTTCATTCCTCCATGCTGCTGCCAGAATGCTCTTTCCCAGCTGGTGTTGTCACTGTCCTGATTTAAACCCTTCAGGGGTTCTCAGTGCCCTTAGACAAATTCCACATCATCACCTTGGTGGTCAAGGCTGCCTGTGAATGGGCTCCAATCTCATTCTGGCTATGCAGCCCTTACAACCCTGGACCACATGATAGTCTCTGAATACTGCTGCTTTTTTTCTTTTTAGTTTTCAACTAATCTTTCCACCTGGACACCTGATGGGCCTTCTCTGTCCTTTTGCAAGTTTTGGAGACGTGCAATCTAAGCATGGGCCTCCACAGGCCACTCCAGTTCTCCAGCTAGAGGCAGTTGTGTATAATGGAATGGCTAAAGCAGAGCCTCAGGAGCAGAGAGATGTGGTTCCTAAGTGCAGGTTCAGTCTGCTACTGGCTTGTATGAACTAAGACAATTTACTGAGCCTCTGTGAGTTTTGGTTTCCTCACATGTAAGGAGAAGTAATTATGATAGAACTTACGTGAAGATTTACTGATGGTGCTGATGCAGGCCAAGTGTTTGGCATGGTGCTTGGATCATTTTCAGCCCTTTGTTCATGAAATTGTGTGCCAAGGCTGTGCTAGGTTCTAGAAATACAACGATGAACAAACCAAGTCTAGTCTTTACCTTCATTCAGTTTACAGTGTAATTGGTGAGACAAACATTAAGGAAACAAACATTTATTGGGGATGCTTTCTGAGAATGTTCCCTGAGCTGTGGCTACATGGTCTTTCATAACAGGCAACCCTGGGAGGGAGGCAATACTGGCCCCATTTTACCATTGAGGAAACTGAGACCTGGAGCTATTAAGAGATTATCTCAGGATTAGCCAAACCATAAGAATTGGACACAAGACTGGAACCGAATCAGTCTAACTTCAAACATGGAGTTCTTTCTTCTATGTTTACTTGCCTTTTGCTATAGATGAGGACTTTGGCTACTCTGAAAGAGTCCTTGTAATCTTTTGCTCTTGAATGATTACATGACTAAATGAATGAATGAGAGATTGAGCACTAACTGGTTAAAAGTTTAAAAGAAAACCTCACAGCCTAGAAAGGAAGACCTTACTTTATCTTACGTGGACATGTTCAGTGGGCAGAAGCTGTTTCCTGATCCCTCAGAGGTGGGAGGCAGACTTAGGCTGGCCAGGACTTCAATGTTCAGGAGTACTTGTAAATGTGTTCTGAATAATAAGTTGACAAATATTTCAGCTTTTGTGAGTTGGCACCTGAGGAGTTAAAAACAAAGACATGGCTATTCCCACCTCCCCACCTCTAGCTCCAGTCTAACCAAAGCAAAACTGCTATCATTCATTTCGTACCTGTGGGTCCTGTGAACTATTTCTTTACAAATAAGGATTCTTAGCTTTAAAAAAAAAAATAGTTGAAAACTACTGCTCTAAGTGATCAGCTGCCACAAGATGGCTCAGGAAGATCCCCAGATCTTCAGAGCAGGGGAGAAAGGGGGGTAAACAGCTGCTGTTTACCTTGAAAGCTATACTCTTCCTACCCTCACCCCCAGTACCTTCTTACTCAGAGAACACGTCTGGCTTACTGCTGGGGCGTGTTTTAGAGTTTACAAAGAGCTTTCACATATTATCTCAGCTGATTCCAGCAATAATGCCTGAAGTACATACTGAAAGAGTGGGGTCCTCTTCAACTGAAAGATGAAGAAGCAGGCTGGAAACAGTGAGTAAACTGCAAAGTTGCAGATTTTGGCTTCTGGTAGTGGTGCCAGTGCTCTATGGGTCGGCTGGTCTTTGTGGTAACTTTTCACGATGCAGATCCACTTTGCTGTAAAGTTCTTAAGAAGGAACCTTAAGAAGACCAGCAATCTTGCCTAGTCTAGGCCGGGTATGACTTTCTTTCGGAAGTCTATGTGTGAATTGGGGATGGAGGCCAAGGAGGGAGAAAAATATCACCAGACTACAGAGTTCAGGGAGCATTGCATTAAAAAAAAAAAAAAAAAGTATCCTCCCATATGCAAAAATCCTTGCACTTCTGCTGGACCAAAGTAGCTTGGGGGAGAGGGGATGGGGGTAGAAAAGAAGAGTTTGGCACACTGGGGAGCATGTCTTCTTTTAAAAACTGTTTTGTCCAGATGATCTGGCATTCATTATGACTACATTTCCACAAAAACTCAATTGACCAACACTCTGAACAAAATATAGGCAGGATGTTACAGCAGAAAGAGCACTGATGGGAGTCAGGGAGGCTTGTTTCTACTTTGCCTCTGTCACTGACTACTTAGTAACATTCCTCCTCAGAGCCTTTTCTTCATTTGTAACCTGGGTGACTTCTCTAATAGTCTGTAATTCCTGCAGTGTCCTACTTTCCTTCTAGGCTCTGCTTCTCTTTGTTGTGATTCCAGACTCAAGTCTATTTGATCAAAGATGTTCATCTGAACTGGATGTAAGCTGGCCTCTCCTAGTCCTTGGCAATGTAGACTCGTGCCTACACCTGAAATGTCATGTCACAGGGCATATTTGGTCCTGATGCAAACTTGTGGAAGGTGAGTTGGATACTTTTTAATATGCCTAATGGGCTCTTTCATCCTCTGCTCCAGAACTAACAGAAGTCATGTGGCCTCTCTGCCCAGAAGGTCAAGGCCATTCCTCATCGCCCAGATCATTTCTTATTTGGACAATCAAATCCAGCTATTGTAAATCACCTGTGCAGTCTCTCTCTTGTTATCTCCTGGGAACCTGGTACTGAGCTCAGAGCAATAACTAACTTCAGGGATCAGATTTCTGATACTAGGAGGTTAATTAAAATTCCAGGGCCTGAGGCGGATTTACTTTCTTTGCTGGGTAAAGGAGAAGGGTCTAGAAGCAATCAATCCAGCCTTCCTTCCATTCCCTCCCCAGGTCTCTCTGACCTGGAACACAGGTTCAGAAGAAGAAAAAGGGATAACAGTGAAAATGGGATAACAGTGTAAAAGATAAGGGACCAATGGTGCTCTGCTGGGGGAGTCCACAGTGGGGCAACATCACTTGGAAAATAACTGGGCCTCGAAGAGTGAGCACTTGAAAACCGTTCCTGCCATTGACTCGGTAGTTTATCACGGGGCTGCTTATTATAATAATGAATACTGGAAATAATCTAAATGTCTGATCTGGGATTGGTTATGTAAATTATGACTCCTCTCTATAGGATGGAATGTTCTGCAGCAATTTGAAATGATGTTTATGAAGGCATTTGCATGGCATGGCTAAATGTTTACGATGTAATGTTAAGCAAAATCAAGCAGAACAAATTTTAGAAAAAATTATCAATAATAAGATGTGAAGATAAAATATGCTTAAAAATTATTCTGGGAAGAATATGAAAACATGTTATCAGTGGTTAACTCTCGAGATGAAATTTGCTTGACTTTTCTAATTTTTTATAATGATCAAGTAATTCTTTTCTAATTAAAAAAAAAGAGAAGATACAATTAAAGATGACTATAGAGCTTTTTTCTCTCTTGAAATGGTGAGTACTCTGGACTTTTGTTGGGCCCTTAAGCCTGTGAGTTGGGCTAAAGGCAGCAGGCTCTTGACTCTGTCAACAACCAAATCAGAAGAGTCCTATACTTAAAGGCCAGGTAAAGATGGTGTCAGCAGTGATATTCAGAAGGTTACAGAATCATCTTCCCGAAGAAGACTTTCCTGGCTCATATTAGGCATCTCTTCCTGTTCCCTGATCCCTCAAATAGATGTACCGTGCTTTATCATCTGAAGGATTTTGTTGTGTTTTAGGGTTGGGAGTGATCTTAAAGATCATTTAGCTCATTCATTCATTCCTGCGTTCCTGTAGTTACTTTTCCATTGTAAATGGCACTTCTTGAGCTGTGTGTTACTCACTGGGGATTCACGAGACATGATCTTTACTCTAGAGCCTCTTAAAACCCAGTGGATGGGGCTGGGGATGGCCAGAACAGAGGAGGAAACACATAATGATTATACACTGAGTGAGGATTTTGTTCATCATCCCTGGCACATAGTCAGCACCCAGGAAACATCTATTTAATGAATGGACAGGTTGTGCTATGATGGGGGTCACAAGGGTGCTTTGTGACCTTGAGAGAATGACATTCAACGTAGTTCAGGGTGGTAGTATTCAAGGAACGACTCCCAATGGGGCACTCCACTTACTGATAGGGTCTTGATATTCTATAACTTGATAAGAGTCCAAAGTACCCTGGTGACACTGCTGAGAATTTGAATCCATGTCTTAAAACTCTTAGCTCTTTCTATTCTACCTCAGTCTGTCTACCCTTTCAGGACTCCCAGTGCTTCATCATGTGGGAAGCCTTCATGGCCCCTTCCCTCCCTACTTTCCTCCCCATAGTTGGTCAGGTGGTCTTCCTCGGTGCTCCCACAATCCCTGTGCTTACCACATCGCAGCATCAAATGCCACCTTTCAGTGCAGGACTTGTCATTGCATACTTAGTGCCTAGCCTGGAGCCAGGTGCTCAATAAGTATTTTCTTTTTCTTCTTTTTTTTTTTTCAATAAGTATTTTCTGAAAGACTGAATGGACCCTGATTAGTGCAAGAAAATAAATATTGTAACTATTCTGGGGGTTTTTTTCAAGCATGGCTTTCCAGGCAAATTGCTTCTTTTGGGGCTAACTCATGCCCTAATTGTTTTTCTGGACTTCTGAGGCACGCTCATTCCTAGTTACTTTCCTATTTTGACCTAAAAGCCAACTGTTGCCCTGACTTCCAGAGGTCGCACTCTGCCTGCCAAATTCAGCTTCCTCCCCGTGTTCTCGGCACATTGATTCCTTCCTTGGTTGGTTCTGGGGCCCAACTTTTCCTTCTCTACCCATCTTCTATGGCAAGTGCCTGGTTATGCTTTGCCATATCCTGGGAAGTAAAAATTGAGAGAGCTATTCAAGCTTGGATGAGCTGGAGCATGTGCTTTATCCCATCCCCTTCTCTAGCTGAGCACAGGCTGACTTCTTCTCCCTGACCTGGCTTTTATGATCACTCCTACTCTAACACTTACATGAAACCCTATCCTGAGTGTTGGCCCAACTTCCTAGAAGAAAGGTTTTTTTCCTGGGAAGTGGCCAAGGAAAGAGCAGAGTACTGGAAAACACTGGGGCTTGGAAGTCAGGCAAATAGTTGTGAGTCTTTATCAGTTGTGAGACCTTAGGACGGTGACTGCTGCTGTGCACCTGTAGTTTTGCTTCCATTTACTCTCTCTTTGGTACTTAGTATTTTGCATCCATTTAGAATGTGTGGGGTTTCCTCCCACACCACCAAACAATTTTCCAACACAAGCTGGGTATCGCATAATCAACTCAACTCTGACACCATCTACCTGGAGATAGCATCAGATTCTACAGATTAAGGCTCAGTCCACAAGGCCATCCTCCCCCACACTTCATATGCCAATCTCTTATGCTCCTGACTGGCTGGAAGGTCCTAAAGACCCCCTTCTTAGGTTCGACTAATCTGCTAGAGTGGCTCGCAGTACTCAGAAGATCTTACTGGACTTTACTCACCAGGTCACTGGTTTATTATAAAAAGACATAATTCAGAAACAGCCTAGGAGAGGCATAGACCAATGAATGGGGAAAAGGCTCAGAGCTGCCATGTCCTGTCTCAGTATGCCACTTTCTCCAAATCTCCATGTGCTCACCAACCACTCTCAGAACCCAGTCTTTTTTTTTTTAAGATTTATTTATTTATTTAAAAGAGAGAGTGCGTGTGGGGGAGGGAGGAAGGAGAGAGAGGAAAGGAAGGAGGGAGAAAATCTCAAGCAGATTCTCCACTGAGCATGGAGCCAGAAACTGAGAGTAGAGCCCAACCTGGGGTTCGACATGAGGCTCAGGGCTTGACTCAAGGCTCAATCCCAGCACCCTGAGATCATAATCTGAGCTGAAATTAAGAGACAGGCACTCAATGCTCAACCAACTGAGCCACCCTGGTGCCCCCCTTTTGGGTTTCTATAGAGGCTTCATTATGTAGGCATGATTGATTGTATCATTGGCAGTTGGTGATTAATTCCACTTCCAGCCCCTCTTCCCTCCCCTGGGTGGGGAATGGCAGGACTAACAGTTCCAACGCTCTAATCACATGGTTGGTTCTCCTGGCAACCAGTCTCCATCCTAGGGTTCATTCTAAAAGTTATCTCATTAACATAACAAAAGACACCTTTATTGTTTCCAACACTTAGGGAATTCTGAGAGTTTTAGGAGCAAAGACCAGATATATTGCTTATATTAAATCACTTATCACAGTAAAGGTTCCTTGACTCCCCTGGGGACGGCTCTTCCCTTCGTTGTGCATCCACACAGTGGGGCATGTGAGTCAAGCCCATTAGCACTGAGCCCTCCTCTGGCCACTGCTGCATTGGTGTGTGTGAGTGTGTGTGTGTGTGTGTGTGTGTGTGTGTGTCACACTCAGGGTCACTCAGACGACATGGGAATTTTGATAATATTTTTTGGGATGAAAATCTCAGTTTTTCACATGGGTTCTGAAACAGAGAATGAAAAGGGCTGCAGCTGTTCCTGTTAGCCCAACACATAAGGCTGAGGCCAGTCCAGGAAAAGATCTAAGAAATGGATCTAAGAGATGGGGAGCCAAGGTCCCAACAGGAAAGATACATTACAGATCTCATTAGAGTCATGGTCCAAAAGGAAGCAGATGGTTCTCTTGAACTAGATCATATGAGGAAGGTTTAATAAAGAGACTATGCACTGTGGGCAGAGGTGTAGGGTGATGAGCTACTTAGTGCAAAAAATGCCACAGGGACCCAGGACCAGTAATAGTGGAGGTGTTACCACCTTGAGGTTCAAAGGGATGTAAGGAGTAGTTACTACAATGTATAGGCATGGGTCATGGAGAGTGGGCCACCTTGAGACAGACAGTGACCTAGGATTGAGGGATATAGCCAGCCTAGGGTGACCCTGTGAGGAGGGATTCAGGACAATAAATACCATGGCTTCTTGTTGCTCCCTCCCTCCAAACTTGTGTTGGCAGTTCCTGTTGGCCATGCCTACTGGAAGCCAGAGATGGTCAGAGCAAGGTAAGGTGATGCAGAGAGTGCAGGTTCTTGAGACAGAGGGCAGGTAGCAAGTGGATCTGGAGGGGCAAACGGAAATGAGCCAACATAGCCCTGAATCCAGCCCTAGCCCTAGACTTCTCAGTTTCTGTGAGTCAGTATATTTCCCCCTTACAAAGTCAGTTGGACCGAACTTTCTGTCACTTGAATCCAGTAGAATCCTAATTGACACAGTAGTTTAAATGAGGTTCAGTTTCTGCCTCTGTAACTTTTTTTTTTTAGAAAAATAGCAAATACATACAGTGTAAAATGTGCCACTTTAACTATTCTTTTTTTTTTTTTTTTAAGATTTTATTTATTCACGAGAGAGGCAGAGACATAGGCAGAGGGAGAAGCAGGCCCCATGCATGGAGCCTGATGTGGGACTCGATCCCGGGACTTCAGGATCATGCCCTGGGCCCAAGGCATGCGCTCCACCACTAAGCCACCCAGGAGTCCCATTTTAACCATTCTTAAATGTACAATTCAGTAGCATTAATTCCAATTCCATTCACAATGTTGTGCAACCGTCATGACTATCTAGTTTTAACATTTTTCACCACCGCAAACAGCAACTCTGTATGCATTAAGCAGTGACTTCCCATTTCCCTACCCCCAGCCCTTGGTATCCTTGAATCTACGTTCCATCTCTATGAATGTATCTATTCTAGATATTTCCTGTAAGCAGAACCATACAATATCTTTCCCTTTGTATCTGGCTCATTTCACTTAGCATTCTGTTTTCAGTGTTCATCTACACAGCCACATGTATTAGGGTTTCATTCCCTTTTATGACTGGATATTATTCTGTTGTATGAATACACCACTTTTGTTTATCTATCTGTTGATGGACACTCGGGATGGTTCTACTTTCTGGCTATTGTGAATAACACTGTGATGAACTCTTCCTCTGTATTTTGAATGCTTATCTCCAGAAGAGGAGCCTAGGAGTAAAGTAGCTGATGGTAGTAAAAGGTGTGGTGCTCTGTGGTGTGAGCTAAAAAAATGGGGTTAGAGCTACTCCCACTGAGCATCAGGAGCTCAAGTACTGTCTGTTCTGAGACTGTGTCCAACCAGCTTGTGCCAAGGGGGCAAAAGGGAGAAGCCACTGGTTTCTGGAATGTGGAGGTCTACCCATTTGGGATATATATTTTTTTAATACTACCAGAAGCCGATAGGAAGCTAGTAATTAGACTGGCACTGTCACTGCCATTTGTTTAATGGTTGAGTGATCAGAAGTTTTCTTTTTTCTTTTTTTTTCTTTCTCCTGTCAACCCTGCCTGATTAGAAAGGCATGTGAATCTTTCCTTACACATAATTTTCCCAGCCTGAAGTGAGAAATCGAACTGAACTCAATTACGGCAGCCAATCTAATGGACTTAATTGCACACAGGAGCTAGGAATTTGAAAGGTTCCTTGGAGGACGGGGGCGTGCAAAGTGGACTTGGAATTATTGATGTCACATGTACCCGTGGGTATGTGTGTGGTCTTGAGGGCACCATGTCCCCTCCCAAGTGCACAGTTGTGTGTACACACCGTACACACTGAGGAGATGCGGATGCCGTGAGATCACGTCCTCTGAGATGACCGCACTTCCTCAGATGGTTTGGCTTATGAAGTTACAACTGCTTTCAAGTGTTAATTCAGAAGCCTAAACGAGTTTTTAAAACTAGGTATCCCCCTTGAGACGCTGCAACGAAACTAATGAAAAGAGATGGAGCAAAGGAGGAAAAGTGGTTGGAGGGCAGAGCCTCTTCACCAAAGGCAGAGGGAGCAGGGCCAGTTGGCATCATGCTGCTCCTGAGAGGCAGTGAGCGGCAGCATCATGGTGTCCCTGAGAGCTACAGTTGCTGCAACAGCAACAGGGCAGCCCCTGTCCAGAGGAGCTTATGATCACCTTCGTGCTGCTGATGGTTTGCCGAGCACTTCCCATGTGCCAGATACTATACCCCTGCTTTCCTCATACCACCTTTAATCTTCAAAACAATCTTACATGGCATGTGGAGTTATTTTTGTTTTACAGACAAGGACAGCAAGGTTCAAAGGATACAAAGACTTGCTTGAGTGAACGACCATGTAGGATTAGATCCTAGGCCTCAGCCAATCCAGGGATCCTTGCATTATGTGGCAGCGCCAGGCCAGGAGCCCAGAATCCATGGCACAGGGACTGCCCAGGAAGCAGACACGCCTCTGCTCTTCCTTGTCCCCTCCCTGCCTTCTGTTCCTGTTTTCACCTTCTAGACTCTCCCTCCTTCATTTCCTCTTCTCTCTCATCTCCATCTTCCCACCTAAAAATTTTCTCAGTTCTTCTTCCTCCCTCCCTGTTCCAATCCATGTTTAATTAGGAACCAGTCATAAGGTTGTCACTCTGAAAACAGAAGGGATCCCAGGAAAGAAAACTTTCCTTCAACATAATTATGAGCTGCAGCTTGTCAGGAGCGCCCTGAGGGTGAGCCAAGGAATTCTGAAGGGCAGCACTGAGCAACCTGGGACCAGAGGAGCCCGTGACCCACATCTGAGACTGGAGCAATGCTTCCATCCTCTGGCTTGGACTCTAACTCCCCGAAGGGGCCACAGATGTGTCTGTAACTTGGAGTGATGGGCGCTGCCCAAATCCAAGGGCTATGAGAAGTTGAGCTTCAGATGAAGAGAGTTGGCTTGGTCGAGAGTGTGGAGAGCAGTCATAGGGGACAGGACATAGAGCTAGAGAAAAGAAGAGCCAGGGAGATGTGTGCAGTGAGGTCACAGTGAAGCCAGCCAGCAGGAGGGTGGTTCCAGGTGAGCCTGGGCTTGCTGCCAGGGATCAGTTCTGATACGCCTGGCTCTCCTTGACGTGAGATAGGGTGGCCTGAGCTCAGAAGGAGGGCTGCTGTTACCTGCTCCTTGGCAAGTACCACTGTCCTCTACTCTTAACTCTGTGCATATCAGACCCACTTCGGTGAGCATGCCCACGAAGGCATCAAGACAAGGGTCAATTACCCAATTATCCCATTTTTATAGATGACAAAACCAAGAGTCAGGGGGATGGAGGATCTTGTTCAAGTTTACAGGACTAGAAAGTGGAAAAGCCGGAATCAAACCTAGAAACTCTTCCTACTTGTTTTCCATGCTACTTGGTGCCCTGTCTGAAGGCCAGGCTGAGTGGGGTCTGGAGACAAGTGCAGGACTGGCAGTCAGCCAGACCCGGCCCCGAGTCCCCACTTGAAAGCTTATTAGCAGCACAGTTCCACTCTCCATGTTTCCCTGCTGGACCAGGCTCCCTCCGTCTGTCCCATGGTCTGCTTTGTACAAGCAAACACAACAGAATTCACAGAGGGGAACTGGCCCCTTGGGGCGTGAGTGCTTGGTCTCTGTTGGCCGCTCTGAGGCCACAGAAGCGGCCTGACAGCGTGGACCTCCTGGGACAGGAGCCTGAACACTGCCTGGAAGAGCCTCATTACGCCCAGAGTAACTCTCACCTGGCAGGATCTGGGCCTTCAGCGATGTGAATGTGCGGCAAAGAGCATTTTCCAAGTGAGAACCTGGATGCTGTAAAAGCAAAATGGACCGATTAGGGAGGCGCTGGACCATGGGAGTGTTTTCCGTGAGCAGGTCTTTTAACCTTGCAGCAGAGCTGACCCTCTCCCAGGCCTGACAGCCTTTTCGGAACTGAGGAAACAAGCTAAGTTCTTTTAAATGTATATTAAATTGAGCCTGTCAACCTTGACAAAGTCCCCTTAAGTAGATGGTCACTAAGAGGACAGCCTGCCCAGAAGGCACGCCGCTCGGAAGGCTGTGTGCATGGCCCTCCCTCCCACGATTTCGGCCCAACAAAATCTCCCTCTCGGTCTCCTATCTTCCTTCTCTTCCTTCTTTAACAAAACGTGTCCTCTATGAGTGATCACACAGGCCAAATCCTGCGCCGACAACTTAATGGGTATTCTCTGATGTAGTCTTTATAATACTCCTATGAAACAGGGTCTATTTTATCCTCGTTTTACAGATGAGGGAAGTGAGCCTTGAAGTCAATACCTTCTCTTAGGCTCGTCTGACTCCTACGCTTAGGCTGTCCTTATCTTTGGTTATTATTATATTACTAACCAATCAAGCCCTTTCCATTTGCTACGTGTTCCTCTAGGCCTTGTCCATGCGCGTACCTTATTTTTACATGATTGTAACCTTAATTACTTTACAATTACAGTTTGTATTCTTTTAAGATTAAATTTTGTTTTTATCAAAGTAATACATAAATATTTTAAAAGCCAAATAATGTAAAATGTGTGCCTTAGAAAACACTCATCTGTTTTTTTTTAAAGATTTTATTTATTTATTCATGAGAGACAGAAAGAAAGAGGGAGAGAGAGAGAGAGAGAGAGAGAGAGAGAGGCAGAGACACAGACAGAGGGAGAAGTGGGCTCCATGCAGGGAGCCTGACATGGGACTCGATCTTGGGTCCCCAGGATCACACCCTGGGCTGAAGGCAGCGCTAAACCGCTGAGCCACCTGGGCTGCCTTCATCTCTGTTTCAGTAGGTCTTTTCTGACTGTTGCTCCTAATATTGATCCCTACACTGGAAATAATATGTTTATATTGTTATTTATTGATTTACATGTTTTTGATACTGACTTCTTTAAACAGTCAATGAGGGCCTGCTCTCCTTTTGTTTCCTGTCAGCAGTTATTGCATACTTTGATCCTTTAGTCATCAGGGTTTCTTTTTTTTTTTTCCCCAAGATTTTATTTATTTATTTATTTGAGAGAGAAAGAACACATGCATGTGCATGCACACACACTGTGGAAGGGGCAGAAGGAGAAGGAGAGAGAGAATCTCAAGACTCCCTGCTGAGCGCAGAGCCAGATGCTGGCTGGATCTCACAACCCTGAGATCATGATCTGAGCTGAAATCAAGAGTTGGATGCTTAACTGACTGAGCCACCCAGGCACCCCTCATCAGGGTTTCTGTTATGACTTATGGTTATTGTGCAGGATCCAACAGTGTCTCCTTTCTCGTACTATACTTTGCTTCTTAAAAAGTAATAACTGCTTTGCTTTCTCATTTGCATACTTTCCACTAATCTAATTTCCCCCACATGTTCTACAACTCTGTCACTTACCTATCAGTAATTTTTCTATAACTTCAAACATATCAATTTCAGTTTCTTTTTTCCTAGAGATTATCCCTCTATTCCAGTGTGAACTGTGCGCTTCCCAGAATGGCTGCACAGCTAGTATATGGTGTCTTTTTTTGATCCTTATCCTGAGAAGTCCTTTTGTGGCTCTTTTGTGTTGGTTTCTCATTTCCTGCAGCTCATAGCTTCCTATGTTGTAACTTATTTCTTAATTTACTTTCCTGAGAAAGAATGCATGCACCATAAAACTTTTTGTAGGGCAGCCACGGTAGTGCAGCAGTTTAGCGCTGCCTGAAGCCAGGGCGTGATCCTGAGACCCGGGATCGAGTCCCACATCAGCCTCCCTGCATGGAGCCGGCTTCTCCTCTGCCTGTGTCTCTGCCTCTCTCTCTCTCTCTCTGTGTGTATCTCATGAATAAACAAATAAAATCTTTAAAAAAAATAAAATATAACTTTTCGTCTTTGATTGTCTTACTATACTTCAACTTATGTGGTTGTTTGGCTGGGTATAAATTTCTAGTTTGAAAATGATTTTCTTTAAGAATATTGAAAGCAATTCCCCTTTGTCATCTAATGTCAGACTGTAGCCTTGAGAATTCTGAGACCAATTTGACTCCAAGTTCTCAGCACATGACCTCTCATTCTCTGGAAGCTCTGGGATATTCTCTTAAATAGTCTTTGAGTTCAGAAGTTTCATGAGGATATGATTTCATGTAAGCCTTTTTGCATGCATCACAATCAGAACTTGAGGAATTCTCTCAGTTGGAGACAGTTGTTCTTTACTGCTAGGAAATTTTCTTGTCTCATGTTGATTTATGATAGAAAGATTCCTCAAAGTGTGGCCTAATCTGTTTTATTCTACACAGAATAAAGGAAGTCAATTAGTGTTTATTGAACAGCTACTATGTGTTAGTCACTGAAATGGAGTGCTGTTGGCATCACTATCTTATAGGTGAGAATTTGTCTAAGGACAAATTCAGCTATTAAATATCACAGTCAGAATTTACTCTAAATCTGGACAACTCAGTCTACTAGATGAGCAGTTCCCTGTGTTCTTTGGAACTCTAGTGGCTCATATGTTTCTTTAGCCTGGTTTCTTTTGGAAGTGCTGGGATAATTACATGCCTTAGTTATAGGATTCCTCAGAGCTGTTAGTACCCTAATCTTGTATTGTGAGTCTCTAAGGAAGATATTGTGTAATATGTAATTATTGGTGTTTTATTGAAGCCTTGCCCTGAACTAGGTAGAAGTTGAGTATGAGACTTTAGGTCTGATTGTCCACTAACTGGTCATAGCAGCAATGGACTCTGTGGGCCTGCCTGTAATAGTTCTGTCTTCTCCATCCTCCTCCTCCTCATCTCATTCTCTGGGCCCACTTTGCTCTTCCTTACCTTGCTCATTTAGCACCAGTCACAGTGAGGTTTTGTTTTGTTTTAGTTTTGGTTTCTTAACTACTCAATAGTCATATCCACTGTCTTTCAAATCAATGGAAACTTCTTTCTAACACACTGCTCTCTGTCTCTGGAGTATGCTTACTTCCTCGCCTCACTTATACCTACTTATCCTTCAGATAAATGAGGTTTCCTCTAGGGAAAATGTCCCTGAACATTTGATTAGGTTAGATCTCCCTACATTATGTTCTTAAAGCATATTGTACTTCAGTGATAACACACATCATTTGTATATGCTATGCAACATATCAAGTGCAATCATATAGTCACATATTTTTGTTTATTTGTTTAGTACCTGTTTTCTTTCTATAAACTCCAAGATCCTTCTGTGGCAGGGCACATCTGTCTTGCTTATTACCATATGCCTAGAACTGAGAGTGGTGCCTAATGGATGCTAGATGCTCAATAAACATTTGTTGAGTGATTGCATCAGTGATCAAATGGATGAATGAAAAAGGTGACTTCATTTGTAATTATCATTAATGATGATGCTAATTAATGAATTCTGGGGAAAATTATGGCTCTTGTTAGAGTTTCAATAGTCCAATTCTGCTTCACAGTAAGTCGGCAATGAGGCCAGAGAATAATGTAAAACATAACCTCAGAGGTGATGAATATTCCATGAAACAAACCTCTAATTAAAAAAAAAAATCATTTCTGTTCTGTGCATGAATTATTTTGCCAACAGGTATCTCAGCATGAAACTGCCTTCACCCCAAAATACCTAGCCTCAAAAGCATTTTCAAGTAGTTCTTCAGGAGTGTTGTAAATCAAGTTTTCATCATAGAGTCAAGAGAGCAAGTGAATATTCTCTTTTAAAGAGTGAAAAAAACAAATGCTTGAAACAGAGTCAGGTTGGATATTTTTTAAGAGCTCATTTTTCAAGTCTTGGATGGCTAAGAAGATAAGCCTGACATCGAGTTCTTGGCCAGTACTTCTATCTCCCATGAAGTTTGTGATCCCGTTGGGATGGGGTGTTCTGACAGCTGTGCCTTCCACTTTACCAAAGAGGGCTTCTGGGAAGGCTACATACTCCCAAAGAATCTCCCAAAGCATCTAGGACAATGCCTGCCCATGCAATACATGCTAGCTGCTCTGCTCTCTTCTTTCCTTGTGGCCCCAACTACCCTCACTTCGTTGATTGGTTAATTAACTTTTCCTCTGGTTCGCTCCTTCCTAGATAGTAGACACTTTAAGGGTAGTAATAATGCCTGATTTCTTTCTGCATCCCCAGCCTTTCTATACCATCTGGCACATATACGACCCTCAATACATGTTCAAGTGATAAGGAATGAAGGATCCAATCAATAGCCCTGCAAAGTGAATATGGGACATTTTTAAAGCCCCCATTACGCAATGGAGGAAACGGAAGCTTTGATGGGCCATCAAACTTACTTGCCATGATCCCTGACCTGTGCACACCACTTATTAAGGACAACATTCCCAGTCCTGCACAGCCTGGCCCCTGCCTACCATTCCAGGATTTGCTCCTGTTGCTCTTCACCTCATTGTTTTCTCTCTTGTAAAACAGAACAGCATGTGGCCATACCCTTGTATGGACTGACTGGATAAACGTCACATGAATGTTTTTGTGTATGGTCAGGCCTTTGTTTATTTTGTTCTCTCCATCTGGCAGGTGCTCTTTTTATTTACTTTTCATTCTCTGTTTAGGCATCACCTCCTCCTGGAAGTCTTCCGTGAATAGCGTTTCCCTGGCTCTGTGCTCTTATCACTGCATTTGCAATAGTGCATGGTGATTGTTTAGTGGCCTGTCTCCCATGGGACTGTGAGCTCTTCTAGGGCAGGGCTTGGGGACTGCTGCAGTTAATAGAGGACATAATGCAGAGTGGAACTCCAATCTTTGTGAAGAGCAACTAGGAGCACCCTCGGGAAACCGGCCTGGCCCTCCTGGTTTGGTGCTCTCTCCCAGATACCACGTTGCTCCGCACATTGCATAATATGAGCATCAGGAGAAAAAAAAAATAGATCAAATGGCAGCACAAACCCAAATTGGCAGCCATCCTCAAGATGCTGAGAGGCCGCCCATCTGCTCTCCTCGAGTTCTGAATCCACAGTTGTGCCCTCCATGCTGAGCGCGCTGGCAGCAGCTGGCCCCCTGCTGCGAGTGAAGAAAGGAACAATTTATTACAAAGGGCCCTCTCTAAATCAATCTTCCAATCCGTTCTGGCAGTCTGGGAGCAGAGGCGGCTTGTGGGCGCTGTCCCGTCCATGCTTCTGCTACCTTCGCATTCCAGGCACATTTGGCCAGAGCCTCACCAGGGCTTGAAGAAGATGCTTGGTGTTCGTTTCTGGGAGCGATTATAGGAAATCAGAGATGAGAACATTTGATTCCCTTCAAAACAGACCGGCATAAGTACTGGCATGTCCCAGGGCTGCAGACTGCAGGCTGGCATCTGGGTGACATTCATGGGGCTGGGTGCAGGCTGCTAGCCAATGAGGTCTTTTATGCAAACTGGTTTCTACACCTGGTGCCTCCAAATATCAAATGATGTCTCTGGCAGCCACATCTGGGAAGATCTCTTCTTTGGGAATTGCTTACAACATTCTCACCCTTGGGGTTAGGACTTGTGGGCTCGATCGTAATGCAGCTACTCTGTGGGAGGTTAGCCTGAAGTCAGAGGTGGAAGTCAGCTCTGAAGATCTTTCCTACAGGTCCAACTTACTCTGCTTAGAGCCCAAGCTGAAGGTGTCACCCTCTGAAGTCCTGAGTTATATATATGAATGATTTTGCCCTCTGGACAGTGCTGATTGAAATAATCAAAAGTAGCCAATATAGAGGCTCGTCAGTGACCTGCGATGTGGTCTGGTACAAAAAGATCAACTGGGCCCCTGGCACATATCGTCTTGGGGAAGAGAACCAAGAAATCTCCAGGGAACTGAGACTGTTGGTGGTGAGAGCTGAAGCTGAGAGATCAGAGAGATAGAGACCAGAGGAGTATGGACAGGCCATGTGCAAGCTGAAGTGAGGTGGGAGCAAAACAATGAGAAGGCA
Source organism: Vulpes vulpes (assembly GCF_048418805.1). Classification (NCBI taxonomy): domain Eukaryota; kingdom Metazoa; phylum Chordata; class Mammalia; order Carnivora; family Canidae; genus Vulpes; species Vulpes vulpes. The sequence continues at coordinate 30,690,610 of NC_132790.1, forward strand.
GGAATCATGGTGTAGAGACACGCCAGCGGGCAGTGGGAGGGAAGAACAGGACAGGGGCGTGGAGAAAGCAGGCATCCTGATTAGAGGGGTTGGAGCCCTGCAAGGATGTCTGTTCCTTGGACCGTAAAAGCCCTATTTATGCGTTTGCTCATTAAACAGGCCTAAACTAAGCCCTGGGTTAATTGCAGGGGGTACAGGATGATTGGGGTAAGGCCCTTGATTTTAAGGCACTTGCAGTCCTGAGGGTAAGAGGATTTGTAAAGGGACAATGGCATAGCACCACACTGGGTAGTAAAATTCAGAAATGTAAAAGTTGAAATGCAACCAGAGTAAGGAGCATAGAAGGCCTGGCAGCTGGGCTGAGGGAAGACAGCTATAGTTCTAGGCATTTGAGATGGATTGTCCAAAAGCCTGAAAGGGAGCATGGCATGTCTGGAGAACTTGAAGAAGCTGGGACCTGCTGGAGCATAAAGTCTGAATATTCATTCAAAGAAGAAAATACAAGACTGGTAGTTATGGGGCGCCTACAGGGCTCAGTCAGTTAAGCGTCTGCCTTTGGCTCAGGTCATGATCCTGCTCCCCTCCCCCATCAAGCCCAGTTGGGCTCCCTGTTCAGTGGGGAAGCCTGCTTCTCCCTCTGCCTCTGCCCCTCCCACCTGCTCATGCTCCCTCTCTATCTCTCTCAAAGAAATAAAAGGAAGTGAAAAAGATTAAGTACTTATGAGAAGATGGACAATTCAGTAGACATCAGCAAATTAGTCTTTGGAAGCAAAAGTCACAAAGTCATGAAAATGGAAGGAAACTTGGAGATCCTCTAGTCCAACTGCTTTATTTTACCACTGAGGAAACTGAGGCCCGGGGAAGGGAAGTTGCCTTCATGCTGCTGTGAAGCTCTCTGGAAGCGCCCAAGGAAGTAGCAGGGGCAGGGCTGGAATAAGATCCAGGCCTCCCGAGTGCTGGTTCACAGCCTCTGAATAAAAGGCAGGTAGCTGGAGTGACACAGTGGCCTTTCCATTTGAGCCTGATGCTTTGTGTGTGTTGGTGGTGGTGGTGGGGAGTGGCCACCTGCTTCTATACCGATGCACCAAGAAGCCAGCAGAGCAAACAGTGACACAGCATCCTTCGACTCTGTGAGTAAAGGCATTTGTGAATGTGTGCTCACTGATATCCTGGAATGCCCTTTTTTGGGTCTTCTCCAAATCCTGTTCTCTCCTCAGGATCTGGTTAAACTCTTTCCTCCTCCAGAAAATCTTCTGTGACCACCCAGTACCCATAGTTTGGAGGTGTTTTCTCTTCTATGGCCTGACATTCACAGGACACTCACATTCTCTATCCCTTTATAGTCACTGGAGCTTCACAGTTGACAAATATACTGCCACACGTGTGGAGACCAAAGGTCAGGGAAGTTAAGTGTCCTCTAGGTTCTGGAGGTGAAGCTGATCCAGATGAGGGATAAGTTCAAAGTCATACTTAATGTGAATTGAACAGGAGGTTAAGGGAATCAATGATTTAAACATTGTCAAGTAGGTAGAATTTTGGGAAAAGTGTAGGATATAGGGATCACCCACTTCCACATCTCAGAGTCCTCATATGGGAAATGATCAAAGTGAACAAAATTAGTTGTCTTTTGCCTCTGACAGTCGGTGATAATGCAGTAGTTGCCTTGTGTGCTTCATGCTCACGGCCTGAATACCAGACCCATTTATTTCACTGATTTGGGGTGTTTATTTTGCTTTGACAGATAATGAGATGCTTACGACTATTTTCTGATAAGTTCTAAAATACTGTTTTTGCTTCCTCTTCCCACACCATCTCCTTAATTTATTGTGTATTCAACCTCTGGCTCATCACATTAATCACACTGCCTAGTATATGTCAAAGGAGGTCATGACGCTGGATCTATTTCACTTGACCCCCACATCCCCGTGTGACTCTTCTCTACCCTGCCTGCACTCCAGAGGCCACCCCTCTAGGGACTGCATGGGTGGGCTCCCTCGACTTCTGGCACCTGGTTGCGTTTAGCCGAGGGAGGCACTGGCAGGGGTCCCAGGGTGGGGGTAGTGGAGGTCAGGGTAGCTGGTCCCTGGCTCCCACCCTGTAGTGTCATGTGGGCTGGTTGAGCCCTCCAGTAAAGGCTACAGCCCCTGTCAGGGGTGCTCTCCACAGTCACATTTTCTGGTTCTGGAGATTGCCCCTATAGGCCTACAGCTGGTAACAGCTCCTTGCTGTTGTTACTCACATGGTTTGCATCCTCCCTGTAGTTTCCTTAAATCCTGCCTAAATCCTTGCAAATACTCCCTTCTGGAAGTTCACCTCAATGATCCAATGTGAGCGTGCCATCTGTTTCCTGCTGGAAACTAATGGTCCCCAGACAATTTTTTAAAAGTGGAATACCTCTGCCTATATAAGTTACCTAGACTAGTTGAATTTAGACAGACAGAAAGTAGAATGCTAGTCAGTGGGGGCTGAGGGAAGGGGGGGTTATTGTCTAATGGGTACAGAGTTTCTGTTTGGGATGATGAAAACATTCCTGGAGATGGATTGTGGTGATGGTTGCACAACAATGTCAGTGGACGTGATGCCACTGAACTGGACACTTATGAATGGTGAAAATGGTAAATTTTACGTGGTGTATATGTTACTGTAATAAAAAATAAATAAATAGGGGGACATAAAAGCTAAATGCTTATTAATGCTGAATGGGCTAAAACCAAAACCATAGCCTTTTCCCCTCTATTTTCAAGATTTCAGTGAAGTGACCATGCTGGGTCAACTCATGCATGGACTGTGAATGATTTATTTATTTTTTTAAAAAAGATTAAAATAAAGATTTATTTGAGAGAGAGCGAGAGAGCGCGCGCATGAATGGGGTGAAGAGCAGAGGAAGAAGCAGGCTCCTCACTGAGCAGGGAGCCTGATGCAGGGCTCAATCCCAGAACCCTGGAATCATGACCTGAACTAAAGGCAGGTGCTTAATGAACCGAGCCACCCAAGTGCCCCTAAAGATTTTATTTTTAAGTAATCTCTACACCCAACATGGGGTGCAAACTCACAACCTCGAGATCAAGAGTCACGCGCTATACTGACTGAGCCAGGCGCCCCCTGTGAACCATTTATTCACGCCAAATAATTTAATCATATTCAGGATGTTGTTTAACTTATTTGTGCAAGTATATGTGTGCTGATCTTGGTCCGGAAACAACTGTGGTATAGAATACCAACAGATAGTAGCCTCTTCTGGTCTTATCCTTGGTTCAAAGCCCAGCTCATCTCCATTTTCTTTCACGAAGCTTTCTGGACTTCCATGAAGCTTTTTACAAATGCTTTTGTTGCTCTTCTCCTTCCTGATTTACAGAAATTAGTCCATTATTTTGTTTCTGGTTCTAATCTCAGACAATCGTATCCAAAAGATTTAGAGGGTTTTTTTTTTTTTTTTTTTTTTTTTTGCAATGACGATCGTTGCCTTGGTTCCCCATTAATCTAGACCAACGTTGACTGGTACTCTGCACACACTTAACCAATGATTACAACCTTCCATACATGGTATCCTGCAATTTACATAATGGGAAGTACTGCAAACCAGAATGTGTTTCTCTTTGGCTCCAATTTCTGCTGGCAGGAAGACTAATTTTCTCTAACTTATACATAACCCAGACTCTTGACAGCAGTTTGACATCCAGGGACAATGGGTGCCTTGGGTGCTTTTGCTCCTCTTTCCTTCAGTTTCCACAGTCTCTGAGACAGAACTTTATATAAATAGCTACAATCTTCAAAGAACCATGAACTGCTCTTCAGGAACCTCAGAGGTGGGCAGCATCGACAGAGCTTCCGTTTCACCAAAGAAGAGCCATCTGTTCTGCTGGAATTGTTTTTAGAGTGGTATTCCATCCTCTTAATTTCTCTTTTTTCTAAATGGTTAACTACATGACCTATTTATATCATGATCCTTGTGTTAAATATGGCTTTTTTAGTAGAAGAGAGAATTTGGTTTTATTCAGATGACAACAAATGCTAGTAAATTCCTGTCCCATTTATGAGCACTGCTCAAATAACTAGATACAGTAGAGACTTGGCCAGGGGAGCACTGACACCCCAAGACTTACTGTGCTTCTGCCCTCTGAATTAAAAACGTGAACGTCCTCAAACTGAAATACGAAGATGAATTAGAATACTAGTATATTCAAAGTCTTAGCTCATTTATTATGATCTGTGTTTTTTATTGGTTTGCAGAAACTCTTTCTATATTAAACTTAATAGCCTGCCATATATCAAATTAATCACATTTTAGATTAGTTTTTTGTTTGTTAATTTTATTTGTCGCACTTATGGAAAGTTTTCATTTTATGCAGTCCTTCTATATTAACATTTGTTCTGACTAGATGTTCTTTTGCATTGAATTCTCTCTTTTGTGTGGTAGTAACACATTTAATGTTAGTGAGTTAAATGGGCATTTTCACCCGTTTTTTGTGGGGTTAAAATTGACATAACTTTTCAGGAAAAGTAATTTACCAATAGATTTCAAGAACCTGAAACATGTTCATATCCTTTGACCCAATAATTCCCCGTCTGGGGATCTAGCTAAGGAAATCATAAGAAATATAAAATATTTATGCACTAGGATGTTCATTACAGTATTATTTATAATAGTGAAAAAATAAAAATAATGTTTAGAAATTAAGATTTCAGTAAAGATTAATATGTAGTTGTTAAATTTTCAATAACTAAGAAAATTTCTAGACCCAAGAAATATTTACTATATAATCAGTGATATGCTAGTAAGTGTTTAACAACAGGCTCTCTGAGAAAAATAAAACATCCCTGCTTTGTAGTTTCTGCCAATTTTGTGGTGTAAGTATTCCCTCCAAGGTCCCCATGCGATGTCACTGAACTGAGAGTTGGTAAGGGATGAGCTGGGCTCTCATGAAGAACTATGAGCCAGCTCTAGCACACTACTAGACACGATGCTATGTGACAAAAATAGGATGCAAAGAGTGTGTACAGTGTGATCTCAACAATGAAAATAATCTATTTATTTAAAAAGACACTGGTAGAAGAGTGGTCACCTTTGGGTAGTGGAATTATAAAGGATCCTTTCTCCTCCACATCTTAATATTTCCCTGAACTTCACAGATTGTTGACAAAGCTATCATTATGATCAGAAAAACAACAACAACAACAACAACAACAAAAACAAACAAACACTGATGCTTGTCCTACTTCCCTCCCTGCTCATCCACTTGTCATTATGGAGCTTGGCTTCCTTAGTGATTGATTCCACTTCCTCCAGTGACAGCTCTGCACGCAGGCCTTTGCTAGGGTCAACACTAGAGACTTGTTCCATCTTGCCAAAGCCTTTCTTTTCCTTCAGGGTCTCCTGTCCCCACCATTATCTCCTTTTATTATCCTCCGGAAAGAAAGTGCTTTACTTTATGGTATAGCAGTTAGTGGGATGAGAAGCATATACTTGGGTAACTGCAAATTTAGCTTATGTTTCTGTCACATGTGACAAATGTGTCTCCTGTCACACCAAGCTAATGGGAAATCCTTACCCTGGGAAGAATGAGTAATCCTGAATCATTGTTACATGGGAAACGTGAGGCCAAGAGGTTGATTCAAGGGTCCACCATGAACTAGTGGCTGGGAGCCAGGTCTCCTGACTCCCAGACAGCTGCAGAATCCATTGTAGCACTGCTGAAGGCAATGGCTAGTCTAGAACTTTCCACGTAAGAGTTGACCAGAGAAGTTAGTCCCTTGATGTCCCTTCACTCTGTATTAACTCAGATGGATATCCAACTCTATCACCTGGAACTTTGCTTCAGCTTGCAGGAGAGTGGGGCAGGTCTGGGCAAATCACATTATCTTACTGTTCTCTGGGAAGCAGTCCCCTCCTTTGCTCGAACTAGTGCATTTTTGCATGTGGCCAGTTATATACCAAGAAGAAGGGATGACAGATGCTTGAGGAGTACTGAGAACCCAGACTTCAAAAGATCTTTTTCAATAAGCAGTAACTCTCCAGAAAGCTCGTTAGCAATATGTACAGTCACAAAGGAAGATCAGTGAACAAAGGAGAAATCTTTTTTCTACACCTAGTGTACACCTAGAGTGGAGGCCCATCAGCCTTTCACCCTGGCAATGCTGGCCCCGTGGAGTGGAGTCCCAGTGAAGTCTACTCTGCACTGGAATTCTGAAATACAGCATCTTGTTTGAATCTCCCACTATTTCCTAGGACTCAGCTTTTCTTCTCTGTTCTTCACCTCAGAAGTGGGCACTAGTTAGAAACCTCGCCTTTGTCCTGCCCTGCCCTGACGCTCCTTCCTGCTCAGCTGTGTTATCCTCCAGTCCATCTGCAAACACTGTCATTTTCTCTGCTGGGTGACTCGAGTCACTGCACCTGCACCCCCATCCTTTACACCGAGCAGTGCTGTATCCCAGGTTGCATGGATACCTCAGCAACTTCCTACCTTGGCCAATCTGCATGCACTCTGTCTCCCTTTCAGGTCGTTGTATATATGGTAGCCAGAGTTATCTTTTCATGATGCCCATGCATTCATGTTATTCATCTGATTGCCATCAATTTCTCTCAGACAAGACCAGAATCCTCCATATGACTTATATGCCTCAAAGCACCAGCCTTCCCCCATCTCACTCTCACCTTGGCTTTCTGGGTCCTGGCCCCAGTTTTGGTTTTGAAATGTGCTGTGCCCTCTCCTTCTACAGGGCATTTTTTGGGTTTATACTACAGTTCTTAGTGCTGCCACCCACATTTCCTAAAAAGCCCATCCCCTCCTCCCTAGCTCAAGGATCACTTCCTCAGGGAGTCTTTGGTGACCCTCCCCAGCCCCCAGTGACTCTTCTCCATCATACACTCTCAGAAAACCATGCCTCAGAACACTTACTCTCATCTGCACTTACACACTGATTTGTTGAAATCCACCTCCTATCCCCGGTTGTGGGCATCACGATAGCAGGGGCCGTATCTCTCATTGTTCAGGACTAGATCTCCAGCATCTACCACAGTGCTTGGTAATCGCTCACTAAACGCCATTTAAACGAATGACTGAGTGAATGAGATAGAGCTTCCTCTGCAAACCCTTTCAGACTGCCCTTGGTGGGGTTGGTAATCCTGTCTCTGTGGCGATGTGGTGCCTTGTACCCATCTATCCACTTCCTCCGTAAAATGAGGCTAATCCTATGTCACAGTGTTGAATGGAAGGTGGGTTATGATATTGTGGACACACCACAGTGACCATCATGTGGCGAGTGCTCAAAAAATGCTTGTTTTCTTTACAATCATACTTGTTTCTTTGAATCGGGAGAATGGTCAGGGAATAGGCCTCACCTCATTTATCCCAGAGGCCTCACAGGGAAGGCCGTGCACTGGTAGGTGAGCTTTCCTGAGTGCCTCTGCATTTGAACTGTGGGACTGAGACATTAGCTTACATTGTCTCTGGCTGCCTTTTCTAAGACTAAATCCTTAATTACCTCATCTTCCTGTGAAGCATCTTTTCTGATCACATAACTCATGGCACTCTCTGGCTAATTCATTTTTGATCAACTGGATTGCTCTACACTTACATTCCTGTGTAATATAGCCTCTGGAATTCCCCTCAGCACCGGAAGGCAGTCTGGCTCATTTGTACAAATTGCTTAACATGTTAAATTAGATTCAACCGTCCTTAGGAAGAAAAATTAAAAAGAGAAAAAGAAGATGAATATCAATTGTCCTCATACTCACAGTGTTCCAAAACTGCCTTATTTTACCATTGACAGTTCCCAAGGCATGTCTGCATTGTGACTGTGACTTGTGCGAGCAGGAGGCATAAGTAATTTTCACTATCAGCCGCCAACAGTCCCCGAGAATGTACTGAATGCTTGGCACTAAGCTCACAGCATTGTAGAAACATCCCTGACCATAAGATCCATACACAGAAGTTGCATTAATTCACTCATTGATTGTCAATTTCATTAATTTGTCTAGTCATGTTTTCCCCTTTCACCCACCCGTATCTACTGTGTACCTGTTGAAATCCTATTTATCCCCGAGAGCCCAGGTCAGATATCTCTCTCGCTCAGAAGCTTCTCCACTCTTTCATGAAAAATAATCACTCCTTCAGTCAGGCTAAGTCTGTATCTTCAACATGTTACCATTTTGTACTCAACCCTGTGTTTCTTTATTCAATGTTGAACTTCCTTATTAGAGTGTGAGAAAGTTAAAGGTAGGGGAATAATTTTGTTTCAAGCACCTAGTATAGGGGTTAGTATATACTACTTGCTCAATAAATATTTGCTACACTGAGGTGATAAATTTATTCAGCCAGCAAATATTCACTATACCTACTATGTGCTAGGTGCTCAGGAGAGCATTCAGACCTCTCCATGAGCTTGCGGTCATTTTGGGAAGTGACAGATACACATAGGAAACATAAAACAAAGTGTCATAAAGGGAATCACAGAGGTATATGTGAAGTGCTGTGGAAGCCTAGGGGCAGGATGGATAACACATGCATGATGAGCAGACACATGACCATGAGGCAGGAAGTAAATACTTAAAGGTGAACCAAAAATTAATTTGGAGGCAGAAATTAGTGTGATTAGGATGATCATGGCAAGGTTTGGCCTAATTCTTTTATATTTTGGGTATTATGTGATTTACATAAGCAGGAGTGCCTTTTATTGAGATTATCCAAAAGCTAGAAGTTAAAATATACAATATTTATCTACAATAAAGAGAATACACCCAGACCTTAGAATGTGTGAAGCATGGGGCAGCCGACAGCTAGGTGCTCTTGATCTGAAACCCCTTTGACTGAGTTTTAGAGCTTGAATGTTCTAGAATATAGAATGAAATAAAATTACAAGAGTTTATTCTGGCCTTAAAACTTTGAATGACATAAATTGGTTTTGAAAGTTCCCACACTGTGGAAAGACACACATTCCACCGGGAACCAGGCACAACCTGCCTTACTGTGGGTGGGCACTAGAGGCTGGGGCCCCCGGCCTCTGCAGGGCGAGCTGGTTTCATCCTTCTGGGGCAGCAGGTGGCAGCTACCAGGCTGTCCTGGATCTGGAAAGGACTCTCCATGGGAATCCGGCACTGTAAGCTGGGTCAATGTGGCTGGCGTCCTCTAGGAGCTTCTGAGCAGCCTCCGTGAGGACAGAAGGCCTGGGGGCCCACCCTGGGCAAACAGCCACATGGGGCAGCTCCCCCTCTGGAGATCACGATGGTGTTAGGACTCTCTGAGGCAGTGGCACACAGTGGAAAAATCAAAGACAGGAAATCAAGAGGTTTGAGCCCAAATTCTGCAACCTGATGACCCAGCCGACCACGTGCGGTTTCCCGTGGCCCTGGGTCCTCCTGGGCTTCTGGGCTGGGCTGAGGGAGACACAGGAGCCTGCGTCTAGACCACTTCCCTCCCATCTGTGCCGCACGTGCGTTCCCCTGGTCTTGAAAGCACATCACCGTTTTGCAGGAGAAAGTGAACGGGGGAGAAGACCGAGCGCTGGTCCTCTAACGCCTGGAGTCCCTGAAGCCACCCTGTGTGTGTCTCCTCTCTCGGGCTGGCACTGTAGCCTGGTCCGGGCCCTTGACCAGCGCCCGCCTCTCCTGCCAAGTCCCAGCCCGTGGGAGAGCCGGCGGGGACCTGCACGGGGGCTCTTCCTCCGCAGGGCGGGGGTGAGGCCTCGGGGTCCCCCAGCTCCCGGGCTGCGCCACCACTGGGCTCAATGGCCAGGCAGGGAGCCCACTGGCGGAGACCGCAGGGCACACAGGAGCATGGGGGCTCCCTCTTCCGCAAGGCATTTACTGCTTTTTGCTCTTTTATCTTCATAACATCTCCCCCAAAAAGAGGATTAGCATCCTCTTATGGATAGGGAAGGGGGAGAGCTCCAGAAGGGAAGTTAGCTGCTGGGGCTGCAGCCTGGCAGGGATCAGCCTGTTGGGAAGGTAGCAACCACAAGGCTTTGTCAGGAACCCCATGTGTGGGCCCCAGTTGGAGCCACAGGCTGACGGAAAGAAAGGTGGCCTCAGGGAGAAGATACTCTGGCACTGCTTTGTTTCTTTTTCTGGAGACTTCCATGCTCTTTGCCTGTCCGCTCCAGACCACTCTGTGCTGACTGGCCAGCCCTGTCATTCCGGATCCATGCCCAGAGGGGCCAGTGGGAGCGCTTTAATCATCCCCATTACCCCAGCAGGGCAGAGCTCAGCTGTTAGGATACATCACTGGGTTGTGAAAACAAGGACTTTCACATTTGAAAGAAATTATTTCATTATGATCTAGTGTTAAAAATATACATTGCATCATGAGTAGGTATATATATTTATATGACATATATATTATGTAGATATATTTACATTAAGATATAGGGCGCCTGGGTGGTTCAGTCAGTTAAGCATCTGCCTTCGCCTCAGGTCATAATCTTAGGGTCCTGGGATTGAGTCCCACATGGGGCTCCCCACTCAGCAGGGAGTCTGCTTCTCCTTCTCCCTCTACCCCTCCACCTGGCTCATGCCCTCTCTCTTTCTCTCAAATACATAAATAAAATCTTTAAAAAAAAGAGGTAAAGATATATATTCATATGCACACCATACACAAATACAGATATATGAACTCTCATTTTATATGAAGAGATATATGAACCTTTCTTTTATAAACAGATACATGGGAAAATATTTCATGAAACAATACTATATTCAAAGTACTATGGTATTTTCCATGTCTTTCTATCCCATTAAAAAAAAAAGTATTGCTTATTATCTTCCAAACTGATTTTATAATTCACTAGAGAGTTGTAACCCTCACTTTGGAAAAGATAGACCCAAATGCTGGGGGCCCTCTTCTGCTCTGTCTCCCACTCTCCTCTTTGCTGATCTCATCCAGCTTCCTGATTTAATACTTCATGTACTGATGATTCTCAAATTTCTGCCTGCAGTCTGGACATCTCCCCACATCTCCATACTCACATATTTAATAGCCTGTCTGACATCTGTACATGGATGTGCAATGGCATCACAAACCAAACTCCTGGCCCACATCCCAAGCCCCTTCTTCTGGCAGCCCACCCTAACTCAGGTAATGGCAATTCCATTCTTCCAGACATCCAGGCAAAAGCACCGGGAGTTATCCCTGATACCACTCCCTAACCAAACTGCTGACAGATATCCTAGCCTTCAAACTATGTGTAGAAGTGAACAACTCCACGTTGATTCATACACTATCATCTCTCTCTCCTGGGTCACTGTAATAGCCTCCTAAATGATCCCTTGTTTTGACCTCAGCCTGAGTGATTATTTAAAAAGATGTCAGAACATGTCACTCCTCTACTTAAAACCCTCCAAGACTCTCCATCTCACACAGCATGAAACCCAAAGCCCTCTACCTTGGATCTGGTGAGTGACCTCAACACTGCTACCCGTCTCCTACTCCCTTTGCTCTCACTATTTCTCAGCCATCCAGCCACACCCCTACCCCAGGGCCTTTGCTTTCACTGTTCCCACTGGCTGGATGTCTCTCTCCTCCAAGTCTACATGCATCTACATGGCTCACTGCATTAGGAAATGATGCCAATAGAATGTGTATATGTTCAGAAAGAAATTTATTATAAGGGATTGTTTCATGCGATTGTGGAAGCTGACAAATCCCAAGATCTATACTTGGCAAGCTGGAGATCCAGGAGAGCTGATGGCACGGTAGGCCTATACGCCCAAGCCCCAGGAAGAGCTGATGTTTCAGTCCGAGCCTGAAGGCAGGAAGCAAACCCAATGTCCCAACTTGAAAGAAGTCAGGCAGGAGCATCTCTCTTTACTCAGGGAAGCATCAGCCTTTTGTTCTATTCTGGCCTTCAACTGATGGGACGAAGCCCACGCACACTTAGGAGGACAATCCTCTTCACTCCTCTTAAACACTCAGGTGTTTAAATGTTATACTCATCCAAAAACACCCCCAAAGACTTACCCAGAATCTTATTTGGCCAAATATGTGGGCATCTGTGGACCGTCATGACGCATAAAATTAACCAGCACACCCACGCTTTTATCTGCTTTAGGTTTCTGCTCAAATGGTGCTTTCTAAGAGAGACTTTTTCTAGCCACTTATGTATGATAATACTCCTGCCCCTCTTGTGTTTCTTCAAATCCCCCTACCCTCCTATCCCTTTCTCCAAAGTACTAATTACTGACCTGACTTCTGTCTTTATTATTATTTTATTTTTTGCTATCTACCCCAAACTGTAAACTTCATGAGGGCAGAGACCTTGTTTGGCCTTCAGTCATCTTTTCAGGGTCTAGAATAATGCCTGGCATATAATAACTGCTTATAATATTTATTGAATTAATGAATGAGTCTCTAGACAGTTCATAAAGAAGCCATCCTTGGGTTCAGTGCTTGCCCTAGGCCAACCAGTGAACACCTTTTGTGAGGAACAGTGACTTTCTTTCCTGAGCTGAGGGCAGCAGGCAGGACTGAGCCTGCTAGACGGGGCCTCTGGGCATGGGAAGCTGATCCATGTTGAATTGCACATGTGATCTACTAAATATTCTCTTTCCTTGGTGTAGACTATCAATAAATGTTTTGGCTTCTTTAGAAAGTCTCATGAAAAATAAGGTTACGAGAGCCATGAGAAACTTGAAGATGCGATGCCTGTTTGGAGAATGGAGGGATCGACTCTAGCTAGTAGAATAAAGAATACTTGTGGAGAAAAGGTTTCGAAGCTGGGCTCTGGTAGGAAGAGTCAGGACTGAAGATGAGGATTTGCAGAAAGGGCATATCCGGCTGAGGAACAAGCACAGGCACAGGCAAAGTGTTGGGAAGGTGTGTCTGTAGGCAGAAGGCAGTGGGTCCTTTTGCTTAGCATCTTGTAAGTAGCAAGTCAGTCACTGCCCTGGGTGCCAGATCACAGGTAAATTCAGGAGAGATAGAATTTAAGACCCCGAATTTCATTTTCCCATGAGCAGTTTGGTGGCCTGGCTTATCCAGATCAGTGCCCCTCCTTTCCCCAATGGTGGGTTCTGCAGTAATGCAGCTAAAGGCTTAGAAATCCCTTGGCTGTCCTGTTCAGGACACCTTTGCTGCTCAACAGGTAGAGGTGAGATTGCAGTAATTCTAAGAAGCAATGGGAACCTGTACTTGAAAAACGCTCGTCTCTACTTTCTGAGTGTTTAATTAGTTGATTCTCACATCCAGGTGGCACAAGGGCACCTGGATAATCCTCCTTCCAACACTGGCTTTTTCTGCAGATCAGGAGCAGGAGGTGGGTGGAGAGGGGTAAGGATTTTGACTGAACAATTTTAAGCTTGTCAGAGTCATGATTCAGTGATTTCAGTGCTGCTCCTGATTTATTCAGACTTGCCCAAGAACTGTATTCTTTTCACGCTCTTCTTAAAAATTACCAACTTTTCATCATGTTAAGGACCTCTTGGAAGAAAGAAGAAAGATTAAAAGATGTTCTTAGCTTATAGGACTCTGACTTTCTCTTCCTTTATCTTTCCTCTGTCCATCTCTATTTCTGTGTCTGTATCTTTGTCTGTGGGTTTCTCCCTCTCTGTTTCTTTTTGTCCTCTCAATCTCCCTGAGAGGCAGTGGAGTGTACTATACAGGAAAGAATCCTTGAGAAAGAATGAGGGAGCCTGGGATCTGAGTTTCAGCCCCCATTCTGCTGCTTTGTAATTGAGGATCACCAGGCAAGTTGCTTAAAGTTCCTGAACCTTGATTTTCTGAACATACAATATAGAGCTGCTTGAAGATTGGGGGGAGGCAGGGATGGTGTCATACAAAGCAAAACAATTCTACTTTGGGATCAGAAGACCTCAGTCTTCTGTGGGCCCTGTCATGAACCAATTCTGTGGCCCTGAGTGGATTCTTAAACCTCCCTGCGTCTCGAGTTTCTAACTAGTAGAATGAGGATAACACAAAGCTGTGGGGAGAAAAAGAAAAAGCAATAAGCTAGCAGGGAGAGTACAGCTTCGTGGTCAGGATGGCTGGGGTTCAACTCTCACTGGTTACCCGCTGTGTGGACTTGGGTAAATCACATAGTAATACTATGTAGGATTCGTTGGACATGTATCACATGCCAGGCATTATTCTAAACTTATTTGGATTATCCCAGTGAGTCTTCCTCATCTGATGAGGAAGGGATATAATTTCCCCCATTTTGCATCTAAAAGAATGGAGGCTCGAGACACTCGGGCAATTGCTCAGTGTCAAAGGGCAAGGATCTGGCAAAGCTGGGAAGTGAGTGTGGGGCTTCTGATTATAGACCCCACACTCTTTGCCAGTGGCTTAACATGACCCCGCGGCTTCGTTCGGGCATTGCAGATCCACAAGAATTGCTCCTATGTAAGTACTAAGTAGTACTTAGGGCTATTTCAAGGAGTAAATGAGATGCTATATATAAATGACTTATCAGTGTTTTGTACAATGTAATTTGGTAATAAATGTCAGCATGTGTGTATAGGCCCCCTTAACTATTTCTTTCTGGCATATGATGGGGCAAAATATATACATCATGTGCCTGTGAATAAGTGGCTTGTGACCTTTTACGTGCTATATAAGTCACTGTCATGATGACAATCTCTAACATTCCTTCTAGCTCTTAATTCAGACCTTCTATGACTCATTTTCCCCAGGCTGTATCAGCTTCAGTGAAACTTCCCAGACCACTTTATGCAGTGATGACAAATGGTTCCAGAGCTCTCTGACTTCTATATTAATTAAATGTGAGAAAACATAGGGCTCCATGAAAAGACACCTCTGTGGTTTCTTGTTTAAATCTGTACTTCCACCATACCTTGCAGCTGCACCACTCAAAACAGCTGGCAGTAGAACAGTATTCTATTCATTCAGCATGGTGAGTCACAGATGAGTTATCCAAATTGCATCTCATGTTCCAAAAAGGAAAGATGCACCTTGAGAGGCAAGGGAGGAGAAAGGTGAATTAAGGGGCTTTAATTAGTTGGTGCAAAAGTCACAAATGGGATGTCAAGCTCTACCCGTTCACTCACAGATCATTTATTAAGCCCTTACTGTATGCTAGACATTGGAGGAGCTAAATGGAGTAAGTCTTGCTTCCTGTTCTGGAGGAGAAGAAGGGAAAGGATTTTTCTGATCTACTGATTGCTTGCTTTGGGCTGGCATTGGGCTAGGAGTTTTATATTTAATCCTTACAATAATCCTCTTGAGATAGGTATTATAATTCCCCTCTTGAAGATAAAGGGATTGCGTTTAGATAATCCAAGGGGTTTGCCCCCAAATCACAAGGCTAGAAAGTGAAAGGATTGGGTTATTGGTTCCACCACCATTTTACTATGCCTCTGCTTAGAGAAGCCAATGTCTTGTGGTCGATAGATCTAAATCATAACTGTCTGGAACGTTAAGGTTCTGGAAATTTTGTCCCACAGTACACGTAGAGCCCATAGTGAGCCTTCCAGCAACTATGGTCAGAGCATCCATTATCAACCTTTGAGAGAAAGAGGATGGATCGAGGTCTCTGCTACCTGTGTTATCTTAATCCCTGTGTATCCATCTGTTCAATTCAATGGCTAAAGGAAACTTCCAAGGCTGCCACAGGTGCTGAAAACTGGCAGCCTTGGCTTTCCTCATGCAAAGAGAGGGAGGAGTCTGTGCAGCCCTGGCATGTTGGGTGTACTGTAGGGCAGGCTGCCCACAATATTGCTAAAACATGGGTCTCACTACATCACTCCTCCACTTGAAACCCTTCAGTAACTCTTCCTGGCATAGAAAAGAGGCAAAGTCCTGAGCTGGGCTTTGAGGTTCCTCTGTGAGACCCCAGACGCTCTATAGCATCTTTTACCACAACACTACCTGTCCTCTACAACTCCAGCTATGCCACTCCTCTTCCTCTTTTCAGGACTTTTTGCCTCTACTCACATAATTTTTTCACCACTTATAACTTAACTCAGATAACTGCTTTTCCAATAAATCTACCATATGATACAGCAGTTCTACTTGTGGGTATATACTCAAAGGAAATTAAAACGGGAGTTCGATGAGGACACACACATCCATGTTTATCACAGCATTATTCACAACAGCCAAGATATGGAACCAACCCAAATGCCCATCAGTGGGTGAACAAATTGAAAAAAAAGATGCAGTATATATGCACGATAGAATATTACTCAGCCGTAAGGAGGATACCGTGCTGTGACAATACAGATGGACCTTGAGCATATTATGCTAGGCAAGATAAGTCAGAGAAAGAGAAGTACTGTGTGATATTACTTATATGTGGCATCGAAATAATCAAATCTGTAAAAAAAAAAAAAAAAGGCAGAAGTAAAATGGTGGTGACCAGGGAATGTTGAATGGGAGGCTAAGATGGATGGTGTTTAAGGGTTCAAATTTGTAACGAATAGTAAAGAAGCCATTGAGATCTAATGCACAGCGTAATGAACATCGCTGCGCTGCACTGATGCCATGTGATAAATACGGCTTCAATGGCAATCCCACTACAATATATCAAATGTATCAAAGTAACATGCAGTGCATTTTAAATTAACCAAATGCAACATGTCGAATCTATTAAATCAAAGAAAAAAAGTCCACTTTTCCACAGAACCTTCTTGGATACTCCCAGGGGGAATGATCACTTTCTCCTCTGCTTTCTCATAGGACTTTGCTGACACTTGTGAAACAGCACATGGCATGGGGTGCCTCAGATTATGCCTAGTTATGAATGCACATTCCTTAAGGAGACTTGGTCATCTTGGATTCCCCGAGGCCCTGGCATAGAGCCTTATTCATAGTGTTAGTCAGGGTTTGTGGAGTTGACTAACTGTAAAGTACACAGTTGGCACTGGGGTCTGTGTGGTCATCTCCCTGTGTGCTTTCAGAATCATCCTCCATCCTTCCCCAGCTCTGCTCTGGTTTACAAACCATACTTTTCCAGGTGCTTTTGCAAATCACAATTCCTAGTGTCGTTTCTCAGATTCTGAGATCCTATCATATCAGCATCAGGAAACTTAGATGTTGATTCTGCTCTGCCACTAAGCATCCTTGTGTAATTCTACAATTTCTGCAGGCTGTACGTGGCTCTTTAAGAAAATGATGGTGCTGAATTAATTAATGTTCTGTTAGGGCCTGAGTATGCATGTATCTATCTATCCTTTTATCCACACACTTATGAAGAATATATTGAGCTTTTCTTTTTCTTTTTCTTTTTTTATTTATTTACACTTTTAAAAATTTAAATTAAATTTGCCAACATACAGTATAACACCCAGTGCTCATCCCATCAAGTGCCCTCCTCATTGCTCGTCCCCCAGTTTTTCCCTTCTACCTGGCAATGGAGGTACAGTGGTGGATATAGCATGTTTCCCACACCCAGGAGGCTTGTACTGGAGCAACAGAAGTGCTTTCAGGAGGAAAATGATGTAAGCAGACAGGTTCTTTAGAAAAGGTAATGGACAGCCTGCTGTGGGGGCCAATGCGAGTCAGTTTCCTGAGGCCAGAACAAGAGCAATGAATAGAAGCCAAAGGAAGTCTGATTTCATCTCAAGATGACAGGGTGAATTTTCTAATAATTAGAGAGCTCCATACTGGCATTACCAGGTAGTGATGTCCTGTCAACAAACATGCCCAAGAAGGAGCTAGATGATGCCCTAGCAGGTGGCAGGGAATATTTTCCTGCTTTGAGAAGATAAACTAGATGCTTCCTAAAATGGATTTTTAATTCCAAGCTGCTATGATTCTCAAAGTCAAGATTTCCATGCCTTAAATTAGGGGTTTTGAAACCGTTTTTAAAAGCAGCATGACTTTACCTTTAAGCAAAACTCCATGGAATCTCAGTTTATAAAACAAGTAAAACTAAAGCGACCCTGGCTAATATGAAGGGCCCTATTCTCCTGGACTTCCTCCCAGTTCCTGAGAAAACAGGTTGAAAACCATAGCTCTAAAGATTCCAGGAGATTTGGCTTTCTTGTGGCTGAGCACCTGCTGTGTAGCCTCCACATGTGGTCCCTTTCACCACTCTGAAGACCTTCTGTGCCCTTGGAAATTAGAGGTTAAGGATCCAACCTGAAGCCATGCAACTCACAGCATATGGCCTTGGCTCTGGTCCTGGCTCTGACTTTGCCATGTTCTGATGATGGAGCTTCTGCCAGCAGCTGACTCCCAGTCTCCACCTGGAGTCCCCTTCAAGGCACTGTGCACTTTTCCCCCTCTCCTCACCTCCACTCCACCCCATCTTCTCCTTCCTCCCTGACCCTGAGAACCTTCAGAGTTGAGCAGCAACTCACAGTTCGCAAACATGCCCTCGGAGTTGGGCACAAAGCTCATGCTTGGCCTTCATACCAAAGCTGATGAGCTAGACATTAATATCTGTACCTAAGTCACAAACGAGGAACTCAAATCTTCTGGAGGTCAAATGACTCGCTCATGGCCACTCAGCTGAGAAGCTGCTACCCTGAGATTATGACCCAGCTCTGCCTGGCCTTGGAGCCCATGTCCACTCCACACCCAGGATAACAGGGTCCCTCCTGGGGCTGGACCCTGCTTTGCTCTTCCTGGTTGTCCTTTCAGATGCCAGAGCTCCTCACTGCTTGATGACAAACTTCCTGTCTGGTTTTCTGAACCTCAGCTGCCTCTGAATTCTGCTTTGTCTTACTCTGTTTATATACTCTTACATTTATTAAGCCTCCACTATGTAGTGGGCATGGTTTTAAATACTCTGTGTGCATAAACTCATTTTATCCTTTCAGCAGCCTTTTGACACAGGCATACCTGTTATATCCATTTTACAGATGAGAAAGCTGAGGCCCAATGAGGTTGAATAACACGGTCACACAACTATGAAATGGCAGAGCCAATACAAACCTGGGCATCTGGCTTCCGAGCCTGAATTCCTAAAAATTAGGCTCTTTTTATAGGGTTTTGACTGGGCAGCTTATGTCCCCTTTGCCAGCAGTTGAGATGGTAAGACTCGATGACATGGACCCAAAGGAGACTTAGTGACTGCTCCTCTCCTCTCTAGAGGTGTCAGAATGGTAACTACCATACATAGCTACTCTGACATGGGACCATTTTTTATCCAAGCTAATAAATAAATGAGTGATGAGAGCTTTGCGTGTATGTAGGGAGTGGGTAAGTGGGATGGGGGAACAAAGATATTTCTGCATACATTGCTTGGTACAACAGCTCTTCCATTTCCACCTAGCTGCATCAATGTCTTATCTTATTTCAGTGAATAGTTGAAGCTGTGGGTTGACAAACAGATTTTAGCTCTTGTTCCAAATTTGGTCAATTTATTGTGGCTGCTTGGAACCAGAAGTTGGGATAGATTCTGCAGTCACATTTGGTCTCAGCAGGGAAGAGAGTCATGATCCATTAAGAATGTCTGCTATGCGCAAGGGAGGTGAAGGTGATGCATGCAAGTTATTTATCTGATAGCCATGAACTAATTTCCTGTTCTGGTTCTTTCCTATTTTATATCTTATCAATTAAGTGGGAGCATACATGTCCTCATTCTAAAATATGATCTGAGATTTGCCAGGATCTCCATCCGCTTCAAATCTGGATGATGATGACGATATGAACATGATGCAGGATGGGGAGATGAGAAGATGGGGACAAGGAATTACAACAAAAGTGTTTCTTTTTGTCTCAGCATTCCTAATTCCAATAGAGCATAGACATTTTCATTAAAGCTTGGCAAAGTGGTGGAGAGGATCTCTTTTCCTCTTCATTTGTTGGGCACATGGCGATGAGGGCCTCCCCAGTGGCACTGTTGTGCATCCTGTATTGCTGGAATTCATGGCAAAATAGCAGCTCCACTGTTTGGGACTCAGTTCCCTCTCCATGCTCTTGGACTTGGTCTTGCTAGATTGTGGAATCTTCGATGATCTTCCTCAGGTCCTTCCAAAGCTGATTTTACCTCAGCTCTCCGGTTCTAACGCATATGCTCCTCCCTGAAAAAGGCTCTGCTTTAGCATCCTCTCAAACTCCCCCTCAGGCATTCTCTATTGTATTGTCCTATTTCATTTTCTTCAAATCTTGCTTCATGGGCTTGACTTGTTTTTCTTATCGACATGCTTACTTGTTAAGTGTCTGCCCCCTCATGTTTGTAATGTAAGCCCCATTGTTGGTTTTTTTCTTTCTCGTATAAAACTATAACACCCACAACTCTAAAAGTAAAACAAGAAGTCAAGATTGATGCTAGAAATGCCATGTGTGGTCTTCTTTGAGGTAAATGACAGCTGCCATTTCAGTTGTGTGTCATGGTTTTGACCATCTGGCGCATAGGAGACAATCTACCCTTAGAACAACCTGGATTCTCCGAAGTTTCTTATCATCCAAATGCATCTCTACCCTTGAAGATCTTTTCCCACACCCACATGCCCTTCCCGCTGGCCTCTAGCCTACAGTTCCCATCAGATCTGACAAATCAGGGGAATATCAGCTGCCTGATAGTTTCCATTCTGAGAGTGAACTCTAACTCATCAGTCACAGCCTTTTCGGGCCAAGCCTGGGAATTTCACATAAGCAGGAAGAGCCCATGTGTCCAATTCATTTCAGAGTGACCTTATAATATACTCTTTGGCCATATTCCTCCCAAATCTCCAGCAGCTCTTCAATGCCCAGAGACCAAAGGCTAAAAAGTCTTTACATTGAGGCACTTGAGGTTTTTCAAATTTCTCTGTCTCTTATTCTCCTAAGTCAGGAGTAGACCCTGGCTTGTACCCTGAACATGTCCTGCACATGTTCTCCCCCCTGAGCCCTTGCTCAGGCATCGCTCTTGTGTCATTTTCCTCGTCTTTCTCATCTTTGGAATGGGGGATTCCTCTGTGGGCCCCGTAGAACCCTGCACATTTCTGCATTGTTGCACACTGACACATGATTTTGAAATACCTTTTCGTTTGTTATCCCAAATAATAAGCCTGGGGGTAAGTATTATCTCTAATTTGTTTTTGTATCCTTAGTATACCTAGCAGAGTGTCTAGCTCGGATTACAAAAGAATGAATAGAATCACTTCTTTATTTTTATGAATAACAAAAGCTCAAAGTATAATTGTCTTGCCCAAATCCATACAGCTGGTTGCCAAGGAAATCAAGACTTGAACATCAGTCTGTTATATTTAGAGGCCCCACACTCAAATGTCAAAAGGGACTGGGAAGATTACAGAAGCACAAAAGCATGTGGAGGAAAGACCATCTGAAGCAGGGAGACCTGTCTCTGAAAGGGAAGCCACCAAATATCTCAGCTGATAATCATGATGTGGGCAAGTGGCTTTGGCTCTGCCAGACAGATATTCAGCTTCCATGGAAAGCTGAAAAATCTGATTTGTGTGTGATAGCTCACACAATTTTTTATGTTGCCAACTAATTCTAATTAAAATACCATGTGGTTCAAACACATCCCCTCTGTGAGCCAGATGAGGCTTCAGTCTGCCAACTAGTGACCCATGCTTTTAATCTCCATAAGGCCATGTTGGAGATGGTACCTCGGATCATGTGGCTCAGACTCGCAGAGTGAGAGACAAGTTCCGATTGACTTTGTGGTCAAATTATTTAAAGCCACTGAGATTGGGCTGATCTTGGGGCTACCAAGGTGAGTGGGATGAACACTCTTGAGTTTCACGTGGATGCTTTGAAGTTGTGTCAACTCCAAACGACAGTCTCCTTGGTCATTAAAACTGACCAAGAACCCCAGTGATGGTCTACAAATGGGCTCTGCTGTGGATAAATGCAAATCAATACAAATTATGAAAGGGGCCCTGTGATGGATAGGCTGGCTGTCAAGAAGATAAAGTACCGAAGAACTGTTGCGAGGGGGAGCTCCAAATGCCTGGCTCTCTGGAAGTGGAAGGCAATTAACTATGTACCATTTATATACACGGGGTGGGGTGGTGTTCAGCCAGAGAGAAGGTGATCAGCTCTGCCCTAATACAGGCACTGAGAGCCAGGCAATGGGAGTTTGGGCCACATTGACTTAAGCACTCATTTATTATGACAAAATGAGCCAGTATTGACCTGGAGGCCCTAATGCAGGGTATCAGCATATTAATAACAGGCTGTTACATGCACCGTCTGAATGTGGGATGAAAAGATTGCTCTCCTTTCAAATATAAGGAAACAGTGTCATTTAGATTTGCAGCCATTGCTTCCAGGTTATCATGATGACACGCAAGTTGAAGTTTGGGGAGTGAAGGGGGCAGCATGGAGCAGCATGGGCTCACATCTTAATTCCACTCCCTACTAGCCTGATAACCTTGGCCATGTTGCTGAACCCATTTTCAGTCTCAGATTTATCATCACTAAAATAGGGATTGATAACATTTTCTTCTCGGGTTGGCTGGGAGATGACCTTGTAAGTGTACTTTGCACAGTGTCTAGCACACACTGGTTGCTGTATGCATGTTTATTTTGCTTCCCTTCTCAGTTTCCACAGCACTTAGTCTGAGTCACTCTAATGACTTGGTTGGTTTTCTATCTGAATTTTATAGTCTCTGTGTCCCTATATTTTCTGCTCTCAGGCAATGGATTCTTTTGGAGGTGAGTCTTTCACCAATCCATCTTTGCATCTTCCAAAGGGCCTGCCCAGAGTAGATACCCGGCCACTGTTTGTGGCACAGGGATTGCAGAAGTCTTGGGTCATGGCACCAGCCAGCATCTCCCCTGTCTGTCATTGCACAAGCAGTTGCTCTGTCAAACGAGGCCACAGGCCTCAGGATGCACAGAGAAGGCTGCTGGTCCCAGTTCTTGTATGCTTCTCTAAATCATCCCTTGCTCCAAGTATGGACTAATGGTTCTTGAGCACGGAAGGAAAAGCTGGGGTTCCTGTGACTGAGAGTGTGAGGTCTAACCTAGCTGGCTTCCTTGAATAGATGACTTCTAAGATTGGCCATGGAAGATCAGTATTTTTCTAAGCAGAAAGTGAGGAAAGGCCTTCTAGGCAAAACAAACAGCCTGTGCAGAGTTTTGGAGGCATGAAAATATAGGATGTGGAGCTAGAGGAGGAAGCTCCCTCAAGGTTGTGGAGCCCCTGCTATGTACAGGAGCTTTCTAGCTGCTCTCACACTTCTTCTCTCTCTTGTCTTGCTAGGGAAGCGAGGAGAAAAACAAGTGATCAGGTTTCACAACTTGTTCAGACTGCATAACTGAAAGTGGCAGTGCTGAATTTTGAGTCCAGGTCCCTCTGATGCTAATGTTTTCCCTTCCATGGTGAATGGTGAGGGGCAGGGAACACTGGGATCCACCATCAATTCCCTGACACACTATCATCAACTTCAACCCAAAGGTAAATGCTGTGTCTGCTTCTCTGAAACTGTACTCTCTTTTGGTTTTGAAAATTCCCCGTGTATTTGAAAAGTGATCCTCAAATCTCTAGAAAGAAGTGGGATCGGGCTTGTGAGGAAGGAGATTTATCTTCACACACAGGATTTGTTTCGTTTTGCAGATTGTAGTCAAATTGCTTGAGCTCTTTTCATACCTGGATTCTGGACAACTTGCTGAGATCTATATTATCTGATTTGGGAGTGTTTTTATCCAGAGATTTTTTTTTTATTTTATCAGGTGCATTTCACCCCACCACAGCCCAGGCTAATTACTACAGTGATGCCTTGGGAAATTGTGGTGGAAGTTTGCACAGGTGGGGTTAGCCCAGGTGCACGGGAGCACCTAATAGAGCTTCTCTGGGAGCTGATTTGGGAGGCTTCCTTCTCTCTGATGGTATCGTCTTTTAGATTCTGTGGGCCTCTGGGCTCTGATGGCAGGGTGAGCTGTCACACTATCTTTTTCCTCAAGTTAAGTGCCATCCGTTAAACTGGATGGAGACATTTCTTTCCATAAAGGCGTATAACTAGATGGCTACTCAGCAAACCTTATAAAGCCAACAGAGGATCCACCCTGTTTAGGAGCTTATACTTTGGGGTCAGACATGCTGGCCTTAGAATCCCTCTCCTCTCAGTAGCTGTGTGCCAATGGGTGAGCATTTTAACCGCTGCACATCTTGGTCCTCTCGACTAGCACATTGCAATAATAATAGCTTTCTCTTAGGGTTCTTGTGAGAATCATACAAAACAGCATTTGTAAAGCTCCAAGTTACACTTCCTAGCCTATACCTCCCTTACTTCCGAATCACTGACTGGGGACAAAAAAAAACCCTTAATAAGTGATAAGTAATTAAAGTATTTTTATACTAAAATACATGCTTAATGAACTAGATATCAAACTTTGCATGACATTTTACAGATTAATAAAGGAACCCCCCAATGAAGTTTTAAGCTTGCAAGAGTTACCTTGAGTTAAGCCTCTGGATCTCTAGAGGGAGACTGTCCATTTCTGTTGTTATAAAGATTCAGTTAAAAAAAAAAAAAAATCCAAGTACACCTCTGGCCCAGTCTCCCAACCACTGAAGGAAGAGGTTAATTGCTGGCCTTTGATTCTGTTTAGATACTTTTCCTAGATGGAATGCCAACATTGTCTCAGGGAGTAGTTATATAATCACTTGATTGAACCACCAAATTATAGGGAACATGAAGGGAGCTTTTATTATGCCAGGTGCATTTCACTCTACCTGCCACTTGCCATCTCGGGCCCAGGAGAGTTCTGGAAGTAGGCCTTCTGCTTAGCAGGAGACCCAGAGACAAATGTTTCCATAGGCAGGTGATAGTTCAGGTGCAGGGTAGCTCTTGAGTAGAGCTTCTCTAGGGACTAAAGGTAGGACTGGAGACAATGGACTTTGCAACACTCTTCATGAAAGTGTTGGACTCTTTATAGGATTTAGAATGGGATTTTGAGCTAGTTTCATATTGATGTTAAGAGGCCAGGGACCAACAGATAACCTCTTGGCCACACAAGTGTTTAATATAATGGCTACATGTGGAGGCTCAGGAGTCTATATTGAGTTCATATTTTGGATCTGGAAACTTTAGGAAATTACCTAACCACTGTGAACTTCAGTGTCCTCCCCTGTAAGGTGGGGTTGATATTAGTAGTCGTCTGAGCACATAAAGGAGCATGTAAAGCTTTTAGCATGTAGCTTGGTCCATGATAAGTGCTTAACAAAAGGTAGCTCATATTTCCCACTATTACTACTACCACGATTAAACTTAATAATCATATATTGCTGATTGTCATCTTCCACATCGGTAACATACCGTCTATGCCTCTTTTAGACGCGTGTTGCTTTCTCCCTCGAATTAGCAGCATCTGTATCTGCTAAGTTTCTTCAAGCACAGAGATCTCAACCAACTTGGCACCATGTCCTTCCAGCATTCAGCACAGGCCTATGTCTTCATTCCCCAGATGCCCAAATAAACTCCTTTTGTTATCTACTCCCTTGTACCCGCCCCCCCCCCCCCCCCACCAATAAAAACCAACAACACTTGGCAGTGATGCTTTCTTTCTGTGGTTACTAGTTGTTTGCTAGCTTAGCTGGAGCCTATAGATCTACGATCTGATGCTGATGCTACTGATTATATTGTAGCCATTTCTATTTAGGCGCAATATGTTATGAAATGTGAGTGAGAAATTGAGTTTAGCTCTATGTTCTAATGGAGCTGGTGGACTTATTTGTATCTGGGCCATTGAGCCCTGATGACTGGATACTTTTACAAAGATCAGAACCACACCCAGAGCACCCATGAATGCACAGGGTGCCATAGCTATCTTTTTTTTTATGGCAGCTTGAGCTATAAGACATGCACCTGCTCTGAGCTTGGGCTGCTGCATCAGAGTCAGTCCTTTGACGCTTCCTTCCTATTGAAGATTTCCTGGGGACCGCTGCCAGGGCATCTTCCCACCCACTTCTCTATTGTAGGACTGAGCTGTATGTGTCTCAAGGGGTGAAAAGCAAGACGTGGACTCTCTTTTTTTGTCTTCCTCGTGGAGTCTGGGGAGGACAGGAAGGGTTTTAACCCTCTAGTCTCTGTATAAAGCCCTTCACTCTGTATAAAGGGCCTGCATCTAAATCTTTCTCTGGAACTAGAAAGTCAGTCTCTGACGGGACAGAGGCAGGTTGGCATTCAGTACACAATGATGTGTTTGATGGCCTGTGGTATTGTGGAAAGGACATGAGTTTTAGAATCAGGCAGATCAAGATTTGAGTTCCTGCTCTGCCGCTGACTAGTATAGGCAAGTTACTTCATTAAGCTTGAATGCCCTTAATTGCAAAACAGGGAAGATACCATCCACCTCTCAGGATTGAGAGGATTTAATGAAATAACATATTAAAAGGACCTGGCAAAGCTTGCTTGGCACACAGTGAGTGCTAAACAAGAGTTATTCTCTTCTGTTTCTCCTACCCTTTTGTTAAAAGGCAATAATAATGCTGAGGCTGGACTGGGTGCCAGGGTAACTGGATTCTGATGTGGGCTCAGCCATCGCCTCCTGATACAGCCAGGGATGTGGTAATCTACCTTTCTAGATGTCTGCTTTCTCGTCTTTGGAAGAGATATTCATTGGGGAATCTGTTCTAATGTGTTTCTAAGGTTCATTCCAGCTTAAGCATTCTAGATTTAATACAGACCTTCTTTAGGGACAAACTGGTGGTCTGCTAAGAGGTCTTAGGATTCTTCTTCTCCCCCTCTCCACTGATTGCTTTTCCCTCTGTTATACAACCAGATTTCAGGTGTCCAAGTTGGCTATCCCTCATTGTATATCATTAACAGATCCATATCAACTCAGAAATCTGCTGGCTAGGTATCTCCGTGGTTCAAGGACTATTTCAAAATTACAAAACTGGGTCTTCTGCCCCATGCAGAACAGAATTTTGATTATACCTCATTTCCAGCACAGACTCTTCAATTACTCTCTAGTTACCATGGTCTTATCCCCTCGAATCAGGGACATTTAGCACTGTTTTGCTCTGCACATTCTATTTATACATTGTGTATACCAAGAAGTAGAGTGTCACAGCAAGAATGCAGGATTTATTTTCTGAAGCTGATCCAAAATGTCCACTTGGCTTATTTGTTGACCCTAGGACATTGGGCAAGTCATCACCTCCTTGTCTTCACCAGGAAAATGGGGACATTAATATCTTTTTGATCCATCTCTTAAGGCCACTTTTAAGATTGTAGTAACACAGTGTATTTAAGTTTGGCTTCTGGAACTATTCTTGTATATGTGAATTCTCTTTACTCTTCTGAGCCTCAGTTTCCTCATCTGGAAGTGGAGTTGACTAGGTCACCCTCGGGGAAGACACCTAATGTAGTGGCTGGCACAGAGCAGCTTTGAATTATTAATGCTGATTCTCATGATAACTGTTCAAAATTGAAATAATGTTACAATTCCATTTTTCATATAAGACTAGTGCTTTGTAAAGACTATTTAATAGTACTTTCACCACAATTGTTATTTTTTGATATTTGGGGGCCAACCGGAGCTAGGCTATACACACTCTATTGCTGCCCTCCAATGATAGCACCCTCGGACTTCAGGAATCAAGCCTGCTTATTAGCAATCAGTGATTCATTGAAACCAGCAAGAAGTCAGCAGAGAGTCCACTTATAAAGGACACACCACAGAAGATACCCCTTCAGGAGCGTGAGCTGCCTTTTGGGACTCCAGACTGTTCAGGAGCCCAATCCCTATAACTGTGGCTTTTCCTGCTTCCTCCATAAAAAGTAGTATGTGACAAGCCTGCTGGGGCAGGAAATAGTTTTGCGCTAATGAGTTTGTGCTTCACTGACGCTTTCCCATTAAAATCATGTTAACTGTGCCCCCCTGTTAATCATCCCAAAATCAGTTTATTAATTAACTCATTTTGGGAAATCGCAATTTAGTCAGAGCTCTCCAGCTCATTAGCATGTTACCAGGACAGAGAAAATAAATGTCACTGAAATCCTTCCTTACATGTTCAGCTCATCAGGGCATAGAATCTTCTTCAATCCCTTTGGTTTGTTCATTCATTAATTCACTTGATAAAGAATTATTGAAAGCATCCTAGGTACCTGACTCTGCATGCAGTTTGGGGATAAAAGATGGGAGGTACAGCCTCTGCCTCAAGAACATCAGAAGGCTGGGGCACAAGGCTTGTGAGTGGAAATGAGGGACAGCGTAGAAAGGAACGAGGGGCCCTAAAGCATTCTTTAGACTATCCTTAAACCAGGCATTGTCTCAGGAGCAGGTATTGCCTTTCAGAGTCACTTCCGGTTCACCTGTAGCTGGCTAACTGCATTTCTGTAGGGAGCTCTGAGATTATCCAGCCCAATCACCATTTTCATAATAATGATAACATTATTAACAAGAGCTAACATTAATTGAATGATTATTGTGTGCCAGGCACTGTCCTAAAAACACTTTACATGTAATAACTCAATTAAAAGTAATGACTTAATAACTCATTTATTGAATAATAATAATTGAATTAGTAACTCATTTAAACTCTGCCACAGTTCTGTAAGGTAGGTACTAAGAGTACCCTCAGTTACAGATGAGGAAACAGAGGCAGGCTGCATGGATTTGAACACAGGCAGTTTGGCTCTAGGATAAGAGAAGGAATGAGAACCCGGAAAGGAAGTGACTTGTCCAAGTCACCTGGTGGCTCTCCAATGGCCAAATCTGCATACTTCCCGTGGTGCCTGCTATCTACTTCCAGAAATTCTTACTTACTTACTTCAGGCCACTGTCTCCTCAAGGTTTCTTGTAAAATATAATATAGATTCTATGCCTCTCGGGGCAGGTCTCACTTTGACTCCATATCCCTAGTATTTGGCACATAATATGTACACCATGGATATTTATGGACTGGCTATATGAGCATGTAAATACTTAGGATTTAGCCATTTGGTAATGCAAAGATCTCATCCTAGAAAGGCTGCAACTTTCCAGCTGTGTAAGTTGGGTAATTATGAACACTTTCTATGCTTCAGTTTTCTCATCTGCAAAATAAATCTGAACATAACTTCATGTGGGCATCGTGAGGTTAAATGAAATGGAATTGAAAGTGTCCCGTGACTAGTAGCTCACTATGCCAATGTCAGCAGGTGTCACCCTCCTTATTAACTTTGGCATTTTTGAGTGTCAGGATGGTCCTCACTGAGTGGCCTGCAGGCAGCTGGGACCCAGTCTGCCTGAAAGGGGATGTTGGCTTTCCCTTTTGCTCAACAGGCACTCAAAGGGCAACACAGGAATTAGTGAGTTTGTCTGTTGATTCTATGGTTTCCCTGAATCCCTCTGCTCACTGAAGATCCAGCCACCAGCCGGCTGCCTGCAGCCCATTAGGGCACATGGGCCAGGGAGGAAGCATGCCGAGCCCTGTACCTCGCTCTTCAGAACTTTCTGGCTTGAACACTTTCTGCATGAAGAGAAGGGATACTCCAAGCCAGCTGGGCCAACCTTGGTCTCAGGGGGAAATGGGGTCACTCACACACCCCTGCAGTCCTTCTCACCCTTCAGCTTCCACCTCAGTCAGCCTCGGGGCCTGGAAACTTCTGTCTTCATCTTGGTTTCCCTTCCCATGTGCCTGTGGTTGACTGTTTTGCAATCATAAAAAAAATCAGTGAGCACAGGTGAAATGTATGGTGTCTAGACAGTGTTGAGATTAGGAGTGGAGTCACTTATAAGTTACAGGACCTCGGGAAAGTTATACAGCCTGTCTTTGAGCTCGTCTTCTCAATTTAAAATGGGAGTAAAAAGAAGTACCTATTTCTTAGTGATGTTGGGAAGACTACACGAGTGAATTCATGTAAGGAACTTTAGAATAATGCTTGGCACTAAGGAGGAACACAATTCTGCACAAAATGCTAGTAACTACTATTATTATTCTGGATTCCCCACTCCCACTGTGGTTGGCCAGGCTGCCTGAATGAAAACTGACAGCACTGACCAGAAACCAAGGCTCCTGGTAAGGCAGCTGTAGGGTACACTGAACTTTCTCACACCATACGTCCGGCCTGTGGGGCTGGGCTCCATCTGGTCTTTGCTGCTGCTGCTGCCAGCCTCTGAGCAAGGAAGGCCTGTGCAGCTTATGAGAGTTATCAGCTCGAGGAGATGCTAGGCCTTCATGGTGCATGAGAAGGGAAAGCTTGATTGGAGTCCAGGGAGTAAAACTAAGATTAAAAAGTACTTTTAGGACTAAGAGGCAAGATCTGTGTAAATTTAAATAAATACTAAATAAATGAAAGGGGGTTGCCCTACTTTATTTAATGACTTGTTAGCAGAGCCTAGGGATAGTTTCTGAGGAAGGTAGGCAGAGACTCAGCCTTGGCTGCCAACAGACATTGTCTGAAGATACGGGGGTGGGGATGTCCTTTGTAGTGGACAGAAGCTCAGGTGTCTTGGATTCTCTGGGAGTGATTTCTGAAGTTTCTCTTATGAGCACAAGTGTTTCTATGAGCAACACTCTACACAGGAGACCAATATGTAAAATAATGAAGAGAGAAGAACCGGAAAAGGGGTCATGATGCTCCATTCTTTCTCTCTCCAAAGCAACAATGACAACAAGGCCTTTGCATGGTGACTCAGCATGAGTTCCCTCACCAGTGAAGACTCTTGGAGTCCATCCTCCTGTGAAGGCCTGCACAACAGGATGCCGAATGACACCTAAGCTTGTAAAGCTACCAGGTGGCAGGATTGGATGAAGGATCATCAAATTCCTATGAGGTCATCCTCAGGCCTTTCTGGGAACTCCACCCCATTTAGCAGGACTCCTCTAAGCTTTGTAAAGGAGTCTTGGAGGGAGACTGGGTGGCTCAGCGGTTTAGCACTTCCTTCGGCTCAGGGCCTGATCCTGGAGACCCGGGATCGAGTCCCGAGTCGGGCTCCCTGCATGGAGCCTGCTTCTCTCTCTGCCTGTGTCTCTGCCTCTCTCTTTCTCTCTCTGATGAATAGATAAATATAATCTTAAAAAAAAAAAAAAAAGAAGTCTTAGAGTCATCACTAGGAAAGAGAGCTGTTTTGTCTGCTTTCTTGAACTAGTGAGTGTGAGGAGGAAACAGTCCAGTGACAAGATTTTCAGGGAGCTGAGAGGAGCCAGAGAGATTGTTTACTTCAATCCTCCTCACTCCACTTCTGGCGAAATTGAGGCCCAGAGAGGAGAGGTGGCTTTGAATGCTTGCTGCTAACCCAGCCCTGCTTGGACCCAGAATTAAGTTAGCTGGTGATGACATGACAACAGCCGCATTTTACTGAGCAGCTGCCATTTCCTGATACTGACCGCAAGACACCTTGGCAACCTGACCTTATATAATCATCACACGTACTCTGTGAAGCAGCATAGTGAAGACACTGCTGTGTGTCCATCATACCATTGTACTTCCAGGACACAAGAAAGCATTTTCCACTCCAAGTTGCAGTAACTTTGGGCCACTAAGTTCTAGTCAAGAGTTCATGGGTCAACACTATATCTCTTCCAGTCTTGACTGTAAGAGCTCCTATTAAGCCCTCCAATCTTTTCCTTCCCTGCCACAGCAACCTCAGAGGTCCTATGGTAGCCAGATGGGTAGCCACAAGATAGACGAAGGCTACCCTACCCACATCAGACTTAGCATAAGCAAGTAACACATTGTGTTATAAGCCACTGAGGTGTGGGGGGTATTTATTTGTTCTTGCAGCAAAGCTTGGCCACTGTAGACAGATTCTACTGAGATCCCATTTTGCAGATTATGAAATAAGGCTGAAGGGGGTAGAATGGCTACTAAATAAGCAGAGCAGGATTCAGACCCAGGTTGGTCCACCCTCTGTCATACCATGACTGTGGGATAGCTGGAGAGAGCAATGCGATGGAAAAACAGCAAAGATCTCTAAAACATGGGCCTAGATGTATAAGGTGGACAGTTATCCTTGGCTTTCTGA
Organism: Vulpes vulpes; assembly: GCF_048418805.1. Taxonomy (NCBI): domain Eukaryota; kingdom Metazoa; phylum Chordata; class Mammalia; order Carnivora; family Canidae; genus Vulpes; species Vulpes vulpes. Next base: position 30,722,358 of record NC_132790.1, read on the forward strand.
GTACTCTTTGCTGGCTATGAAAGAGAAAGTCAAACACTTCCCATGATCTTTGGACGCTGACCAAGAAGTTGAGTGGTGGTGAGGAGAACAGCATTGGATTGGGGCCCGGAGGTCTGGGTCCCACTGCCTACCATTCACTTGCGGGTCCTTGGGCCTCAATAGGCCTCCTTCCCCCCTACTGGTTTCTTCTTCATAATCTGTAACAGCAAAGGACTGTACCAGATAACTTGACCTACCTTCCCGGGCTCTCTTAGAGGTCAAATAAGAGGTTATTAAGCGCAAGAATTTGTAAACAGTAACAGGCATGGAAAAGGAAGAACCATGTGTAAGATCTTTAGTTGCTGCAGAAGTTCTGGTCCGGCACCTTGTTAACAGGAGTAAATGATTCCTTCTGGATCATGGTATGTGAAATTTTGGAGGTTGCTCCTAAGGCACTGGTAGGCAACACCATGGATGAGGATCAGGTCACATGGATTCTCTAAGCCCCAAATGTACAAATGGTGGCTTAGGCTTATTCTAACTCAGGAGAAATGGTGAACCCACTGACTCCTTCCTTCTCTCCCTTCCTTTCTCCTTCCTCTGCTTAAATATTATTTTTCAGTCCACCACCCCATCTCATGTAGCTCTCTCCAATGCCCCCTAAGCCTACTCTGTTTTCTTCCTAAAACTCAGTGGCTTCTCCCCAACAACGCTGTGGACCGTCTGCTGTCCTACAAAACAGGGAGTTTCATGAGAGCGGGCACTTGTCTGATCTGTTCATGACAGCGACCTCACTTCTGGAAGAGTGGCTGGCAGCCGATCAATGCTTGTCGGGTAAGTTAAAGAAACCACTGATGCATCTTACAAATGGTTATTTGCTGGTTACTGGTTACGCCTCTGGTGAAATGCATCCAGAGGGAGAGAACTCCCGGGACAGCAGAACCGGGAGGTACTTGCAGCATCAGGTACTCCAAGTACTTGGCTAGTCACAGAGCAACTAGGCACGTCAGAGAAGTAGGTCTCAGAGGAGAGGGGAGACCCCAGTAGTCACAGCTTGGGCTTGAGATTTGGAGGCCCTTCTGAAATTAGAAGCAGGCAGCTTTGACCGCACTCCCAAACCCAGGTACGTTCTGTGCTGGGTATTAAAAGAACCAAATTGCAAGGAGAGATTGCATAGCTTGATCTGCTGTCTTCACCGAAGTTCTGGTGCCCCAGAGACGTGGCCTCCATAGGCAGGGACTATGACTGATTCATTTTCTGTGGCCCCAACAGCCAACAAGGAGCCACCCTCCAAGGTTCGTTGGTGTTAGAGGAGTGCATAGAGCTGAAAATTTTCCATCCTTTCTGGGTCTCCTCGTTTGAACTCCCAAATTTTCACCCTCTATTTCTAATCTCATACTGCATTTCCACTCACCATATACGATCCTCTTAAACTCTCCCCCTCGCCCCATTTCTCCCAGTCCTGCTAATAAATCGCATCTCATACCCGTTTCCTCTGCCAAACCCCTGTTCCTGCTTAGAACAGATTTCTCTCTTCTCTCTTTTTTAGGCATTTGGATTTTGGGGGGCAAGAATTCTGTGTCATTCCTTTATCACTTTATCCTCAACGCCTCACACAGTGTTTTGAACCAGTAACACTGCTGCTGCTGAAGATGTTGGCGATGATGATAGCAGCTATTTTTATTGAGCGCTCATTCAGATACTGTGTGAGACTTTTCTCAGGATTCATTTCGTTCGCACCCTAAGTTGGTAGAATTACCATTCCCATTTTATAGTTGGTAAAATGTTAATCAACTAGTAGGGTCAGAACCCAAAAGTCTTAATAATCACCCCACTAAATGTTGACTGAATGGAAAGGATGTAACTCCTTTTTCTGCTCTCTGGGTCTCTGTGTGTGTTTTCTTTCTTTTTTTTTTTTTTCTTGAGCATCTTCCTAGAGCCTATGGGTACACATGTGCATGAAAATGAGCCAAGCACAAACAAGGCACCGTGATACCTAGCATGCCTTTGGGGCTGACGACATGAAGGGTTTTTGAGAGGCTTCTATCTTCCTTTCTTGGAAAATTTGTGACTCAGCAGCATCTCTTCCTCTCTTAGACATAGGTGGCACATAGACTCTCCACCCCATCCCCCAGCAGCAATTATGGAAACCCACTCAAGTTGCAAATTAATATGCAATTATGATTTTGGCAAGTGCTCCAAGGAAACCCAAAAGGGCTTAATTGAGTGGCACTTTCCCATGTTCCCATCCCCAGGCAAATGGGACAAAACACTTCAGATGTGCTCTGGCACCAGAGAGCACAAGGGAGGGTGCTATGACCTCAGGGGGGAGAAGGGCGTTGACATCTGAGGTGTGGGGATAGGAATTCAACACAACAAGTATTTGCTATTTTGGTTTGGGAAGCTTCAGGGGGAACTCACAGCAATAGGGGACTCACAATGTAGAAAAGGAAATAGAAAAAAAAAAAAGTAAAATAAACCAGTACTATAATTAAAATAAAATGTCACAAGTCTTCCCAAGTGAGATTCTTTGGAACCCAGTCAAAGGCTGGGGATTCAGCCTATGTGGGAGAAAGTGGAAAAAGCCGGAACCGAGATTGGGGCCCCATAGTTTTAACTTGGGCTGTGCAGCATAAACCGCAGAGTCAAGACTTTTGGGAGGCGGCTTCAGACTCAATCCAGGCAACCAGTGTTATCGTGAATCTCCTACTTCGCACCGTATACAACAATAATGTCTAGGTGCATTAAAGATTCAAATGGAAAAAAGAAAGTTAGCAGGATATTTGTATAAACTTGGGAGTTAGGAAAACCTTCCCAAACAAGACAGGAAATTTAGAAGCCTGAAAGGGAAAGATAAATATATTTGGATACATAAGGATTTGAAATTTGTGCATGCCAGGGTACCATAAACAAAGGCCAAAATCCCAAACAAAGTGAAACAAATGGTTCTTTGGAAAAATACTTGCAATGCATATGAAATAAGGTTACCAGGACCTAGGTTAATGTGCCTAGATATAAAGTGCTTTCACAAACAGATAGGAGAGAGTCAAGTAACTTAATTTAAAAAATGGCCCACAGGTTTTGCACAGGCAATTCATGGGAAAGAACATCAGATCGGCAAATGAACATGCCCAAGACGCCCCCCCCCCCCCGCCCCCTGACTAGCAGCCAGGGAAATAGAAATTGAAGCACCAGTGGGATATCACTTCTCACAATCTAGATTGGCAAACACTGTAGACAGCAACAAGATCTATTTGCATGGACGCAGTTGGGCAATAGGTGGTCTCACACTGCTGCCGGGCGTATGCTTTAGGGATGGTTTGGAAAGTTACCTGACAATAGCTTTTGAAATTAATATGACATATGCCATTTGACCCCAGATTTGGAAATCCATCCTACACTTAAAAAGATTGATATGTAAAGATGTATTTATAGAGAATTTTTTTGCAGCAAACAATACAAAACGTTAATCAAAGAAACTTAGAAATAATGCGAATGTCCATTAAGGTGGGAATAAGGAATCAATAGTAGTACATTTATACCACAGAATATTGTATAGCTATTATGTTATAGGAGTTAGTTTCATATCTTTTTATGAATTTTGACCTGAGCATTCTCACAAGTTACTGCCAAATGAGAAAAGCAGGGTAATGCATATATTATGATTTTGAGAGTAAAAACAAATAACAACAATGCTGTTTGGGCACATATGTATATTTTCTTTCTTTCTTTCTTTCTTTCTTTCTTTCTTTCTTTCTTTCTTTCTCTTTCTTTCTTTCTTTCTTCTTTCTTTTTTTTTTTTTTTGAGGGAAAGAGAGAGAGCGAGCGAGCACATGTGTGAGTGAAGTAGGGTGCAATGTTAGGGGGGAAGGGTGGAAGGAGGGGGAGAGACAATCCCAAGCAGGTTCCACCCCCAGCATGGAGCTGGAGGCGGGGCTCGATCTCATGACCTGAGCTGAAATCAAGAGTCAGATGCTTGATCAGCTGAGCCACCCAGATGCCCCAGACACATATCTATATCTTTACGGACATGGGGAAAAGTGTGGAAAAGGGAGTGGAGGAGAGGACATAGAGATGTTTACTTGTTCATCTTTAGTTAGAATGCACATAAACTGCTTTTGTAATTTAAAAAAAAAAAAACCCAAGAATGAGAATACAAAAAGAGAAGCACTAAGCACAAATGAATCTTTTATAACAGTTACCAAGCAGAGCCAGGGTGTGGGCTGGCCACTGCAGGGAGAGCACCCAAGGGGGCTAGCTGACTGCATGCCACCTCGGCACTCCTGCTTTGGGGAGGGGTTCCAGATCACAATGCTTGAACTCTTCTGTAGCTCTGTGAATCTTTGGTTGGGTTTTTTTTTTCCTTCATAGTCTTATTTTTTTTATATCTTTTTTTTTTTTATTGGAGTTCGATTTACCAACATATAGTATAACACTCGGTTGGGTTTGAGGAAAACCAAGACAGTGTAGTCACAGCACAGGAGTGAAGGGGAGACCCGCCCTGTGGGAGTGGCCCAGGAGGAGGTGACCCCTGGGGGGGACATGACCGTGAGGCTTAAGACTTCTGTCTTTGATAGGCAGGCGGTGTCTGGTGGCCTTTAAGGGAGCACCTTCAGAAGGTGTGTAGCCACAGAAACTGGATTGCGGGCAAGTAGGAGAGAGGGGGCGAGAGGGAGTGTGCTCCAGTGTGTCGGTGAGCTCTGGGTGGGAAGGAAGGCTAGAGGTGGTGGCAAGACAAAGAGAAGGTGAGAGGGTGAGAGGCTGGCTTGGCTCTGGCTTGGGGGCGGGGCCCTTCCTCTCTAAAATGGAAGTGCAGGGGGGATCCCTGGGTGGCTCAGTGTTTAGCGCCTGCCTTCGGCCCAGGGTGTGATCCTGGAGACCCAGGATCCCGTCCCACGTCCGGCTCCCTGCATGGAGCCTGCTTCTTCCTCTGCCTGTGTCTCTGCTTCTTTCTCTCTCTCTCTCTGTGTGTGTGTCTCTCATGAATAAATAATAAATAAATAAATAAATAAATAAATAAATAAATAAATAAAATCTTTCAAAGAAATAAAATATAAGTGCAGGAAAAGGTCAAAACCAAAGACTTTGTTTTGGGTGGTTAGACTCTTTGGAGACAAGCAGAGCCCAGTTTGGAATCCAGGTTCCTAGTCCTGCGGTCTTAGCCATCCAACCCTTTGTTACTTGTATTAAATGAAGATACTCAAAGCCTACTTCTCTGACTTGCTGTATTAGAAAAAAACACACATAGTGACAGGTTCAGAGTTGGCATGAACTTCAGCGGGCAGCATGGAGGAGGTGCCATGTGGAGTCATGTAGACCAGGCTGGAATCTAGGCTTGGACACTCACTAGCTGGTGACGGTGGGGATCTCAAGGGAGGCTGGTTTCCCCATCTATGGTTAGGGCTATGAATGCAAAGTCCTGTGAGGTTCACAGATAAGGTTTGGCAAGTACCATGCCTGGAACAAAGAAGATGCCTGCTGTTTAGAAGTTGTTATTGTTTATTTTTCTCATCATCCTTTTTCATAGGGGTGAGGTCATGGGACGACAGTTTTTGCAATACATTAGGAACAGCCTGAGAAATTCAGAAACGGTTCTCCAGGGCAGAGAGGTTAACAGGGTGTGCCCTAGCTGCTCCTGGGGAGGGGTGAGGCATGTGGAGAAGGAAGGTGGGAGGTGAGGGGAGTGAAGGGGAGGAGGGTAAGGCTGGTAGCTCCCTTTTGATCACCCAATCCCCCGCCCTTTTCTGTGCAGATCCATGGTATTATATAGGACAAGTAGGAGCCAGGGAGCCAGGTGGACCTGCAATTTGCTCACTTGCTTTGCTGGATGATAATGAGCAAGGGGTTTTACGAGCTTCAGATTGCTATCTGCGAGGTGTCTAATAATTCCCATGTCAAGATTAAATAGGCAGGATTTGTTACCAACCCGGGCATGGACTAGATGCTCAGTAAATATAAAGTTTGTTTCCCTTGGCTGCTAATGAGGGCCCTTGTCTCATTCATCTCTGGTTCTTTACAGCCCACTATGAGGCCCAGCCCAAAGAAGATACTCACAGAAGAATTCATAAGTGAATGAATAAATGAATGAATAAGTGAACTCATGAACACTTGTGAAGACAACGTCGAAATGAATGATCTCTACAGATATTGGTCCACAGCATGTAATAGAGCTGTGTGGTTCTGGTCTCAGGAAGTACAGTACCTAAGAGACTTTCCTTCCTGCTATCAGAGACAATGAAAAATAAGTTATTTTACGGCCGGCAGTAATTAGACAAGACTGTCTTTACAGTCTCTCTCCTGCAGCTCTCTGGGCACGTGTATGGGGCTCGGAGGGCAGCCACTGCCTACCGCCCCTGTATCTGCGCTGGTTCCTGTATTCACCGGCGCTGGGGGCAAGGGCCACTGCAGGGTTGGCTCCCACTGCCTACCTTGGCAGATCCCAGACTCTCTGGATGACGTGAGCAGGGTCCTGGGGCCCCACACAAATAAGTAGGCCTCAGTAGCTGCGTGAGCTTTGCCAGTTCCCATCCTCTTTCTGGTTGTGTTCTATCAAATAGGACGTTCATGTTAAATGAACTTTTAGGTTCTTTCTACTTCGAAATCTCATGTCTGTATCAATCTATTCAAAGCAGGTATTTAGCTTGATTTTAAGTTCAGAAATAACCATAAGAGAGAGAGTGGCAGTGTATATTTTCTGGAGCCCTCGTGCTTATGGATGCTGCACTTAGTTTAATAGGCTGCCGTGGTGATTAAGACTGCATATGCCAGAGCTGATTCTAAAAGGAGCCGCAAGGGACTGCCAGGCTGGAGCTCACGCTCCCATGTCTTGCAGGTGCCTTGTGCCAGGTTTTGCCAATAGAAGGGTTTTGCCTGGCCATCGTCATCTTTAAATGTTTTAAAATCACTCATTATCTTGCTATGCAAATGTCCTGATTTACTGATTCTTTTTTTTTTTTTTTTTGATTTACTGATTCTTATTGCCAATTGGCAAGGCATTTGAGTTCGTGGCTTTTAAATCAAATCTTTTCATTTTATACACCAGTTACCCACTCAGAAGGAGGGAAGGTGACTTGTCCATGGCCTCTCAGCCGGGACTTAGTAAGAAGTTCTGTCTCAATCCCAAGCTTTTTCCTTCACAGCAACCTAGGCGTATGGCTCAAGCACGCATGCAGCAGGGACGAGCAGGCCTTTCGCGTAAAGCTACCCTGGGGGTCTCTGACAGTGGTTTTACCTGCAGTAGATTTTAGTGGAGACAACAGAAAATTTGGAAAAAAGACATATCTCAAATAGTATTGGCCTCAGTCTTCTCATCTATAAAAACTGGGATAACCCCATTCTGCTCTCTACCTTGAAGAGTTTTGGGGGCTTTTAGTGAAATAGTGCCTGGAAAAGAGCCTATAGATATTGAGGATATAGGGACCTTTCTCCTGGGAACTGCCTGAATGTGGCTGAGGGGTTGACAGGGCCTTACCTTCTGAATCTTTCAAATTGTAAAAATCATGTACATTCTTGCTTTCAGGAACATGCATAGGGATTTATATGAAAATGCACCTGAGCACTTTGAGCTCTCCTACCAAGGAAAGATTTGGGAGAGCCAAGGCACATACCCTCACGGCAACCTCCAAACCCACCCTCCATCTTTGTGGCAACCATGCCTGAGACAGTCTCCTACTAGAATGGACCTGGGCTTGACCCCATTTCCCTGCATTTGCATACTGCAAAAAAGCATTTAACAGTCCTCCCTCTCTAGGCTGAGATGCATTTTCCTTTCCTGAAAATAGCCAGTGCAGATACATCACATTTCTGACAACACATTCTCTCACCCAACAGATTGGAATGATCATTTAAAAGCTCTGAGTGAAAGCTCAAGCTTCTGATTGATCCGATAATATTGTCTTGTTCCCATTTTAAGCTACCTGTTCTTTAAATTGCATATAAAAATACAGTCCATGCAATATTAATACACTAATGAATAATACACTAACAGTCTGAAGCGTGCCAACCCACCCAAGGATTTTTCATCTCTTGCATGTTTCATCAGAGACACTTGGTATATACTGAATAATCGTTAGGGTGATGAAACTGATAATAACAATGAAATAAATATAGAGGAGTTTTATGGTGGTGGGGAAAAACGTGAAAGGTAATTCTCAATTATAAGTGAAAAATGGATGCCTATGATCCAGAGATGGGTCCCTGCTTTTGATGTATCACACGTGAGGGCAGCTGTGGCTGCGGTGGGTGTGTGTCTAACACAGCCTCATCTGTCCAGTGCTGTCGGAGATGGCGCTACTGTCCAGGCATGGAATTTCCTGACATTGGTTGTAAGATGGTGTGAGGAAAAGGACATAGACTTTGGGGACACCTGGCTCCGGATTCAAATGCTGCGGCACCCACTTAATTATCTTGTGAACTCTCTCAGTCTTTGATTTCCTGTCTGAAAAACAGGATACTTACTACCCCACAGGATTATGTGAAGATTAAATCAGATCATGTATATGAAAATGCCTGGACCAGCACCCGACACCTGAGAGGTGGTCAGCAAACTGTTTCCTTCCCCAAAGCACAGTGGTTGGTGCCTGGAGAAACTCCATAAATACTAGTTCCATCTCACACCTGAAGCTTTAATGTGAGGTAGCTGGTACAAAATTCCAGAGGTCTTTTCTCCTCATTGGTGGACTTGAGAGGACATCTCACACTATTGGGTTTTTGGGATCTCTGATCTCTAACTAGAGGAGTGTTGCGGTATATCTCATCCCAATATGAATATGGAAGCATGGAAGATATGCCAAATATTCTACCAAGAGTAGAGCTTTGTATCAGTCTACAAGCATTTATAAACTTTCTTTGAACCATGAAGTAGATGAAGAAAAACCCCACATCATTTTGGGATAAGTGCTATAAATGGGGTTTGTTTGGTGAAGAGCTATAGATTTTTTCTTAAGATAAAAAAATACATTGGGGTACCTGGGTGGCTTGGTTGGTTAAGTGTCTACCTTTGATTCAGTTCAAGATCTCAAGGTCCAAGGATCAAGCTCTGAGTCAAGCTCCCTTCTTAGCAGGGAGTCTGCTTCCCTTTCTCCCTTGGTCCCTCTGCTCATGCTCATGCTCTTCTCTTTCTCTCAAATAAATAAATACATCTTTTAAAAAAAAGATAAATTCATTCTTCATTCATTCATTCATCCTTTACTGAGTGTTGATAGTGGGCTAGTCACCATGTTGTAAACATTGGAGGTATAGAGGCACAATCCAAAGAGGATGACAAACCCATACACTGTTGAATAGCTAAACATAATTAAAAATGCTAAAATAGAGGATAAGGAATGGCAGTCAATTCCGATACCTGTGATCAGGGACTCCTTGAGGGAAGTGACATTTAAGGTAAAGAAGGTATAGGGGAGTATATTCAAGTTTCTGGCATAGTGTTGGAACCAAGAAAAGTACATGGTTCTGTAAAGATTTTGGAGGATGGTTAAATGTTGGGATGGTGGCAGGGTGGAGTATGCGATGCACTGTGTGCTGATGAGGGTGCTCGTGGGGTTTGATCCTAGTCTGCTAGTAGTCATCGGCTGCTGAGTGCATTCCAATGTACTCTGCAAAGCACTTACCCACAAAGTCTCATTTGGTCATCATAACGACCCTGCAGGCTGTACATGGTTGTCCTCATTTCACCTTTGAAGAAACTGAGGTTCAGAGAGATAATGACTATTCAGTGCCATTCTGGAATTCTATTCCACCTTTCCAGTTTAAAGACTGTGTTTGAGCTCTCCTGAATCCCAAGGTCCTGTGTAGAGAGGATGTAGAAGAAATAAAACAAGATCTTGCACCCAAGAAACCAGGGGTGACAGTAAGAGTTCAATGTGAACAGAAGGCTTAAGATCTAAGTCAGGATATGATCCGTCTTAATGTGGAGGCAAGTGAGCTGCCAAGTTCATGGCTAGGGTGAAATTTAACAGAGGGGGTGCTTTTTGAATTAGGTCTTGAACTATGTACAGGGCTTTGATGGGCTGAGTAGAGGAAGGAGGGGTTCAAGAGCCTGGAACACATGCCCCTGATTCTGTTTAGGTGATAAAGGAAAAAGAAGATGGTGAAATGGGCAGGAGTAGAAAAGACTGGAGTTTCAAACCTGGTTGCAGGACACCAGGAATTTTGTAGCACTTCCTCTTCTGACTAAAGGTGACACCTGAGTTAGGCAAGGCTTTTGACCTTTTTTATTTAATCCTTTTTTTCTCCATTTGTCAAGAATGGTCTAAGGGACTGTCATAAGGTTAAGTCTGATCCTACGTGAAAAGCAATCAGAAGTCACTGATGGGAAGGCACACCATCAATCTGGGAGTTGTATTCTAATGAATAACAGCAAGATGGCCCAGAGCAGTCAGTCACTGTGGCAGGGGAGAGGGAAGGAACTTGACTCTCACTTCTCCAACAGGCAGCAGACATTAGGGCCCCTTCATAGTCCAGCCCTGAAACTCAGCTCACAGCTCCTTAAACTGTCACTCTTTAAGACTTCAGCTGTCTAGGGAGAGTTTTGGACCACATGATTTTAATAGACCACTTTTTGACCAAACTTAATTTGATGACATTAAAAAGTGGATGTGTTACTATTTGTGCTGCATGATGCAGGTAGTGCCATTTTGCCTTCTGAATCTGTTTCCCCCACTGTTCAATGAGGGAGTAGGTGTAAATTCTCTAAGGTTGTCTTCAGATGTAATATCCCATGACTGTGGAAAATGGCAATTCATCCAGGGTGACCCATGTGTGGCCAACATTTCTCAAAATATTGTTCCATGGAATGCTACTATATATCGAGCACAAGTCAAAATAAGACACAGACCAAACAACAGGAACAAAGAAAACAAGGAGGGGGAGGGAGTCTATGGACAAATTAGATTAGACATAATTAGGCAAGGTTCTTTACTGAAAGCCTTTAGCAAGTTTAAGTACATTGAGAATCTTCAGGAGGATGAGAGAGAGAGAACTTTTCCAAAACCTACTTGTCCTCATGAGCATTTTGTTCCAGAGCCAAGGTTCAGCACATCATCCTTGGGGAAATGTTACATTAGGTTTGGCCCTAATGAATTCACCCCTGGCCATTCTTTCTGAAGCACAGGACCAAGGGTGTCTGGAACCAAAGGGTACCCATGTTTTAAGTTCAGTACTGCCCTCTTTCTTGTGGTGTAGTCCTGGGCAAGTCGTTGCCTCTCCTTCTCTAAAATGGATTGGACGAAATGATCTCTGGGAGATCTTCTGGTTCTAATATTTTATAAATACATAATTTTCTGTAGCTTATTCATTCATTCTTTCATTCCGTCAGCACACATGTGTAGAACATAAGCTGTGTGCTCATAACTAGAGACAAACAATAATAGCTGGCTAGGGGGAAGTCCCAGGACGGGGGGAGAGATGGACACAACCACCAGCAGTAAGAGTCCAGGGTAATTGGTGCTTGTGTCCAAGCAGGGCTCAGAGATGGCATCTCACTAGCTGAGGGAAGGGATAGTTAAGAAAGGCTTTATGCAGGCAATGCCACTTGACAGATGAATAGGAATTAACCTGGCGGTAAAAGGAGCTCTGGATGAAGAAGCATCATGGATAAAGGGATGCAAGGAAGAGCCAATGCAACATTCTGGGAACACCAACAGCATCATTGACAACAAAAGCAATGATAACATAACCGCAAAACAGCAAGTATGATGTTTTGAGGAAATATGAAGTGTCAGGCAGGAGCTAAATGCTTACATTCATTAATCTCTAATTCCTACAGTGCTATAAAGTAGATATTATTATCCTGATTTTACAGTTGAGGCAAATAACAGGCAACTCATTATGCTACGTAGGGATTTCCTTCTGAATACAGCTCACTTTTGGCTGATCCCAGCTGATCTATCCATTTCATTTAGTACTCACGTCACTTATGGTCCAAGATTTAAGTTACTTCTGACAGTTTCTTACTGACTCCAGTGAGGACTTGAAATGCAAACACCCTCCCATCTTAGCTTAGGCAAAACATTAGGATGCACGAAGATCAATCATGATGCATTTTCTAACCAAAAATGAGTGATTTGCAGATTTCCAAGCAACAATTCTTCCCTCTGTTTGGTGGGTAACTGTGATCAAAGCTTAATTAATTTAGTTGTTCTCCTCGAAGAAAAGGCTTGGACTTTGTTTTAATATATATATATATATATATAAATGCATCCATTCATCAATCATTTACTGAAAATCTATCCCATTCCAGACACTGAATAAGATACTCTGGGGATTCCCTCAAATCCCCCACAATTCAGTGCAGGTGGTACCTCTTCCAAGAAGTCTTTCTGGCCCTCATCCTTGCAAAAAGCTGGGTTAGATGACTTTTTCTGTACTCCAAGACTGCCCTGGATCTTGCTTGATCATATTGATCAAATTGATTTAAGGGTGGGCATCTGAGCCAATTCTCTCTCTTTTTTCATGGGGCAGACCGCTTTCAAGCCAGTCCTTGACAGAGAGAAAATATGAGCCCTATGTCTTGGTGTTGAGGGTACTGGAGGGGACCTCAGCTTCCATTGTATTGGAAAAAAGAATATGAGGCTTGAGGCTTCTGCACAACCAGCCAGCTACTATGAGGGAAGCAGCTGGAGCATGGAACCCACTCAGAGGGAATAGATCCAAGAAATTGCCTTAACTCAAGCTAAGGGCCAGTGTAGTTCCATTTTAGCTGACAGTAATGTGAGCTGGAGTTGAGTCCTTTGTAATGGAGAGTTCCAACTGATAGAGGCATGGACCCATGAGATTATAAAGGAAGAGTGTTCTGGAGAAAATTCTGGGAGAATTCAGAAGAGAGTGATCACTTCAGCTAAGAACTCAGGAAACAGGTGAAAATGTTTGAATCAGGCCTCAAGAGATAAACGGGATTTGCCCACCAATGTCGATGAAGCAGTTCCAGAAGAGGACACAGTAGGAGCCAAGTTATGAGGCCCAAAGCACAAGGAACATTTGGAAATAAATATTTGGCTGGAGCCTCAGATCCATCACAGGCGGTGGCAGGAGAGGAACAAGGACAGGTGGGCAGGGGCTGGTTCCCAAAAGGCCATGAATGGCAGGCACTGCAGATGGGCTCTGCAGCAAACCTGAATTTCCCTTCCCGGGAGGTGTGGCATGGAGTGCTACTGTCTTACTGAATGTCGACCAGCTTGTATGACAGGACCCAGAGGGAATCCCCTAAGTACACTCCCAACTTTTGGGATCAGAGGCAGAGGCTACCTGTCTGCTTTATGATAAATACCTGCCCCTATCTCTTTCTGGGTGCCATATGCAGATTTCTGACTGTCTTTTTGTAAGGAAAAGGAGGGAAGAAGACAACAGAGAGGCACCCATGATGATTCAAAAGCCCCTTTTGAGCCCACAGATCCCAAGAAAACTGCATCCCTAAGACATATTCCCCCACAATGGGAGTGAACCAAATGAAAGGAAGCAAAGAGGAAAGCACCAGAAAAATAGATCCTCTTCACTTGTCAGGGCTGAAAAAAAAAGAATGGGGTCTTGGGAACAGACATTTCCAGACAGACAATCAGGGCCATGTCTAGAATTCCCGATCTTACTGAGGCAGAGAACAGGTGTTCATCTTCCACCTACTCTGCTGCCTGGACCAAAGGGAAATTTTCAGGCTGTTTCTACACAGCTCATATGCAGGGAGAGCTCAGGCAGAAACAAGTGTTCTGTGGGGGTCGGCATCATGGGCATGCAATCTGTTCAGCTGCATAGGGTCCCATGCTTGCAAGGGCCCCAGGCTTGGTTTAATACTCTGCCGTTAAACCATCTTGTCGCCATCTTGAAATTCTTAACACTTTTTGAGCAAAAGGCCTTGTATTTTCATTTTGCACAGGGCCTTGCAAATTTTATAGCATATACCACTTCTTTTTTTTTAAGATTTTAATTAATTAATTTATTTTTAAGATTTTATTCATTTACTCATAAGACACACACACACACACACACACACACACACACAAAGGCAGAGACACAAGCAGAGGGAGAAGCAGGCTCCATGCAGGGAGCCCGATGTGGGACTCGACCCCAGGACTCCAGGATTACGCCCTGGGCCAAAGACAGACGCTCAACCACTGCCATCCAGGCATCCCAAGATTTATTTATTTATTTGAGAGGGAGAAAGTGTGTGCATGCAGTCGGGGTTGGGACAGGGGTGGGGTGGTGAGCAGAGGGAGAAGAGAGAATCTAAAGCAGTCTCCATAACCCGATGCAGAGCCCCACCCAGGGTTCATCTGATGACCCCGAGATCATGAACTGAGCCAAAATCAAGAGTTGGATGCTTAACTGACTGGGCCACCCAGGTGCCCCTGGAGTATTCTGCTTCTATGTCTCTGAGAAAGGAAGAAAAAGTCAAAGGTCACGTAAGTTACTAAGATTTAGCTCCTGTCTGTTGGCCATCCTGGGTGGCAGGAACTTGCTTTACCTGGTAGGTCCTTCTACAAACCCAGCACCTGCCCATGTTATTTGCCCACCTTTCAGAGGTGCAGCTTCTATCTCTGTGAGTCCGAATCCTGCCCACCTCTCAGGAATAGGTAGAAATGGCACATTTCTCCAGCACATTTTCCCTGATTCTTCCAGTAAAATGCATTTCCTCCCGTTCTGTCACCTGACAATGAACTTTGTCACTGTTGCATTGTATTATAGTTACTTTTCCCACATGGGATGGAGCTGGCACAAGCTTTTAGAGAGACAGACTTAGATTCAAATGCTTGACCTTGGGCATCTCAAACTCTCCGAGCCCCAGGATTTTTATTCAGGGTTACTGCAGACAGTGAGATACAACTAGGGGATCATACCTCTGGTTTGCCCAGGATGGTGCTGACCTATGCCAATATCCACAGGTGATTATTAATCGTGCCCCCTTCAATTCCAAAGAGTCTCGGTTTGAATGAAAGGTTATATGGCTTCCCGGCTTCCTCTTTAAAAGTGCTCAGCAAGGCATCTGATACATATACTAGATGCTTAAGATATGTTTGCTGAATCAGATGCTTCAAAAAAAACTCCCCTCTCTTTGATGTGTATGTGTTAGCATTTTTGTATCTCTACCAAACTTTACAGATTATAATTAATGACAAACTATGCAGAAATTTAAAAAAAAACCCCAGCCCAAACACCATGTGATGGGAAAAATGACAAAACCACCTCTTTCATCCTGTCCCTGATTTTCCAAGGCTGTGATGAAGGCTTAGATGCCATTTACAAAGCCTCCTGGGAGGGAGCAGAGGGTCTTTCTGATCTTTCATCTCCATTCTGGCCTCTATAGGTGCCTGCCAGTCAGGGGTGCAGCAGGGGCAGGACTCCGGATTGCCTTTTTTTTTTTTTAAACATTTTTGTTTACATTTATGCTGACTAAAGCAATGATAATGCAGATCATGACTTCCCCATCTCTTTTGAGGGAGAACTGGAGTCTGGGAAGGAACCCCGTCTTTGTTCAACTTTGAGCCATTTAGTGAGCATCTACTATGAGGCAAGTGCCAAGGCCAATCCCTTCTATTGGCTACAGTAGGGTCCCTTGCAAGTGTTTCTGGGGCAAGCGGCTTCATGCAATTTTCTTCAGCTGGCCCATTTCTGTCTCCTGCAGTCCAGGGAACATCTGAACTGTGGAGCTGGTTGGCACAACCTGCCCAATGCTCTGGCCAAACACCTCACAAAGCCCTGTTACAATAGAGGTATATCAGAAAACTTGGAAACCAGGGCATTCTGATCATGTTTGGGCCAGAACACTGCCCACATAGTTTTCAGTTTTTGCTTGATCTTATAATTTTTTATTTTTCAAAATATAAGTTGTATATATTTAAGGTATGCAAAATGATGATTTGATATACATATATAGTGAAATGATTACTATAGTCAAGCTAATTAACATACCTATGTAATCACACAGCTATTCTTTTCTCTTTTATGTGGTGAGAGCATTTGAAATCTACTCTCTTAGCAGATTTCCAGTATAGTATTATTAATTATAGTCATTACTTGTACATTAGATCTCTAGACTTACTCATCCTATAGAACTCTGTACACTTTGACCAACATCTCCCATTTGGCCCACCTCCCAGCAGCCTCTGCTCAACTCTCTGCTTCTGTGTACTTGACTTCTTTAGATTCCACATATAGTGAGATCATGGTTTTTTTTTTTTTTTTCTGTGTCTGATGGCCTCCAGATTTATCCATGATGAAAAAGATGGCAGCATCTTTTTAAATGCTAAATAATATTTCTTTGTATTATATATATATATATATATATCTTTTCAATATATTTCTCACAATTTCTTTATCCACTTATCTATTGATAGACACGTTATTTCCATGGCTACTGTGGCTACTGTAAGTAACATTGCAATGGACATGGGGGGGTGCATACCTTTTTGAGTACCGACTTCATTTCCTTTGGGTATATATCCAGAAGAAGGATTGCTGGATTATATGGTAGTTCTTTTTTCTCTTTTTCTCTCTTCTTTTTTTTTTTTTTTTTTTTAGTTTTTTGGTTTTTTGAGGAGCCTCCATAGTGTTTCCCATAATGGTTGCACCAATTTACTTTCCCAGCAACAGTGCATAAAGATTCCCTTTTCTCCACATCCTTGCCAATACTTGTTTTTATTTTTTTAATAACAACCATCCTAACAGTGTGAGGTGACAGCTCACCATGGTTTTGCCTCACATTTCCCTGATGATTAGTGATGTCAAATACCTTTTCACACACCTGTAGGCCATTTGTGCGTCTTTGGAAAATTTTTTTATTTAGGTCTCTTATCCATTTTTAAATTGGGTTATTTAGTTTTTTGGTATTAAATTGCATGAGCTCCTTGGATATTAACCCCCAACAGATAGATGGTTTACACATACATTCTCCCAATCCATAGGTTGCTTTTTCATTTTGTTGATTGTTTCCTTCACTAAGTTTCTTTCATTTCATGTAGTCCCACTTGTACATTTTTGCTTTCATTGCCTAAGTTGCCGGTGTCATATCCAAAATATCATGGCCAAGGCCAATGCCAAGGAGCTTTTCCTTCTTTTAGAAGTTTTGTGGTTTCAGGCCTTAATATTTCATCCATTTTGAGTTGATTATTGTGTATCGTGTAAGATAAAGGGCCCAATTTCATTCTTTTGCATGTGGCTCTCCAGTTTTCCCAACATCATTCATTGAAGAGATCACTGCTTCCCATTATGTATTCGTGGCACATGCAGTTATGTGGATGGGTTGGAATGATTGGATTAAGAATGCAATGAGGCCTGCCTGGACATTAGCATGATCCTGAAATGTCTGGCAGGAATTATACCTTACACACTTACTAAAACACAAACAAGTCTATTATTTTTTAAATCCGGTACCTAATGAATATCAGTGGTGAAAGAATCAACTTGAATTAGAACTGACGGCCATCAGAACTGATTTCCCCACAGACTAGAGTAGCTGCTTCTTCTTGACATTCCTTGAAACTTGACGCTTATTTCTACCTTGTCAGGGGTCATGCTGTTCTCTAATATTTGAGTCTCTAATATTTGGGTCTTTCTTGCTGACAAGACCAGAAACCCTCTGAGAGTAAAACTACTCATTTCCACGTCTATGTCCAGTTCTGAGCAGTATCTGTCCAGAAATCTAGGACTTGGCCTTGCTTAGAGAAGTGGCTTGTCCATCAGAACCTTGGCCCCCAATTTGGAATTTGCTTTGCATGTGGAAAAAACTATATGGCACCTTGTAAGTCACTGACCTTTGTTGAACTTTATTTTGAATGACTTGGGGAGCCCTTGGATGGTCTTGGGAAGAAGACTGACATGATCTGGCTTTAAAATAATCCATCTGGCTATTGGGTTGAGAATATATTTTGGGGACAGAGACTGGCCGAGAGGTGATGTTAGTCATTTACGTGAAATATGATGTTGGCTTGAACCAGGGCAGGGGCAGTGGAATGGTGAGAGTGTTCACAACCGTTTTGTGTTGTGAATACCAGGTTGGTGAGATTGGCTGATAGAGCAAAGGTGGGGTGCAAGGGAAAGAAAGAAGATTCAAGGATGATTTGAGGGTCTTTGGCCTAAGGGAAAAACGGCTGGAATTGCCATTTACTGAGTTGGGGAAGAGTAAGGGTGGGGCTACCCCCCTAGGGTAGGAGAGGATTGCTGTCATTGGGCTCATTCCACAGCCTTTCCCAACTCCACATTCCCGCCTTTGGGAAAAACCTCAGTCTTGATGCTGCACCAAAGGCACCAGCTTCTGACCCCCACCTCCTTCAACATCTCTTTCTGTGCTGCCCTTTCCCTGGGATGTCCTCATGTCTGTCAGACGCAGCAGGAAGGAAAATCAGGTTCTACCTAATTAGCTCATCTTAAGTGGATTTCACTGTGCATTTAATTAAACCTGTTATAATCTTGAAGGGTATTTTGATACATAGTACTTGATACAGAGTAATTAGACTACTGTGGGCAGGCACATAAATATCTTTGGGTTGAGGTTTTAAGCTGGGCTCTGCTGCTGCGGGTTCATATGAGCTGCCCTGCCAATAATTTCAAAACCAATAACATTTACACACTCCACATTTGTACCTTCTCAGCCATTCTGGCCAGTGGCAAGGTCACTGGTCATGTCTTTCTCTGGTTTAGGGGAAGGGTTCCTGAGCCTATCATTCTTCTTCTGCTCAAGTGATTGTGTAGCTCCTCCCTGAGTGTGGAGTGAGGTCAAAGCTGCTTAAATATGCGTTCCTGGCCTACCCAGTTTAGTTACCCACTATGTTTCTGGTATATTCTCAGTCTTGAAAACTTTATTCAATGGAACCCTATAACTCATCTGCCTTCAAGCCTCTGCTTTAGCATTTTCTTCTATTTTGGAATTCCTTTGTCTTTTATCCTGTGTCTGTCAGCGTAGGCCAGGATATCATGATACCTCAGTGGCTTACTGTATCCAAGGGTTTTTCTTTATTCCCTCTTTCTCTTTAGCTTCTGCAGGTCAGCTGCAGCTCAGCTCCACAGCCAGTTATCAGGGGAAAAGAGGAAAGAGGACATGGTGATCACATGCTAGATCTTGGAGCTTCTAATCAGAAGTAGCACATTTGCTTCCACTCACTTTTCCTTGGCCAGGTGAATCATAAGTCATATGACCAAGTCTGCCATCAATGGGGTAGGGAACTATAATCCTCTCCCAGACAGAGAGAGTGAATGTTTGTAAACAACAATACAATCTCGAGTTGCATTATGGATCTTTCTAAGATGACCCATCATTTTTATTTCGAAAGCAGAGATCATTCTGTGCTTTCCATTAGGGTGGGATTTTTTTTTTTTTTTTTTTTTTAACTTTGCACTTGCCTCTTTTCACAGGCAGTGTGCAGCTGGAGGGCAGGGCAGTGCACCTTGTCATTTCTCTCATCTGCAGTGCCTCAGGGAGTGCTTGGCCCTTAGATACTTGATACATGTTCTGTGAATTAAATGTTGCATTTCCAACAATGCACTACCCAGGAGGCAGCATATGAACTTGAGAAGCCTGAGGAAGCTAGGATTGCTCCTCTTACAAAGACATATAGCTCTTTTCTGTGATCATTTTATTACATTCAATCCTTGTATCAGCCTTGGGATGTTGGCTCTATTTTACCCCAATTACACCCATGAGAACATGCAGGCCCACAGAGACACAGGCATGCTCACCGTGACAGGGAGCTAAATTATTGGCAGTTTAGCATTACTTTTAAATTTAAAATTATGTCTAGAAAAAAAAATAAAAAAAAATAAAAAAATAAATAAAAAAAAAATAAAATTATGTCTAGAAATGATCACTGTTTCATGGCCAAAGGATGAGCCCAAATGCTCTACCAAGAGAATGCCTTTGCTAACACATAGGCCCTTTAACTCCCAGGGAGTGGAAATGGGGAGAATTACCCAATAATCCAGCAAGATTCAGTAAGATTTACTTAATTGTTGGAGTTGAGTCACTTTGTAAATTCTTATATTAAATTATTTGTGTTAGGGAGAATCAGAGGATGAAAAATGGATCCTTAGGGATGAGAGTTCAGAAAAGGAAGAAAATAAGAAGATAAAACTAGAAGGAACCAAAATATTAGTGGAAACATTAAAAAAAAAAGTGAGTCTTTAAAAGAAAGAGTCATTATGTCAATTCATTATTTGGTGCTATTAGTTGCCAAAATATGTGCCAAATACTGGAGATACAAAGATGGAAAAAAGCTAGTCCTTGCCCTTGAAAGCGTCTTCAGTTTGGAAATGGAGGCTCCTCCCGATGCGAGGCAGAGTAATAACCATCCCATCAGAGGCACTACCCGAATATGTTGGGAGCACCAGGGAAGGAGGTGGGGAATGAAAGCTGCTGATCCCAGCACTATCACCTAGTCCAGGCAGCTTATTAACCAGATTGTCAATAATGTCATGGTAAATGTTTCTAATGTTTTTTTAAAAGCCTCCAAGCATTTTATTGCATTTGACCCTTCATCTAATAAAGCTGTCTGCCTATGCCAAGTGGTGTCAGCGTGCCACTTAACTTGAGCAGCCAAGTCCATTCCAAGGCCCATGAGGGGAGAGGGGGCTGCTCCACAAAAGGCAGCCCTTTCTCCCCCCATGCCTGGTCCAACTCACACCCTAGCCAATCCAAGCTATGTCCTGTGTGTGTTGCGTGTCCTAGTTCCATGCCAGACACCAACAAACTGTGCCTACAGGGAGGCCAAAGAGCACTGGGCACAAGTGTGGGCATCTGAGCCAGTGAATACGTCTGGGTGCACATCCTCCCTCCACCACTGAACCCCAAGCCCATGGTGAGCATTACTTTTGTCATCTTTAAAACAGGAATTATGAGCACCTGATGTGCCAACTTCTTGTGGTTGCTATGAATGCCTTAACAATTCCCTGTTCTAGTTCTGCTCCCACCAGCCATACTTAACACTTACTAAAAGCTCAGTTGGTGCCACACAGTAGGCTGGGCACTTTCGAACCATCACAATGACCTGAAGTTTTCTGTGTCCTTATCTCCATGGTATAGAGGAGATAACAGGGCTTTGTTACCTCAAGGAAACTTCCCTATATTGCAGAGCTATTAAGTGGGACTTGAACCTGGATAAATCATGCTACCAGGATGAACTCTCTGTGATCAGATTCTACTCACAAGGAAGGAGAGAAGTAGTCCCCAAGCCAGGATATACCAATTACCTGGGAAAGATATAGCACCAGACACACACACACACACACACACACACACACACACACTTTCTCTCTTCACTCTCTCAGGCTCCACCCACTAGATTAAGATTCAGTGCACTGCAGTGGGATCCAGCAATATGCACTTTTTAAAACAAATGGCTCAAGTAGTTTTGACAGAGCTGGTTCATAGAAAACTTTTGGGATCTCAGTTTGACTTTAATGCTTTCTTAGTCCAACTCCTCTTTGTTAACGTGAATCGGGTCTATGTCCTCAGATTTTTCTATCTCATTAGAATGTCATCTATCTACCCACTGAGCCTGTGCACCCTTGTGCTGGACATTGGTAGTACAGGCAAAAGGAAGGCATGGTTCTCAGTTTGGAGGTGCTCGTGGCTTTCCTATGCTCCCTGGAACTCTATGTCCTCTGCTTCTGTGCATTAGTTTCAGAATGTGCTCTGGAGGCCTAGTGGACAAATCTCCCATTGGCTTCCAGCCCTTCTTTGGTCTCCTCTTCCTTTGGCACATACTCCTGTAGGAGAGGATGGAGGAAGGGGTGGTTTATAAGGGTGGATTGGGTCTCTCAGAGCATACTTGTCTGTCTTGAGCTCCCCTACCCTGGCAGTCAGCTTGGTATGTACCTGTGGTTGCTCTGTCTACCTTGCTCTTGCATCCCAACAGGTCCCCAAAATAAACATTAGCAGCCACGGTAGGACCTATCCATAGTTGAGGAAGGGGTCTGCAGGCTTGGAAATGGGAAAGGGAGGGAAGCAGAGCCAAACCAATCGTTCCATTGGAGGTCACAGATGGATTTTGGAGGGGCCCAAGGATGCCTGAAATTGTATGTATTTGTCTCATGTGCACCACATGTGAGAACTGGAGGATTCCATTACTGCACTGGGTTTGCAAAGCATTTGTGACTCTCAAAAGCTTAAGAGCTACTGATATCCAGTCCCTCAAAGGGGGTAAAATGCTGCCTTCAGAGAAGAATTTCACTAGTTCTCTTCACATGTTCTCTCAATTTCTTGCTGAAGACTCTTACCTCATTGATCTTTGTACCCATTCTGTGGAATAGTTATTAGCTCTACTTAATGACTTGATAGCTAAGGTCTTGATAGGTAAAAGAAACTTGACCCAAGTCCCATGGCCACTAAGTGGCAAAGGCAGGACCCACACTCAGGTCCCACAGACTCTCAGCCCAGAGCTTGGGCCATGATGTCACCCCAGCTCAGCCACAGGCATGTTCTCCTGTTGGCCAAACACCGAAATCCTGTTTACATCGAAGAAGCCATTATTCCACGGAAGAAATGAAGTTTCCTTCACTCTCAGAGAATACCAGGGAAGCAGCCAGTTTAAGTTAGTAATGAGAATTCAATACCATTTTCTGAGTACCTAATGCTATGAGGAGCACTTATATATATTATTTCATTTAAGTTTCAGAAAAATCCTGAAAGTCCCATCTTTCCATTTTATAGACGAAGAAGATAAATCCCAGAGAGTCCCGATTAAATTAACCAAGCTTCCACCACTAGGTCAGAATTCGAACCCAGGTCTATTGAAGTCTTCACAGTTTTGTCTTTCTACATTTTCCCCACCCTCTGGTGACTTACAGGATCTGTGTGGGAAGCAGCTGGCTAGCGCCTAAAGGCAGAGGGTTGAGGGATGGGATGGAAATGGGGAGCTACTTTCTCTGAACCTCAGTTTTCTTATCTGTAAAATGTAATTAAGTCCCATTTTGAAGGTTGACTGTGAAGATCGAATGAGGTCATGTATGTAAGTGCCCACCACGTGGAAGGTCTCTGTGCATTTAGCTCTGTATTTATGGACAAGGGGAAGTGGCAACAGTCGGACTGTGTTCTTGGGTCTCTGCTGGGAACAGTGGCTTAGTGGCCTCCTGGGAGGCAGAACCAGCATTATTAGAGTTTCTCTTTTTTATTCCGCCTGGAGATTTGAGGAGTTAAAAACCACTTTTCAAAAGATGTTTTGACATTTAATTATACACATCCTTCTCTTTAGTTGTAACTTCTCTTGTCACATCTGCAACAAACAGGGGTTTTTGATGTACGAAAGCATAGCTCCCGCCCCTTGATTATCAGTTTCCTGCCTTTAACAATTAGAGGTCTGAACACTGAAGCCCAAATGCCCAGGTAACTTAATTATTTCTCTTTCTCCTTCCCTTAACCAAGAACAACCAGCAAATGACACATTGGTTTACCTAGGAGGTTTTGAAATGTGACTTTAGACAGTACACTGGAACCAATGACCCTTCTCTCAGACCACATTCAATTAATATGCAAATGAATTAGACCTTCTGGGTCAGCATTCAAGTTCAGAATCCAAGGGGATGGGAAGGGGGTGGGGGGGGGGGAAGGAAATAAATACTTAGAGGCATAGCACAGACAGAGTATAGGGTTTTGACTCAGACAAGCCAGGATTTGAATCCTGGCTCTACCATTTACTTGCTTTCTTACCTGGTCATGAGATTTACCCTATTTGAGCCTCAGTTTTATCAATGGGGATAATAATTTTGTACCCTTTCTGACTTTGCAGATTGTTGCAACATTTGCCACATGGCTAAGTGCTCCCTGCAGGTGTTTCTGTCTTTTTCTTCCAGAGAGTATTTTCCTCTCATACAGATGTTGCAAACTCAAAGCCCTACAGGTGCCAGGAAGGCAATGCAAATGAGTCAAGGGAGCCATCATAGCCTGAGGAACGGGGAACGATAGGGAGTGGTAGGGACTGTGGCAAACAAGAATGCACTCCTCACATACAAAAGAGGGCAGCGAACTGCCCAGCTTTGATGGAGCCCATCTGGGTTGTCACACTTCTGATCTCTTTTTTAAAGACAGGCTGAAATCTGGATTTTGTGTAACATCTCCCAACACTGTGCATAAACAGTGTATGTCTGTAGGTTCCATTTAGCTGGCAAACAGCCAGGGTGCACTTGTGTCTAGAATGTTTGGGGAGCAGAGGTTTAGCTCACTTCTGCTTGGAATTAGTGTACCTTGAAGCCAGTCTTCTTCTGTACCACTTCCAAATTTCCCTTTAGCTCCAGAGACCCCCAACTGCCATCTTCCTCAACCACAGAGAAAAGTAAAAAAATCATGTTTTGTTATTATGCAGAGTTAGTTGGTGCTCACTGGCCACCTAAAAGCAAGCTCTGGCACCCATGAGTTCCCATCTCAGAAGGTCTGTTTGCAAGCTTTTCTGAGCAAAAGAGCTGTGTTCTGTGAGAGATCACCGGCTGGAGCGGGAGGAAGGAGTGGAGAGGTCTGAGGGCAGCCTCAACACCAGGGTTTTGCTTCTTGCTCTAGCACCAAGTAACTGTGGAAATGTCACTGGAGATGTGTGTGTCCTAGCATTGTCATCTCCATGATGGGAATAATAGCCCACACCTCCCCTCCTCCCTGATACTTTAAGAGAGTAAATTACAAGATCTAACAATAATTCAGCATCATGTTCTGAGGGCTTGATCTAGACCAGGGCCTGTGCAAGAAGCTGATGACACTCAGATGAATGAGACCATCCCTGGGTTCAATGAACTCAGCATCTGGTGGGCAAAAACATATGTTAACAACTATTTGCCAGAGAAGAGTCTTCTGGGGGTAAAGAGGTCAGGATGTGTTCCATAAAGAGAAAGAATTTGAATTGGTTGAGTGAGAGATACTCCTAAATGTATTCTGTCAAAGAGCAGTGATGTAGAAAGATACTGAAATTTCATTGGGTTGTCTACTATTTATTAATTTATTCAACACATTTGCGGAGTTCCTGTGCTAGAAGGTAAATCTCACTGTCTTACTCTAATCATGATGGCTAGATCAGTCTGTCAACTCCCCTAGATAGAGCTGGTCTCCATATTTTCAGCCTGTAGTGGGGGCCACTGAGTATTCGCTGAGAGTGAGCAAACATACGAAAACCCGTCTGATGCAGTCTAAAGCCTTGGAGCTGGCTCCTACAAATCTTTGCAAAGAAATGTATTTTGGGATTCTGCTAATCCGAGTCTACTACTGCCCCTGCACTGTTTGGTAAGAACTAGGGATATTCAGAACTCAGGGTCCTGGGGCTTTAAGAAGAATGACTCTGCTATGTGGCCAGTCGATCACTGAGCTAACAAACCTCTCCCAGGGTAGGACTGAGGGACACAGGGTAGTGTGGGGAAGTGGGAGCGACATCGGCAGCCTTTTCTCCCTGGCTTCCTTCACTCAGTCCTGCTGCAGTGGTGGAGGGGTGTCAGTGTTCACTGTGGCACAAGGCATGGGTACTATGCTTTAAGTCAGTGGACAGATGGGTAGATGGATGGAGGCTTGGCTTTCTGGCCAAGAAGAGAGCCATGCCGCCATACCCAACATGCCTTAAACATTTGCATGAAGAAGGTTCGAGGGCTCTACAAGCTCAGATTGAGTCATGGCTCGTTCACATCTTCCCAAGCCCCCTCCTCTGTTCTCAGTCCCCACCCTGCTTTTCTGTGGCTTTTCTGTGCTCTTCTGTGGCAGGTCCTGCTCCACTTTCCTGGGAGCTCCACCTGACTCCAGGATGCCAGTGAGCACCAACTGGCTCTGGATAATAACATAACAGGATTTTTTTTTTTTTACTTTTCTCTCTGTGGTTGAGGAAGATGGCAGTTGGGGGTCTCTGGAACTAAAGGGAAATTTGGAAGTGGTACAGAAAAGGACTGGCTTCAAGGTACACTAATTCCAAGCAGAAATGAGCCAAACCTCTACTCCGCAAACATGCTAGACACAAGAGCACCCTGGCTGTTTGCCAGCTAAATGGAACCTACAGACATGTACTGTTTATGCACAGTGTTGGGGGATGAGTTTTTAAGAGCTGAGTAGACAGTACAAGACTTGAAGCCTTCAAAATAGGTTTTAACATCAAACAAGATTAGGTTAAATGCCGCAGCTCTACATTCTCATACGTACATCTCTGTGTCCCCATTTGAAATGATGACTGCACATGATTGTTCTCTTCATTCATTTGAAAAAACAAACATTTATTGAGCAAGTACTCTGTGCCTGCAAAGGCACATGGAGGTTAGTTTCCCCCATTCACCCAGCTGTGCTCATCACAGTCGGGCTGCGTCTCCTCATGGGTCACTACTGCTCTTGTGTATCGGTGAGCAAAATAAATGACTCCTGTCCTTGGGGAGTTTATAATATAGTGTAATTACTGGGAATTAACTGTTCAAAATGGCTTTGCCTTCCAGACATTAAGTGCAATGAGGCCTGAGGTTATGGCTTTCTTATTTAGTGATCAATCTCAATCCAGTGCCTGGCACGCAGTAGGACCAGGATTTTTTTTTTTCCTTTCCAGTCTGCCTTCATGGCTATGATATTAAGTGACAGCTGGCAAGATTTCACAGGAGCTAGTCTGGTGTCGTTTTACAGGGAGCCTGCTGTGCTTTCATAGTCATGTAGTAGTCACGGTCATAAATGTGCCTCAGAAACAAATACACGAAAGGTGTGTCCTGCCAGGCATTATTCCAGTCTCCGTTACGTGAGCTGGGCAGAAGTAACACACGAGGAAATACTGTCTTTGCAGCATCTGTTACCCAGGGAGAGTGAGGCTCAGAGTTAGGAGAATTCAGGTTCTATGCACAGCTAGCACTTCATGTTCCTTCCATCATTCATCTATGGAGAAATTCATGTTGTATAAATGGAAGGAGCATGGGCTCTGGGGTTTGAGTTCTCCTCTGTCACTTACAGCAATGTGCATAGCTGGGAAAAGTTGGAAAATTTCATCTCTGCTTTCCCATTTATAGTATGGTGGGGGAGGGGGAGTGCATCAATGCCTAACTGGGAGCACAGATGAGAGAATTAAGTACAATAATATATGGAAAGCACATGGTCCAGTCCACCAGCCCAGCAAAGGCTGGAAATAGACTCAGAAAATGAGAATTACCAATACTGTGTCTCAGATCCTTTCAGGACTTGTGTCCTGAAAACAGAGGTTTCAGGTTGTTTGGGCTTTTTGTTCAAAGAATCAAGGACCTAGAAACAGGGGGCTTGAGTTCTAATTCTGGTTCTATCACTTGTGAGCTATGTGATACCATCTTAATCACTCAGTTTCTCTGGACCTTGACTTTTCATCTGCTAAAAAAAAAAAAAAAGAGAGAGATTGATGCAATCATTCCTACTCATAACTCGCTCTCAGGTAAGTGCCTTTCTCTTAGTTCCTGGCTAATGTAGGAATTTGCACCTCTTGAGTAACACCTGCTGCTAATGAGGCAATGTTTATGCCCCTCTGGTCCCACCCCCTGCCAAATGCATGTTGTGTATTTGGAGGTGAGGTCTTTGGGAGGTGATTAGATCATGACGGTAGAGCCCCCATGATTAGGACTAGTGGTCTTATAAAACAGACCCCAGAGAGTTCTGTTTCCTCTCCTTCCACCACCTGAGGACATGGCTGGAAAATGGCCATCTATGAACCAGGAAGTGCTGTCCAGCAGACACCAATTGTGCTGATGCCTTGATCTTGGTTGGATTTCCCGGCCTCTGAAATGATGAGAAGTACATTTTGGTTGTTTATAGTACCCTGTTAGAGCAGCCTGATTAGACTGAGTCAACTGCCAAGCCTCTACAGCTAGTTCAGGTACAAATCAGAAAACAGCGATCCATCTGGACAGACACATTAGAAAGAGCTGACTTTCCTCTGTGCAGACCCAACCCCATGAGTGGAGTGGGCTTGATTTTGACTTCGTTTTTCTCCCAGCCAGACATTGTAGCGCAGAGGAAGCCTGCCCAATAACAGCTGTGGCCCTGTCCTTCTCACTGGTCTCTCAGCCTCTAGACACAGCCATTCCATTCCAGCCCGACCTCTACACCATTCTGGGAAATCACTCTTCAACAGAACTGCACACAAACCCTTATTGGCACCCCATGGCTTCAGGATAAAACCAAGCTGCTTTGCCAAGCCTCATAGAAGCTCTGTGGCTATCTCCATGCATCATACACTTGCAGCTCTGTGAGCATGTAGTGCTATGTCCTGCTGCCATGCCTCTGTACACACCTCCCCTCCCCCCAGCTCAGAAGACTCTCCTCTCTACCCTTCATCTCTGCTAATGTCCAGTGACCCACCGAGACTCAGCTCAAGTGTCGTCTCTGGTAATCTTTCTGTGACCCCGAACCCCAGGACAGACTGAGGGCCGCTCCACTGAGCTTTGGTACAAAGTTACCTCTCATCGTATAGGGTCGCCCATTATAGTTGAGCAAACTGAGGCCCAGACAGCTGAACCTTTGTGGGCCAGAATGATGATCGCAGGCAGCAGTAGCCATCCTTTATTGAGAACTATGTGTCTGGCGCTGACAGCCGCCTTGTGATGGAGGCATTATCATTTCCAGATTTCAGCAGAGGAAGCTAAGGTTAGGAGTAGTGTGTCTTAACTAGTGCAGTAGTTCTCAAACTGTGGTACCCAGTCCCACAGCATCAGCGTCTGTTGGAAGCTTAAGAGAGATACAGAATCTCCAGCTGACTCCAGGCCTAATAAATCAGAAATTCTGGTGAGTAACCCACATATGAGTTTAAAAAGGCTCTAGGTAATTCTGATGCATGTTAAAATTTTACTTATTGAGGGCAGCCCGGGTGGCTCAGTGGTTTAGTGCCGCCTTCAGCCCAGGATGTGATCCTGGAGACCCAGGATCGAGTCCCATGTCAGGCTCCTGGCATGGAGCCTGCTTCTCCCTCTGCCTGGGTCTCTGCCTCTCTCTCATGAATAAATAAAATCTTAAAAAAAATAAAATTTTACTTATTGAGCATCTACTATGTACAAGGCAGTTTGCAAGGTGCTGCCCTAACATCTAGCTAGTAACAGGTGGAGCTAGGATTTAGAACCATGTAACTGACAGCCAAAAAAAAAAAAAAAATAATAATAATAAGTAAACTGTGCTTTTAACTTCAATTCTGTGACCACTGTGAGCTTTGCTCAGGGTGGCTTCCCTTGGTCACCCTAACTTAAAATTGCAGTTTCTCCCTCCCACTACCCATGGCCAGCATCTTCTGCCTTCTGTCCCTCTACTCTGAGCTCTTCCCACCAGCCAGCATACTATATACTCTAAGTATTTATTATTTACCTTTCTCTTACGTCACTCTGGGATGCTATAACAGACTTGACTTGGCTTAAAAAACAGAAAATTATTTAGTCATAGTTCTAGAGGGTAGGAGTTCCAGATCAGGGTGCCAGCATGTTTGGGTTCTGGTGAGAGCTCTCTCCCTGGCTTGCAAGTAGACACCTTCTTGCTGTGCCCTTACAAGGCAGAGAGAAATAGATAACAGAAGAGAGCATATCTAAGTTCTCTGGTGCCTCTTCTTATAAGGACACTGACCCCAACATGAGTGTCCCACCTCATGACCTCATCTAACTACCTCTCAAAGGCCCCATTTGCAAATGCCATCAAGCTTAGGCCTTAAACATATGAATTTGGGGAGGACACAAACATTTAATTCATAATAATCCCTTCCTACCTGGATAAATGTAAATCCTGGTTGGGCAGGGGTTTGTTTATCTCCTCTGTTAACTGCTAAGTCCCCAGTGCCAAGAACACTGCCTTGCCCATGGTAGGTGAGTGATGAATATTTGTGGAATAAATGGTCACATCACTGGTTGGTGACATGGAAAGGAGACTCGCTGAGGTCTATCTATTCACATTCCAGTACATTCCATATGCTCCCCCCTCCCTGTCTCCGTTTAGCATTCTCCTGATTAGTAGCTATCTCCTTCTTAAAAGGGTCATTTTCCAGAAACATTCCTTTACCAATCATCACTTGCAGGAAGAGAATCTTTTCCCAACAAGCCCTGCGGAATGGTTATCCTAGGCACGATTTAGCTAATTTACTCAGTGCTTTGTCTTAATGGTTCACCAAGTGGAGATTCTTTCAGTAATGACTGTAAATGCATTTGAAATGTAGATATCGACCCAGGCAATGCTGCATATTCCGCTCATCAAATTTTTATGTTAAAATTAAAATCTTCTTTTTTGGGGGGCGGGAAGGGAGATGCCTAAGTGTTGATTCCAATTCGATCACTGTGATACACTTTTTTCCCCCTCAAATAAAAGGAGAGGGATTTAATCGTATCTCCCTCCCATGGCTACTGCTATCTAATCAGGAGATGACAACAAGAGAGAGGTAAAGAAGCCAAATTTGTTTAGGACTGATTCTACCCATGGAAATTGTGTGCATGGGATATTTTGCCTGCCACCCTTGGGGCAAGCATCATCGTTCCATTATTTCTCTCAAATAAAATCTTCCCAGAGCTCCCAGCTGCATCCATCATTATTAGAGGCCCTGAACCCCTGCCACAAGATGAACACAATTCCCACGGTTTCCTATTTGATGTAGGGGCTCTTCAGCATTGCTTTACCTTCCCTTTCTTTATTGTCACCATGGCGACTTCCTCCTGGTATTTATCATAATATGCAAGGATTTTGTTCATTCAACAAAACAATTTGTTAAATCATTTTTTATTAGTTCATTTCCCATTGGTTTGTTGTTTACTCTTGGGGAAGCCAAGGCCCATAGAAACACAGCTAGCCTTTCAGTACCACAACCTTATTTCTTCTTAATTGCCCCGGCTACACATACCAGACCCAAATGCTTGCCACAACTCTGAAGTAGGAAATTGGACCACTGCCTTGAAAATGAGGCCATTGAGGCCTGAGTAGTTAAAGGATCTGGCTTGTGCAAAGCAGATCATAAGTCAGGGGACCTCAGGTAACAACCAGGTCTGTTCAGCTCCAAGGCAGAAATCAGGGCCAAGCCCGCAGGCTCTGATGCCAATGGGCTGGGTTCAAATTCTGACACCTACCATCTCTGTGACCTTGGGCAAGTCATGAAAGATCTCTGCATTTTAGTTTTCCCACCTATGAAATGAGGATAAGAATAGCACCTACTTTGTGGGAAGGTGAAGACTGAAGAATTAAAAATATACAGGGCTTGGAAAAATTGCTGGCACATGCTCATCACTCAACACATTCCAGCTAATGCTTCCACTTCACCATGTTGGTAATTCATAATTTCTCACATTTAAATAAGCTTTTACAACAGACTAAATTAAGATAGGTCCTCCCTCTGTTCCACATCTCCCCCTACCATTCCCCCTTTTTCAAATGAGGAGACTAAGGACTAGAGATTTCTAGCCTATCTGTCAAGGTCAGAGAGCTAATAAGCTGGCAGATTTAGAACTAGGTTCCTCCTCTACTAGTCTGCCTTTTTAAGACAGAATTTATATGGATTCTATGTTTCCAGGTGGCATTTGTGGCCTTAAGGTGTTAAGGCCTTCTCCCTCCCTCCCTCCCTCCCTCCCTCCCTCCCTCCCTCCTTCTCTGCCTTCCTTCCTCTCCTCCCATCCCCTCCTTCCTTCCCTCTCTTCCTTCTTCCCTTCCTCCCAGAAGAAGAGAGAGAGGAGCTGGGTGGAGGGGCCAGAGGGAGAGGGAGAGAGAGAGAATCTTGAGCAGGCTCCATGCCTAGTGTGGAGTCCGATGTGGGGCTTACTCTCACAATCCTGAGATCATAACCCAAGCCAAAATCAAGAGTCAGATGCTTAACCGATTGAGCCATCCAGGTGTCCCTTTCCAATTTCTTAAAGAAATTGGCCAAATACATGAAACACCGTGTCATTTCTTTGCCAAACCAACGTGGTAAGAGCAAGGACTTTATAAAGAGGGGATAGTGGCTAGTCAGAGTAGAGAGCTGGGTGCCCTGGGTACCCTATAAGCTCTCCCTGATGAGTAAGTGAGGGTCCTTCTGGCCCTGCTGGCATCTTCCAATAGCAAGCCTTCTTTCATCTCTCTCGGCAGGGTTTCAGCAGGTGGCTGGCTGCACAGTGTGACTGGGAAAGTTCTCCCTGAACTTTTCTCTTCTATCCAATACATCCAAAATAATCTCCCCAACCAGACTGGCAGCTCCACCGTTCAAGACACCTTTTTAGGATAAAGTACTGTCCTTCCATTATCTTGGCCACAGGGCAGGAAAAAGTTTGCGGACTCCCTTCTGAAATCCGGTCCTCCCTGGCTTTCCTCCAGTTGACCTGCCAAATAATCCTATGAAGTGAAAGGCGAGGGGCCTCATATTTTACCTGAGTAGCCTCTATGTTCTAGCAATAGGAGGTACATTTTGCATATATCATTTAACACCACAGAGACACTGCAATATAAGTTGTATTGTTTGTTTGTGATGAATAAGGAAACAACCTCAGAAGGCTTAAAGAATTTGCCAGAGCGTACACAGTTCATAGTGAAGAATCTAACATTCAAACCCAGGCATGCTTAGCTCTGCAATATTCATGAGGTCATTAGCTCAGCATCTTGACTTTCTGTGAAACCACAGGTATCCATGCAGCCTTTCCTGACTTCTTGGGTCCCTTAAGATGGTACAGTTGGAATCCTTCTTTTGTAAACTTGAGTCTGTTTTCTTGGAGGCTGAGGGTCACTTTGAGGTTCTAGAAATCTGCTTTCTGAAAGTCAGGACCGCATGACGGCTGAAGCCAGAAGTCTTGACCTCGTTTGACTTCAACATGGCACAGTTTGTTTCTACCAAAACTCTTGTTACATGGGCATTATCACTTATGATTCCATACCACTCAGCTCTGTGGCTGGGTGCCAAGGAGCAATTCTCCTTGTGCTCTCTCCCTTCAGAGTAAAAGATGGTCAAGGAAAAAAAAATGTGTTGGTGGTCCTCCCAGCATCTAAGAGACTTCTGGCGGCCCTGCTAGGCTCAATCGTGCACCAGTTCCTTTTTTTTTTTTTTTTTAAGATTTATTTATTTAGTTATTTATGATAGACATAGAGAGAGAGAGGCAATGACACAGGAGGGAGAAGCAGGCTCCATGCCAGGAGCCCGATGTGGGACTCGATCCCGGGACTCCAGGATCGCACCCTGGGCCAAAGGCAGGCGCCAAACCGCTGAGCCACACAGGGATCCCCCCTGCACCAGTTCCTAATGCTTTACCTCACATGTCCACCACACTGTGTAAATGTCCAGCTTTTTAATACTCTGACAGCCTCAGGCCCTTCTTTCATTAGAATTTTTTCTTTCTTTCTTTCTTCTTTTTAAACAGTGTATCTCTGTCCACTGCCATATTACGACCATGCAACTAAGCCTACCAAAGCCTTGAAGTGGAATTCAAGTCCTTGGCATATAATCTTGAGTTTTCTTTGTTTTTTACTCTACTCCCAGTGACAAACCATAGACATCTGAAGTCCTACATAAAGTTCTCAACAGTCTCCTCTTGTCTCCTCCACTCACCCGTATAAAGCCTCACAATAATGTGAATCCTGTAAATCTGATCATTAAGGGAGAGAAATCAACATATACTAAGCATTAAAAGTATTAGGCACTCACGTTACTTTATGTTTTATTAATGGTGTCTAAGAACAACCATAAATTTCATACCCATTATATAGACTAGAAAATTGAGGCCTAGAGATGTTTAATAATACAGCCAAAATTATACTCTTGAGGGTCAAAGTTAGGATTTTAATCTTTTTTTCATCTAACTTTATTTATTTATTCGAGAGAGAGAGAGAGAGAGAGAGACAGAGAGAGAGAGAGAGAGAGAGAGAAGCAAAGATATAGGCAGAGGGAGAAGCAGGCTCCTTGCAGGGAACCCAATGTGGGACTTGATCCCAGGTCTCCAGGATCATGCTCTGGGCCAGAGGCAGGCGCTAAACCACTGAGCCACCCAAGGATCCCCTTTTTTCATCTAACTTTAAAGGCTAAGTTTTTTTGGTACAAAGTACTGGCTAAGATTGAAGACCTTCAGACTCTTGATTTGTTCTGCTATCTGGAGGAGCCAAGTATTACATTGTGCTGTTCTTTGTCACTTGTGACCAGTTTGAAATTAGAGCAAGCACATCCACTTTATGCCCTAGCAATCAACTCTATAAAGCAATATGAAACCCATATACCTGCAAACAAAATTTAAAACAAACCATGACTTTTTAAAGGATGTTTTAAAACCTACAATCAAAAGGCCATTTATTAACAGTTCCATTCACATTCTCAATTAGATGGCCCTGTCATTTATCTGCTTAAACATCAAGCACATTTACAACTATTATTTTAATTAATTAATACAGCCCTTTATCCCCAGGGCGGGCCCTGGGAGACACCTGGCTTATTTTCACAGCAGTCCCTGATGCTCAGCTGTCAAGCCACATCATGACTGGCACTCTGAGCTTCATGCAAGGCCAAGCACTTAATCTCTTTAACGGAGACCTGTCATCACTTTCTTTCACTCCGGCTCAGCCCCAGTCTATGTTGAGACATAATGTCTCATGCACCTGTCTCTCCTTTCCTATTCTAATAGCCACCATCTGGATGCAGACACTTCCCAATTCCTCTCTGAACCATTGTTTCTGCAATTCATTGAGTGCCTGCTCTGTGCCAGGCACCATGCTATGTGTTTCATATTCCTCTTTTCCTGTCGTCCACAAAGCAACCATGCAACATCGCATTATCATCCCCATATTCCCCCAAAGGAAACGGAGTCTCAGAAAATTGAAGTGACTTGACCAAGATCCCTTAACTAGGAAGCTGCAAAGCAAGAATCTGCATGGAGTTCTGTATTGACTTCAGTAATAATGTTCCTTCTATTTTCTTGTGCTGCCTTTATCCCTGCCTTTAATCTCTTAGATCTGGGAATAAAAGACAGGTGCCAGCAAGGCTATATACTGCATGCAAGGTAAAATAGACAGAAAGTCCCCCTGGGCAAGGAAAGGGGTAAGAAAAAAAAAAGCATGGCAGAGAAAAGGCCTAGGGTAGATAAGAAATGTCAAAAAAAATACCAAAAACAACTTTTGAGTAGTTATCTGTGGATGTGCATGTAGATCCCTTCACTGTCCCCTCGAGTAAATTCTGCATTGCTCTTGATATTTATATTCAGTGTATTTATTTGGTGGTGGAGCAGGTGTTTGAGTCGAAGAGGAGAAGGAAGGGATGAGAAGTATTTGTATTACATTTGGTTTTATAACAGTGACTGATTTAAAACAATAGTAGATGAGGTATAGGGCATTGAGATAGGGTAGTCCTGAATGAAGGTGGAGGGCATGTGAGGTGAGGGAGCAGCTTGTACCAAAGTCCAGAGGTTTGACAGGGCCCATGTTACCTAACCACATGTGGTCCTGGGTATATGGTGGTTTTCAGAAGGATCCTTTCTGCATAGAAGATGCTGAGCTTATCTGCTCATGTTCCTGACCAGCCTTCAATTCCAAGCCATAGCTTTCAGAGTTCTGATTTACACTCCCCAACCCCTTGCTGTGAAGCATTTAAAAAAAAAAAAAAAAAAGGAAGAAGAAGAAAGAAAGAAAATCTAGCCATTTCAAATACATTGCTTCTTAGCTGTCCTCAGGGTGCCACCTCTAAGCTGAAACCTCCCATAATTGTTTGGGGCACACTGGGCCTCCCAATGGCACCTTCATTTAATGCCATTAGAGTCTGGCTCCAGGTTCTTAAGGCTTGGTACCTACCCTTTTTGCCTCTTGCTGCCAGAAGGAATTGCTCTTAAAAGCTATCCTTTATGCTACTAAATTGCCTCTCTCTATTGCATATTGCATGCAGCTAAAATGGTGGGACAGTTAAATCTTCCATTCTCTAGGCTGTGGAAGCAGTTTGAAGCATGTCAGCTGAGTGTTTCCCAAAGTATGTCCTATAGAACACTGGGACCACGATATGGTCTTCAAAAATAGAGAAGTTTAGTGGCCAAATATTCTTGGGAAACGTGGCACACTCTAGCCTAGTCTTGGAAGATTCCTGATGCAAGCGGGCAGGTGAAAAGGTTGGAGAAGTTCCGCAATAAAAAAAAACCTCTTTAGTCCAGGATTCCCTAACTTATTCAGTTAGGGAACTCTACTTTTTGCATTAGCCCTACGTCTTTTGAGAAGTACTGCTCTAGATAATAATAACCCTTCCAAGGGCACAGTATCTACTATTTTATTTTCTGTTAGAGCTGTAAGTGGGGGAAGGCAGTATGATTTGTGTTCTAGAGATTGTCATTGAAGGGCAGACTTGTAAGTAACTTGGGCTTGAGAAAGCAGCTGGTAGCAGGCAGATGGAAGTCAGGGTTTCAGATGTGCTGAGTGGGGATCTCGTTGCATGGCTTTTATTTTGTTGTTGTTGTTGTTGACGCCATTTGCACTCTTTTCTACCTGTATCTAGACTATATACCCACACAGCAAAATGATCTTTGTAAATAGTCGTTATTATTACTTAAAAAATATGATGGGGTAAGGTGGAAAAACTCAGTACAGAAATACTGTTTAGTGCATGGAGAGTGTTTGACCTACATCAGCTTTTACGTCTTCCCCCAAATCCTGAGAGGTAAGTATAATTATCATCATTTTACAGAGGAGCACATTGAGGCTCAGAGAGATTAAGCAATTTTCCCAGGGTCACACAATACCAAGATGCTTGGCCACACTTTACAGCTATACTTAATTCCAAAAAGCATTCTCTGTCCTTTCACCCCAGTACCTTTTTCTAGTGAATCACACCATCCCTGTCACCCAAGAACCGAACAGAGAAAGCTTGTTAATCTAGATGCTTCTGAGGATCGAGCCTATTTGTGTTCCAGCATGTTGCTCAGAGAAGACTGGCTCAATCTGGAAGTTCAAGAAATAAGAATATTGAGAATTAGGAACTTTGTGCTCAAACAATTGAAGGGAATTTACACTTAAAAGTTTTGGCAGTGTTATGTCCCACCCTATAATGTATATTTGGGATATGATCCCTCAAACATAAAAAGTGTTGATGTGTTCTTAGGATGCTGAGTGAAAATAATCAAGATAGGATCTGGAGAATCTGTAGGTCAGGAAGGGGCTTGTATAAAAACAGTGGCATGACGAAGGCCGTGGTTCCAATCTGGGCTATGTACCCATAGGATGTGATCTTGACAAATCTCTTAAACACACCTGGCCTCAGTTTCTCACATATAAAAGGAAGGGGCATGAGTAGATAGCCAGAGATCTCCCAGACAGGGGCATATGACTCTGCCTAGAGGCCAGAGGGATCTATTGTCTGGCTTTAATTGCAGCCTCTGCCCTAATTAGTCCTGGAAAGAAAGGTCGTTTTAGGTCCACAGCGTGGAAGATGTTTTGATGACCTCAACTGTCAGAAATGAAAATGAGACAGAGTGTGTCCCATACCTTATATTTCACAGAAAGGGCATCAGGAAGCACAGATGAGGGGAATAGAGCACTCCAATCCGACAACTTGAGGTGCTTCCTCCCTCTGGTTACTTGGTTATCTGAGTTTGTGTCCCAGATAGGGAACTTGCAGAAGGCTTATCTGTTGTCTATTTGGGGGGTGGTTGGTGTTGAGGTGTACGGCCTCACTGCTTCAGATCTGGCCTCCCCTTTTCCAGCCAGACTCTGCTGAGGAGGGCCCGCAGGCATGGAGTGGGCATTCTAGCGCTCAAGAGGGAAGAAAGCAGAAAGAGGAAGGGGGCTGATTGCCAGCGTGCGTCTGGGCAAGGGCCCTGAGCAGTAAACATTGCCGGAGGCTCCCAGGATATAAGGTTAGTTTAGATGCTTTCCAGCCCCCTCCTTGTTCACATGCATGTTGATTGTACTGTCTCCCCTGAGCAACCCCACAAGCCAGTGTCTCTGATGAGCTTGGACTTGAGTGTGACTCATTGAAGAGTGCCAGGGCTGCCAGCCCTTGGAAATCAGATTATAATCAGCCCCTGCGCAGGCTCCTGCTCCAGAGGAAGTGCTTTGTTTCCTGCCCCGGTTTCCATGAGGCAAACACAGAGCACAGGTGTGGTTCAGGCCCCACAGAGACCAGCTGGGCGCTGGATTCCAGACGTCACTGGGGGCTCCCCTGGGACCACTGACATTTCACCGGACAGAAACAAAGATCTTAAGAAACCTCACCTTATGGGTCCCTCCACAGATGAAAAGGAGGGGGCCCCTGTTGCTATTTGGGAGACAGACACAAAGGCGGCCACACCTAGATTCCAAAGTGTGGGCAGATGGATGTCATCGATACTTCAGTAGCACCAGCTGTCAGGACGCACCCTGAGGCCTCCACTCTACCCCGCCTTGCAAGGCTCATGGTTTTCCCACTGGAGAATGCTGGCAAGCTCTCCCAGGATGCGGGCTGGAGCTAGGAATGATGCCAGCCATGCCATCGACATGAAGCTAAAAGATGTCATCTCCTGGGGACAGCCGGTCTGTGGGTTGTCGGGCTGAGGGTGTGGCACGGGGAGGTTCAGTGTGCGGCCTCTGTGAAGGCTGGGACATGACCACAGAGTGCCACTCCACGGCGGGCCCTTCAGAAATTGTTGCTGAGTGACTGATTAGGGTGGAGAGGTGGTGAAGGGAGGATTACCCAGCGGGTCTTCAAAGAGTGTGCTCAGGCAGCTTTGGAAAGCTGCAGTCTCTGGAAT
Source organism: Vulpes vulpes (assembly GCF_048418805.1). Classification (NCBI taxonomy): domain Eukaryota; kingdom Metazoa; phylum Chordata; class Mammalia; order Carnivora; family Canidae; genus Vulpes; species Vulpes vulpes. Next base: position 30,760,869 of record NC_132790.1, read on the forward strand.
TTGGATTTGGAGAGGAAAAGGGGGAACTGAGCGGGAATATTTACTGAGCTCCCAACTCTGCAGGTCAGATGAGGTGGTGGGCACTTCACATGAGTTACTTCTCTTAAATTCTAACTGGGAATTCTTCTTCTGTACGAGCAGAGGTTTGAGAGGCTACGTGCAGGACCCAAGGACAAATGGATGGGAAGTGGCAAAGACAGGATTCGAACCTAGATCTTTGGATTTATCTGCCTGCTTTTGGTTGGGCTGTTATTTGGTCCATTTTACAGAGGAAGAAGACTAAGGCCCAGAAAAGCAAACTTACAGCTATCAGAAGGCAGAGCAGGGACTAGAACCCAGAACGTTGGCGTCACAGCTTCACTCTTTTCAACCCCTTCATGGCTCACCTGTTGCTCTCCCTCCATGTAGCACTGAGGGCATTCAGCAGCTCGTCCTGTCCCCGAAGGGGTTGGGACTCCCCCTGTCCTGTAGTCCTCCTCTTCTCCCTCATATGCTCATTGAGAGGCAGGGAGCCCCCTGCAGCTCCTTTGGGGAGGGCAGACATCTGGCTCACAGCTGGTCTGAGTACAGCCCATGCAGCCCTATGGCAGAGAACGTGGGCTTCCTGTGTGTTTATCTTTCTTTTCTCTTCTGATAATAAACCTGGATAATAAGCCTGATAAATGAAGCCCCACCAGAGACTGTACAGAAGTCCCATTGTACCACTCTCTTTAGGTGCCAAGCTGTGCCCTTGGAGTGCCCTCTCTGGGTCCTGACGTTCCCATCTGTAATGCATGAGGTCACACAAAATGACACTCAAGATCTCCCTGTGCTGGTCTTCTAGAAACCTCTTTAAAACAGGTCAGCACGCGTATACCAGAAGAGTCAAACACTCTTTTTCATGTAGCAAACTCTCTAAAATTAAACATGTGGTTCCTGGGTGGCTCAGTTGGTTAAGCAGCTCTTGGTTTTGGCCAGGTCATGATCTCAGGATCCTGGGATGAAGCCCCACGTTGGGCTACTTGCTCAGGGGGAGTCTGCTTCTCCCTCTCCCTCTGCCCCTCCCCCCACTCACTCTCTCTATCTGAAATAAATAAATCTTAAAAAATAAAATTAAACATGCATAATACATTTTGATGTTTAAATCAATCCATGGCATTTTTATTCCTTTTATTTTTTATTCTTGTATGAATTTTTTAAAAAAATTAGTTTTTGTTTTATGAGAAAAGTGTATTTTCCCATAACAAATGTACAGAATTTCAAACTGTTTTTGTTACTCTTATGCTTTTTCCCCCTAAAAACTAATTAAAAATAACACAAAAATGGGGTAGTTATAGTGCTCTAAATACAAAAATCTCTCTGGGGTCACTATTTTTCTACATCTTGTGATGGTTAATTTTATGACGGTTAATTTTATGTCAAGTACCCAGTTGTTGGCCAAACACTAGTCTACACATTATAGTGAAGATATTTTTAGATGGTATTAACATTTACAATCATTTGATTTTAAGTAAAGCAGACTAACCTCCATACCCTCCTCCAATCAGTTGAATGCTATAAGTAAGAGCAAAGGCTCAAGTTTTCCAGAGAAGAAGAAATTCTGCCTCAAGATTCAACATAGAAATCCGGCCTATGGTTCTGTTTCTCTGGAGAGCCCTAACTGATATATAACTGCTATATTGAAGGAATTTTTTTTTTCACCAGAAAGGTCATAAAACATATTGTACTTAGACTTTTCCCAGAGTTGTCCTCATGTTATGTTGGGGTCTTGCGTTCGGGAATCAAGCGACCTATATGTGAATCCAGCAGGAGGTGGGAAGTGAAGTGTGTGATGGTAACCTCTTGCTCAGGGGTTGGTGTGAGGGTCCAGGAGATGCTGCCGTAAATCACCTGACACAACACGAATTTGATAAAGAACAAACACTATTAATATGATGAATGGCTCCTCCTCCTCCTTCTTATCATCACCGCTAATTGGACTCAAACAACGTTTATGGAGCACTAACTGGCTGTGAGGCCCTATGCTGGGGAGCTGGTGATGGGAGATGAAAAATCAATGTCCTTCCCCTTCAGAAGCACAGAGTCAAGTGAGAGGAGCAAGCTACGGGTGCTTCCTGAGGCATAAGACAAGATGGTATAAATCAAAGCTCGCCCAAGTTTTCAAGGCCCAACCAAAACCCTATCTCCTTCATGAAACCTTTTTAGATCCTCCCTATTAGAAATTAATCTCCGGGCTTCCATGTCCCCAGAGCTTTTGGCTTGTACCTTTCTTTCGATACTTACCACTATTTACCTTGTATTAGAGTGATTTATGCACATGTCATCCTCTCCCACTAGAATGTGAGTTCCTGAGGACAGAAATATTTATGAAGGGCCTTTCGATGACTTTGACTATTGTATGAAGGACCAACATAACAACATCAATAATCTGCCTCACATTTTGAGATGGTTTATGGCCAAATAATTAAAATTGAATGTAGTTCTAAAAATTATTTTCATATTTTTATTATTATAGCCATCTTCTCTTTTTTGTCCATTTTAAAGATGCTGTGCAGGAGGCAGAGAGTTTGCTTTGACCTGTACAAGGTCACAGAATTAGTAGACAGGTGAGCAAAGCCCAGAATCTGGCCCATTTATGCTGAGCAGTCGAGGGCTGGCACTAAGTGATCCAGCTGTGTTGCGTATTCCCTGTCCCGTTCAGTCACCCTTACTGGGTGATTCCGTATTCTGCTGTGCAAGAGCAGTTTGGCTTCCATATTATGAGTATGGTTTAATAAGTTCCCCCCCTGTTTAGATGTAAAATGAAACCAGATGAAACAAACTATCTTTGACCTATGTCTCCAGGCCGGTTGTGGCTCCTGCCCTGACAACTTTCAGGTTGGTAGAGGCTTGTTTCTAGCAATTTCCTCCACAAAACCATGCAGCATGCAGTGACTGGGGTTGGGTGTGCTTGAACACTGATATTTCCATTCTTCCTCCCTCAGACTTCTCAAGGCCTTGTGACAACATTGAGAGAGAGGCTCAGTTGTCTGCTATTGACAGGTGAGGACCTTTAGGCTCGGATAGTAAGAGTGAATTATGTGTCCAAAGCCACACACAGCCAGGGTTCAAACCCATGTCTATTCTGATGCTAAAGACTTTCCATTATACCCACATTTGACTCCATCTCTAATTGTGAGGGACTTGGAAAGCAGAGGCTGACTCTCCTATGGCTAGCTGGCCAACTTTGCTTGTAAGATGGTAATTAGAGAAATGATTTTCTGGGAGAATTAGTTAAAATTATTAGATAATGACGCTCACTCAAGAATCACTTTTAAGATTGGCATGAACACACTGATATAAGGCTGGATATGACTTTTTTTTTTTTTTTTTTTTGCTTTTTCAGTTTGGAATTTGAATACATTAATTGGCAGCACTCTATCTTGTGATTTTCCACTATGACATTCCTTTCTGCAACTACTAATAGGAGGGTTAAAACTCTTTGTCTTCCGGCCCCATGCCTTCTGCTTTGTTTCCCACTGGAATGTTCCTTCCCCGCACCTATAACCAGGCTCCCTTTCCTCCGTCAAGGTCCCACTGGAATGGGCATTTGGACTGGCTGAATTGAATTGTTTTAAGTTGGTACCTTGGCAAGGTCAGCCTTCTTGCAGTGGAGAGTAGGGTAAGAGTCAAAAGCAAAGGGTGGCTTAGAAATGGAAAGTCAGGTAGGGAAGTTGTTGAAGGCTAGCTTTGGTTAAGAAATTTGAACTCTCTTTTGGGTAGTGGGGAGCCATGGAGCAGAGGGTGGACCACATGATATGATTTATGAGGGCCTGAGCCAAGGAAGTGGCTGTGGACTGGAGAGGAGGGACAGATGGGAGACATTTTGGACGGGATAAACGGGAATTATTTTTCCAATGGAACTGCAATAAAATGTGGCACAGCACAGAAGAAAGGATATGGACTTTGGAATGAGGAGTCTGAGCTATGAATCTCAGCTCAGCCATCTAGAAGAACGTGACTGACCTTGGGTGAGTCACATAAACTCACTCAGATTCAGTGTCTTCATCTGTCAAATGATAGAATTCCTAACCACTCATAGACTTTTGTGAGAATCAACGGACATAATAAATGTGCAAAGCTACTCACATCATTGGTGGTCAGTCAGTGATTGCCACCATCTGGGAGGCAGGAGGGCATCCTGGCTAAGTTCCAGGCTAGAAACAGTTCTGTACTTCTGTCTCTTGTCAGCTATGTGGCTGTGGGCAAATGACTGAACCTTGGGTGGATTTTGGTAAAATGAGGATGATAATGGAGGTCTCAGAGACCTGCTGTGATGAACATTAAGATATAGGTATGTGGAGTGATTAGTCTGTGATGCGCACACAGTAAACACTCAGGTGATGCACTTACTAGCGTCTGTTGGACACTGCTGGTTGGTTGACCCAACCTCCATTCAACCCCCTTCTCTCTTTTCCTCTCACACTAGAGAATCTTCAGAAGTCAAATATTGCTTTTCCCAGCCTCCCTTGCAGATAAGTGTGACAGAGTTCTGGCCATTAAAAATGAGTACGTGTCTGCTGGGGGCTTCTGGGAAAGCATTTACTCCCATGACTAGAGGCAGAGACCAGTCAGTGTGGCTTAACCTCCTTTTGCCCCTGATTCCTGCCTTAAATTCAGACATAGTGCCCAAGGCTAGGACAACTGAGTCCTAACCATGAAGGAAAGGCTTAGAGAATCCCAAAGATGCCAGTCAGTCCCACATTGAGGAGCTACTAGTCTGCACCAATGCCAACAGCCATCCATTTATCCAGAATTCTTGTCATGTGAGGGAAATAAACCCTTAGGTTTAAGTCACTTGATTTGGGTTTTCTGTGTACTTGTATCTGAATATAGGCCTAACTGATATTAAAAGGCAATGTAAAGATAGCAGAAAAACAATGCTAGGTGGTTTTGAGCAGCAGCATTTAAAAAAAAAAAGGTTTTATTTATTCATGAGAGACAGAGAAAGAAAGAGGCAGAGACACAGGCAAAGGGAGAAGCAGGCTCCATGCAAGGAGCCTGATGCGGGACTCCATCCCAGGACTCCAGGATCATGCCCTGGGCCAAAGGCAGATACTCAACCACTGAGCCACCCAAGGATCCCTTGAGCAGCAACATTTTAGCTAAAGAAAAATATTCCATTATCGCCATACAGGCTCTGTGTTTTTTCCTCCCTTTGTGCTTCTTCTTACAGGGACCTTCCTAACTGATCCTTTCCTCTCTGCTCTGCCTCTCCAGCACCCATCTCTGTGTGCATAAATCCTTCAAGGCTCAACCTAGTGTTACCTCATCCACAAACCATTTCTGTTTCTCCATGTAATGTGAATCTCCCCTCTTTGCATTTCAGTTTTAATCATCTTAGGTTTTTATTTTTAAAGCATATTTTCAAACAACTATGCAGCTTCTTATTGGTGTTCATATCTTACCTCCTATAGTAGAAATTAAGCTTCTTCACATACATTATTTCTAATTGAGAGGATGCACAGGAAAAATGCATGATATAAGCTCAGAAAAATATTTTGTACTTCAAATAATTGTTCTATTCATTCAACAAATATATACTTAGAATATACTAGCACAAACATACATTTAGAATCTATGTATACTATCAAGGTTAATATGACCTGGAAAAAAAGATTAATATGATCTGCTCTGATGACAAGTCTGGGCTCCATGGGACAATTTACTCAGTTTATCTTTCAAATGGGGTAATTGTATTATAGGACTATTACAGTGGATAATTGAGTGAATATATATAAATTGTATGGAATAGTTTCTGGCATGAAGGAAACACTCAGAGGTGATGATGATGATATTTATCAGGCTATTAGTCTCAAAGTATATACCTAGCACATTTCCTCTCCTGTATTAGGATCTCAAGAATTATTGAATGACGGGTCACCTGGGTGGCTCAGTGGTTGAGTGTCTACCTCCAGCTGAGAGCGTGATCACAGATTCCTGGATTGAGTCCCACATCAGGGGGACTAAGCTGGAATGGTCCCTTCCTGCAGGGAGCCTGCTTCTCCCTCTGTCTAGGTCTCTGCTTCTCTCTGTGTCTCTCATTAATAAATAAATAAATAAATAAATAAATCTTAAAAAAAGAATTATTGAATGAATAATGTGAATAAAGTATACATGTGTACCTCTGGAATGTAAAAAAAAAAAAGACAAAAAGAAACCTCCAACTGAAACTGATTTAAACTCACATATACTTAAGCATATTAATGTTCATGAATAGTTCATATTAACACATATGTGTTTTTAAAATTATTTTCTTCGGAGATTACATTGAGAATTTCACAAAAGCTCTTAAAGTAATTGGAGAAGCACTGGCAAATACCCAAAGCCAGAAAGAGGAATGACTTGGGTCAATTAGGAAATTTATTCACTTTTAAATTCAACCATTTGTCTATATTGTACCTGCCCTGGTTTGGCACCTGAGAAGGCTTTTACCACCTGCGCCTCCAGAATGAAAATCAATCCTCTCTTCTAGCCCACAGCGATCCCCTCAAGTCTGAGCCCAGTATGTGGCATCAGCTTTCTTTCTTTCTTTCTTTCTTTCTTTCTTTCTTTCTTTCTTTCTTTCTTTCTTTCTTTCTTCCTTTTCTTTCTTTCTTTCTTTCTTTCTTTCTTTCTTTCTTTCTTTCTTTCTTTCTTTCTTCCTTTTCTTTCTTTCTTTCTTTCTTTCTTTCTTTCTTTCTTTCTTTCTCTCTTTCTTTCTCTCTTTCTTTCTTTCTCTCTTTCTTTCTTTCTTTCTTTCTTTCTTTCTCTCTTTCTTTCTTTCTTTCTTTCTTTCTCTTTCTTTCTTTCTTTCTTTCTTTCTTTCTTTCTTTCTTTCTTCCTTTTCTTTCTTTCTTTCTTTCTTCTTTCTTTCTTTCTCTCTCTCTCTCTTTCTTTCTCTTTCTTTCTTTCTTTCTTTCTTTCTTTCTTTCTTCTTTCTTTCTTTCTCTCTCTCTCTCTTTCTTTCTCTTTCTTTCTTTCTTTCTTTCTTTCTTTCTTTCTTTCTTTCTTTCTTTCTTTCTTTCTTTTTTCCAATCCCTTGCTAAGAGTCTGAGCTCTACAATCAGAATGTCTGGGTTCAGATCCTTGTGCAATCCGTCCGGGGCTTCATCCACCACATACAGAATGGAATAACAAGAGTATCCCTCATACTGAGTTCCTGTGAAGCTTAAATGAGTTAGTCCACGTAAAGTGCTTAGCGCAGCGCTGTGTACGTGGTGCATACTCAGTAGGTGGGAATGGCCTTACCTTGGTCTCTACCAGTCCAGCCACACAGGGCTACTCACTGGGCTCCTTCCACACTCTACAACTTTGCACCTGCTCTTCACACAGTCCTTGCTATTCTTCACTGGATAAACTTCTATTGATTCATCAAGACTCATCACAAATGGCACACTAGTGAGGTGTATGATGTGACGTAATCATGCCTTCCTAGAGTTTATAATCTTTTGGGGGAAACAAACAAGTGACAGTATTAACAATGACAACAGATTACTGAGGTCCTTACAGGACCCTTTTCCAATCCCCCCCCACCCCCCGATCTCTCTAGTCCGGATATCTTTTCACCATTGATCTAAGTGAGTGGTAACAGATAGTCTGGGAAGAGAATCCTTTTCCCTTACATTGAGGTGGAAAATCAGATCTTTGCTGAGTCAGGGAAGGGGCTACTATCTGTTGGATACATACAATGTCTTGGCGTGGCACAAGTACATCATATGTTCTCACATTTAATCTTTACTACAACTCGATGAAGCAGACGGTGTTATTCATTTTACACAGGAGGAAACTGCAGTATAGAGAGGCCGTATTACTTGCTTGCATTACATAGCTATATATATTCACTCTGGGATTTGAATTCAGATCTCTGTGCTGATGGAGTCTCATGTTTCCCTAGTTTCGTTGGAGCGGAGATGGAGCAGTACAGAGTTAGAGAAGTGGAGAGAAAATAAATAGAGGTGTTAAGGCAGGCAGGAAAGCCAAATTTTCTCCCTTTGCCAATCTTATTAAGGGCTGATCCTGTCTAAAATCCTGCCAGGTGCACATCAATAACAGAGAAAAATATTTCTGTGTAGGCTCATTTTATTTGCAGAATAGGAATTACTGGGCCATGATCATACAGAAAACGTGTTTCACTTGGAAACAAGAACTTTGATCATCTTATTCTTCTTAATTCATATTGAATTACTCACAGTATGGTGGAAAGCCTACTTTAAAATCAGTCATTCCTAAGCTGGAAACTAGACTCTAATGCAAGAATTGTCAGACTTCAAGCAAGTGATTTGACCTCATTGAGCCTAGTTTTCTCATCTAAAAATGGGATTATTGGAGATACTAACTCAGAGGACAATAATGAGAGACCGTGAGGTATGGTTAGGGTGCATATACAGCTTACCATTCAAACAGGGACACACTAGGAGGTGGGGAGGGTGGGCCTGCCAAGAATTATCCTGGGACATCCCTGTGAACTGGCACCATCTTGAGCAAACCAGATTGGGTGGTCACACTAGGTATGATCTACAAGAAGGGCCTAGAACAGTGGCTCACAGTTGATCAGCAGCTGTGAGTTTTCTTCCTTGCCAGGATTTTAAGCACAAGTTTAAAATTAAGCTATCTTGAACCACGTAAAATTTTCTGAACATGTTAGACTCTCAGGCAGAGAGAGCTCAGCCAGGGTCCTATTAGTCATCGGTTGTTCACATTCTCGAGTCTGACAGACCAGTGAACATGTAGAGGCTCATCAGAACAATGCGAGAAGCTTCTCAGGGTAGTTAGAAGTAGAACTGGAGGATTGTTCAAAGCGAAAAAGAGGGAAGGTATGTGCTGTGATTTGTTTAAAAACAAACAGACAACATACCAGCGTCAGATCAGAAGATGGGCTGGGGAATAGAAAGGAAAAGAAGGGAGCAAGTTAGGACAGTTCATTTATTAACTAACATCTGTTAAAGAGTCAACAGTCAGAATGTTCCAGCAAGATGAGAGATCTCCAGCAATTGCTCAGCAAGAATACTCTGATGGAAATAGCAGGGGATGAAGGTAGAAATCCCAGGATTTTGTTCTTCCTGACAAATAGTGGATACTTAATAAATGTTAGTCTCTTTCCATTTGCTTCCTTTCTGGTAAAGACTTATAAAATAATCTGAGAAGCTGGTTTATAGTTTAGAGCCATATAGCCTATTAGCTGCTGGGACAAGTAGTAGATGACCAGTGATGCCTGTTTAATCACCAATTTCTCGTCCTGCTGGGCTCGGGCTCCCCACCCCTCTCTCCATATCTACCCACTGACCCAGGAACTCAGAGTTTGGGGGTGAACAGACAGGCTTGCATTTATCAGGGCAGATGGACACTGAACAGATAATTAAACAAATGTCGTTAGTGCCCTGAGATCTGAGCCTGCTCCTCACTGGCCCTTGATTTTTTTTTTTTTTTTTTTTTTTTAGGCCCTTGGCTTTTGATATGTGTTTGGTATGTCCATGTGGCTATCCCCAACACATCTCAAACACGACTTTCCTGACCCCAAACTCATGATCTTCCTCCTGCCTCTAGTTCTTCTTCCTGTCTTCCGTATCAGAGCTGCTGACAGCATCACCCACTCCCAGCCCCTTTCCTTTCTACTCCACTGCAGAGCTGGTTCACCGTAGCAGAGTCTCAGGAAAATGAGATTTGTGCTTTCTCAGACACCTACAGGAAGCTCAGTGGGAGAGCAAGCATTGCAATGTATGAAATCTGACCATTTGCTCTTGGTTTGCATTAGAGATGACTGTGTGTGTGATAGTGAGTGTGCATATGTGTGCACAGGCATGTATGTGAGTGGAGGGATACAGTGGGAGCAGGGACGGGGTGGGGGAAGAAGGGATCTCTGAGTTGAGGCAGCAATCACAGCTCTGCAAAGTCCTTCATGGATTGAGGAATGTTTATCTCCTCTTCCTCTCCACAGCCACTCCTCTGACTTGTCATCTTCATCACCAACAACAGAAAACCCAATATACGGGAGGAGAGCCCACTCTCTAGTTCAACCTGCTTTATTTGAAAAAGAGAAACTTGTGGGGGCACGTGGGTGGCTCAGTCAGGTAAACTGACTTCACTCAGGTCATGACTGGGTTCCTGGGATAGAGCCCTGTGTTGGGCTTGGTGCTCGGCGGGGAGTCTGTTTCTCCCTCTCCCTCTGCCCCTCCCCCTGCTCTTGCTCTCTCTCAAATAAATAAATAAAAATCTTAAATAAAAAAAAAAAGAAAAGAAAGACAAAACTTGTTTGTTAAGTGTCTTCCGTGACAAGGAAACAGCAGCTCCCATACAGCCTTCGCCCAGATACGTGCCCCCCCCCACCCCATCGTATCTATCATCTATTTACCCATTTGAGTAATGGGAGGAAAAACCAGCTTCCTGATCAATCTCATTTTCTCCTAGTGTTTGGAATTAAAAATCATTTGCATTTCAACAATGGTGCCGCAGTCCCTTATCCCATCTATCAATTGGAATGGCAAATTGGCTGCCCGGTTTCCATCTGATCTGTAATTGAATAACTGCATGTCATCTAATCGACACAAATTTGCAGTTTGGCCTAGAGCTGGTTTATGGGGGGCTTCACTTTTTTACTAAAGTGATTCTGATTTTAAATTTCTATTATGTCCACATTTTGTGTGTGTGTGTGTGTGTGTGTAGAGGGAGGGAGAGAAGGTGTGGGGGAGGGGGGGGAAAAGGCTAGGGAGAGAGGGAGAGGGAAGGGTGTGACTGGGGGTGGGAAAGAGGTAGACTTGAAGGGGTTGGAACTGTAGACATGTGCACCACTAATTAAAATGGGAAAATAAAATTCCTTCACTTGGGGCCACAGGCAATGAGTGTTCCTTGAAAAGGAAGAGTGAAGCCCCTAATACTTAGAGATTTGCAACCAGATAATAACTTTGCAAAATGTGACTGACAGTTACCAGATTATCTCCTTAATCACACCTTTATTTCTGTTAAGCAGGGTTTATGCTCCCAGCAGGTTTCAAACAAGTGTTAACGTTGAACATCCCATGGAAGAATCAAAGGGTTGTAGCGACTATAGCTTTACCGGACTCTACAAATGGAAACATTCAGAAAGGGGGCAGAAAAACCAGTGTGCAGCACCTACAGCCTCAATCTCCCGCTCAAACAAATGTCTCTTACCCCCACCAGAGGAGAACGGAGCTCCACAGAAGGATGATAGAAATTCAGGGGAAGACATGCAAATCAGCAAACCCTGCAGAAATTCGATGTTTCTTCTTCCTTTTTTTTTTTTTTCCTCTCAATGAACTCTTAGGATTCCAAGAGTTGGCTTTTCAAAGAACTAATTCCCATAAGACATAATTAGCATTTATACGACATTTTATTATGGCTGTTCTTTTTCTTTCAATCCAAATGTCTATCCACTCTGAGTAGTTAACCCGGCAATAAACCCTCAGAAAGAGATGAGGGGGATCAGAGTCCCAGTCTTTGTGGTTTACAATCGAGCCCCATGTGAGGTCCAAGAGTGACTGGAACCTCCTCCCAGGAGTTTGCACATATGGGATAAAGGCAAACAGACATTAGTGAAGGGTCGCTACTACATGCTGCATTTATATTAACTCGGTCAACCCTGTCATCTGTACTCCAAGCTAGATATTATTATCTCATGTTGGAGATGAGGAAATTGAGCCCAGAGAGACCCATAAACTTGCTCAAAGAATCCTATGTAGAAAATCATAGAGTCAGAATTTGAACCCGGATCCTCCTTCATTAGCCAGCTAAATGAATAGAGCAAAATACTCAGGAGCTGTCTGGAGATTTCTTCTCTGGATCCCATCTTGAAAGATCTCCATTTCGCCTCTGTCTCCTTCCTTCTTTTTTTGTTTTAAAAATTTCCTGCCAATCTCCAAATGCGTGGGTATTTTTCACTGGCTCCTCCAGATCCACTTCTTTTCTACCCAGCTCTGTGCCCTAGAGAACAGCCACCGTTGCCCTCTGATTTTGAGTTGTATTGGCCAGTGGAAGGCACTTGGTGGCAGGTTGGGTGGAGGGAGGTGACATCGCTGGGCTGTGTACTTCCCAGGCTCCTGCTCCACCAGGTTGCTGTGGTGGCTTCCCTGGTCCTGCCAGGCAGTCATCTTCTATATCCACTGTCTCCAGCATGCAGTCACCCAACAGTTCTCCAATCCTTTGATCTCAGGACTTCTTTAGACTTTTAAAAATTGTTGCAGATCCCCGAAGAGCTTTTGTTTATCTCTCACTGTTTACCATATTAAAAATTAAAGCTGAGAGTTCTTAAACACAAGAATTCACAAACATACATTCCATTAGCCAACAGAACAATGACTTTATCACAAGTCATGTTGCCTTTGGAAAACTCCACAGTGCACTCATGAGAGAATAAGAGCGTGTGTGGGGAGAGTCTTACTGTAAAGGCAAAAAATGTATTACTGTAAAGACAGTTTTGACCTTGTGGACCTCTAAAAAGAGTCTCAGGGAACCCCACAGGTTTCTGGCTTTGAGAACCGCTGCCCAAACTGCTCCTTCAGACTCACTCTGGATGCTTTTCTGTGCCTTGTTGGATGTCTTTACTCTGCTCATGCCTTTATAATTACTCCCTTTACTCACTTTCCTCAGTCACTCCACTGGAGAACGCCCGCTGCTCCTGTAGGAACACTGACCCCCCATTGGCTAGAAGATGGCTGCCATTTCACCTTGGAGGAAGTGCTGAGGCCAGAAAAGTGGCTCAGGAATGCAGCAACAAAGAAAAGCTTTCCTTCTGCCTGCACTGACCTGTTCCCTGGGCACTTTGCTTTGTTTTTAAATTGTGTTTATCATTTCTTTGCTGATAAAAGGGAGTGTCTAGAATCAGAAAGATGACTGGTTCACTACACCAGGCCTGGCCAGAACATAAGAGGTCCATTTCCTGTTTAGAGGTATAGACAAATTGGACCATCTTCCAAGGAGGACAAGTGAGATTCTGGAAACCAAGTTCAGGAAGAGATGAAGGCATAGTTTCCTTTGAAGAAAAGAAGCCTCAGGGCAACTTGGCCATTTTCAGCTATCTCTTGAGAGTTGGCCTTTCTTGTTTCAGGGAACAATTCTTCATTCTCTCCACTGGGCTCCCACAGAGTTTGGAATAGATGTCGCTTGCCTGATACCACATTATACTGTCATTATTTGAATACTTCTCTTCTCCCCTTCCTGGCTGATAGCTCCTTAAGATAGTTTTAGCCATCAGGGTGGTCCCATCTTGGTTGTGTAATAAATGCTTGTTGAAAGAAAGAGTAAAGATGGAATTCTTTTTCATAACCACCATTTTGTTTCTCATAGTCAATTGGAGATAGTTCATGCACACCTGCAAAGGCTTTTGTTTTTAACAACTTTATTGAGGTATAGTTGATGTACAAAAAACTGCTTATATTGAATGTACACAGTTTGATGAGTTTGGACATACCCCAACATCCTTGATACCATTAGCACAATATAGGACATGTCCGATACCTTCCAAAGTTTGCTTATGTTCATATCCCTTTCTTATTTACTTGATTTTCTGTAGCAAGAACACTTAACATGAGGTTTACCCTCTTACATTTTGAAGTGCAAATACTGTATCATTAGCTATAGACACCATACAGCTGTTCTCTAGAATTTACTCATCTAATATAACTAAAACTTTATACCCATTGAACTCCCCATTTCTCCCCCCCCCCCCCCCCAGCCCATGGCAACCACCATGGTTGTTTTTATATGTGTAAGAGTTTGATTATCATAGATATCTCATATAGATGGGAATCTTGCAGTGTTATTTTTATAAATCACTCAGGAAGTAATTGAATGTGTCTATAGGAGTAGAAAGGGAAGCCCCAGAAATATCTGTGCAGTTAGCGTGAAACCTTGGGGATAAACTGGATTTGAAATTTTTAAAAAGCCTTTATTTCAATCCCAACCCCATCACCAACCAGTGGAGTTGCCTTCCAAAAGCCATTTCCTTTTTCTAAGCTTCAGGTTTTCAAAATGATCTGATGCCAATTTATGTCTGTTGTTTCCCATCTCAGAGTGTCCCCATAAGGAATCTGGTAAGCCACAAACAAACTGAATATTGATGGCTGCCTAAAAAATTAGAACCTCTGGTTCATATCTGAATTATGTTTTTGTATATATGAAGATGTGGCTATAACCGATAAAATATGACTCACATCATTCTTGAAATTATTATATCTGTTTTATCTTTTTCCCAATCAAGAGATAATAAAATTATCTAGTGTCGTGGGCTCCGCAAAATACTCTGACACTAGAAAGAAACTCTTGTTCTTGGAAGACTTAGAACTCACTGAGCCCTGAGTCTTGGTTTTGACTCTGAAGCCCATGGATCTGATACAGAGGGCAGGAACAGGGCAGCTTCTGTCACCTGCAAATAGGAAAGCTTTTGCTAGCTAAAGTTTATAAATCCTGATGTAGGAAAACTTCCAGCAAAAGCCAATGGATTTTCTAATTTTCTAATTTATTTCCTTCACCACAGATAGTATCCATGATATAAACACAAGGCCCCATATTATGAGAAGATTATGAAAGTGTTTAAAGGTATAGAGGTAATAATTTTTTTCTGAAGCAGTTAGAACATTATTTGTTTTCCCTTTCATCCATCCTAATCTACTATCACTCCAAAATATTTTAAAAACTTCTTTCCTTTAATGGATGAAGCAGTTTGGGGGATAATGAAAGCTACTGAACATGTTTTGGGAGCCACGAGAGAGATTGAAAGAAATCTGTTAACTTTCAGGGATATTTGCCAAAGCCCAGTTAAAGGAACTCAGTGACAATTGAACAGGAATTGTCAAATCTTCAAAGTAAGTAACTAAACAGCAATACTTGAAAAATTTTTCAGTAACATTTTTTTACTTAACTAAAATAATATAAAAACACTGTAGAATTTGGAAAATACAGAGAAGCTCAAAGGAAGAATATATTCACACAATATTATACAGAAATGAAATATTGGTATTGATTAAACTACCACTAATCTATACACAGCATTTTATATTCTTGCTATATCTCTATCTCTATGATTAGAAATTTATAATTATTTCATATTCTCAACACTGATTGATAACTTGCCTTGTCTTAAATTTTTTTATTGTATGCTATTAGGCACATAAAAAGGACTAGAAGTAACGTATATGTAAGTTATAAAGCATGATAATAAAATGAACAATTACTTACAGAATCAAATATCACAAGTGCAGTTGACCCTATCTCTGAACTCCTCTCAAATTCCACCATGTGGTAATTATGCTAATTTTTCTGTTTATAATTCCCTTGCTTTAAAAATTGTTTTTTAAACCACCTAAACAATATTTTTATTTTAAGTGCTTATTTTGCATCTTGTAACAGTAGTGTTTTTTACTACAAGTTTTCCCTCCAGATTATTTTTGTTCAATTATACATCTATGATTTTTCTGGCTATTTTATACATAACTGTATTTCAAAATTTTCATTGCTGTATAATATTGTGTGAATATACTACACCTTTGTCTAATCTGTGGATGGACATTTGGCTTTCAAGTTTTCTTAGTCTATTTCAAAAGAAAAATGCTGTCATACAAATTTTTATATTTGTTTCCTGGTACACATGTGTAGACATTTTTCTAGGGCATATGCCAGGAGTAGACTGGGTTGTAAGATATACACATATAATACTGTTTTCCAAAGTGGTTGTACTCCATTATCCAGTATATAGAAATCTCCATTCTCGAATATCCTCAAACAGTATTATATATGTTCCAATTGTTATTGCTGATATGGCCTCAGTTTGCATTTGGTTATTTACCTTTAAGTGTATACTGGACATTTGTGTTTCCTTCTCTGTGGCAAAAATTATGCAAGTCTTTTTTCCATTTATTGTTTCGATTTACCTTTTCTTATTGGCATACAGCTAACACTACTGGTTATTATAAAAGGGGAATCCCTTCACTGTTGTATTTAGGGCTCATATTAACTGACTAGTCAGAAGCTATATCTAACCCCTTCTCCTTTGCTGACTTATAATATTGAAACTGCAAATCTAGCCAATCACTTTCCCAGACTCCCTTGCAGTGAAGAATGGACATGTGACTTATTTGAAACCATGTCATGTAAGCATAAGTCTTCTGTGGATGGATCTGGGAGACCATTTACTTTCCTGATAAAATGATACAGATGCAATTGTCACAACACTGTGCCATGCTTGCTTCATCCTAATTTGAGTGCAGATGTGATGCTGGGAGTAATGGCAGCCATGTGGTCAGCATGAGAGAAAGATTCTTGAAAATTCTGGCCGCAGCAATTCTTACATTCATCTATCTCCAAATTTCTGGTTATGCCATTTTTCAAAATCCTAGTATTGTTAAATACTGTAAATCTAATTTTCTGTGAATGAGAATTAGATGCCAGCCTATCTGATATGGCATCTTCTATTCACTTAGTCCCCAAACTAGAGCCTCATGTCCAGTACTAAAGAAGTTTTATAAGATATTTTAATTCAGAATATAAATTTCTTAACGAGACTAGTATGATCTGGCCACTCCCTTCCTTTTCATCCTCATGTTGTATCATGCTGCCTTTTATGCATTTGGCTTTGTGCACCTTTATTGTTTCCAAAAAAATACTAAATTCTTTCCTACTCTACAGACTGTACGAATTTGACTTCATTTGGCTAGATTCCCTGTCCCCTATATTTCCTCCCCATTCTAAGCAAATCCCACTTGTTATTATCTCTTTGTAAAGTAAGTCATAATAAGTGTCCTAATACCTATCTGTGGCTTGATAATTAAAAGCGATCATTGTGTGTATGTGCTTAGACAGGTGCTTGGAAGGTGGTTTGGGTCATTTGTCTTTTGGAAGGGGTATCTTTATGTCCCACTAGCAAATTTTCCTTCCAACTTCGTTCTGCACACTTCATATGTAATGCTTGGTATAATTATTATTAGTGATAATTATAATTCAATCCATTGTGTGTTGAGTACTTGCTCATATACTTTATATGCCAAGCACTTTATATACATTAACTCTTTTTTAAAAAAGATTTTATTTATTCATGAGAGAGAGAGAGAGAGAGAGAGAGGCAGAGACACAGGCAGAGGGAGAAGCAGGCTCCATGCAGGGAGCCCGATGCAGGACTTGATCCTAGGTCTTCAGGATCACGCCCTGGGCCACCGCTGGTGCTAAATCACTGAGCCACCCAGGCTGCCCACATTACCTCTTTTAAAATGTAGTCTCTGTTATTATCTCTTGTTTATAGGTGCAGCCAAATGGGACTAGGCTCAAGCCTCTTGGGTCACTCAGCCATTGCCTATGGACATCCACAGTGAAACTATGTTCGGCCAGACAGACACTACCTAACCAGGGAGTCTGCTATTTACAGGATTCATTCTGCACGCTTACTTCATTTTGCTCTTTTTCTTAGAAAAAGGCAAAGCAGAATAAAATGCACTGATATAAGATTTTTTTTTAAGGAAAAGTAACTTCCAAACTGCTCTGAGGTCAATACAGATTTTCATTCCAATCTTCTCTACTCCTGGATCCACAGACTCTGAAATGAAAATGGATGCTCAAGCTGGTGACCCTAAGGCAGGATCCTCAACCAGAAAACAATGACTGAGTTAGGCTTTGTGCAGCAGACTTCTGAGGCCCAGAAAGTAGATTAATAAACATTAGAGACTTGGCTATAATAATAGAAAAAAAAGGCATTTATTTTAGCCAGAGCTCCTACTTTAGAACCTTATGTGTAGGAGATACTTAATAAATGGTGGTTGAAATGCATCCCATAAGTCTCATGATATAGTGAGATCTTATTACTATGTTCAATATAGTTTATTTTGAATGCCAATTTCATAAAGCAATTGACTTTCTCTAAAATTTGCCCCAACCTAGCTATCCAGTTTCTTCTTTTAACATTCTACCCTTAGCATGTGGCTCTAATTATACTCAAGTACTTCCTCTTAGATACCCCCTAGTCTTTAGCACCTCTGTGCCTTTGCTTATGCTCTATATGCCTCAAGAATTCCTATACTCCAGACCCAACTCTTTATATAAAACAGGCGAACTTATCCTGTAGGTCCCTATTAGGCTGCCTTTTTCTCAATTCGGCCTGTCCCAGGTAAGACACATCTATGCTCATCGACTTCCCAATCTTCTAGTTATAAATATGGCAATATTTTCCATCTTGTGGCACAATGTGGCCGGTGGCGAAGGCACAGACTTTAGGGTTGGAAATACATGTGCACAAATCCCAGCACTGCCACATAAAACTCATGCACCCTGGTATGCTTTACCTACAAGTGAGTTTCCATTTTCTCTTTGTTCTTTTTGTTTCTTTTTTAAAGATTTTATTTTATTTTTTATTCATGAGAGACACACACATAGAGAGACAGAGAGAGAGAGAGAGAGAGAGAGAGAGAGAGAGAGAGGCAGAGGGAGACGCAGGCTCCATGCAGGGAGCCAGACGTGGGACTCAATCCCTGGACTCCAGGATCAGGCCCTGGGCTGCAGGCGGCACTAAACCGCTGAGCCACCTGGGCTGCCCTCCATTTTCTCTTTGGAAGTGAGGATGCTATGCCCTGCCTGCTGTGGCAGCTGTGGGAGGAAGGAAACACCACACAGGCCCAGCACAGAGTGTGGTTCAGCATCAGCAGCTGCCTTGTTCTGGTTATTCAGGTTCTCAGCTCAAACATCATCTTTTAAGAATGGCTCTTACAAACATCCCATCCCTCCAGGGCACTCCCTCCTCTAAGGTTTGGACCCAGGTTGTCCGTGTTCAAATTCCAATTCTATCGCTTATTAGTTTGAGTACATTACTTAGTTCTCCTTCCTCACTTTCCTTGGATGGGAAATGGGACTACCACATCTTGGCTATGGTAGGATGGTAGCTAACTTGTGGTGAGCATAGTATAGCTGATAGGGCTGTAGAATCACTGTGTTGTATACCTGAAACTAATGTAATATCGTGTGTCAACTATACTTCAATAAAATTTTAATTAAAAATGGTGCCAATAATAATAAACTTATAGGCATATTTTAGGGAACATTGCAACCTTAGATTAAGCTTCAGAATAAATTCTAGCTGTAATTGCATTGTTCACTCCTCTATCCTGAGGGTTCACATTAGTGTCTCATTCAAGGAGGTGCTCATTCCATAATTGCTGAAGGAATGAATGCATTTGCTGTTTTTGTCCCCCCTCCTTCCCTTGAATTCTATCCTTGGTTCTTAGAATGTAGGCTCCATTGGGGTAGGAAGAGGGTGGCCCCACTATTAGCTTCTTAGCACCCAGCACGGGATCTGGCACTGAGTGAGGCTTATTCAGTTTTGTGGAATGGAAGAGACATTTTTCCACTGTGTATTCCCACTGCATTCTGCTGGAAGTGAGCTCATTAGCATCAGCTGGTGGAACAGTCAGCACTCCGCCCACCACTCAGCAACCTCTTGCCACCACTTACTCAAACTCACTTAACAGGGGTGACCCAGGGATGGAAAGCCACTTCCTCTCTGGCACGACAAAGACACAGACCATTGTCTCTCTTGACTGAGTACAAGATTTACCTTATTCTGTTGGCAGATTCATTTAGAGGATGCCCTGTTTGGCTGGCAGCAAGAGGACTCGATTTCTTTTTTGTGGGTCTAATCCCTTGAATCAATATTTGTTCCTATCTCTTTCTGTTCACTGACAGAGACTACTGACCTGATATGGCATCTCCAAAGTAAAATGATGAGCATGGGCCATGAGAAGGAGATCTGAGAAAGAAATGCCATCCTGATGGCATCCCAACATGCCAGGGACTTTGCTTTCCAGTAAAACTATTCACTTCCTTAGTGAATTCATTTAACCTCTTTGCAAGCTTCCCAAAAGGGGTGGCATAGAAGGAGTGGAGGGGTAGCCAATTAAAATTCAGTCCAATCAACAAAGAGAAGTAGGCCATGGCTGACTCACAGAGAGGCATTGACCGAAAGAAGCCCTGGCCCTGGGACTCCAAATTGCTTGAATGCTCTTTTCTTCCCAAACGAGAGGACCTCCCAAAGCATGAAGTCATATTGTCCATGTCTGGGTTTATACAGTGTGTGTTTCTCTCATGCAGAGCCCACAGCACGACCCTTCTGGCTCAGACTCCATTCTCTCCCTTCATCTCTATGGACACAGACTATTTTCGTCCATTCTCAATACTCTCACAGGGTTTTCTTCTTATTGCCAGATGTAATGTCTACACATACCTGCAGGCAGATTCTGAGTCTGCGGCTAGACAGATGCCATCTCATACTGTAGTCATTCTTCATGCCAAGAGAAGTGTCCTTCCCCAAGTACTCTTCTGGATGATCACTTTTTAGGTCAGATGAGAGGAGAGATGGGGAGAGAGGGCAGAGAGGGACTAAAGAAGTCAAGGGAATATGAGATTTGAAATTTTGGACTTTTAAAATAGATGCAATGGAAGGTTGCTCGAGAGAATGGCATACCTCACTTAATTCTGTGTGTGCTTGAAAAATGGGTATGAGAGTTGAGATATAAAAATGCCAATCAAAAAACTTATAGCATAAGACATTTTCTGAAAAGCCCAAAGTCATGGGGGCACCTGAATGGCTCAGTGGTTGAGTGTCTGTCTTTGGCTCAGGGCCTGATCCTGGGGTCCTGGGATCGAGTTCTGTATCAGGCTCCCTGCAGGGAAACTGCTTCTCCCTCTGCCTGTGTCTCTGCTTCTTTCTCTGGTCTCTCATGAATAAATAAATAAAATATTAAAAAAGCTAAAAGTCATGAAACATTCACTAATGTATCTTACTTTTTAGATATAATGGTTGTTATACTCTTTTCATTTTCTAAATGATGTCTAATTTGGCTCTTTTCTTGCACAGCACAATACAAGTTGGCATATTTCAGTCTCAAATGTGTCCAGCTGAGACCAGACTTGACTTTTTGGACAGGTTTGAAATTTGTTGTCCTTGACTCACTCCTATTTTGGTAATAAGACCTAACTCTTACTTTCTGTAGCTGTCACTTAGCTCTTAGAGCTATCACTACTGCTATTGTCAGCACAGATGAAGATGAGGATGTAACTGTTGTCTGGGGCTCAGCAACCCCACATTCACAGTGTTCATTTCATCACCTGAATGACAATGGTGCATACGGTACAGAGGTTCTGGTTGCTTAATAGTCAGATGTTACATAGTCGAGGGCTATCTGTGGTAGGCAAAGACAAGGGCTTTGTAAACAAAAAGGCTTGAATCCAGTGTGCTGCTTCTGAAACTCTTTCCATAGTTTCTGAGGTTCAAAAGACCATCCTATCTTTAAAGGTCAATGCTATAAATATCATCATAGTGAGCTAAAGTCGGATAACCGGAGGAATGAGGCATCAGAATAAGAACAGGTCCTATTGTTAGCTGGTGGAGAAATTTATTTACCCTGGAGGGGCTTGGCCAGTTTTAACACTTGGCAACTCTTTTGTCTGTCAGCTAACCCAAAGCTACCCATGCTGGGTGGAATGAAGCTCATGGTCTTTAGAGTCTGGGACACCTGGCCCAAATCCAGGTCCCAATCTTCTGCATGAACTTTGGGTACATTAAATACATTCTCTGAAATGTCATTTCACTTATAACATGGAGATAGTGCTGATTACTTAATACTAATTCTTAGGAGTGTTGTGAGGTTTAAGTGGATATATAAAATGATTAGCACAATCTAACATATAATGAATACACAGACTGGTGGTTTTCAACTGAAGGAGATTTTGATGCCCAGGGGACATTTGGCAATTCCTGAAACATTAGGGGGTAGAAGATGCTACTAGTATCTAGTGTGTAGGGGTCAGGGATGCTGCTAAACAGCCTATGATCCACAGGATGGGCTGCCTAGAGTAAGGAAATATCTGTCTAAAAATGCTCATAATGCCAAGGTTGAGGAGTTCTGGCTAGATAAATAATAGTCATTATGCATCAGGCATTTTCTTATAAGTATACATCTGATTTCTTTCAATTATACAGGTTCTAAAATGTGGACGCTGACTTTTAAGGCTGACAAAAATGACAACATCCACTCATTGACAAAGAATTTCCATATATATTATCTCATTTGGTTTTCAAAAGGACCTGTTTATAAGGCTTGTTAACACAATCTTCATTTTATAGGTAGACAAACTGAGGCTCAGACATCTAAAGTCACTCAGCCGGTAAATGGCACACCCAGGTCTAGACTACCATTCTCTTGCTTTCAGTTCTTGCACACTATCCACATGCTTATTGCATACTTAGCTGTCGTGGAAGCTCAGCTTTGAATACTCTGAGTAGTCTGTCCATCTGTGAAATGGGACAAGTCAGATTGATCCCTGGAAAGCAATTACTATAAGGATGACATAATCTGATGCACAGAGTAGACACTCAAAAGTCAGAGCTCTATCAATGTCCCTGCCTCCTCTTGATGACTGGGCAATCGAGAATCCTCAACCCCCTCTTTGTGGGCCAGGAGACTCCTCAAGGCTGAGCCAGTCTCGTGTGCTTGGATTCCCCAGTATAAGCCTGTGCATGAGCCTCAGGCTTCATCAGGCACCATGATCCATGGTTGCTTTATGCACTGAGTGACGTTGCCTGTCAGGCACCACCCTGTGCTGCTCAGCGAGACTTTGCAGGAGCCTTCAATCCTTCTGGTTTCCAGTACCCCGGAACTGACACCTTGAAAACCGTGTCACTGCTCTCTCATTACCTATCGGGAGGGTCACCTTTCTGACAGCTTTGAAAATTCTTTATATAAAAGGAAGTTTTTTTTTTGCAGAGAAGACAGATTACTTTATGGTTCTGACATGCTCTACTTATTATGACATGAAACAGTGTTCTTGTGGCTTTTGCTTGGGGGACATTTAATGGTTGACTTTGGTTCATGTGGCATGTCGCTATGATATATTAGCTATTTGGTCAGCTATTTCCATAAACTTTACATATTCGTTCATTCATTCCTTCATTCACATTCATTCGTTTGTTCATTCACTCAACTATGTATTTGGATATCTACTGTGAACCTACCACTCTGCTCGGCATTTGCTGGATTAAAAAATACATTTATATTCAGTCCTTGATGCAGAGGATGTCCCAGTCTAATAGGCAATGCAAGAGTATAAATAAGATAACTTGAAGTGGTAAGTGAAATATAAGAAGTATGTGTTGGACCTAACAACTAAAGCTTTGACAGGATGGAAACCAGAATTGACAGTGGATTCGCAGAGCAGGGTATCTGGTATCACTCTGGTGATAGGTCAGGAAGCAGCAGAGCTGAAGACTGGATATTGTTGGAATATACTATAATCTGTGTGCAGGGGATGGAAGAGGAGTAAACATCCACAACTAAAATAAGCTGATGATACTTCATCTTAGAGGAAGGCCTGAATGCCAATTTTTAGCCCTCAGTGACTTTTAATGGTTCTGACATATACTTGATGGATAATATCTCAAAGGCACCACTGAGTATCTGAGTATATTAGCAGAAAGCTGTAGAAAAGGGATTTACTAACCCTACTGGGGATGGGGGTGGGAGCAGTGCCCCAGTAGATGTGATATTTGAACAGGGCATTAAGCATTCAGACTGGCTTACTACACGGAGAAGGAAAGTAAGTGCATTCTGGGCAGAGTCCAGGTGAAGGTGATGCCCTCCGAGAAGGATGGTGATGTGTTTAGAGCAAAAGCACAGGGGAGGCCAAGGAGAAGTAAAGTTTGAGGGCATACTCAGGCCATTTGAATGCCAGGCCATGGAATTTGGACTCTCTCCAGCAGGGCTCCTTGGGTTTGTGGCCGATTTATGCAGAAGGGCCACCTGGTAGGATCTGCAATGTGGACATGTCACCCTGAGAGCGGTACAGGACCGTAGGATGATGAGTCAGAAGCTCAGAGACAGGAGGCAAGGGGACAGGCTAGGCAGTTGCTGCAATGATCCCAGAGAGACTGCAAGGCTCCCCCCTCAGGTTTTGTGCAGCCGGATATGACCCAGCGCATATTTAGAGAGAAAAACAAAACAAAACAAAAACAAACAAACAAACAAACAAAAAAAAAACAGGGAGAAGGCCAGGGATGAATGAGTTTCTTAAACAGAAATTGAAAAGACAAAACATGTGTTAAGCCCTCTAGTACCTAGGAGAATTAGAAATGCACGTACTTGATGGAAGAAATGCATAAAGACAACAGAAACAGTGAAGTATGAGTAAGAGTGAGGGTCGCTAGTAAATGGGGGCACCGACAAAGCTGTCTGCTAATTTTATAATGTCTCTTTCCCATGCATGTGCAAAACGTGCAGTTAGTCATTGGATTCATTTTCTTGGTAAAAACCCAAGCTCCTATTTATGGAGCACCTGCTGGGCTTCCTCATGCACAGCATTCAGGGTTCCACATCTATTGTGTTTGCTCATCTTATTAACTATTACAAAGTAGGCTCTATGAGGTCTGAGGTTCAGCAAGTTCAGAGATTTGCCGAAGGTCGTAGAGCAGTAGGTGGGGAGCTGGAATTTGAACCTCAGTCTATCCAGCTCTAAAGCCTTCTGCCCAGAGGCATCCTAGTGAGCACAGCAAATCCATCACTGTAAGATGAGAAATGCCTGCAAGTTGTTGATACCACCTTCCTTTCTAGGCTTTGATTCAGCATCCTTAAAGTACCAATGTGGGATAAAACCCAAAGATTTTGGGTAAGGAAGGAAAGATTTTGGTGGGAAAGAGGAAAAAGAGGCTAAAATGTCTACCTCCAGCTTTTGTTCTGGGCTTGTGTGAAGCTCGTTATCCTCTTTGGATATGAGATTTTTCTCCAGGAAGATGAAATAAGTGAACTAAATCATATGCAAGACATTTATTTTAGTTGCACTAAAAGTCTTTCTTTGTTTATCTAAGCTTCAAGTTTAACTGGGTTTCTTGAGTTTTATCTGGGAAGCCTAAAATGTTGACAACATAAAAATAATGGCATCACTGATTAAAAAGAAAGAAAGGTCGAGGGAAGTACAGAGGAGCTGGTTTCCTCTTACAGAGAGGCAAACCTGTCGATATCACCTACAGTTAGAGTTAAGGAAACTGAGTTGCTTGGTGACAGATGGTCACTGTACTTATCGTGATGAACACTGCGTAATATCTAGAACTGTTGAATCATTACTCTACACACCTGAAATTCATATAACACCATATGTTAATTATACTTCAATTAAAAAAAGTAAAAATTACACTTTGATTAGCAGAAAAAAAGAAAGAAAAAAGAAAAAAGCCTGAAGTTTAAGTTTAATATTTGTAGTTATCAAGGTAAACATAAAAACTGCTTATGAATCTAGCATGGAGCAGGAAAATACAGCAATTAAACCCCCAGGAGGAAGGGAGGACAAAAGGGAAGTGATATAAGGGCGCTAAATTCTTCTTTTAAGGAAGGAGCTAAAGGGTCCCTGGGTGGCTCAGTTGGTTAAGCAAAGGCTTTGGCTCAGGTCATGATTTTAGGATCCTGGGATTGAGTCTTGCATCGGGCTCCCTGTTCAGCAAGGAGTCTGCTTCTCCCTCTGCCTCTGCTCCCCTCCACCCCACTCATGCTCACTCTCTTACTCTCTCTCAAATAAATAAATAAAATCTTAAAAAAAAATAAAGGAAGGAGCTAAGATATAGTCTGCAGGAGAAAAATCACAAAGCAAAAGCATAAAGATATTATTTAGCCTTATGGTAGTAATTGCCAAAGAACTAAAAATGAAACAATTAAAAATGGCTTTCTCTGGGCAGTAGGGCTTAGAAAGTGGGTAGAGAGAGAAATAGTTACTTTTCATTTTATTCTACCCTCATTAGATTTTAAAATTTTATGCCATGTGTAAAATTAGATTAAAAAAATAAGTAATTATATTAATCATTATTACTGCCAACCATCATTCAGCACATTATAAGAACGTATAATCTCACGTTCTTGATCTAAGGCTTTTCTTACTTGCCTCTACCATCTTCATTTGGGTGTAAAACTATTAACAACCAGGTTTGCAAACCCAAAGGATGCACAAATATCTGCTCTTGGTTTGCCATGAGTGGCAAAAATATTTTCATGTTCTGTAGTATTAAAACAGGATAAAAGCCTTCTGATAAATAAACATGGTTCATTTAATTTAAAACAAATATTTGAGGACAAGCAATAACCCCTCCCACTCCCGCATGCCTTTAATTGTGAGTTGCTATACATTACCCTTCAAAAACTTGCAAAAGAATTATGCTTATATAAGCAGAAATCAAAATGTAGCTGACTCTTGAACAATATGGGTTTGAATCATACAGGTTTGCTTATATGAAGATTTTTTTTTTGGATAAATACAGTACAATGCTGTAAATGTATTTTCTCTTACAATTTTCATAATAACATTTTCTTTTCTATAGCTTACTTTCTTGTAAGAATGTGGCATATAATATACAAAATATGCATTAATCAACTGTTTGCATTATCAGTATTGCTTCGGGTCAACAATAAGCTACTAGTAATTACATTCTGGGGAGTCCAAAGTTACATGTGGATTTTCGACTGCATGGAGGGTCAGTGCCCTTAACCTCTGTGTTGTTCAAGAGTCAACTGTATTAGATAGAGCAAAGTTTGGCTGACTTGCTCAAGTTTTGATCTTAGAAACATGTGTATTTTCACTTGACACCTCCATTCGTTTGGAAGAGAAGCTTACGATTTCAGTTGCGGTGATCAGAAAGAGTCCGATATTAAAAAGTCACTTGATGACAAGGCTTACTCCATGTGTATGTGTGCACATGGGTGATATAGCATGATAAGAGACCCAAGGTTTAGATCATACAAAAGCTGCTGATTCTGTTCTGATTCCAAGGTGGAGTCTCAGTAAGAGAATGCTTGTTAAGTACTGTAAAGACACACAGCTGTAGCTTATGATGAGTGGCGCTTCTACTCCAAACATCATGCCCCCTGCAACCCACAAACCACAGGTCGCCTTGTTTCATGTGGATCTTTATAGTCCTGACACCCTCCTGCTGTACCAATGCAGTATGAGCTTCATATGCGTGGATGTACTCCATATCTAAAGGGCATTGAAGATATTCCACAAGCTTGCTGGATCTGCTAGGATGGAGATGAGTACCTGAACTTTCTTCCTGAGCAATACTGCACGAAGACTTTGAAGGCCCACCATAGTAACCACCCTTGTGCTAAGCTCTTCTTATTTGGTCTTGCAACACAATCAAACCCTTCCTTCACAGGCTGACCCAAAAAAAGATTTTCTGTGTCCTCGAAAAATCAAGAACTGGTATCTTCCTCTATGCTCCTTCCAGAATTATTTTGAAGAGTAAATAAGATGATGATGGAAGTTCATGTCGGGGTTAAGGGAAATAATAACTTATAATATATGGAAGGAGAATACCAAGGCCTATCTGATTCCAGTGCAAAGGACATAAGGATGGTGAAAGCAACACAAAAATGTCAGCAGCTGCCACCATAATCCCCACTATTTATTGAGTGATTATGAGTATGTTAGGGCTTTTACAATTTTCATCTTATTTAACTCTCACACAGGATGGGGCATTATTACTTCTCATTTCAAAATAAGGACAATAAGGCATAGAGGGGTTAACATCTAAAATACATAAAGAACTCATACAACTCAAAAGCAAAATTTCAAAAATGGATTTAAAAATGGACGGAGGAACTAAACAGATATTTCTTAATAGAAGACATACAGATGGCTAACAGATACTTGGGAAGGTGTTCTACATCACTAATCAGCAAGAAGTGCAAATCAAAACCACAATGAGATATGATCTCACACCTCTAGGAATGGCTAGTCTCGAAAAGACAGAAAATAATAAGCACTGGTAAGGGTGTGGAGAAAAGGAAAGTCTTGTGATTTGTTGGAGATGTAGATTGGTGCAGACTCCATGGAAAGCAATATGCAGGTTCCTCAAGAAATTAAAAATAGAATTACCATATGCTCTAGCAATTCCACTTCTAGGTATTTATCCAAAAGAAGTAAAAACACTAATGTAGAAAGATAAAAACATCCCATGCCCATTACAGCATTATTTACAATAGCCAAGACATGGAAATCACCTAAGTGCCCACTGACAGATGAATGGGTAAAGAAGATGTGGTGTACACACACAAACACATTCAATGGATTAATGTTTAGCCACTAAAAGAAACAAAAAACAAAAAACAAAACAAAAATAAAACAAAGAAATAATGCCTTTCATGACAATCTGGATGGACCTCGAGGGCATTTTGCTAAGTGCAATAAGTAAGACAGAGAAAGACAAATACCATATGATGTCACTTATATGTGGAATTAGAAACAAAATAAAACAAAAATACTGAACTCATAGATACAGAGAACAGATTGATGGTGGCCAGAGGTGAGAGGTTGGGGAGAATGGGTGAGTGTGATCAAAAGTTACAGACTTAAAGTTATAAAATAAGTCCTGGAGATGTAATGTCCAGCATAGTGACTATGGTTATTAATACTGTATTGTATATTTGAAAGTTGCTAAGAGAATAGATCTTAAATATTCTCATCACACACACAAAATTTATGACTATGCATGGTGATGGATGTGAACTAGAGTTGCTGTGGTGATCATTCAGCAATATACACATATATTGAATCATTATATTGTACACCTGAGACTAATATGTTATATGCCAATTATATCTCAATTTAAAAAAATATGTATTTTTTTTAACTTTTAAAAAAGTTAATTTTTAACTTTTAAAAAAGTTACTGAACAGAGAGGTTGAGTAACTAGTCTAGAAGCACAGAGCATAGGAGCTGCAAAGCCATAATTCAAACCCAGCTCAGTTTCACTGTGAAGTCCATGCTATGGACTAGTCATCCATGGAATTGACTCTTTGGAATTTAGCAAGAAGCTAAAGGAAAATCTCATACATAATAGCAGAAGCAGTTTACAAACAAGCATTTGACAAATTTGTGTATAGTCTACCTCAGTTAGTTTAAATCATGCGTCTAAAGTCCCCTTCTAGGAAGTCATCCATCCATCCAGAAATTTTAAGGCATATATGCCAACTATACATGACGACACACTGCTGCATGGCGATTGTGGGCACAGAACACAGCAAAGGGTGAGCTGTCAGTAAACAAGAAGGATGTGGGGTTGGTTATACAGCCTTGTACAGACACTGAGCAGCGACACAGCCTACTGCCTTGACCATACTGAGCCGAGCAACAAATGAAGCTGATCAGATATACCTTCTGATGTCTGCTCCTTGGGGGACCCCAGGGAGACTGGGGCCACCTGACTGGGCTTCTGATTGCAATGAGGATTTAAAAGCATAAAACAACATCTGAAGTACATTTGACAGGCATTAGTTGTCCTACAGAGAGGCAATTTTACGGGCTATAGCATGGGTTTCCCATTGAAACTGAGCTGGGTTTGAATTGTGGCTTTGCAGCTTCTTTGTTCTGTGATTCTGGGCTTATTACTTAACCTCTCTTAGCTGTATTTGCAAAGTTAATAAGATGAAAATTTAAAAACCCTTAATATACCCCTAATAAGTACTCAGTAAACAAGTGTAAATTGTGGTGGTACTTGTTATTGCTCTGTTGTTACTTTTGCGCTCTCTCTCTCTCTTAGATATCCATATAAGTCTATGTGACTTATAGTCTATATGACTTATAAGTCTATATGACTTATATCTAAGTCCCCTATTAGATATCCATATCTAAGAGAGAGAGAGAGAGAGAGCCCAAAGTGAGGGGCAGAGGGAGAGGGAGACAGAGAATCCCAAGCAGACTCCCTGCTGAGCATGGTGCCTGACTTGCGGGTCTATCTCATAACCCTGAGATCACCACCTGCGCCAAAATCAAGAGCTGGACATTTAACCGACTGAGCCACCCCAGGTGCTCCTTTGTAACTTTTATAAACCTTATGTCTTTTGTACTAGAACCAGACAGGTCTTGGCTTTCTTCCCCCAGAATCCAGTTCAGATTTGCAACTCTTATGCCTAGCAATAGTAGACATGCAGCTCTCTGGCTAGACCAGACAATGGCTCAAGATTAAAGTTTGTCCATTGCCAGGGTGGCTGTCCATGCTTCTGACTCAATTCTTGTCCTCCTCTTTCTCCCTCATCCTTCTACTTTTGTTTTGTCTGGCTTTGTCTTTTCCTTGTTCCTGTGGGATTCCTGGTCCCTGTTGCAATGGCCTTTGTGTAGTTGCTTTTCCTGGCTTACCTACGTCTTACCTCAACCTCCTTTCATCCTTTCTTCCTCAACACAGAATATTCTTTATTGCAGAAAATACTGTAAACACAGAAGATAAAGGGCTGTTTCCTAGAGACCTGACAACATTACAAGGGGAAAAAAATTATATATATAATGATAATACAGGAGAGACTACATTAAGTATCATTCTTAAGGTATTTATTCATTCAGGAAATGGTCTTTTTTTTTTTTAACCCGCTTCTAATTACCAAACACTATGTTTGGTACAGATAAATTATATGGAAATCTAAGAAGGGATTTCTGGCTAGCCATGGACAGCCAAGAGAGCCACACTGTGGAGGGCAGGAGCGTAATAGTGAGGAGAAGAGAACGTTTACCAGAGACAAATGTTAGGCTGCTGTAAAAGAGCCCTATTCTTTTACATTAGTCCTTTTTTGGGCAATAAAATAGGAATTCCTGCTGATTCTTCTACTCCTTCAGGAAAGCATCTTTTTTTCCACTCCTTTATCAGGTGTTACCAATGGACATAGGTATGGCCGTATTACACGCATGCATGCATGCACACATGTGCACATCAGCTCCCCTCTCTCCTCTCAGCAGTCCTCTCATTTCCTCTGACTTCCTCTCTTTTTTTCCTTCTTCCCTTTATTCACCATGAGTAGCACTCAGCTCAAAGTGCTTGTGGACCTTGAATTGTTCAGCAGTGATATTTTATAGTGGTATATTTTCAACAAGCCAAACATTTACTGTCAGGTGTGTGGTCATGTGGATTATTGTTCATGTGTTTATGGAGCCACACTTTAGTCAGACCTTTGCCTTATTGTCATCTCCACAGACTTTCTCTAAGCAGCATGCATAGCCTCTTTCTCATCTTAGTTTTCTTTTCTGCACTTGCAACTTATAAAGTGATTTCCTTACTGTGCATCTTGTCCGTGACGCCCTAAGCTCCAACACCATGGCCGGGGGCTTTGCCTTCACTACTAGACATCTGTTCAGTAAAACTTTCATGATTAAATGCATGAGTATGGGCACTATAACTGTAGATCTGAATAACATTTAATACCATGAGATTTCCTTTTATGTTAAGTAAAATGGTAGATACAAAACTATGTGACAGCATGATCTTAACTGAGTAAAATATACAACAGAGAAAAACTATGGGAAGGAAGGACTCATGTTCACTATGCTTATCTCTGGGTGGTTTCTTTGGATTGATCTATATTAATCTGAATTTCCCCAGTAACTTCCAACGAGCATGTATTTTTAAAAAACGTTAGTCTCCTTTAAGGCATTGGTGGATGCCGCTGGCTTTGTGAAGAATTTTGTAGCTGGGAAAGACAGAGGGGATGTGAAAATGAGAGAGGGATCAGTGCAGCGGTTGGGGAAATCATCCAGATCTGGGTGACTCACTGCCCTGATCGAGAGTTGATGATGCCTCTGACTGCCAGTGATATGTTTAAAGTGAATGTTTTGATGACAGAAGTGAAAATGAAGAAGTAGAGTCAACAGGCTCGAGATTGTTTTAAGGGTGTTGGGGCTGAAACATGAAAGGAAATGAGGGTTTGGCAAAGCCCATGCTTTTGGTGGTGCCAAACCCCAAACGATCTCAAACTGTTTCAAGATGTTGATGAAACCTCAAATAGAGGTTGTACACAGGCCATTCATTCAATCTTAATGTTTGCAGCTGTAGGACAAGCCGAGATAGAAGGTAACTCCTCTGGCTGAGCTGCCTGAGGGAGGCTCTATGGAGAAGGGCATGTAACTGCCTTGTCAGCCTTTTCTCTCCTGCCACTGGTAATGTCTTAGCCACAGACTCAGACTCTCTTCTCTGAGAACATCTTTATTCAGAAAAGCATTTCAAATTCATCAAGCAGAGGTTAGAACAAGTGGTGCCCATTCATTCAAGCAGTGTTTATGGACTCCCTACTATGTGCCAAGCACCAGACTGGACACAGACTATAGGCATTCAAAAAAAAAGACAAAAATTCTTGCCCTTAAGAAGCTTACGTTATAGCAGCAGGCCTATGGTCTAGCCTGGAGTGCTTGCCAAACCCCAGCTTTCTCTTATTGCTTTTTGAGAAACTTTTGGATCAGTCTCATCTTCACAATTAGACGGCAGCCTTGGTTTCCCAGTAAGCACTGATTCCTGGAAGACTCTGGATACAGCCTTGGAAAACAACCTTGGCTCTGACCGTGACTGACTGCCTGCCTTGCGCCTCAGGGATTATCTCCTGAGGAATCTGGAGACTTGCTAACTCTGGAACCCTGAAAGCCACAGTTTGGCCATGAGACAAAAGGTTAACCAGAACAGCCACTCTGTTAGCTCCTCGTCCTACCACTACTAACGATGTGCCACAAATGTACCAGGCTTTTTCTTCCGTTGTCTCATTTAATATTCACAATGTAAGTGGGGTTTCTGTTTTCAGTATAGCCAAGAAAACTCCTACCAGATGCTACCTTTTCACAGATAACAACTGTAAATTGTGGAATAAATACAAAAACAAGGGGGTGCCCGGGTGGCTCAGTCAGTTAAGCATCTGCCTTTGGTTCAGGTCATGATCCCAGGGTCCTGGGATCAAGCCCCATATTGGGCTCCCTGCTCAGCTGGGAGTCCACTTCTCCCCCCACTTGTGCACGCACACGTTCTCTCTAATAAATAAGTAAAATATTTTTTAAAAATAGATAAGTACAAAAGCAAAAAAAAAAAAAAACCAAAACAAAACAAAATAATGTCCTGTAGGCACTGGAAAGCGAAAACCTAGCAGGCAGATTCTGGAGGGAAATTAAAAAATTGGGAAAAGGGATTAGCATGGGGTGTGTTTTTAATTTTTACAGCTTTTTTTTTTTTTTTTTTTTACAGCTTTTAATAGGAGGACAGACCAAATTGATTTTATGTAGAGTGGGCAAAGCTGCGACACAAACCCTATAATTCTTTCAGCCTAAAGAACAAAATATAGTCATCTCCCTTACCCACACGGTGTATGTTCCAAGATCTCCAATGGACACTAAAACCACAGAAAGTACTGAACCCTGAATATACTATGTTTTCCCCTGTATATACCTATGATAAGATTTAATTTATAAATTAGACATAGTAAAAGATTAACAGCAATAACTAATATCCAATAGAACAATTATAGCAATATATACTATACTAAAATTTACAAGAATATAGTTTTTCAAAATGTCCTATCGTACTGTACTTGTTCTTTCCTTGGTGATGTGAGATGACAAAATGCCTACATGATGAGCTGAGGTGAGCTGAATGATGTAGCCATTGCGATTAGCGATAGGCTGCAATTGACCTTCTGACAATACATCAAAAGGAGGATCACCTGCTTCTGACTACAGCTGACTATGGGTCACTGAACGACAGATGAGGGAGGATACCATAACAGAGTTCAGGGTAACCACAGCTATTGAAAAATGAGAAAGAAATCTCAAAAAAGAGACAGAGACATATTCTGTTTATAAACCCTGTTCAAGTCTCTGGCTTAATCCTGCATGTGTGAGACAAACTGGAAATAACTTGAACCTACGGCTTGAAGGATCCATGTCTACTCTAATTGTGCAAATCTGCAGTGTGAGACTTAACAAGTGTGACAGTCTTGTGTGTCAGCTGGCTAACTTATAGTATGCAGTTACTTAATCAAACTCTAAGTGTTGCTGTGAGGGAATTTTGTAGATACAGCTAACATCTACAATAGCCTGACTTTAAGTAAAGGAAACTACTCTTGATAACATGGGTGGGCCTCATCTAATCAGTTGAAGGCCTTAAGAACAAAAAGTGAGGTTTCCTGGAGAAGAAGATATTCTGCCTCAAGATTGTACTTCAAATCCTGCCTGAGTTGCTAGCCTCTAGCCTGTCTTACAGGTTTCACACTCGTCAGCTCCCTAATTGTGTGACCCAATTTTTAAAAATAAATCTTCTGCATCATAATAATATGTACTGGTTCTATTTCTCTGAAAAACACTGATTGAGACACCAAGCTAATTGCCTGCTAAAACAAAAACATCAACATTTTACAGAAGTGTAACCAAATCTAGAGGCTCTACAACATAATAATCATAAGGACCAGGATAAAATCCAAAGTTACTTGATTTACCAGAACCAGGAAATTATAGCCCAGGTGCAAGAGGAAAGACAACCTACTGAGAGTGATCCTAA
This sequence comes from Vulpes vulpes, assembly GCF_048418805.1. NCBI lineage: Eukaryota > Metazoa > Chordata > Mammalia > Carnivora > Canidae > Vulpes > Vulpes vulpes. Next base: position 30,795,181 of record NC_132790.1, read on the forward strand.
GATTACCCAGGTGCTGGAACTAGCAGATAAGGGTTTTAAAGCCAGTGCTAGAACTAAACTCAGTGAAATAAAGAAAATATGCTTATGGTGAATAGAAAGACAAATATATTAATAAAGACACTACCAAAACATCTGAATGGAAATTATCAAACTGAGAATTTCAATATGTGAAATTAAAATTCACTGCTTGGGGATAACAGCAAAAGTGAGAAGACAGAGAGGAATTTAGATATTATCCAAAATGAGAGCAGAGAGGAAAAAAAGTATTGGAAAAAAAACGAAAGGAGACTCAAAAGAGGTATAAAGGGAATAATAAACGGATTCCTCTGGATATCCAGAGGAAAGAAAAGAGGGAAAGAAAGAATGGGGCGGAAAAATTATTTACAGATATAAAGGCTGATGTGATGGCATAGTTTTACGTGTCAACCTGACTGAGCTAAAGGATGCCCAGATAACTAGTAAAACATTATTTCTGGGTATGTCTATAAAAGTCTTCCCAGAGGAGATTAGCATTTGAATTGGCTGAGGGGGATAAAAAAGGTCACCTTCACCAATCCAATCTTTTCAGGACTTGAATAGAACAAAAAGGTGGAGGAAGAGTATATTTGCTCTCTCTGCTCGGGCCAAGACATTCATCTTCTCCTGCCCTCAGACACCCGTACTCTTGGTTCTCAGGCCTTCAGATCTAGACTGGGAATTGCACTGCCAGCCTTTGATTTCTAAGACTTACACAGAATTATAACACCAGCTTTTCTGGTTCTCCAGCTTACAGACAGATGGCATTATGTAGGATTCTTAGTTTCCATAATCATGTGAGCCAATTCCTATTATCTATCTATCTATATCTCTGAAGAATCCTGGCTAATACAATTGAAATTTTCCATACTTTGGGAAAGACTTACATTCACAGAATCAAGAATTCAGCAAACTCCAAGCATATAGATATAATAAAATCACATCTAGGGAAATTAAAATCAAATTGCTGAAAATCAAAGATGAAGAGAAATCTTTAAAGGACCCAGAGGAAAATGACACATTACATAACAGTAACAATTCAGAATCTTATTGACTACTCATCAGTAACTATGGAGTCCAGAAAGTGGTAAAAATATCTTTGAAGTGCTATAAGAAAAATGACCCAGAGTAAGAATATCCATTGATATTTTCTATCAAAAATAAAGCTTAAATAATGATATAGAAAAAAAGCCTAAGAGAATTTGTCAAAAGATCTGTACTATATGAACTAGTAAAAGAGGTGCTGTAGGCTGAAGAGAAATTAGACCAGATGGAAACGTGAGTTTTGGGGAAAAAATAAAAAGTACTGGAAATTGTAAATATCTGGGTACGTATAATAGACTGTATTTTCCTCTTAAATTATTTAAAATATTTAGGACCTTTCAGAAGCAAAAAGTATAATTCTGTTTATACAGAAGGAGGCTTATAATGTAGATAGTTGTAATAATATGGTAAGCACAATAAACACAAAAGTAGGTGGGGAGTATAAATAGAACTATTGAGTTGCAAGGTTTCTATATTTTATGCCAAGTGTTGCAACATTAACTCCAAGTCTAGAAAAAAGTTATTGTAAACTTAAAGTTATATTGTAATCACTGGAGTGGTCACTTAAAAAAATACAAAGAGATAAAATTTAAAAAGTCAAGATATAAGATAAAATTGAATTCTAAAAAATATTAAAAATTCCAAAGCATATAGGAAAGAAAGAAAAAAAGAAGCAAAAAGAGAGGGGACAAATAAAAAATAGACAGTGAAGTAGTAGACCTAAAACACCTTAACTATACCAATAGTTATAATAAATGTGAACTGAGTAAAAACTCCAGTTAAAAATCAGAAGTTGGCAGAATGGATTAAAAAAGACAAGAACCAACTATATATGCTCTCTAAAAGAAACACATTTTAAATATAAAGACATAGATTGGTTGAGAATAAATGGATGGAAAAAGATAAATTATGCAAACAGAAAACAGAAAGGCTGGACTGGTTGATTTAATGTCAAACCGCACCTATTGCCAGTTATCAATTTATTGCTTATCAGCTCCAAATCCATCCTCCTTGGCCTGCTTTGTGGTACTGGAGGTGGACCCTGTAAATATTTCACCTTTGCTACCTTTGGTAAGTTTTGTCAGTAGAGGGCGCTGCAGGGTCATTGCAGGAAGAATGGGCTGCTTTCCCTGGTTGGTGTGGTTTTTCTCCTTTCTCCTGGGGCTTGTGGTGGCCAACAGGGTGTGCGTGGGACATGGAGTGGTGCTCACCCGCCACTGAATGTCAGTGGCACCCGTGTGGATGGCTTCTTAGCCAGCTTACACCGGTACCCCAGTTAGGATTCTGGTGACTCGGGCAGGTGCCTCAGAGACACAGTCCCAGTGGGGTTTCAGAAGCACCTAGCAGGCCTCTTCCCAGAGAGATCATTTGGTGCCTCAAGGAGGTGGTTTTCCACTGATCCTCAGTGATACCTCAGTAAGCAATTTCCTAGGAAATTTCATCAGTGCTGTAGTGTGCATACCAGCTCTGGTCTGTGGCACTTCACAGAGCTTCTTTGTCACCCAGTGTGCCAGAGTCACACACTTTCTAACAAAGTCTGAATCTAATGCTCTTCAAAATATGTTTCTTCTTTGGGTACTATCCCTCAGTCCCAGAGGCAGTGGCTGTTCCTTATATACACTATTGTGTTCTTTAGAGGCCTCTTTGCCCCTTAGTGATTAATTCCCTGTTACTAATTAATAATCCTTTATACAAAGCTTGCCTTGCTCAAATTCTGTGAGATTTCTGGGCCCTGACTGATACAGACTTCAAGACAAGGAACTTTATCAGGGAAAAAGAAAGACCCTTTATAATGATAAAAGAACACTCATAAAGAAGACATTTAAAATTGACAGAATAAAAAGGAGAAATAGGTAATTCTAGTCATAGCTGGAGACTTTATCACCCTTTCCTCAGCAATTAGGAAAAAAGAAAGGAAAGAAATAAATGTTCTGAACAACATTATCAACCACCTTGACCTAATTGATATTTATCGAACACTAAACTCTATAACTAAAAAAATACTGATTCTTTTCAAGTGTATGTGTTCATCAAGATAGACCATGTGTTGGACCACAGATTACACACACACAAAATAATAATAATTGCAAAGGATTGATAACACATAAAGCATGTTCTCTGCCCTCAATGGGGAATTAACTAGAAATCAGTAACAAAATGGTATCTAGAAATACCTCAAACAACTGATAATTAATCAGTAGACTTTAAATAATACATGGATCAAAGAAGAAATCGTGAGGGAAATTAGAAAATACTTTGACTTAAAGGCTAATAAAAATACAACATCAAAACTTCTGGGATGGAACTGAATCAGTGTTTAGAAGGAATTGTTGATTTAAATGCTTGCATTAAAAATGAGGAAGCTAAAAAAAAATCTGTGACCTCTGGTTTCAGCTTAAGATGTCATAAAAAGAACAGCAACGTAAATGCAAAGTAAGTAGAAAAAAAAGTAAAAATAGCATAGAAATGAAGAAAATAGAAAACTGGTAAGCAATAAAGGAAATTAATGAAGTCAATTCTTTAAAAAGCCTAGGAAACTTAGTAAAACTCTAGCTAGACAGATCAAGGAAAAGAGAGAACTCAAATTACCAATACCAGACATAAACGAGGAATAATCACTATAGATCCTATAGACATGGAAAGGACATGAAAAGAATATTATGGATAACATTGTTCCACAAATTCAACACTTTAAAACTAGATAAATTCCTTCAAAGATACAACTTAGCAAAACTTACTCAAAAAAAAAATCTAAATAACACTACGTCTAATAATAAATTGAACCCATTACCAAATTCCCCTTAAAAAAACAAAGAAAACAACTGTAGGCCTAAAAATTTTACTGGTGAATCCTTTCAGGTGTCAAATGAAAGAAATAATATTCTATCAGACATTAAAGGAAAAATTAAACCAATTCTACAGAAATCATTTCAGAAAATTCAGAAGGAAAACCTTTCCAACTTGTTTTATGATGCCAGCATAAAACCTCACAAAACATTATGGAATTTGACTAGATCTCCTAGGAACACAAATGCAAAACTACTTAACAGAAGATTAGCAAAATGAATGAACAGTATAAAAATGGATAAAACATCATGACCAAGTAGGATTTTTTATTGCCCCACCATTCAAAGGTGTTTTAATATTTAAAAATCAGTTAATATTATTTTCATATTAACACAGTATATGAAAAAAACAGATGATCACTTTAAGTGGTGCAGAAAAAGAAATTTATAAATTTGAAAACTTATTCACGATTAAAAACAAAACTCCCAGAAAACTAGGAATGATAGGAATTTCCCTAACTCCCACAGAAGTCATACAGTGCGCATCATACCTAATAGAGAAATACTGGTAAGAAGCAAATTAAAAAGAACCAGCAGAACTGTTTCTGTTTGCAGATAATATAATCAAATACCTAGACAATCCAAAAAAATCCCACTAGAATACATATATTAGATCTAATAAATGTATCTAGTGAGATAGTAGACATAATGTCAATATGCATAAATCACTTGTAGTTTTATATTCTAGCAGCTAATATGTAAAAGATTTCATTTATAATAGTGTTGATAAAACAAACTACTTTAAAATAAATTTAACAAAATGCATGCAAAACTTCTACACCGAAAACTACAAAACATTACTGAGAGAAATTAGATATAAATAAATGCTCTCAGTTTCTTAAGAAATCAACTCATCTTAAATTGACCTATAGATGCAGCATAAACCCAATCAAATCCCAGGAAGGGATTTTTTTGAAAATCACAATCTGATTCTAAAAGTTTTGGAAATGCAAGGATATCCAAGGCAATCTTAAAAGGACAAAGTTGGAGGGCTAACATTAACTGATTTCAAGACTTACTATATACCTACGGTATTCAAGATAATGTGGTCTTGACATAAAGATCAATAAATAGATTGATGGAACAGAACAGAGAGATAGAAATACTTCCATGTATACAGTCATTTTATTTTTCAATAAAGGCGTCAAATCCATCCAATAGGGAAAGGAGATTTTTTTTTATTATGGTAAAATAACATTTATTATACGTCATTTTTAAGTGACATTTCGGGGGCACTAAGTACACTTATACTGCTGTGCAACATCACCACCATCCATCCACTGAACTCTTCCCATCTTGCAAAACTGAAACTCAATACCCTCTAAATAGTAAGTCCTCCTCTCTTCTCTTCTCCAAAGCCCCTGGCAAGCACCCTTCTATCTTCTGTCTCCATTAATTTGATTCCTCTAAGTACCTAACATAAGTATAATCATAGTGTGTGTGTGTGTGTGTGTGTGTGAGAGAGAGAGAGAGAGAGAGAAAGATTGAGAGAGAGAGAGAGAGAGAGAGAGAGAGAGAGAGAGAGAGACTGGTTTACTTCACTTACTATACTGTCCTCACGGCTTACCTATATTTAGAATGTGCCAGTGTGTGTGTGTATACACCACATTTGGTTTATCCATTCACCCATTGATGACTACCTGAATTGTTTCCACATTTTAGCTAATGTGAACAATGCTGCTATGAACATGGGTGTACAAATATACCTCTGAGATCCTGTTTTCAATTCTTTGGAGCATATACCCAGGAGTGAAATTGCTGAATTATATGCAATTCTATTTTTAATTTTTGAGGTGCAGTCATCTCATCTCGCACAGTGATTGCACTTTTACATTCTCACCAGCAGTGCACAAGGGTTCCAATTTCTCCACATTCTCACCAACATTTGCTAAAAACACTTTTTGTCAGTAGCCAGAAAGGAGTATTTTTAGTTGTCCCCATGGCTAAGATTTATTACAGTAACGTAGTAAAGGATACATGGCTGGATTATAAGGGGGAAAGAAGCAGGTGGAGTCTGGAGGAATCTGCACACCTGTTTTCTCCTGCTTGCTCCCTCCCATGAGGGAGCACATGTGGCACACTCCAGCAGCAAAAATGCAGGAAATGTGTGCAATGTTTTTGCCCAGGGAAGCCCATTAGAGAGAGACTCAGCACAGATTTTTACTGGAGGCTGGGCACTTAGACTCCAGAAAGGATATGTTGTAAACAAATATGCAGGACTAGCTAAGTTCCTGTTAAAAAACAAGAAACCCATGGTGACCCTTCATCCTTACCTCTCACAATACACAAAATTGATTCAAATGAATCCCTTAACTCCCTCTGAGCAGTCCTGGGCATGTCCACTAAGGGAGCTGAGGGCAAGAACAGTGAAGTCACGTTGCAGCACTGCACAAGTAAATGGCTAAGTCACACTTGGAGGCCAGATGTGTCCATCTTCTACACCTGTGCTGTTTATTGATCTTTGAGTTCCATCTTGAGTTTCACCTAATCATCTTTTTCATCACTGAACCCCCAGGGCCCAGCAGCATCTGGTACCTAGTAGACACCCTGTAAATATTTGTCAAAGAGATGATTGCATGGGGTCTAGAATAGCCTGCTGCTTATCTGAGTGCATCCCTTACCACCATATGTAGCACATGCCTAGCAGGCAACATGCTTCCCTGGCCACCTCCTCTATAAGGACCTTGGTTTGCAAGCCTCATGCTTACAGACTATAGCCAAATTATAAGAGAGAGAGAGAGAGAGAAAGAGAGAGAGGGAAAAAAGCACCAGTAAAACTCTACACACTGAAACAAAAGTAATTTATACCTAGAGAGCTAGTGATAAATGAATTTAAAATCAAATAAAACTATTCTAGTTCAGGGGTGCCTGGGTGGCTCAGTTAGTTACACATCTGCCTTTTGTTCAGATCATGATCTCAGGGTCCTGAGATTGAGCCCCTGCGTTTCTCTCTGTTGCCCACCACCCTCCGCCCCCACCCCACCACTTGGGTTCTCTTTCAAATAAATAAATAAATAAATAAAATCTTAAAAAATATTTTAGTTCAAACCAACATCATTTTTCCTTTATTTCCATTTAGAGACAGTTTAGAATATTCAGTTTGCTTATCTTTAAAATGAAGGGGGTGTTCATCAAACTCTATCTAAGATGCATTGTAATTAGTGGAGAGAGAGAGCTACAAGGAAGGGACTTGAAGAAATAGAGGAAAAAAATGTGGAAGGGAAGGCAGAGGGAGAGGAGGCCAGTGGAGAAGGAGTGAGGGTGAGGGAATATTCCACTCATTTAATAATGCACAGAACTTGGCTCCGTATTCAGGTATGTAGATGGCCAGGACCCTGTCCCATTGAGTTCCTCTGCCCCCAAGGGTTGGGATCTCCGATGCTCTTGGGGATGATCAGAGTTTCTATGATGTTCTGCCTTTAAAAATATTGCTTCGGGTTAGAGAAAAGACGTTGCCTATTTGTGTAGTGGAGCAACTGACATCTTTCAAAATAACATTGCCAAGCACTAAAGGAAACTCCAAAGGAAAAAAACAGAATAAATAGGGGGAACAGAGCCATTGCGATGTTCATAAAACAGATTTTCTAACCCTGCAAGAACGAAGTGTGGGGCCTCAGGAATGGCACATACCCAGGGGCTCCTGCCTGGCTCCTTGCCTTCTCAGGGCCAGGTCTCCTCTTAACTGCCACTCAGACAATCTGCAAGAGTCCTTGTCACCTTTCAAACTGAGGCCTCTAAAACTCTTTCTTTAGTTTCCTTGGGTAACTTATACCTGATCTCCTTTTCTTTTTCTTTCATGAGGAAAATGACATTTCCACAGTCCTCAGCCACCTGGGTTGATGGACATAAGGACAATACAGGTACCTGTTCAGCTGGAAGCATTTTAGGATTTGACTGGGGCTCCGTATCCATGTAGAGAATGTGTCACTCAAACCTGGCTCTTCTGAGAGCTAAACAGAGTCCTCTTAACAATTACATGGGGACAGCTGGCATACACATGGATTGTTCTGGGCTGAATGTGTGGTCACCCTAGGTACAGACTCACAGAAAATAAATACTCTAACCTCAAATTGTTGTCTTAGCTTGTAAGGAAAATTATCACACAAACAGTAATAATAAGTTTGTTTCCTTCTAGAGAGAGGAAGGAGGGTGGGATGAGAACAAAAGAGGAAATACTGTAGGTTTTAATCTTTATAGGTACTGGAGTGATTGTTCATAGCTTTTGTCTTTTTTTGTTTATACGGAGAAAACTGTCCTTTGAAATGTTAATTGCTCTATTTCCTCAGTTCTAGGAGGAACACTTGATGAAACCTGAATGTGTATAACAAGGGATGCCAGAAAGAACTCTCTAGCTCCTAGGAAGAGGAATAATTTGTGACACAGTTATTATTGCATATATATCTATGAACTTGGCAATGTGAAGAAGGTAGAGCTGTTCAAATGGATGTCTTGGATGAGATATTTGCATCGGTAGCACTACATTTGGAATTTTACATTGAATTTAGATATATACTAATTGCTCACAATGTCCCCAGAAAGGTTGTACTATGGCGTCACACGATAGCAAAGAGTTATGACAGGCGGACAATGATCTGCGCATCCCAGGCAGTGCAATTAACGTTAGCAGTATCACCAAATATCTTCCAGTGGGTCACAGAATTTATGCATCTAATAGAGGTGGAAGCTAACAAGTCATGCTTCAAGAAGATCTACCACTTAGGTGTCTGTGGTCTATCTATCAGAAGCTAAGGCTGACTTCTAAAAATAATTCTTGAGAGATAATTAGTTCAATTAAGCAAAAAGAAAACTATGTCTCTCACCACAATGCTAATGTAGATCCAATTGTGGTCTCCTTCCACTTGCCTTGAAATCACGTCATCGTTTGCAAAGGTGTTAAAATGGATGAAAACTCAGCTCCCCTTGCGATGCATGTGTAACTGCTGATAGCCAAAAGATTCCAAAGAATCCCAAGGATGAAGAAGATTTAGACTCAAATGTTGACAGTGACACCTAAAATAAGTGGTGTGAGTATGAGTAGATAAATTAAGTCTGTTGATTAGATAATAGGCACTACTAGAGAGTAGTGCACAAGTAACTACACCTGTCACTGCCCCTGAACACTGTCATTGAATCAGTGGTCCATTTCTTAACCGATACTGCCTTAAAGTTAAGGAAATACACTTGCCAGTCCCACAACTTCCTTAATCCTGGCCAGTGGAGGATCCACCATCAAATGTTAACTCAGGTTGCCCACCCTGGTGGGAATCATTCAAGACAACAAGAATAGTAATTAGGACCGTATCATTTCTAGAACCAAGAGAAATCTGGCCAAGAATCACCTTTAGCTCTGAAAGATTCGTATTCTTGATATTGGTATACATCTTAAGGAGAGATACCAGTGGTTGAAAATGTCTGAACTAAGAAATATATAGCATCTGATAGCCATGCCACTGCAGAATAATATACAATGATTTAATTTTGACAGTATTCATGTCACATCAGCACAGCAATTTAAAACATTAGCCCAATGTGAATTATTGAGTGGCTATTGGAATATTTAAAAGTAAAGGTAAATGCTGGATGAGAACAGATTTATTTGTCTTTAATCCTGAGTAAACCTTAACCTCAAAGTAAAACAAAGCATTCATTGACTGTGCTACTTAGATTATTTTTTTTCGATTTTAAGAGTCTCACATGGAAAATTTAGAATCCACCAGACCACTCAAAAACCTGAAGGAAATGGCCAAAACACATCATCTACAGGGGAAATCATTCTTGTGGTACTAGCACTAATATTCTTCTGTTGTTTATAGAGTATTTACAGAAATATTTTTGTTGATATTATGGACAAGTTATTCTATCCAACTTGCCATAAAGGTAAAAACAGAAGTTTTTGAATGAAGTTAACATTTCCTGTTATGTAATAATTGTACTGAACCACTTGATACTCTCTGTCCTATATTAATGTTAGCAACTGAACTAAATTAAATAGTATTGTAGAGATATAAATAATTCCTACAGGTGTGCTGAGGGACACACCAGAAATGTTCCTTGCAACTTATTTCAGATGGCATTTTGGGATTTTAAGACATGTGTAATATGCTTTTCAAATGTAATTGCAATTCTGATTTTGCTTTTTATGATGTTAAAAAAACCGAAAAGATTTGAGTATACCAATGTTTTCAACAATGTGCCAACAATCCAGAAGTGATTACATTGTACTTGAAGGGGAAAATGAAATGGAATTGGCCTAGAATCAAAAGTAAAAATAGTAAGGCTTTTGTGAGGTATGGTGATGGGAATGTGGGAAGGGATGGAGGAATATGGAAGCAGGTGGGTGGAAGGCATGTATTGACTTTATTTTCTGAAACCCAAATCAAAGTGCAAGGTCTAATACATCGATGAGAGAAAGGAGAAAAAATTATGGCAGCCCCAGAAAATCCAAAAATTACTGCTCCAAAAAATTATGAGTGCATAAAAAGGTAGTGAAACATTGACAAAGGTACTAATAAAGGGAAGAGAACTACAAAAAGAAACCAGTTATTAGTAAGTGAATTATATTTTTTGAACCTATTTCTGTTTTCTCCAAATTATTACTAGTCATACAGGTAAATGTGTGGGTATTAAAAAACGTGTTGTTAACTGCCTTCTGAGTACGTTTATTATTCTCAATCTGCACTTATACATCAAGAAATATTTTGTGCTAAAAGCAAGGAACAACAGTCTCCAGAATGAACTCTTCTTTATAGAAATAAAAGACCTTCTTCTTATCACCCACCTCTAGGTACTTGCCTCTCCCCCCCCCCAAAAAAAAACAAAAACAAAAACAAAACAATAAAACAGAACAAAAAGCCAGAACAGCATCCCAGTCAATCATTCAAAAACTATAAAACAAGCTCTGAAAAAGTCCAGAATGGATATCATGTCTAGAAGTATATTCCATTCTTCTAAAGGAATGCAATTTATGGAAAGGTCTGAAAGCTTTTCAGGAAGTCTTGAAATATCTCATTTTAATGTCTACCCATGATTTTTTTCCAATCTGGGGAAAACTATCTCATCATCCATTTCAATGACATTTGAAACAAAAGCAGGTGTGGTATCAAAGTTTCATTTTTGAGTATTAGGCACACTTCCAATGTGAATAAATGATCACATTTTGAAGAAGACAAAAAAGGAATGCTTATTAATTTTTCAGATATATTTGTCACTTTGTAACAGGATTTCTCTGGATGTTAAAAAATCTCTAGAGGATTTAAATTTTATATATGCATCACAAACATTTGCATTATACACAACTGATCAGCAATTCAATGCTGGCCTAAAGAGGGCTTACCCCTAAAGGGATATGGAATACCTATATACCCAGTGGTGTACCTAGCTGTAAGCATGGACAGAACTCTGAAGGTGTTGGCAGGAGGTCTGAGAATCATGAACACAAAATGGCCCAAGAAGAAAAAGCACTATTTGAGTCAAGCTTTTACCATAACTTGGCTTATGACCAAAGGTGATAAACAGAAGATAAAGAATCATATAACTCACCAACAAAACCAGTTATCTGGGGAGATGGACCTGTGGCAAATCCACGCTGTCTCAATGACAGATCTGTAAAGACAAAGAGGAAAAGGTATCGTTACTCTTGCGGAAGTGGAGACATTTTTAACCAGGGACATAGTTGACCATATTCTGGTAGAACTGTATTGCAAGGAAGACTTGAGTATGTGGTAAGGAGGAAAGGGAGAAATGCATAGTAGAACTACCTTGCTTCTACTTCTTTAGTCACAACCCTGTATGTCTCTTGTACAGCTATGCTTTCTGGCCCACACATTGGTGCCAGTTCCAACCCTTGGCCAGAAATACCTGGCGAAGTTTTAATGAAAACCCTCTAATGTCCCATTAGGTGTTTTGCTGGTCTTTCTGAAATATAGATCTCATCAAGGTACTCCTCTGCTTAAAATAGCTTCCCACCTTAAGGGTCAAGGCAAAACTCCTTACCAGGTTTTATAGGGCTCTTCAGGAACAGATTCCAGGCTCTGTGCCTTCTCAATTTGCTGTCTCCTTCCTGGCCTTCCTAACTCATTTTCATCTCTAGAAAATCACTCACTCACCCTCACCCATAGGCCTTTGAGTATGAGGACCCCTCTGGCTAGAAAGACATGCCTTCCCAGCTGCCATAAGACCTCTTACCAGCCTGGCCCCATTCAGGCTTAGGACTCATTCAGTTATCACGTTCTCCCAAAAGCCGCTCCTGACCACCAATGTTACCTATATGGCCTGATGCAGGTGTATGCCCACCACGTTCTTATAGCACTTTATTTCTAATTCTACTTGAGCATTAATGGTTTGGGTTGTGAAATTTTATCAAAGAATCTGGTCTTTAATCTGGCATTTATAGTTTTGTATTGTTATCGATCTTATTTATTGCTATGCTGTCAGTACTGTGTAGACTTCCTGGCCCATAACAAGTACTCACTCAGTAAGTGTGTTGAATAGCAACATAGACTGAATGAATTAGAATATGTTATATCATATTCTATGATATAACAAGTCATATTAGAATATAATAAATTGATTTACTCACTATTTATCAGGCATTTATATACCAGGCCCTGAGCTAAATTCATTATAAATATTTGCTTTCCAGTCTTCTTGCCTAGATTTTATCTTCAGAGGGTGCAAGTGACTGGTCTTGATTTTCTAAATCTATTCTTTCTCAAGGCATTTATTATTCAGCCTTCTAGTTTGGGTTATTGGTGCCTAATTATTAAAAATTAGTATTTTCCTGATGAGACCTGTCTAGGTGGACTTTATTGAACTAGTCTCTTAACTCAGGTGACTATAGGAGTCTGCCAAAACTCTCATTTGTTTTGAACAAGGCTTTCAGCTCATTTTGTTATGATAAAAGCACTGAAGCTATAAAAGGCCAACAAGCTATTTGGTTTAGTTAAGCCATTTGGTTTAATTTAAGAGGTTGGCAAACTATAGCCTATGGGCTAAAACCAGCCTTGTTTTGATAAAATTTTATTGGCACACAGCCTGTTTTGATAAAGTTTTAGTGGCACATAGCCATACCCATTTTGTATACATGGTGTCTGTGGCTGCTTTGGTGCTTACAATAGCAGAGTTAAGTGGTTAGAATAGAGACTATATGACCTGCTAAGCCTAAAATATTTACTATCTGGCCATATATATTAAAAGTTTGTCAACTCCTGATTAGATCTTCTTGTCTAAGGATGGCACTTCCCTTTATGATATTCCTGACAGATTATTATTCAGTCTTTTCACTGAAGAATTTTTAACTCTTGAAAAAGCGCATTTAATTATTTGCTGGAAGATCAAACACAGAAAGAACTTTCTTGTGTTAAATTAAATCTATATCCTACAAAGACATGGAACATGACAAGAAGGAAAATCCACAATGTTAACTTTCTTTGGTCACTTGTATACTTGAATTATAGACTTTTTTTTTCCTACTTAATGCTCTTCTAGATTTTTTAAAATATTTTTCTTTAATGAGTGCACATTGCTCAAGTTAAAAATGATAAACAGTTTTACCTATATGTCCTAGATCTGTTTACTCCTGAGTTCATTATGGAGGCAATATAATCTTTCCCATGAATTTCTCTGTAAAGGGAGATTATAAATTCTATACAAGGGCGAAAGGAAAATGTGGTAGCCCAAATAGAAACATCAGGGGAAGTAGACACCTTCTGAATTATGTTGGTTGCTTCAGTGGGTCTAGAATAAGACAGTTATGAAGTTTAAAAGGACATTGAGTATTATCCTATGTAAACAATGTCACATGATACTCTTCTCCTTGGACTTTCTGCTTTAATCTTCTTTTACCAAAATTCTTAGGACCACCTCAGGGCTGGAACTTTAAAGGTCTTTGAACTTCTTCATATAGTCCTTCAGATTCTTCTACATTCCAATCTCAGCAGAATCATACTGCACATGTCCAATGGTAGAGTATTTATGTTCTTCAGAGGCAGCATATCTCATTCTTGGATTATACAAAAGTCTTTGATCTCTAATATTGACATTGATCTTCCAGAACCTTCCATCCATTGGTCCTAGTTCTCTCCCATGTGACCTTACAAACCATTTTATTCTCTTCTTCACAGCAACTTTAGAGAAGTTTAAATCCCTGAGCTTCCTCTTCTTCCAATGGAACATCCCCAGTTCCCCCAGTTTATTTCACTATTTCTGGTTTTCTCACTAGCCTTTGTGCCTTCTCTAAATACACTCTAGTTAGTTCCTGTTGTAGCTGTGGTTTGCCCCAAGTCAGACTCTCACTGTCACCTTCCCACTTTGATCTAAAACACTTTACCATATTATCTATAGGAAAGACCACAGATTTATGTGATCATTTTTTATATTGGATATTTAGGTTTTTTTCTATGTTTCTCCTATTATAAACAGTGCCACCTTAAGACCACTTCCCCCCATGTCTTTCTCATACTTAGTACTATTTTAAAGATTTGCTTTCCAGAAATTCCTTGTCAATAAATATGTTCCAATTGAAAACATATAATACAGTACAAGCAAATTTTAAAGATCATTGAACCCAATCACCCATTTTTAAATAAATGCACTTGACTGAGAATAAACAGTAACTTAACAGGGGAACGCATGCACCTAACTTCAAACTAAAGGATGTTTTTATTATTCCCCTCTTCTATTCCTACTCTCCCTCAAAACTACTATTTATATTCATTTAACAAGGCACATGAAGTCCAGGTGAATAAAGTATATACCTTACAAATAGATACAGAGACTTAAAAATAATAATAAAAAACAAATCAAGAAATTACACAAAACAAAATGCACTCAAGAGGATATATTTTGAAAATATTTTATTTTCAATAATCTAGATTGCTATAGGAAATAATCAGAAGGGTATGAATTTTTAGAATACAAAGGTTTCTATATAGAGAATAGTGTTTAATTATTTACAGCTCATGGAACTGCTCATCTTTTTTCAAGCTTTCCTATATGAAGAAGGTTCTTCCATTATAAACATGTATATATAAATAGAGCTTCTTGGATTATATACAGTATTTGCCTCCAAGGCCTTAAAAGACTTCCAAACACTAGTGCCACTTTTAAAATCCTAGATACTGAAAATGCTGATCCAGGGCTCACTTGGAGCAAGACAATTTCTATGTGCCAATCAGGCAGAGAATATCCTCCAGTGCTCTCTCTAATATGTTAACTTTGGAAATACTTTTCCTTTTCTCTCTCTCTCTCTCTCTTTTTTAAATTTCTTGCTCTCATTTTGTATCAGTGGAGGGAGTATAATGAACACTTTTCCCTTGAGTTTTATGAATCCTTTAATTAGTAGATCTCCCATTTCCACTGACTGCCAAACATCATGTTGAACATTATGAACACAGCTATAAACAGATAGATGTGGTCCCTGCCCTCATGATTTTCACCATGCTAAGTCCCCTTCATAGTTGCTGCAAACAATCACTATCATCTTTAAATCTCTGATTTTGGCTTTACCTTCCTCGTTAGAAAACTGCTAAGAAAATAGATTATTTAATGAGGCAAAGTAGCAGAATCATTTCAGAATCTGATCAGTTTACAATTATCTCTATTTAAGCCCCATACCTCCTATCATACAATAGACTCTTGGCAGCTACTTTGAATAAAGATACTACATTCCTGGCCACAGTTGCTTGGACCAAGTGCTGCCATCTTGGTCCTCAGAGTTTTTTTCCCAAGAAGTTTGGAAGTTGGATCCAAGAATATTAGGGTTTTTCTTTTCGGGCGGCTGAATTGTAGTGTGTACATTTGGGAGCTTTTTTCTTGTGGACCAGAGACCAAAGAAAGCCAATTCTCAAAGGAAGAATAAAAAGTGGCCACACAAAGAGGGACAGAGATGAGAACTAGAGAGAGTCCAGATAGTGTTCTGAGCTTTATTTGTATTACTGACTTTGTTGTTTTTTTTTTTTTTAGGAGACAACAGTTTTCTCTTGTAATAAATCCCACTGTTCTGCTTAAGCCACTTCAGGCTGGTTTCTGTAACTTAAAATCAAGTAACCTAACTAATATGCTGGGGGTGGGATGGTGGGGAAGGTGTTATCTCAACAAATCCAAGTATAATGGTCTCATAGTGAGGGTAATTGCAGTTACTCTAGGAAACATTGCTAGGCAGTGGTTATAAGATAAAAGGGATTTATATGCCTACACTTGATGTAAGTTAAAAGGAAACATGAAAATGAGAGATAATAAAAATTCAGGGCCGCCAGAATTTCAGAGTTAGTGCAAAGAGTCTTCTTAATCAGAGAGAAAGAGCTTTGGAGATGTAAATTAAAGAAAAAATAGGGATGAATTTTAGTTATAATCTTTCAAGATAAAGCATTAAATACCACCATTGCATTTAAAGTAATGAGACTGTTTTAAAATGAAGACACAAATTTAAACATAAAAATCATACCTGACTCATTAAAATGGTCACCTAAAAAAGGTGGGATGGTTATCCCAAAAAGCTGTGTAAATCAATTCTAGAATGTTCATTGTTCAGATCACACAGTACACAACTAAAGAGAACACTAGACAGATCCCAGTTTGCTTCATAATTACCAGCTATATCACACCAGGAAAGCCACTGAAACTTATGTAAGCTTTAAGTTTTCATCGGCAAAATAAGGTGATATATATGCAACTTCAAGGATTTCCATGAGAATAAATGAGATACTGTAAGTACCATTGGACCTAGTATAAAATCTGTCACTTCATATATGTTGGTTTTCTATCTTTTTGGCCTTTGATGATTCATTTATGTTTTTGGTCAAGCCAAAAGGCACTTGAAAGAAAGATTAATAAATGCTGACAAGGTGAGGAAGTGTTTAAAGCAAGGAGAGATTTTGCAATAAATATTTATTTAGCACTTAATGTCTGCTGGATCCAGTGCCAAACTCTCAGATAATGAGACATGTTAACTTCTCTCATATTAACTATACACACATAAACTTTGATTTTTCTTAATCACAATTGACATTCCCAATGAGAACACAGCTTTCAATAGAACATAACTATTTCACAGAAACTGGATCCAATTATTTCTTATTCCAATGGCACATGTCCCAAAATGGGTAAACATTTGAATAAATGAACGAGTCCTTCTCTAGCAAAAGGTATTGTGATTGACTACTTCTCTAAAGGTCTAGAAGGACTATAAGCTTTGTAAAGTAAGCTGATCTGTTTCTGCCAGATTAAATTCCCAATTTTGAGCATATTGTCTGATACACAATAGGTATGTAGGAAGGAAGGAAAAATAAAAGGAGAGAAGGAATGAAGGGAAGGGAGGGGAAGGGAAAAGATGGGAAAGGAAGGGAAGGGAAGGGAGGGAGGGAGGGAGGAAGGAAGGAAGAAAGGAAGGAAGGAAGGAAGGAAGGAAGGAAGGAAGGAAGGAAAGGTGTGTTTGGGGTCAAATAATCTTTAAAGTTTTTCTATCATGAATAAGATTCTATAAATCTATTTCTAGAAGATGTATAGTGGCAGAGGACCCCATAGACTTCTACCCTGATGCATCTACTGGGACAATGATATAGAGAGCCTAGTGCTTTTTATAACCCATTAAGTAAGAAATGAAACAATTTGTCACGAAGTTAAATTCACCTAGATGCCCCAGTTGTGAGTTGAAGTAGAAAGAACAAAGAATCAACTTCAGAGGTCCATTTCTCCTGACTGAAGTGTATAATTACCATCCAGGGGTGGGAATACACTCCTAGGAGGGAAAGCTCATGGACAGCACACTGTTCAGGGCAAAGGCACCATCCATCTACCCTTGTGCCTGAAATGTGTAGGTAAGCACACTTACTTCTTGAGTAGGTCTAATTTGGGGATGAATAAGAGAGAAAGATCAGCGATATAAGTACTAGAGTGCACGCAACTTTGCTGTTAGGTCTCTGGGAGACTGTAATTAATTTAATTACAGACATTCAGTTACTTACTCCGTGTTTCCCAATTGAGAAGGTCAAGTTATAGGAGAGTACTACGTGGGAGGAACCACCAACCTAGTCTTAGAATTTAGGGAGAATTAAAATGAGAGTTAAACGTTAGGAGGTAACACTTCAGATAAGAGAATGGATGTGTAGGGGTTGGCCAGCTGAAGAAAGGAAATTCTAATGATTAGAGGGAAAGTTGCATATTTGGGGAAGTTATAAGGAGTTCAGTATGGCTGTGGCATGGACAAAAGAGGGACTTTGCAAATCATGCTCAAGGGTGTGTGCTTTTGCCACAGAGCAGCAGGAACCATTGAGGGAGGCAGGGAGAGCAGTTAGAGGATTGCTCAAGCCATTCAAGTGAGAGATGACGGTGATCTAATCTAGAATTATAGCTGTGAGAATAGAGAGAAGTGGACAGACTAAGAGATAATTGGGTGGTAAGAATTTTAAGTCTATCTCCGTTTTACAGATGGTTGAGGTCATATTTTCTCTGTGGTTTGGATCCCTCATTACAGGACTGGGCATAGACCAAGTGCTTAACAGAACAGTTATAATCATTACATTGGTGCTAACCCATTGTCATCACTTTTGAATGTTGGCCAGGGTCTGGCCTTTAGCTATGGTGTGATATTATCCAGATACCACATGGAGCCTGGGGGATATTTTTTGTTTTTTAGCTTGTCAACACCCAAGGTCAGGGACTCCATCTGCTTCCCTTCCATGAAGCTATGAAACCACAGCACAACTAATGCAACACAATAGAGCAACGAGTGACCCCAATTTTCCCGTTGGTTTGAAAGCCCTGTGATCAGCTCTTCTCGGGGCTTTCTGGGATCAAGCTATAACAGGGTGGGGGACCTCTGCACTTTGACAGCACCTCTGCCCCATGCATGCCACAGTTAAATGTGCAATTTTAAGAGACGCAGAATTGAGTTCAGAAAGTGGCTGCTGTGGCTGTGAGTATTTGATCTTATGACTTGGGAGTCTGTGGGTAGTAGATATACATAGTCTTGATTCCAGTCTAGTCTATGTAATCTTGTAGCCCCAGAAATATGGATCCCTGTCCTTGCTCCATCTCCTCAAGGTAAGAATATAATCTTATTTGTTTTACTTATTGTCTATTACCTGTTACTCTCAAGAGAAGAGGTTTTTGTCTGTTTCATTACCATGTCTCCAATGTGTAGAATAGTACCTGGCACAGAGTAGGTGCTCAACTAATATTTGTTGGCTAATCAAATTGTATGAATGAGCTCGAGGAAACAGATCAGAATTCAGGTTTATTCATGTTTCAAATGGGATTAATCATACGTGTTTTCTACCCTTTTGGGGGCTCTTTTCAAGCTAAAATGTAGAATCGAGGGCCCCAAGTTAGATGTTCAGCAGCCATCTTTTGTTTTTTATCTAGCGCTAGTTCATTATGTGTTTTTGTCTGTTAGCCATCCATCCATCCATCCTCCTATCCACCCATCACTTTAGTTTAGCACCTACTATATGCCTTGTAGAGCACCTACCACTATTCCATACCAAGGATTCTGCTTAGACACTACATTTACCATCTCTGATGTTTACATCAATACTTCAGTGTGATTATCTATTTTTTATTTTTGTAAAGGAGGAAGCTGAGGTTCAGCAAATTCATACAGATAGAAAGTGACAGAGCACGGATTCACATTCCAAGACTGTTTAATTAGCTGTTGACTCTTGTCTCTTCCATTGTTTCCCTAGAGTTTTCTTATCTGCGAAACAGGTACTAAAATGCCTATGCATGTGCCTGGTATATGCACAGTAAATTATATAAAGCACTTACATAGCATCTCACCAGTGCTACTGTTACAAGTATTCCCATAGGACTCCCTGAATGGTGATCACACTCAGTGTCCCCTCTTTTTTTTATTACCCTCATATCGTTTATTATTTATGGTCACTTCAGCAGGAAAAGCACAAATGTGTCATCCATGCCTGCTGATTGCTGGTGTACAGTGACATCCAGGAGCCCCTCTCTGAGCTTCTGAAAGCCTTCCCAGCTCTGTTCAGTCTCCTCTCCTGGGTGAACTCTCATTCTTGAATTCAGATACACCTCTCTCTGGAGAAGCTCCATATGGCCTCTCATCAGTTCCTTCCTACTTCATTCCCTAAAAACGCCTTCTTTTGATGAGTCTTTTCAGTAAACAAAAATTAAATTTGATAGGAATAGTGAAAGTACTGCCCTATGTATTGTTTTATAGAAACAATATTAAATACTCAAAAGAGTACAAATATTTCTTCTCCCCGTTAAATGTGGTATTTATTTTAGGATAGTTTTTTTGTTTTGCTTTGTTTTTGTTCTTTTTTTTTTTTTTTTTGACAGTACGATATCAGCATCTTGTTGGGTCATTTAGAGAGGCCTTTTGATACAGTGAAAGACAAACACAGGCCCAAGTCCAACACCAGCACTTATTTTTAAATTAGCATACTGTGTGACTATGCCCTCGCCATGTAGTATTTGGCAACTTGGCAGCTGACTTTCTTTCTGTTTGCTTCTGTTTCTTCATTGCAAGAGGAGGACTATGTGAGCATCTTAGAGGCTAGTTCCAAACTCCTATCACAGGGAAGTAGGGGCTGAGAAATAAGTTACTGAATGCCTGCAATGAGCCAGGCAAATGCAAAGATGCTTTACATGTGTGGCATGTTACTCATGTTTCACAACTGTGCAAGGCACAGGTTCCTATTTTGTAGATGAAAAACCCAACACTTGGAGACATAATGTAATTTGTCCACATCACATACACTGTTGGAGGTGGAAATTGAACTCAAGTCCCTCTGACTCCCAGGTTGCCACCCTTTCCATGCCCACCTCCATACTTACCACGGCCCATTTACTTCTCTGCTTTGTAGCATTTGTGTACATAGCTATTTAACCTCCTTCTTAAAGTGAAAATAATGTCTTGTAATATCTTCTTTTTTCTCTTCATTTTTTTTCTTGTCCTTAGGGAGTAGTGCAATATGAATGTTTAATGCATGCTTCTTTTAACACACATGTGAACATGCTTTGTCTTCATTGTTAACTATTAACTCCATGTGCCAGACATGGGAATCAGACTTATTCATAGTATATATATTTTTGCTGGCTTTTTTCTTGTGGCCATCCATACTCAGAACTGTCTTATAGATTTTGCCCTTGAAAAATGGAACTTTTTATTCTTTTAGTTATGAGAGTACAATAAAAATCCCCAAACTAATAATGCTTTGATTTTTTTCTTACTTGCCTTTTTTGAACTTCTATTACTTATATAAAAATGGCAAACTGCCTTTTTTATTGCTTCAAATTACTTTTGTTAAAATACTTCTGTGCTGCCAACTTTCAACCTGAAGCCAATGTTCATATCCAAGTCACAAATAAGAATGAGGAATATGCTTGAGTCCTTTCTCCTGCTCACATTTTTAGTACTTCAATCCAAGCGTTCCTCAATATTAAAACTATACTTCTGTTAACATTTAAAGACACTGAAATAAAAGTATTTCTTTCCAATAATTACATCTGGAAAGAGTTTGACCCTGCTTCTACTCCTATGGATTCCAATGAAAGTCAAAGAGAAAAATGAAGACAAGCAAGATTGTGTTATACTCATAAGGAACAAGAGGTCTGCTGACATGCATGGCCCTGGTAAGATCAGTGGCACTGGTCACAGTATAATGCTTTGGTCACTCAAGTCTCCCTCCTCAAAATGGAAATAATCTTTAATAAGCAGAAATATGGATTGGTGACAAAATGGTGATCTCAAAGAGATAAGCTATCACAACAATGGATGGAGTTTTTCAACATCAGAAACACAAAAGATTCCTCTCATTATGGATTATTCCTTTCATCCTATGCTGGGAAGGTGCATGTATGAAGAGTACCAATTTTTTGGAGAGTCCTACCTCTTCCAAGCTTAGATGGTAGGAGAGAAATTTTCATGGTGGGCCCAAAGAAGGCAAATGGAACACCTAGTCTTTCCTCTGTTCAAGGTTGCATTTTGAAAGGATATTAGATATCCTTATCATCCTCTTCCCCCAAAGTTTTTACCAAGATTACCAGGACAGTATGTGTATCTCATATAGGCTTGGGGCTAAAGCTTCAGCAGAAGCAGGCACGTGGGTATAGTTCCTTTAGGCACATACAAGAACCAAGCATGTTTGTAGAAGGTGGCTAGATGGATCTTGATGACTCCTTCTTTAGGGAGTAAAACTAATAACCTGATTTTATTGGCCCTTGATTTCTTCATCTATAACAAAGACATAGGTATTGCTGTTTCAGAATAAATAAATTGGGACAATGTGAAATTGTGCTTTGATAAGACTATACTCATCTGGAGTCAAATCGCTAGGGTTTCAATCCTAGCTCCATCATTCACTAGTGTGCCTTTGGAAAATTTACTTAACCTTTCTATCTTGGTTTCCCTGTCTGCCACATTGTTTTGGAATTGTGAGAATTACATGAGTTAGTAAACATAAAGCACTTAGAAATCTGTTAGGCATGCAGGAAATATGTGCTGATGTTAGCTATATCATTGTCTAAGTCCAGGCTGGTTATACAGCATATCCTAAGCTAGAAGTTCCACTGACTCAGAGATATTTAAAACTTATATGGGATATTAGAGAATTTTAATTTTCTATGCTTAAGTAGAAATATTTTAAAAATTATTTTTTAAAAATATTTTATTTATGCATTTGACAGAGAGAGAGCGAGAGCAAGAGCGAGAGCGAGAGCAAGAGCGAGAGAGAGAGAGAGAGAGAGAGGGAGAGAGACCACAAGCAGGGGGAGCAGCAGGCAGAGGGAGAGGGAGAGGCAGGCTCCCCACCGAGCAGAGAGCCTGATGTGGTGCTTGATTCCAGGACCCTGGGATCATGAACTGAGCCAAGGGCAGGTGACTGAGACACTCAGGCACCCCTTTATTTTTCCACAAACATTTATATGAGCATCAAGGATGCCAGACTCTGGTTAGATACTGAAGATTCAGAGGCATATGAGACACAGTCTCTGTTCACAAGGAATTCTGCATCTAAAGGGAAAGGCAGATGGACAAACTGGAATAATGATAAAGAAGGGATTCCTGGCTATAGAAACATAGTAGAGAAAGCATCTAATTCAACTTGCTCAGGGTCTGGAAAGGTTTCAGAGAGGGCATAATGCTTGAGTAGTGGCCTGAAGGAGCTTCTGGGGGTATAGTCAGTATGAAGGACTAAAAGTAAAGCAAAACACAGTATATGGGTTGTTGGATGGGTGGGGGGAGAATGAAAGGGTGGAGGAGAAGGAGGAAAATAAGAGAGAGAGGAGAGGAAAGAGATTTCTGTGGTCATCTCAGATACTAAAGCTGTAGTCTTTGATCTCCAACTCCATCCCCAGAGAGTCCCGATCTCTTTGAGAATCCCAGACTCCCCAGGTCATTGGGAAGGTGGAATGGTTGGGGGAAATGGTGGTGATCCTCTTATTGTGCTTCCCTTGACTTCCCTAAGACATATCTCTCTATCCTCATTTTTCATCTCTTCCCATCTACTGTATGTTATCCGCACTGAGCTTCATCCAGTCTCTGGGGCATTCACTAAAATCCCTGGCACAAGGTCTTTGTATACACGCTGCACTCTCTGCTTGCAACTCACTCCTTCCTCTCTATCTCCTCAGCTAGTTCATTTCTGCTCGTTCTTCAGATGTCTCTCAGATATTGCTTCCTTTCTGGAGCAGGAAGTCTTCTTCTATGCTTCCATGGCTCCTTCCATACTTACCCTATCATTTGTCTTTGGGCTTTACTACTCTGTCATCAACCCCTGGCCCAAGTCTTGACGCATGGTAGGTACTCAGTGAGTATCTGTTCAATGAATACATTGGAGGCAAAAGGGAATGTCCTTGCAGACATTCCCTACATGTCCCCTCCTTAACAGGCCAAATGCGATTGATCACCAAGCTTTATTCACTGAATGTCACTCCCTTGCCAATGTACTTCTCTCTTGCCTGGATCACTACCTGAAACTCCTCCTACATACCTCCAAAGCTGTCCTTGCTACTGAACCATGTAAGTCCCCACCTAGAATCATTCTGTGGCTTCTTAATGCCCCAAATTAACATCCGGCATCCTTGGTAGGAGTCAAAACCCTTCCCATCATATTACTTGGGCCTTCGTGACTGTCCTCTAGGATTCTGAGATCTTCAAGTACTTGTCCTAGATCTCCCCAGTGTATCACATCTAGCAGAGCAACCGTAACACAGGTTTGTGTTCAGTAAATATTTATATAAAGAATAAGCCAGCCACATAAAATATAGTGCAGAAAAATATT
Organism: Vulpes vulpes; assembly: GCF_048418805.1. Classification (NCBI taxonomy): domain Eukaryota; kingdom Metazoa; phylum Chordata; class Mammalia; order Carnivora; family Canidae; genus Vulpes; species Vulpes vulpes. The sequence continues at coordinate 30,819,332 of NC_132790.1, forward strand.
GTTTTGTATATTTGGAAAATATATACTAAAAAGGTCTTCAACAGGGTACTTAGTTTAAAGGAAATGCCCCAACAAGGAAAACAGAGTTAAATTCAGTACAGCCAACTGCTTAATAATGCCATTCGAGGATATAAATGAAATTAACTTCTCTTGTCACATTTTCCTGACAGGGCTGGTGAGCAGACACTCCAGGAGGCTGTCTTCCACAGTTATAGAGAAAGCTCCTGCAATGGAAATCACCCACTGTAAACCCAAGGCATATTCAACTCCTAACGTTTTTCCCTTGCTGACCAGCTGGCATTCTGTGACTTTTTCTTGGGGAGTATAGCATTTCTTCCCTGTTTCCTTTTCTCTATTCCTCTTTCCTGCACTATGGTCTGCTCTCAATTCTTTTGCAAAAAGGCTTGGCCTCAGCAAGTGGCTTAACTCTTCTAAAAATCAGTTCCTTCCTTGGGAAGTCATCTCCGTCCTTACTCTTCCTGCGATGAGTTACCAGTAGTAGGGGCAGGGATAATATGGAAAGTTAACATCTGTCTGCTGCTTACTCTATACCAAGCACTGTGCTCAGTACTTCTGCTGAGTACTTTTATATAGATTCGCATTTAAGTTAAAAGCTAACTCCATGCCCCCCCCCTCCTTATTTCTCAGTGTGATGCTTAGCACAGAATCAATTCTAAATAAATGTTAGTCATTATTATAATTTATTTCATTTAAACCTGAAACCATTTTCTGAGGTCAGTATTACTTTCATATTTTTTTCTGTGCTTTAACAGAGGAGGAGTCTGAGGCCTTCATAAGGTAATGATATTTAAGAGTGAATGTGGGATCCACACCCATGAGGTCTGTCTGCCACAGCCATGGCACATAACAGATAGAAAACCACTCTGTGAGATGTAGGATTCTGCACAGATGTTAGTTGCTATCAGCACATTCAGGAGGTGAAGGAGGTAAGAAGTCAGCACCTAGGAAGAAGCAAGTGAAGTATTTTAATAAAATGGGGACACAATTATCAAGTAAGAAATTTTGTCTTATGTTGGAGGAATTGTGTGTGTGTGTGTGTGTGTATGTGTATGTGTGTCTAGAAACACTTTTCTAAGTTGTTTTCTAAGATCTAAAAAAGCAAAAGTCAGAATAGAATAGAATAGAATAGAAAGAATAGAATAGAATAGGTGGTCAGTGGGGACTTCTGAAATAATGAACATCTCAAATGTTTAGACTTTCTTTTGGGCTCAAGAGGATTTTCCACAGAAAGGATATAGGAGGACACAAGCAAGGAAGAGCTTCTTCTCTGTAACCTGCACCAAATCCTTCTGGGTCCCGTGAAGCATGTGAAGTAGGGGTTCTCTCCATTTTACAAATGCATGAACTGACAAGCAAGACACTAAGAAGCCTTCCTGAAGCCTTTCTACTCTTGCTTTCATGTTTCTGGCCAAAAGTTTCCTGACTTCCAGTGCTATGCTCTTTGTTGAATAAAGCACTTAAAAATTCCAACTCTCAAGAGAACAAATCGACTATATCTAATATTTTCTGAGGACATTAGAGCACTGAGTAGGTGCTCAGGAACCCAGGTGCTGGGTCTCTTAACTTTTTCCATGACCTCAGTCAAGCACCTCTGTGGCTCTGGTTCCTCATGTGTGGGCCAGGTGATGGTGATTTCCAGCTTGACAAGAACTACCGATGTTAAAACATGCTTTTTAAACATGTGTTGTTAGACTTTTAACACTTACATTTTAACTTACAAATAATAAAGTTCAAATAGTTGTCTTTTGGCTCAGTGTTGTTGCTTCTCTTCCTTTTTTCTCTTCTATCTCTCCCACCTTCTTTATAAACAAACCATATTCCTTGTAGTCATCTCTCTTCTGGAAGGTGTTAAGATGTTGATCCATCCACCAATTTGACTTTGGAAAGCTGCAACTGCTCGTTGCCTGGTTAACTGCTTGCCTCTTCAATAAGCATCAGGTCAGTGTTCTGGAGTTGTGTGTGACCAAGCTGTGGGGTGGGGGCAGGCAGGCAGGGGTGTGATGGAGGGCAGTGGCATCCACCTTATTCCATTCACTCAGTGGATTACTCAATTTGATAATCGCTCTTGTAGAGCCCAGCACATGCTTTCTCCTCCCAACCAAAGAGATAAAAAAAAGCTTGGGCAGTGATCCAAAGCGGTGTTTATCATTTGTTGTATCAGACCCAGTGGAATCCCTCACCTCCTGCAAAGCCAAACTGTGGTTTCCACATATCATTTGGTGCTTCCTCCAAGTCTGGGTGCTACATTCATAGAGGCATTTCCAGGCAGGAGTAAAAACATATACTTGAACCCCCTACCTTCCTGTGGTAGAGGTAAAACCAGTCCTGAAACTGGGCCTAGAAATTTCTGGTCCCTGAGTGTTGCCTTGAAGAGTCTCTGAATCAACTGATAGATTCTCAATTGCATCAACAGAAATAAATGGCCTGCAGGAGAGAGGGATAGCCCTGGGCCTGTTGCCCTGACCAGACCACACTAAGAAAACTATGCATAGGCCTCAGCAGCACGCTTTACACACAGCAAGACTGCAGTCTTCATTCATTTTTTAAAAATATCATGTATTCCAGGGAATGTATTTTATATTTATACACATACTTAAAAAGATGTACATGTCTGGCTGACAGTCAGTTGTGTGCATGATTTGGCTGTATCAGCTGTTCAGTTCGGTGCTTCCTCTACAGGGTGGCCACCCCAACTCCTTTCCTGGGGTACTGGACCTTACCATGATGCAGCATTTAAGGTGTGAATGCCTGGACCATCAGCAGAACCCTGCTCTGGCCCCTAGACCGGGTGTCTGTTCTAATTGGTTACAACTCATGTCATCTGATTTGCTATGATTTTTAATATTGTTACTCTTAAAATGAATTAGGCCCATTATACACAAATACAAAAATAGTAATTAAGAAAGCATTAAATAAAAGGAACAAAGAGGAGCCCTACAAAGGATGAGATCAGCCCTGTTTTGGAGACGACTAATTTAGACCACCTGATTGTCTTCTAAATCCAATCTCCCTCTCTTTGCTCTTTTCATAACCTTTGTCCAATCATCATCCTTTCTCACATGCAACAAGCTTCTAGTTAGTTTTCCTACCTCAGTCTTTCTACCCTTAAGAATAATTTCCAGAAAAGCAAGAGACATATTTCTATAAGTGCACTCTGACCTCAGACTGCTCTGCTTACAGCCCTCTGATGGTCCCCCAGACCAATGGAGTGCCCAGCAAAACAGTGTTCTAGGGGGGAGAGTCAAAAGATGTGCAGTGAGTGAGATTTCCTTGCTCAATAACTTGGGAGACACCAGGTTATACAGACTTAATTTTTTTACTTTTATTTTTTTTATAGCAGGGCTCACGAATGTGCTATGTGAATTGTGAATTTTATGAGAGGACATGGTGTGCCATTTTCCAAACTTTTTGGTGAGCTATCATGTTTTCCAACACATTACTACTGTTGTTACTCAGAATATTTCACTGAGCACCAGTTTGGGAAACACTGGCCTTCAAAATAAAGTCTCAACACCCCAGCAGGGCTGTCATTGCCCTTCACCATCTGCTCCCTAAATAGCAGTCCAGTCTTGTCTTTGGAATTCTCTCTTCTTATGGACCCCACACCCACACCTGACTTTAGTCCAATGGTTCTCAATGGGATACAAGATTTTGGTAGGTGGCCAAGATACTTTCAAGGGATTTGTGAGGTCAGACCTTATTATCTCAGTAACAAGAGGAAGTTACTTGCCAGAATATTCTATTCTCATTGTCTCATGGATATAGAAGAGATTTCCATAGGCTACATGATCTATAATTTTTGTAACAGACTCAATGTAGTGGCAGATATGATAACACAGCTATTTTCTATTAAGCCACATTAAAGAGATTTGAAAAATATAATACAACTTACCTTTGTTTTGTAATATATATAGTTACTTTTAACTATGTTATTTATGTTAACATGGTCCATGTTTATTATTAGTTTAAATGGTCGACAAATATTTTTAAAATTTCTAGTTTTAATCTCTTGTATAGCAAGTATTGTCAGATATAATCCATATAAACAAAAGTTCTTTAGAGTTCTTAATTTTTAGGAGCATAGTGTTTTTTTTTTAAATTTTATTGAGGAATAATTGACAAATGTAATTGCATGTATTTAAAGCGTACCACGTGATGTTTTGGTATACACATACACCGTAGGATGATTACCAATATAATGGTAACTGACACATTCATCACCTCACATAAATCCTCTTTGTGTGTTTGTGTGGTGAGAATGCTTTAGATCTATTTTCATCAACTTTCAAATATACAATATTGTATTATTAACCAGTCATCATGCTGTATATCAGATCCTCAAAACCTGCTCATTTTACAACTGAAAATTTGTATCCTTTGTTCTTCATTGCTGTTTCCATTCTGCCTCCTACCCCCAGGTCTAAATAAAATATCTAGAAAACACCATTCTATTTCCTGCTTTTATGAAATTGGCTTTTTCTTTTCTTTGAGTCCACATATAAGTGATACCATACAGTATTTGTCTTTTACTTTCTGGCTTATTTCACTCTGTATAATGCCCTCCAGATTCATCCATACTGTTGCAAATGCAGGGCTTCCTTTTTATGCCTGAATACCATTCCTTCATGTGCCTATGCTCCATTTCCTTCATCCATTCATCCACTGAAGGGCATTTTGGTTGTTTCCATATCTTGGCTATTGTGACAAGTGCTGAATTGTGCTGCAATGTATACAAGTGTTCAGGTTATCTCTTTGAGATCCTGATTTCCTTTGGATATATACCCATGAATGGATTGATAAATCATATGATAGTTAAATTTTTAATTTTTTTGAGAAGTACCATTCTGTTTTCCATAATGGCTGTATTATTTTACTTTCTTACTGACAGTACGTAGGGTTTTCCTTCCTCCACATCCTCATCAATATCTGTTATCTCTTGCCCTTTTGATTAGAGCCGTCCTAACAGGTGTGAGGTGACATCTCATTATAGTTTTGATTTGTACTACTCTGATGACTAGAGATCTTAAGTGCCTTTTCATGCACCTATTGGCCATTTGTATTTTTAAATGGGAAAATATTTTTAATTGCTCATCTTTAAATTTAATTGTTTGTCCATTTTCTAACTCAATCAATCTCTTCAGCTCACTGCTTTATTCTTGACTTCACAGATTTCCTCAAAGAGCTATGTATCTCTTATTTTAGAAGTCCTTACTGGGAAGCGAGAGACTCTGATTTTCAGGCCCATTCTTACCATTTCATAGCTGTATTATCTTGGTAACCATGATATTGATAAGAATTGCTCCTTTTACTGAGTATTTACTATGTGCAAGGAACTTTCTATACATTATTTGTAATACCTGTAATAGCCCAGCAGTTTTCAATTTTTGTTTGTAGACAATTTTGCCATATAAGGGATTTTTGTCATTTTCTGGAGATATTTTTGATTTTTTACAATATGGGATATGACGGTGCTGCTGGCATCTATTTAGTAGAGGCCAGCAATACTGCTAAACACTTTACAACTGACAGCTGCCAAAATATGGAATTATCTGGCCCCAAATGTCTAAATGTCAAGGTTGAGAAACCCTGCAATACTCTGTAAGGTAGTGCTGCATCCATTTTACTGAAGAGAACCTAGAGGCTCAGAGGTGTAGTGACTTGCCCCAGGTGCACAGCTAGTACGTAGTGAGCTAAGATCTAAACATAGGTTAGTTTTGGCTCTAAAGTTCATGCTTTTTTTTTTTTTTAAGTTCATGCTTTGTAAACATGGAACAGACATTTGCAGACTCCTACTTCCTGCATCTCCTAGTAACTGAATTCCTTCTCTAGACATGCACCATCCAGGCTGGGATCCTAAGAGTCAGAGCTCAACATAGGGATAAACTGCAACTCCTTAGGATAGAAAGACAGACTCCAAGCTCACAGTTACAACAGACTAAATCAATTGCTCTGTTATAGGCAATCCCAAGTAGGAAGTAACTGGGCATAAACCAGAGTCTCCAGAATAGAACACAGGGGTTTGTAGTAGAACTTAAAAGACCCCACAGAATGAATCTAAGTGACCCCAGAAGTAGAACCATAGGAATTTTTGCTACTATGTGTGAGGCCTTGTACCACAAGGCGAAAGAGTTGTGTATAGAAGTATAAGGCAGAAGAAATCTAGAACAAGATATTTACCATCTCTAAAATTCAGTTTTATTTTCTGTGTAACTACAAAAGCTTTTTTACCTACAGCGTAAGGCCCTTAAAGAGAGTATGAGTTTGAAAAAGATCTATAAATAACTATTGTGCTTTAGATAACATGTATTCTAATTGCGATAGTCATATATTCTTTGTCTCCTCTTGTCCAAACTATACCACATTCTCAGCTCCCTCTTCTAAAGTTGCTGCTGGTTGTAAGTGTATGTAATGAAAACAACCTGAATTTATTACTGTTTTCCTGATACACTGTCCCTGATGGTCAGCAGTTTGACTATTACTACCATCATCATCTTTGCTCCAGACTACCTTTGTGTTGTTAACATTATTTGTCAATAAATCATTGCCTTTTCCTGTGTTTTAGTGCCCAGAGGCCACTGTATTTGGGTTCATCTTGAAAATCCAAATAATGTAAGTAGAAAGAATAAATAATAGATCAGCCTCTTATTCCCCAGGGGTCCTGGCAGGCCTGTTCACAAATGTAGTTTTTCTTAGTCTCTGTCCAGTTCAATTTTAAAGTCTGTGGAAAAGGTGTTTAGATCTGAATAGGAAAACATTAGTAGGGTAGTTTCTTTTTCCTATCAGTGATCTTCTTGAGTATTATGTGTGCAGAAGGATAAGTATGGGGAAACGAGACCAGAAATGGATAGAATTTGGCAAACATCAGAATTCTGGTTTTTTCCCCCTCCAATTTTCAGGATGGGAGGAGGGAGAGGAGATGATAACCCTTGTAAAATTGCCATTTATACTTCAAAATAATAATAATAAAAAATCTCCATTAAAAAGGAACAATTATCCTGCTGTGAATTTAACAAATCTTAGCCTCAGGCTTATTTCTCTGTATTAATTTGCTTTTATTTATTTATTTTTTCCTCTCATACCCTTTCATGCAAAAGCAAAGCAATCGATGAAAGCACTTAACACAATCCTTCCTCCCTACTACAAGTGAAAGTTAACGCATGTGTTCTTATTCCCTAGATTTGCAGAGAAAGCTTATCATCTACCACATATAACCATATATATAATAATCTACCACTGTGCCTCCAGTCTCTCTTCTTCTCAAACTATCTTCCCCATAATTATCAAGGTGAATTTCTTAAAACACATCTTATACTTCCCAGTGGAAGTGGAATCTCATCTGTTCTCTACTGCTCCTGTTAAAAGATAAAGTATAATAAACTCCTCATCTAGTCTTCAGACCATCAAAATCAAATCTGTGGATTCTGGCCAAAGTGGAGTAACTGGGACCAGATATAACCTCTTGTCCAAAATAACTGAGAGAAAAACGGATAAAATAATAAAATAGTTTTCAGACTTGGACATCGGTCAATGCAAAAGAATCATACTTGATCAGAGAGAAACAAATATGTTCAGCCTTATTTAGCACTGCCCCAGTTTACTGTCTAGAAGGAGTTTCCTCAGCACGAGGCTTTGTGTGTGTGTGTGTGTGTGTGTGTGTGTGTGTGTGGTTCCAGTTGGCTCCAATGGTTCCCTTTGCCTATTTGGGGCAGGACTTGATCCCTGTGCTGTTTGGGGGCTAGCCTGAGGCTACCATGGGCTTGTAGTTGGGTCAGACCAGATGCCTGACCTCATTTTGTTTGCAGAGATATTAGACTGCAGGGCACTCTCTTTGTGCTGTCCTGTGAGAAACCTTCATTGGTGGCCTGCAGTCAGACCAGATATCTGCCCTCTGTCTGTCTGGTGGGATTGCAGTGACCCTAAACTATAGGGTCACTTTGTGACCTTTGTGAAGTTTCTGTTGGTGGGCAAGACTGCCACTCAGATCAGATGTCTACTCCTAGCCCACTGCTAGGGCTACCGTCAAACTGGTGTGTGAAGTCATCTTCTCTTCCCAGGGCAAGAGTAGATTTGGAGGAGTGCTGGTCACTGTCAGGGCTGCTTGAAGAAGGAGATACATCAGGGGGAGCCTGGGTGGCTCAGGTGGTTGAGCAGCCAATTCTTGGTTTCACTTTAGGTCATAATCTCTTGGTCATGGGATCAAGTCCCAAGTTGGGCTCCCTACTCAGCGGGAGTCTCCTTGGGACTCTCCTCTTCCCTTTGCCCCTCTGCTGGTTTGTGAGTGTCAGTGCTCTCTCTCAAGTACATGCATACATAAATATCTTTAAAAAAGGAGACCCATCAGGCACTGCTTTGGAGGGACTCCTTCAGAGTGAGATTAATTGAATGGGGTGGCTCCATAGGAAAATGCAGGGGTAAGGCACAAAGTGTTGGCAAGCTAGGTGGTGAGGGATTGTGCTGGTTCCTACAAGTATCAGGTATCTAGGCTTGGTGAGGCATGGGGTGATGATGGGAAAAACAGTGCATACTTGCTGTTTGGCTCTTGGAAAATCTCCTAAAGATCTCTGCCCCACAGCACTTGTTCCAAGATTTGTAAATAAACCTTCTTCCCATAAACCCCAGACACTTTTCAGACTGCTGCTTTTATACTGTTTTCTCCCTGGAGTTGTTTATTATTTTATCTCTTTAAGGTGCCAACTGTTTCCTAGAGCTCTCCAGCAATCCCAGAGCCAAGCCCGCTGATTTTTAAAGTTTTCAGTGTTAAGCCCTACCAACTATAAAAACTCACAGAATTAAGTCTCTCTGGTTTCTAAAGCCCAATGTTATGTTTACTCCTCTTCCCATGTCTGGGGTGCCCATGCAGGGTCTGCTTCTCTGCCCTCTCTGCGGGTGTGGTGTCCCTCCCATCCTTGGTTAGTCTCACAAGTTAGTTTGGTTTCCACCTGGGACTCTGCCCTTCCTATAGCTTTCCCATATGGCCTCCTCTTTAGGATTAACTGTGAAGAGTCTCTTCTGCCAATCTTTGGTTTGTCTTCTGGGTGAGTTGCACTGAGACCTATATATATTCATGGGACAAGTAGGCTTAGGATTCTCCTACTCCCACTATCTTCCCCTGACCTTTTTCCTTTTTTAAAAAATTGTATTTTTATACAAATCAAAACCACAATGAGATACCACCTCACACCAGTGAGAATGGGGAAAATTAACAAGGCAGGAAACAACAAATGTTGGAGAGGATGCGGAGAAAAGGGAACCCTCTTACACTGTTGGTGGGAATGTGAACTGGTGCAGCCACTCTGGAAAACTGTGTGGAGGTTCCTCAAAGAGTTAAAAATAGACCTGCCCTACGACCCAGCAATTGCACTGTTGGGGATTTACCCCAAAGATTCAGATGCAATGATACATCGGGACACCTGCACCCCAATGTTTCTATCAGCAATGGCCACAATAGCCAAACTGTGGAAGGAGCCTCGGTGTCCATCGAAAGATGAATGGATAAAGAAGATGTGGTTTATGTATACAATGGAATATTACTCAGCAATTAGAAATGACAAATACCCACCATTTGCTTCAACGTGGATGGAACTGGAGGGTATTATGCTGAGTGAAATAAGTCAATCGGAGAAGGACAAACAGTGTATGTTCTCATTCATTTGGGGAATATGAATAATAGTGAAAGGGAATATAAAGGAAGGGAAAAGAAATGTTGGGAAATATCAGGAAGGGAGACAGAACATAAAGACTCCTAACTCGGGGAAACGAACTAGGAGTGGTGGAAGGGGAGGAGAGCAGGTGTTGGAGGGGAATGGGTGACGGGCACTGAGGTGGACACTTGACGGGATGAGCACTGGGTGTTTTTCTGTATGTTGGTAAATTGAACACCAATAAAAGTTAATTAAAAAAAATAAATAAATAAAAAATAAAAAATAAAAAAAAAGAAAAAAAAAGAAAAAAAAATTGTATTTTTAAATAATCTCTATATACAGCATGGGGCTCGAACTTACAACCCCAAGATCAAGAGTTGCATGGTAGTCCAACTGGGCTAGCCAGATGTCCCTTACCCTGACTTCTTAAAGAAATATTATGATAACTTGAATATGTACACCTTAAACTCCAAAGTAATCACTAAAATAATAAAAGAGTTATAGCTCAGTCAAGAAGAGAAATAAAATGGAATTAGAGACTATTCAATTATTCCAAAAGATAAGAGAAAAAGAAGAAAAATAAAATAAAAGAATTTAGACACAGACTATAAAAAGCAAGTTACTAAATTTAAATCTAACTAGATCAATAGTCACATTAAATGATTAAATACCAATTTGATCCAGATTATTAAACTGGACTTAAAAAAGGATGAGACCTAACTATATGTTGCTTACAAGAAACTCACTTTAAATTTAGGAACACAAGTAGGTTACAGCTTAAGGGGTAGAGGAAAAAAAAATGCCATGCTAAGTAAAAGGATGCTTTAGTGCAAGTATAGCACATATTAGTATCAGAAAGAGTAGATTACCAAAAATAAAATTAGATTTTTTGCAATGATAAAGGGGTCATTTCGTCAAGAGGTCATGAAAATCCTATGGGGCATCTGACTGGCTCATTTGGAGGAGCATGAAACTTCTGATCTGGGGGTTGTGAATTTGAGCCCCACATTGGATGTAGAGATTACCTAAATAAGTAAGAGTTAAAAAAATAAAGAGAATATGAGAATCCTAAATATTTATGCATCTAAGAAATGGGTTATCAAAATACATGAAGAAAAAAACTGATAGAACTAAAAGGAGAAATAAACAAATTTACAATTATAGTCAGTTATTTCATCACTGTGTCCTCCATAATTTATAGAAAAAATAGAAATAAAAGCAGTAAGTCTCTAGTAGATCAATTATACATTAATTTGACCTAATTGACATTTGTAGATGACTGCCAAATAACAACAGAATACACATTTTTTTCCAAGTGTACACGAAACTTTTTCCAGCTTTGATCATATTCTGAACCATATTACAAGTCTCAAAATTTAAGAGGATTCAAGTCATACCATGCATATTCTGGGACTGCAATGGAATTAAGTTAGAAATCAATAAACAAACAATCCAATCATGAAACGGGCAAAAGACATGAAGAGAAATCTCACAGAGGAAGACATAGACATGGCCAACATGCACATGAGAAAATGCTCCGCATCACTTGCCATCAGGGAAATACAAATCAAAACCACAATGAGATACCACCTCACACCAGTGAGAATGGGGAAAATTAACAAGGCAGGAAACCACAAATGTTGGAGAGGATGCGGAGAAAGGGGAACCCTCTTGCACTGTTGGTGGGAGTGTGAACTGGTGCAGCCACTCTGGAAAACTGTGTGGAGGTTCCTCAAAGAGTTAAAAATAGACCTGCCCTACGACCCAGCAATTGCACTGCTGGGGATTTACCCCAAAGATACAGATGCAGTGAAACGCCGGGACACCTGCACCCCGATGTTTCTAGCAGCAATGTCCACAATAGCCAAACTGTGGAAGGAGCCTCGGTGTCCATCAAAAGATGAATGGATAAAGAAGATGTGGTTTATGTATACAATGGAATATTACTCAGCCATTAGAAATGACAAATACCCACCATTTGCTTCGACGTGGGTGGAACTGGAGAGTATTATGTTAAGTGAAATAAGTCAATCGGAAAGGGACAAACATTATATGGTCTCATTAATTTGGGGAATATAAAAAATAGTGAAATGGAATAAAGGGGAAAGGGGAAAAAATAAGTGGGAAATATCAGAAAGGGAGACAGAACTTGGAAGACTCCTAACTCTGGGAAATGAACTAGGGGTGGTGGAAGGGGAGGAGGGCGGGGGGTGGGGGTGACTGGGTGGCAGGCACTGAGGGGGGCACTTGACGGGATGAGCACTGGATGTTATTCTGTATGTTGGCAAATTGAACACCAATAAAAAATAAGTTTATTATTAAAAAATAAATAAAATAGAAGTTAAAAAAAAGAAATCAATAATAAAGACATTGGGAAAATTTCCAAACATTTAGAAATCAAATAGCACACATCTAAATATCCATAGGTCAAAGAGTAAATGAAAAGGGCATTAAATATTTGAACTGAATAAAAATGAGTATAATATTAAAAATGTATGCATGCAGCTAAAACAGTACTTACAGGGAAATTTACAGCAGTAAATACTTAGATTTAAAAAGAACATCTCAAACCAATAATTTCAGTTTCTACGATAGCATATGAAGCTCTTCAGAATCTTGACTCTGTATTTTTACAGTGACATCTCTCTACTACCTGCCAATGGATACTAGTACCATTGCCAGTAGTTGTTGTAACATCAAAGGTACTAACAGCTGTTGCTAATTTATTGAGCACTTACTACGTGCTAGACATTTTCCCATATATTACCTCATTTAATATTCCAGCTAGTATCACATGTAGTATCATTTATACCTTACTATAATTCTACGAGGCGGTATTATTCTTATTATTATCATCATCATTTTAATAAAGAGAGTACTATGTTTTAGGGAGATCACAGAATGTGTCTAAGGTCATGTAATCACCCTACCATTAAAAAATTATTGACTATCTGCTATGTGCAAAGCTCTTTTCTTTTTTTAAGACTGATTATTTATTTTAGAGAGAGAGTGTGTGAGAGAGTGTGTGTGTGAGGGAGGGAATGAAGGAGAGGGAGAGAGAGAATCTCAAGTAGACTCTGTTGAGCACAGAGCCCAACACAGGTCTTGATCTCATAACCCTAAGGCACGACCTAAGCCAAAACCAAGAGTCAGATGTTTAACTGAGTGAGCCATCCAGGTGCCCAAAGGCTCCTCTGTAAATCCACAGCAAGCTAGACAGGCAGATCTGCATGTTTTCAAAACCTACTCTCTTAGCCATCTTGCTTTGTTTCCATTCCTATATTCCTTGATTACCCATGGATTTTCCTTTCCAGAGATACAGGAATTGAGAAAGGAACATTCAGGGCAGCCTGGGTGGCTCAGCGGTTTAGGGCCACCTTTGGCCCAGGGCGTGATCCTGGAGACCTGGGATGGAGTCCCACATCCGGCTCCCTGCATGGAGCCTGCTTCTCCCTCTGCCTGTGCCTCTGCCTTTCTCTCTCTCTCTCTCTTTCTTTCTCTCTCTCTCATGAATAAATAAAGTCTTTAAAAAAAGAGAGAGAAAGGAACATTCATAAATCATTGAATGATTATTCTGTGTCTGCTTTTCACATATTTTATCACTTTTATTTTTCATTGGGACTGTGAATTTAGTATTATTATCTGCATTCCAACTTCCTAATATATTTGATTCTTTCTTCCTTTTTCTACTAGGGCCATGACTAGGACACTGTCATTTCCTGTCCAATTTCTATGGTTTCATAGTTGGCTTCCCGATTTCCATTCTTTCCTCCTCAAAATCTCTTTTACACACCATAGTAATCAAAATATTTTAAAGAGCATTTTAAAATTGTACATTAGGCCATATATCACCTGTGCTGGAAAATTATCAAGTGCACTTGGACTGAAAAGCAAACAGCTCCTTAATGAGACAAACGAGGGTCAGCATGAACTGGTCCCTGTTCATCCTTATCAACCTCATCTCTTTTCACTTTGCTCCTGGTGACAAAAAGCCTGAACCTGTATACAATTGATCTTTTAGTACTGGAAATGTACCAATCTCTTTCCCTTATGTAGCTTTCACACATGCTATTCCTTTACCTGGTGTACATTCCTCCACTCTCACCTGGATAAGTATTTGTGCTTCATATCCCACCTTGTATATTATTTCCTGTAATCCCTTTTGACCCCTTTCCAATATCCACTTGCTTCATTAATCCCTCTTCTAGTTTCCTGTTGTTTTGCTTTGCTGCTTTTATCACAATTTAGAATCATATATTTATTTATGGCACTGAGATTCAGCAGAGATCTAGATCTTAAATGTATCAAAGTCAATTCTTTATCTTACTCTATTTCCCAGTAGCATTTTAACCCAATGGGTGTCTATTTTCCCATTTTTGAAACAATATCTTCTGTTGGTTCCTATGACATACTCCCGGCTCAGTCCTAGATGACATTCTTTTCTCTCTCTTATCTTCCTCTCATATCTCATCTTTATACATGGCCTTAAATCCCAATCTTGTACAGGTTATCACCTGCCTACTCAATATCTCTCCTTGGATGCCAAATATGGATCTCAGACAACATGACTGAAGCAACTATCCAGGCCTCTAAACACATAAAACAGATTCTCTCAACCATGCCCCATCTGAATATATTGTACCACCACCCATCCAGCTGCTGAGACATAACATTTAGAAGTCACTGCTGATTGCTCTTTTTCTCAGACCTAATTATTAACCATCAGTAAGTCCTGTTTACTCAAATTCTAAAAACATCTGAAATGTGTGATCTTTCTCATCATCTTGACTGCCACAATTCTGTCTCAGAGCCACAACCATGCCTCAACTGGATCCTGGCATTAGTTCTTTTAGCCCCTCCCATGGTCTATTTTCCATAACAACTGTCAGAGAGAGGAAACATTTCACAACATGAAGTGGAAGGTATCACTTTCTTAAAATCCTCTAATGACTTCTAACTGCAAGCAGAGTGAAACACAAACTATGTGGTGGCCAACACAGCCCTTCATGTCTGGGCTTACCTATATCTCCTATCTCATTTCCCTTCACTCTCCCTTTATCCACCAAGTTCCTGTCACAATGGCTTCTCTGTTCCTAGAGCATGTCAAACTCATTCCTATTTCTGGGTCCTTGATATTAAGTCTTCCACATGGAGTGCTTACTATGCATCTTTTCTGACCACAATACCATAAAACTAGAAATCAACCGCCAGAAAAAAATCTGGAAAGAGTGCAAAGACAAAGAGGTTAAATAACATACTACTACTAAATAATGAATGGATTGACAAATAAATCAAAGAATAAATCAAAAAGTACAGGGAAATGAAAATACAATGATCCAAAACCTTTGGGATGCAGCAAAAGTGGTTCTGAGAGGGAAGTTTACCGCAATACAGGCCTACTTGAAGAAGCAAGAAAAAACTCAAATAAGCAACTTAACTCTACATCTAAGGAACTATAAAAAGAACAACAAACAAAATCCAAAACCAGCAGAAGGAAGGAGATAATAATAGAGCAGAAGTAAATTATATAGAAACTAAAAATAAACAAATAAATAGAACAGATAAATGAAACCAGGAGCTGCTTCTTTGAAAGATCAACAAAACAGATAAACCTCTAGCCAGACTCATCAAAAACAGAGAGAGCAAGAGTGAGAGTGAGAGCGAGTGAGCAAGTGAGAAAGACAAAGGACTCCAACGAAATCACAAATGATAAAGGAGAAATAAGAACCAACACCACAGAAATACAATTGTAGGAGAATATTATGAAAAACTACATGCCAACAAATCAGACAACCAAGACGAAATGGATAAATTCCCAGAAACCTATAACCTACCAAAACTGAAGCAGGAAGAAATAGAAAATTTGAACAGATCAATAACCATCAAAGACATGAAATCAGTAACAAAACTCCCAACATACAAAGGTCTAGGACCAGACAGATTCACAGGTGAATTGCCAAACATTTCAAGAAGAGTTAGTATCTACTCTTCTCCAAGTATTCCAAAACACTGAAGGAAAAGGAAAGCTTCCAAAATCATTCTATGAGGCCAGTATCACCCTGATACCAAAACCAGATAAAGGGACCTCAAAAAAAAAAAAAAAAAAAAAGAACTATAAGATAGTGTCTCTGATGAACACAGATACAAAACTCTCCACAAAATATTTACAAACCAAATCTAACAATACATTAAAAAATTCATTCACCACAATCAAGAGGGATTTATTCCAGGGATGAAAGAATATTTCAATATCCTCAAATCAATCAATATCATATATCACATCAATAAGAGAAAGGATAAAAACCATATAATGATTTCAACAGACGCAGAAAAAGCATTTGACAAAGTACAACTCACATTCATGATAAAAATCCTCAAAGTAAAAAAAAAAAAAATCCTCAAAGTAGATTTGGAGGGAACATACCTCAGCATAATAAAGGCCATAAATGAAAAACCCACAGGAGCCCCTGGGTGGTGCAGTCAGTTAAGCATCAGACTCTTGGATTTGGCTCAGGTCATGATCTCAGGGTTGTGAGATCAAGCCCTGTGTGAGACTTCAAGCTCAATGAAGAGCCTACTAAAGTTTTTCTCTTCCCCACTCTCTTCCTTTCTCTCTCTAAAATAAATAATTAAATAATTTTTTTTTCAAAAGTAGAAGAAAATAGCTACAGTGAACATTATACTTAATGGAAAAAACAAAACTTAGAGTTTTCCTCCTAAATTGGTAAGGAAAAAATAAAACTTTCACTATTTGCTGGTGACATGACATTGTGTATAAAAAACTTGAAAGACTCCACCAAATAACTACTATAACTGAGAAGTGAATTCAGTAAAGTGGCAGGATACAAAATCAATGCACAGAAATTTATTGCATTCCCATTACCAATGATGAAGCAGCAGAAAGAGAAATTAAGGAAAGAATCCTATTACAACTGTGCCAAAAATAATAAGATATCCAGGAATAAACCTAAGCCAAGAGGTAAAAGCCCTGTACTCTGTAAATTATAAAACACCTATGAAAGAAACTGAAGATGACAGAAAGAAATGGAAAAACATCCCATGCTTATGGATTGGAAGAACAAATATGGTTAATATATATATACTACTCAAAGCAACCTACAGATTTAATGTAATCCCTAGCAAATACCACCAGGGGTTTTCATAGAACTAGAGCAAACAATCCTAGAATTTATATGGAATCACAAAAGACCCCAAATAGCTAGAGCAGCCTTGAAAAAGAAAAGCAAAGCTGGAGGTACCACAATTCCAGACTTCACATTGTATCACAAAGCTATAATGATCAAAACAGTATGGCACTGTCACAAAAATAGACACAAAGATCAATAGAACAGGGTAGAAAATCCAGAAACAAATCCACAATTATATGGTCAATTAATGTTTGACAAAATAGGAAAGAATATTCAATGGCAAGAAGATAGTTTCTTCAACAAATGGTGTTGGGAAAACTAGACAGCCACATACAAAAGAATGAAACCAAACCACTTCTTACACATACACAAAAATGAATTCAAAATGGATTAAAGACTTAAATGTGAGACCCAAAACCATAAAAATCATAAAGGGGAGCACAGACAACAATTTCCTTGACATCAGCTATAGCAACATTTTTCTAGATATGTCTCCTGAGGCAAGAGGAAAAAAAAGCAAAAACAAACAATTGGGACTACACCAAACAAATAAACAAACAAAAAACAAAAAACTTCTGCACAGCAAAGGAAATAATCAACAAAACTAAAAGGCAGTTTATGGAATGAGAGAAGATATTTCAAATGACGTACCTGACAAATAAACACTGTATGTGAACTACATTGTTATTATTTTTTTTTAAAGTTGGATTCCTAAATTTAGAGATAGGGTCATGTTTCCTTCATTCTTTTCTTCTACCCTAAAAATGTTCAAATAAGTTTAATGAAATAATATTGAGGCCTATTCCAAGGTAAGAGCGGAAAAATTCTGAAGTAGCAAAGGGTAGTACTTGTGCTAGGCATGGAGTGTTAGAAGGAGTCTTTGAGAAACTACTCTGTGTGTACACATACATACAAGCACTCATGTGCATGTGCGTGCACATGCTTGGTCTTTTTCTTTTTACATGAACGTTCATGGCACCTTTATTTAAAATAGCCTCAAAGTAGAAACCAAATATCCATCAATACATAAATGAACAAACAAACCCTGGCACAAATCTATACAACGGAATACCACTCACAAACAAGAAGGAATGAACAGCTGATACATATAAGAATAAATCTCAAAACAACCAGGCTGTGAGAAAGAAGCAAGATTTAAAACAAACAAACAAAAAAGACCACTTACTACTTAAAATTCAAAAAATGCAAACTATTGTAGAGTGAAAGAAAGTACACCTGTAGCCTGTCTGGGGCGCGGCCCTATATGTATCTTTATAAGAACCGCATGTGATAGGTCCTTTCATGACTCCCATTTTGCAGATAAAGAGATGGAGTCTGCTATGATATACTGATTTTCTGGGAGTTCTTCTCTAATACCAGACTTGAATGTTGTTTTTAACTTTAATATGATGTTAGTATTTTAAAAACTCATTGTTATAATTCTGACTACCTTTTATTTAAGCAATGGCATCAAGGTTTCTGTTAGTTTTCTGCTATGTCTATAGATACTCTAATCTGGCAGCATATAAAACTTACCTGGAGAACTTATAAAACTAGAGATTAATTTTTATTATAGACAAGTAGTTCTCAAATGTTAGAAAGTATTAGAAACATCTGGGAAACTTGGTAAACATGCAGAGGTAGGGTCTCTGTATTTTTTTATAAATTAGTGCTCCAAGTGATTCTGATAAATGCTAAAGTTTGATAGTCACTGTCCAAAAAAATTAGGATGTCCTGGGTTGTGTGGCTTTTGGTTTTTGTTGTTGTCAGTAGGGAATTCCTTTATTTGTGCAACTACGAATATCTATCTTTTTTAAAAAAATATTTTTTTATTGGAGTTCACAAATATCTATCTTTAAGCTTCAGAATTTGGATTGTATTTTTGGTAGACTCTGGAAATGAGGCATACCTCCAGATCTCAAGGGCTGGGGAAACGAAGCAGCCCCTAAATGTAAGAAATTTTGGAAAGCATGTTGCAAGATCCAGGGTCTACAGAAGGGGATTCTTTATTGGGTTTGTGGGAATAGAAGCACCCCCAAAACTTGTTTACTAGACCTCAGATTTGAGACTTCATAAGGGGGCAAACCCCCAAATTTGAAAGGGAATGTGTTCAGATTGGAGGCTCAGAAAAGAGAGTGTGGGAAGTGCTTGGGAATGGGATACCTCCTCAGTTTGAGGGGCTTTGGAAATTAAGATAAAACCCCAGGACTGGAGGTTAAGAAAGAGGGTGCAGCATTTTCTCTAAACTATAGAGAAAGGGGACATTACCAACTCAGGGGCTTGAGAAAGGGGTGTGCTCCCCAGAGTAGGATAAAAGAGTCAGTAAAAGAAAATGTGTTCCTATAGCCCGGGGCCACAGCAGCAGCACTAGGTGTAGAGCTCCCAGGGACACTCAGCTCAGCCTCCAGCCCTAGCACTTACCCCCCACCCCCTAGTTGTGGCTTGATACCTGCATTTTTTTTTTGGAAGCCTCCTTTTTTTTATAATAAATTTATTTTTTATTGGTGTTCAATTTACCAACATACAGAATAACATCCAGTGCTCATCCCGTCAAGTGCCCCCCTCAGTGCCCATCACCCATTCCCCCCACCCCCCGCCCTCCTCCCCTTCCACCACCCCTAGTTCATTTCCCAGAGTTAGGAGTCTTTATGTTCTGTCTCCCTTTCTGATATTTCCGACCCATTTCTTCTCCCTTCCCTTATATTCCCTTTCACTGTTATTTATATTCCCCAAATGAATGAGAACATACACTGTTTGTCCTTCTCCAATTGACTTACTTCACTCAGCATAATACCCTCCAGTTCATCCACTTCGAAGCAAATGGTGGGTATTTGTCGTTTCTAATGGCTGAGTAATATCCCATTGTATACATAGACCACATCTTCTTTATCCATTCATCTTTCCATGGACACCGAGGCTCCTTCCACAGTTTGGCTATTGTGGACATTGCTGCTAGAAACATCGGGGTGCAGGTGTCCCGGCGTTTCACTGCATCTGTATCTTTGGGGTAAATCCCCAACAGTGCAATTGCTGGGTCGTAGGGCAGGTCTATTTTTAACTCTTTGAGGAACCTCCACACAGTTTTCCAGAGTGGCTGCACCAGTTCACACTCCCACCAACAGTGTAAGAGGGTTCCCCTTTCTCCACATCCTCTCCAACATTTGTTGTTTCCTGCCTTGTTAATTTTCCCCATTCTCACTGGTGTGAGGTGGTATCTCATTGTGGTTTTGATTTGTATTTCCCTGATGGCAAGTGATGCAGAGCATTTTCTCATGTGCATGTTGGCCATGTCTGTGTCTTCCTCTGTGAGATTTCTCTTCATGTCTTTTGCCCATTTCATGATTGGATTGTTTGTTTCTTTGGTGTTGAGTTTGATTGCGTGGCAGGATACAAAATCAATGCCCAGAAATCAATGGCATTTCTATACACTAACAATGAGACTGAAGAAAGAGAAATTAAGGAGTCAATCCCATTTACAATTGCACCCAAAAGCATAAGATACCTAGGAATAAACCTAACCAAAGAGGTGAAGGATCTATACCCTAAAAACTACAGAACACTTCTGAAAGAAATTGAGGAAGGCACAAAGAGATGGAAAAATATTCCATGCTCATGGATTGGCAGAATTAATATTGTGAAAATGTCAATGTTACCCAGGGCAATTTACACGTTTAATGCAATCCCTATCAGAATACCATGGACTTTCTTCAGAGAGTTAGAACAAATTATTTTAAGATTTGTGTGGAATCAGAAAAGACCCCGAATAGCCAGGGGAATTTTAAAAAAGAAAACCATATCTGGGGGCATCACAATGCCAGATTTCAGGTTGTACTACAAAGCTGTGGTCGTCAAGACAGTGTGGTACTGGCACAAAAACAGACACATAGATCAATGGAACAGAATAGAGAACCCAGAAGTGGACCTGAACTTTATGGTCATCTAATATTCGATAAAGGAGGAAAGACTATCCATTGGAAGAAAGACAGTCTCTTCAATAAATGGTGCTGGGAAAATTGATACCTGCATTTTTAAAGGCCTATCACATGGTTCTGCCACTGATACATGGATGAAATTTCAACTGCAAGATACCATCTAAATTCAGCATTGTCTTGTACAGAATCCTTCAAAATCTGGCTCCATAATACCTTTCATTCTTCTCTGTCACTCTCTTCCAAGCAGCTGCCTTCCTGCCAGCCTGAACCTCTCACAGTTCCTTGTGATGCAATCCATTGGAACGCCCACAATGTAGAAGGTACTGTTGTTCCACAACTTCAGTCCTTTCACACCCTTTCCCAAAATGCTCATTCCCCTTCCCTTTGTAGGGACTCCATCAGGCGGAACTCTACTCAAATATCTTCCCCTTATCAAAGCCTACTCTGATATTCCAACTGTCTTTTTTTTTTTTAAATAAATTCACTTTTGATTGGTGTTCAATTTGTCAAGATACAGAATAACACCCAGAGCTCATCCCGTCAAGTGCCCACCTCAGTGTCTGCCACCCAGTCACCCCCACCCCCCACCCACCTCCCCTTCCACCACCCCCTAGTTTGTTTCCCAGAGTTAGGAACCTTTCATGTTGTCTCCCTTTCTGATATTTCCCACTTATTTTTTCTCCTTTCCCCTTTATTCCCATTCACTATTTTTTATATTCCCCAAATGAATGAGACCATATAATTTTTGTCCTTCTCCGATTGACTTATTTCATTCCCAGCTGTCTTTTTTTGTGTTCTCTTGCCATTGTAGGATCATCTTTTATCACTCAGAATTGTACTTGCTGTGTTTACATGTCTCTCTCACACCACACTCTCTGCGTTCCTAATTCAGAAAGTTTGATGAAAAGATGAGCTGTGGAGATTCCCAGCTTGAACTTGTGGGAGCTTTGTGAACTTGGTGAAGTTTAACTTCTCTAAACCTCAACTTCCTTTTGCCACATTAAGAGAATAGTTGGATCTCTTAGAGTTTTATGAAGATTGAAGAGACAACAAATGGAAAGCATCTTCTATAATGACCGGCATATTATAAGCATTCAGTATAGGGCAGCCATTATTAATGGGATAGTATAAGTATAGGATGATGTATTAGTCTTATTCACCTTTATATTTTCAGTATGTAGGATGTACCAGCAGGTAAGCTACTGAATGCATTTATCTTCCATGTAACTTGAGTACATACAAGGCTTTTTGTTCTAGGAAAGATCATTAGAGACAAAGTTTGCTAAACTACAAACTGTATCCCTGGCATGAGAAAGGTCCTGATGCAGCACAGCAACTATACTATACACTTCAAATACACAAACATTTGGCCTTGTTCAGGGCTTGTCACATATGCCAAATTGAAATGCTTCATGCTTACAACGCTTGTAACTCAAGTATGACTTGCACACCCCATGTGCACATACCACCTTCTTCAAAAATGTCCTGGAATAAGGCATTCTTGGCTTTGAAAATTGTGGCCATGGAAACAATCCTCACACTCCCACACTCCATTCCAGGAAAACAGGGCAGGAAGGACTTCGATGAACACAAACACACAGAAGTTGGGTTGAAGGAGACAGCTCACAATCTGGTGGGGTGTTTTAATGAAGAAGCCAAGGCTAATTACCAGGAATCTCCAGCAGTCTTTACAGTAAAAAGAGCAAGCATTTTATGTGAGGGGGAGGAGGAAATGAGCAAGGGTGCTACTTACTGATTTCTGGGGTCTGGAGTCTATTTATCTTTGTGGCCTGCCAAAGTAGCAGTGCAAAAAAGAAATAAATGCAACAGTTATCTCTCCAGGCATTTCGATTTCTTTTGGAGTTTTACTGCCAAAAGGCTGACATTCTGAATTTCTGCTCAAATGACTCAGATATATTAAGGATCAGGAGTGGGAAGGAGGTAAAGTACCATAGTCCTAATTGAGGTCCTCTGGTGATTAATTCTTCCCATGCTTCAATCCTTCCTCCATAAAGTCCCTGGTAAAATATTCCTAAAACTCTAATCAGAAGAGTACACTTTTGACCAAAGACCTTCAGTAGCATCCCACAGCTTACAGGATAAAATCCAAATTCTCCAATCGAGAATGTGAGTTTCTTCATGTCTGGCTTCACAAGCTTCTGTTGCCTGATGTTCTCTTGCATTTGAGTCTTATGAAAATATTTGCTTTTCTCAGAAACCCTGTGCCTTTGCAAATGTTCTCTTCTTTTTTTTTAAAGAGTGCCTTACTTGGGCACCTGGGTGGCTCAATCAGTTAAGTGTCTGCCTTCAGGTAAGGTCATGATCCCAGAGTCCTAGAGCAAGTCCCCCATTGAGCCCCCCATTGGGCTCCCTGCTCAGCAGAAATCCTGCTTCTCTCTCTCCCTTTACCTGCTGCTCCCCCTGCTTGTGCTAGTGCACTTTCTCTGCCAAATCAATGATTTTTAAAAAATTGACCTAATTAGCCAGCTCCTACTTATTTTTAAAACTCTGTGGTATGCTTTTTTTGATCGCATTCACCTTCCTCATGCTTTCCTTCTCCATCTGTTGATTATGTCTGTTCTTATGCTACAACCCCCCCCCACCCCCCCACATATCCTCATTCTAATACTGTAACGCAAATAGATACTGACATCTTTTCTCCCCCATTGGCCTGGGAACTCCTTGAGGGCACTGCAGGCAATACTTTCCACAATTCTGCCTGCTTCTACTTCCTCAGGCTACCCTCATCCTGGGGTAGCACCAACAGGGAAAAAGAGATAGTCACTAACATTTTGAGTTGGGTAATGGAGAGAGTATTACAGAAAGATATAGTATCTGTGTGCCAGATATCCTGGTGGGAATATGAAACTGAATTAAACAGAGTATTTCCTCTAGAATTTTTACCTCTGGGACATTATCATATTTAATAAATTGTGAGAGCTCTTTTAGTATGTTGTTTCAATTTATTAAACTAAAAAACCTTGGACAATAGGTCCAATTATTATGCAATTTTGGAAATGAGAATAAGAGTCAAATAAATGCCTTTTCTAAAATGTTATGCCTTGTAAGAGACCCAGAATTGGAACTTATTTACAAAGTGAAGAATATTCTTTAAAAAATTAAATCTACTATTTTATTAAGCATCTGATATTTTCTTGGAATTGTGTTACATTCTGCACATATATTAACATTAATTTATAACAGGGCATAATGGAAATCAGGATTACCTCTACTTTGTAGATGAGAAATTTGTGACTCAGAGATACAAAGTACTGTTTCTAAGTACAGACAACAGGCAAAAGCAGAATTAATATTTGAGCCTGGATCTAATTGACACAAAAATATCAAGCTTGTTGAAGTTTGTCACTTCATTGTCACCTAATTCCCTTGGGATAGACAAGAGCTGTAGAAACCTTCACAGAAAGCCCCTTAAGAGAACAAAATTTTAAGCAGTCTCTGCAAGATCATAATAATGTAGAGGAAAAGGTCATCCCACTGGAGAGGGAAAAGGGGGATCCCAGAATCTTTGTATGAATACAGAGAACCTATTATTAAGGTTATTTTAGGAAGCAAGAATGAAGGAATATGCTTCTCTTCTTGCTTGTTTTCTGGTCCTTGCTCATCCATCAAGGAATCCATTGAATGGGCCCTTTTAACAACAGTTGGGATAATCCAGACAACTTGGACATCTCCAGCAGAATGAATGACCAATATGAAGACTCAAAACCAAAGTCTTTAAGGGAAGTTTGAAAGAGCATGGATATTTTCAGCAGGAAAATGAATGGCTCAGCATATACAGGAGAGGATTCTCTTAGTATTCAGAGGGTTTTCATAATGAAGAAAAAACAAAACCAGTACAAAAACCATGAGGAGGATTGGATTTCCTCCTGGGGTCCACATGTAGAAACAACCAGGAAATATGTTTCTTCTCAAGTGGTATAAAGGAAGGACATTCTAAATTACATGGGAATAGGTGATAGTCTTCCATCATGGGAGATGCTCTGATAAAGGTGGTCATTCAAGAAAAGGCCTTTAAAATTCCTGCCATTGCAGGCCCCTCTGGTTCTGAGACCTGCATTAAATTCAAATGAATAACACTAAAGCCATATTTACCATAATAATTATCATGTCTAGGATGCTCTGTAGATGGGACATCTAGTCAGGAATAGGATCTAATCACATTAACTTTCAAATGGTTGAGGCACTGGAGTATAGCAAATCAGAGCCCCTTAGGGGTGAAGATGAGTCACAGATTACAATCATAGCTGGTATATTTTAGTCTTCTGGGTCCTGTGGTATACAACATTGAAATAGGCTGAAAATATTATGTCCTTAGGGTGATAAAATATTCCTTGGTAAGCAAACAGATTCATTTTCCTAAAACAAATAAATCACTTGTGCTTTTCTTCTCCTAGAATTCTATCTAGACATTAAGAAACCCGCCTGCCAAAAAATTGGTCTAAAAAATAAGTGTATATTTTGAGAGGTACTGTACAAAGAGTAAACACATGGAAGCTCCCACACCAGAGGTCAAACTAGATTCAAAACATTTGCCAATTTTGATGAGAGTTGTAGAAGTTGTAGAATCAAGTTTACCAAAGTAAATAGTTTTTGTGAAGAGCTTTAGAGTTTAAATTTCCAGCAACTTCTAATTTTCCCTGAAGTCATATAGTCAAGAACACAAATGGCTTTATAAGGGAAAACTGTTTCCCAAAGTATAAATTCCATCTAATAACTCAAACCTCAAATGTTAAAACCCCTTGAGTTTCAGTATGCTTAGACTGAGATTTGAATGCTAAATCTAGGCCAAAGAGAACTTTGGTCAAAGAATTTCTTTCCAGTCCTAGAAGCTTGGAGGTAGCTTTGAAAAACAGTTTTAATGGGAGCATTTTACAGAGATAACATGTGCTGAATTTATTCTTTGAAAAATTATTTTTGATTACTATCTCTATGCCAGATATTCTGTTGGGCACAGGAGTGGAAAGTATAAATGAGTCAGAGCTCCTCCCATGAACAAACTCACAATTTAATTGTGGGGGAGGCAGACTTACAATTATATAATGCAGTTTCTAAGTGCAACAAGAGAGATATATAGATGGAATAATATTATGTAAAGGAAGGAATAATTGACTATGCATCCTATGTATGGGTGCAGGTGAGGGGTAGTAAAGCTCATAGGAGAAGATTTCTTAAAAGAATTGATATGTAACCTCAGAGCTAGGTGTTGTAGTTTACCTTTTCCTATATAGGTAAACAATGAAAGGACATCCTGGAGAGAAGAAAGATATTATACAAAGGTGCCAAGGTGTGGAAAAGTGTGGCATATTTAGAAAAACTTGAATATGACTAGTAAGGTATAGGTGAGGTTACATAGGGGATGGGGCTGGGATGTAGCAGAGACTAGAGGAAGCATTAGTCTGTGCAAATGCAATCATCCTTTGTGGGGAGGCAAAATTTTTTTTAAATAAGAACATGACATGATCAGATTTTATGCTTTATAAATGTATTTTTCCATAATGTAGAGATTAGACTGGAGGGGAAAAGGAATGGAATCTGGAAGCACAATTAAAAGTTGATTATAACATTTATAAGTCTGATAGAATCTAGTGGTAGTAAGCCTATGGGGAAATATGCATTCTTATATACTGTTGGTGGAAATATAAATTGGTACAATCATTTAGAAGACAATTTTATAACATGTGGCAATTACATTTCTAGAACTTTTCTTATACACATGCATAAAAATATTTGCTATGAACAACTGTGAAGAGACTAAATGTCCATCAATAGGTGACTGGTTAAAAAAAGCAGTGTGTACTTATACAATGTAACAGGCTGAAATGATAAAACGAAATAAGACAGATATATACTTGTATGGAAAAGTTGTCAAAATGTATTATGAAGGGAAGAGAGTGTGTTGTAGCACAGGTTATAGCTAGCTAGCCAGACAATACGTACAGTAATTGATAATCATTCTATTATGATACCTAGAAAAGCTAAACCAAAACAAATATATAGTTTGAAGAAATGGAAAGCAGTTGCAAAGTCATTGAAAAATTAAAGGTCTGTGATTATAGTTCTAAGAAATAAGCCCAGAATATAGGGTGGTTTTCCACTAGAAGTGTCTGCTGGTTCTGGAACAGGCATAGGAGAAGCTAAGAAGTTATATATAGATTTCAACGGATTCTCAGAGAGAAAATGGCAAAAAATGGGGTTTAGATTCCCAAAGCTATGAGGTGTGATTCTGATGAACTCCTTTATTTAAAATTTAAATGTCTGTACCTAGGTGAAATGGTCAACACCAGAAATAGATTTTCCTTACAAGAGAATAAAGTCTAACTCCAGAAATAGATTTTCCTTACAAGAGAATAAAGTCTAGCTTCCAAACCTCTCAATTTCAAATTGGATTGATCCAAGATAGCTACTGACACTAATAAATCTGCCCAAAGTCAATTTATGTATTTTTCTGGAAGAAAACACATTATCTTAAGTTTAAATTAAATCTACAATTTTTAATATAAAATGACCAGCATCTAGTAAAAAATAACAAGGCATAAGAAATAAGAGAAAGGACTGAAAATAAGTAAAAACAATAAACAAAAGAGGCAGGCCTACTGGGGATCCATATACTGGCACTGAAAGGCAGAAATATTTAAAATAACTGTGCTTCATGCATTCAAGGAAATAAAAGAATGATACTAAGAATTTCAACAGGAAATTGAAAATCCTATTAAATAACCAAATAGAAATTCTGAAACTTTAAAATATAGAGATGAAAATTAAGAATAAAATGGATGGATTTACTAAGAGGTTAGGACAACTGAAGAGAACTAGTAAACTGGAAAATTAGAAAAAATACAATACAAAATGACATGGAAATATGAGTTGTGAAAAATACAGAGAAGAGGGGAAGAGTTCTTAATAATCATCTAGTCCACACTCATCATGGTAGAGATTGGTAAATTATTCACCGAAACTCCATTTCTTCCTCAGCACAAAGAGCTAGATTACATTTTCCAGCCTCCCTTAAAATTGAATACAGACAGCCATGTGACTTGGATTTTGGCCAACAGAAAATAGGAGGAAGTGATATGATCCACTTCCAGGTGTGGCCTATGAAAGAATATCTAATTTTCTTTTTTTTCTTAACTAGGATGTTGATACCCAGGTGACTTTGGAAGCCACATGTTGAAGATGGCTGAGCCTCCATCATCCAAAGTTTCTAAATGACTGTATCAAGCAGAGCATTTCAGTCCCTGTCTCTGAATGAACTTCACATGAATAAGGAATATATTGCTATTGTGTCAAACTTGTGAGATTTCAGAGTTCATCTTTTATAGTAGCCACCATTACTTTAACCAATGTTTGTAGCCATTCCAAGAGTCTTTTTGCAACATGTCTGCAAAGTCTGAACATACTGAACACCCATGGTAAAGAGAGATGCCCACCTTTCTCAGGTCATTCCTTTCATTGAAAGATAACTTGAAAACATTTCTTCTTGATAGTATTTCCTTGTGAACGTACTCATTTGACTACTTTATCTTAGGCCTCTTTCAGAGGCAATTCTTCAGACCTTGAATCAAGCCTCATAAAGAATATCCATTTTGGTACATATTTTTGAAAGAATATGGTACATATTCCATTTGGTAGAATGGAAAGCTGATGTTGTCTAGATGAATGACCTTAAGTACATCTCTTTCCCTTGAACTCAGCTTCAGTCTGTGAAGTGATTGCATCAGATCAAATTGATGTCTATTGTTTCTTTTTGTTCAGAAAAGGTGAGATTGATTTTTTCACCAATTAGCTCAGAAAAAAAAAGGATATAAATCAGGATATAATAATGCACAAAGTAACTGTTCCATTACATATAACACGGTATGAATCCATATTTGCATCCATATCTAGTTGAGATGAGGATATTGAAGATTTGATTTATATCTATATGATAGGGAGAGCTGGAACTTCATATACTTACACATTATAAAATTCAAAATCCTAATTTTAAGGTTCATTTAATTCAGTTCTTCTCCTGCCTCTCACCCCTGTCCAGCCTCTGAAACTTGAATTCCCTCTACCACAGCTCCATCAGGTGGATGTTCAGATATTGTTTGTATTCCTCTCGTGACAGGGAAGTCATTACATCTTAGGGAAGCACCACAATTTACTGCTCAGTAGTATAATTTTGATGGTTAAATATTAAGAAGTGGATTTAACAATGTCTGTAAATAATTTGACTGTAAGATTATAGGTTCTTATACACACATATTTTAGCACAGTAGACACAAAAGGTATGTGAAAGGATGGGTAAACACAAATAGTATATACTCACAGAAGTAAAAAACATACACACATGAAATTATTCATAGACTCGCTAACATTATATATATATAATGTTATATATATATATATAACCTAAGCAAATATATATATATATATATATCACAAAGCATCACTCGGTAATCTTCTTGACTATTTCAAAATATGGGATTTGCTCACTCTTTTCAATGAGTCTTAAGAGATGTAGAATAAGCGCTTACATTCTAATATGTCTTATAAGGAAAGAAAAGATGGCTTTCCACACTACTGCTCCTTATGGTGTTGTCTTGTACACCCTAAGTCTCTGTCCCTTTGTCTATAAGCCATAAGATTTTTCCCTTCAGTAAGACACAGGAAGATATCAAATAGAATTTGGCATCTTGGGACAATCTGCTTATTCTTGCACTGTGCAGTTAAATCCAACCCCCCCCCCCCTTTTTTGGAACACCATCATTTCCTATCTATCAATCAGCATGTTTTGGGAATAAAGGCTGTGCTCTCACTACCTAAAGTAGTTAAATAGTGAAATATGTGCAGATTGCTCTGGAACTGGCAAAATACCTCATGATGCATCAGCTGATTTTCACAAGCACCCTTGAGTTAGTCAGGACAGGGATCCTTATGTCAAATTATAGTTAGGAAGTCTGAAGACCTGTGGCATTAAGCAAAGATCCTGAGAAATGATCTTAAGATCACTGGAGAATTTGTATTCAATCCATTCACTCTGCTCTTACTGACACATTGTTTTGTTGAGGATGGCAATGTGTCTGTGTGGTCTTCTACACATTTTTCAGACTGGGATAGGCATGTGGCTTAGTTCTGGCCAATAAGGTGCAAGAGGGATTTCTCAATAAAAGTGCTTGTTTTCTCGAATAAGAATAAAGTTTAAGAGTGTGTGGGTGGCTCAATCAGTTGAGTGTTCAACTCCTGATTTTGACTCAGGTCATGATCTCGGGGTGGTGAGATTGAACCCCGTGTTGGGCTCTGCACTGAGTGTGGAGCTCTCTCTGCTTCTCTTGTGCCCCTATCCCCCTACTCATGTACACACACACACACACACACACACTCTCTCTAAAAACAAAAAAACAGAAAAACAACAACAACACAAAGTTTGACAATAAAAGGGCACTTTTCCTCCTGTCTGTCTGTAAAGCAGGAATGATGTCTGATGGTACTGCAGCTATCTTGTAACAACAGAAACCACAACCTTAACAATAGCTGACATAATTTGCCTTTAAGCTAGATGTTTCTAATCAATTTATATAGATAAACTCATTTAAATCTTATAACAATTATTACTTTAAAATATGAATACTGAGACATAGAAAGATGAGGTAGCTTGTCCACATTTCCGTAGTTAACAAGTGATAAAGGCAGGATTGGGCCTGAGGTAGTTGGGCTCCAGAGTATGCTGAGGATGGCAGGGCATAAAATGAGGAGTCTGGGTCCCTGAGAACACCCACACAAGCCCCAGGCACCTACCCCTGACCTACATTCAAAAGCCAAATCTCTTACTCGTTTAAGCTACTGTAGCAGGGGTTTTCTTGCATCTGATTGCAATCTTGGCTTCCATTTGGTTTGCTGTGACACACAGGAGAGAGCCCTGGGCTGGGTGCCAGATGAGCTTGGTTCAAGTGCAAGCTCTGCCAGGTAACTCACTGTGTAACACTGAGGAATTCACTTCAGTTCCCTGGGCTCAGTTTCCTGGTCTTTGAAAGGAGAGAACTAAATTGAGAGTCTTTTCTCAGCCTTTAAAAGTCTGCCCCTCTGAGATTCTTCATGTTTCTCATGGCTGCCATTTTATGTTTTCTTATGTGTTAATTGCTACCTCAAAGGATAAACAAGAAGTAGTGTTTGCTATGTGCAAGGCCTCTGCATTCAGACAGGAAGGGGTAGAGCTGCGTCTGAACCTGGTCCTTGTCCTTCACCACCCTGCTGTTCATAAAAGTCACTTGAGAAACCAGCACATGTTGAACTTAATACCATTAGGGACCAGCTTACTCTATAGTCTTAATATCTCACTATTTCCCTCTTTAACAATCCATTTATATGATTTATTTATAGATTTATATGATTTATTTATTTTATTTATATGATTTATTTATATTTATATGATTTATATATAGATTTATATGAGGCATATAAATCTATTTAATTCTGTTCAAAAGTCTTGCGAAGTCCTGGAATCATCAATAGCAGGGGTTAGTGAGAGGAGGTTAGCTAAGAAAAGACAATTTTGCCAACTCTACACAGTAGCTTAATTTTGTTCTTTCTCAGTCATTCCTCAAAGATGGAGTCACTATAAATCACCATTTTGGTATCATAGTGAGAAATTATATACTTTAACAAAATTCCACAAAATAAGAAAAAAAAAACAACCAAATAGACTTATACAAAAGTAAATTCTGGTGATAACACAGCAAAAGTACATATTGGATAAACACTAAAGCTCTCTTTTTCATTAGCTCTCAGGCCTCCTGTTGCCTGATCATTAAGAGAATACTACACGAATGCAGTTTTCTGATGGGCTTTAAGGACATACAGAATCGGGGCTAATTGAATATATTGAGCAGACTGAAGCTCATAGATCATCTTTTCCAGAGGTTATAAATTTTTACTACCCATCAAAATCACCCAGGGGACTTTTAAAAATCCCAAAAGTCTAGGCTTCACCCCAAACTACTTAAATCAGAGTCCCTGGGAGTGGCACACAGACATTATTTTAAAGCTTCCAGGTGGTTGAGCTTCCAAGGCTGAGAACCACTAATCTCAGCCAGAATCCCTCCTTTTATTCAGGCAAGAGACTAAGGCTCACCTAGAGGAAGCAGTTTGCCCAAAATCTTACCATCATTCTCAAACTTAGGTCTGGAGATTCCTGTGATCTGTGCTCTCCACCATGTCAGAGCCACCTCATGCTCTGAGAGTTCTGGTCTCAACTCCAAGCACACTGCCAGTTCAAAAGCCAGTGTGGAATTGTATCTGCAAAAGGCATGCAAGTGCTTTGACTCAGAGGTTTTGAGAATCAAACTGAAACGTTTCATATCTACAAAAACCCACTGTGGAGAGAGACAAGTTATGTAGACCAAGGATCTGAGGAATGATCCTGTTGTATAGCATAGAGGGACCTGGTGGCTGCATAACAAACAGGAGAGGGAAGAAGCAAGCTACATTTGTTGAGTGCCTACCTCTTTGAGTGGGGCCAAATATGAAATATTTTACATAGACAAACTTACTTAATCTTCAAGCCCAGGCTATTTATTTAGTTGGTTTGTACAGGAATAGCAGGATTAGTTGTTAAAGTATTCAAATAATTCTGCTGCGATTGGTTAACAGCTGTTGCTCCAAGACAAATGATTGACATTACCCCTCTCTGCTAACCCCATCTCCAGGCCCCCCTGCTGTTTCTTTAGGACCCCCTCTACCTCTTTTTGGTTGAGCACCCAAAGAGTTAACACATAGCACAGTGGACACCTTTAGACCGTCCTGGAGGGCTAAGGTCCCAATCCCTTTTGCTTCCACAGTATATGTGCTTCATCAACTATTAAGTCTTTTGTGCATCGCCTCCGTTCACATCCTTCCTGCTGCCACAGTAAGTCAGATACATAACTTTACACATGAAAAAGTAGATACTCAGAAAGGATGTAAGACTTGTCCAAGGTCACCCAGTGAGTAAAGAGCAGTCACTCCAGCCCCTCCCCTGAATTTGGGTCTTCAGGCAGTGGATGTCTTTGAAACATGATGCCTGGTAGGGAATTCTGAAGCCAGCTATGCATTTTAATTCCTCACCTCCTTCTCTTTAAAGCCTTAACATGTAAATAGGGAAACTATCAGGCTCTGTGTTATCTCTGTCACATACAAAATGTACTAGGATGACTGCAGTGAAGATACCAACGTTGCATATGGGTTTTAAAAAGTGCTTTGAGAGGAAAAGAAGGACCTTTTTAGGTGCAGCCTGTGAACTTATCTCCAGGACTTGAGGCTGGAGTAAATCCAGTAAGCACATTGCCTATATCCACTAACACGCCCTCTCCTTCCCTTCCTCATTCCAGAATCCCCAAGACATTCAAATAGTGATGAACACGTTCAGATACTGCCTGGCCTCTGTGGACATTGCTCTATAATGCATGAGGAGCACTTAAACACAAAGAGTGCTAAATAAGTAACATTTACTGTCCCTTCACCACCACTTTTCAACAGCACAAATAAATCCAGAGATAATTTTTTAATATTGCAGAGCTGGGATATTTATTCTGCATTGAACTCCACTTTCTTGTCCTCCTACGACCTATAAAGAATGTTAATAAATTCTATAAATTGTAGAGTTTCATCAGCAAGAGAGAAAAATGATTGAGAATTAGTTCTCATTATCTGAGTAAACACTTGGGTGCAAGACCATGGCATTGAAGTCTCATTGCATGCCAGGCACAGAACTTGGCACAGAGAAGGTGCTTGAGAAAAGGTTGTTAATTTCAATGTTGAATAACAGAATTAAGTGTTTTCAAAGAATAATAAAGAACCATGATTGGATATCTAATTTCTAGACATAGATACAGCAGCAATTTCAGTCTACAGCAAGTCATATTTTTTCAGCAAGCTCCCCATATTCTAGGGGATTGATATTTCTTTGTTATTTTAGAATGAAATGACTTTAGAGCATGGAATAATAAAGTGAAATATAGTATTTATGAAAGAAAATCTGTCTTTTTAAATCATGGAATCTCTATCACTACTATTCCTCACTGGTTTATGGATATGAAATAACCCTTTTGTAAAGGGAGGCAAGAATTCCATTATCTTCCACAGATATCTTAACTCTCCTGCATCCATGTCTGGGCTTCAGTGAGAGTTAAAGGAGCATAAATGGACTGGGGATCAGGATATATTAGGTTTTAGGGAAACATTTGTCTTCTTTCCCACTATAGTTCAAGATCTTGGAATACATCAAGAGATGCTGAGAAATAGTACTAGAAGTCCCTCGATCAGACAACAAAAATAAATAAAAGGCATTCATATTGGCAAAGAAGAAGTCAAATTCTCCCTCTTCACAGATGACATGATACTGTATATAGAAAACCCAAAAGACTCCACCCCAAGATTGCTAAAACTCATACAGCAATTCAGCAATGTGGCAGAATACAAAATCAATGCCCAGAAATCAGTGGCATTTCTATATACTAAAAATGAGACTGAAGAAAGAAATTAAGGAGTCAATAAAATTTACAATTGCATCCCAAAGCATAAGATACCTAGGAATAAACCTAACCAAAGAGGTAAAGGATCTATACCCTAAAAACTACAGAACACTTCTTAAAGAAATTGAGGAAGACACAAAGAGATGGAAAAATATTCCATGCTCATTGATTGGAAGAATGAATATTGTGAAAATGTCAATGCTACCCAGGGCAATTGACACGTTCAATGCAATCCCTATCAAAATACCATGGACTTTCTTGTCAGAGTTGGAACAAGTAATCTTAAGATTTGTATGGAATCAGAAAAGACCCCAAATAGCCAGGGGAATATTGAAAAAGAAAACCATATCTGGGGGCATCACAATGCCGGATTTCAGGTTGTACTACAAATCTGTGGTCATCAAGACAGTGTGGTACTGGCACAAAAACAGACACACAGATCAATGGAACAGAATAGAGAACCCAGAAGTGGACCCTGAATTTTATGGTCAACTAATATTCAATAAAGGAGGAAAGACTCTCCACTGGAAAAAGGACATTCTCTTCAATAAATGGTGCATGGGAACCATTGGACAGCCACGTGCAGAAGAATGAAACTAGACCATTCTCTTACACCATACACAAAGATAAACTCAAAATGGATGAAAGATTCTAAATTGAGACAAGAATCCATCAAAATGGCAACACTCTTTTTGAACTTGGCCACAGCAACTTCTTGTAAGATACATCTATGAAGGCAAGGGAAACAAAAGCAAAAGTGAACTATTGGGACTTCATCAAGATAAAAAGCTTCTGCACAGCAAAAAAGGCTGTCGACAAAAGTAAAAGACAACCTACAGAATGGGAGAAGATATTTGCAAATGACATATAAGATAAAGGGCTAGTATCCAAGATCTATAAAGAACGTATTAAACTCAACAGCTAAGAAACAAACAATCTAATCATGAAATGGGCAAAAGACATGAACAGAAATTTCACAGAGGAAGACATAGACATGGCCAACAAGCACATGAGAAAATGCTCTGCATCCCTTGCCATCAGGGAAATACAAATCAAAACCACAATGAGATACCACCTCACACCAGTGAGAATGGTGAAAAATAACAAGATGGGAAACAATAACTGTTGGCGAGGATGTGGAGAAAGGGGAACCCTCTTGCACTGCTAGTGGGAATGTGAACTGGTACAGCCACTGTGGAAAACCATGTGGAGGTTCCTCAAAAAGTTAAAAACAGAGCTACCCTATTACCTAGCAATTGCACTACTGGGGATTTACCCCAAAGATACAAATGCAGTGAAAGACCGAGACACCTGTACCCCAATGTTTATAGCAGCAATGTCCACAATAGCCAAACTGTGGAAGGAGCCTCAGTGTCCATCGACAGAAGAATGGATAAAGAAGATGTGGTCTATGTATACAATGGAATATTAGCCATCAGAAAGGATGAATACCCACCATTTGCTTCAACGTGGGTGGAACACTGGAGGGTATTATGCTGAGTGAAGTAAGTCAATTGGAGAAGGACAATCATTATATGGGTTCACTCATAAGGAGAATATAAAAAATAGTGAGAGGGATTATAGGGGAAAGGAGAGAAAATGAGTGGGAAAAATTAGAGAGGGTGACAAAACATGATAGACTCAACTTTGGGAAATGAACAAGGGATAGTGGAAGGGGAGGTGGGCAGGGCGATGGGGTGACTGAGTGACAGGCACTGAGGGGGGCACTTGACAGGATAATCACTGGGTGTTATACTATATGTTGGCAAATCGAACTCCAATAAAAAATATACATATAAAAAAAGCTGCTGACAAAGAAACAAACAAAACTTATGATTTTGCAGTTTATGTTATACCACACAGAAAAAAGCTGAACTTGTTAAAATAATTTTTACTATAAGAATATAAAAGGACCTAAAACTAAATGGCAGTATTAGTGATTGTTGAGTTAATTTTATAATTCTGATTTAATTACCAGCTCCTCCTTATTCCCAGATAATTTACAATAATAAAATCATACATAGTTATACTTTTCCTGGAATACTGAGCTTATTGGAATATTTTATTTTTATTTTCCCAAAAATTATTATAAAATTTGAGGAAAAATAATTTAAATATAATGTAATAAAGGATCATGAATATCGGGATCCCTGGGTGGCACAGCGGTTTAGCGCCTGCCTTTGGCCCAGGGCGAGATCCTGGAGGCCCAGGATCGAATCCCACGTCGGGCTCCCGGTGTATGGAGCCTGCTTCTCCCTCTGCCTATGTCTCTGCCTCTCTCTCTCTCTCTCTCTCTCTCTGTCTCTTTCTCTCTCTGTGTGTGACTATCATAAAATAAAAAAAATAAAAATTAAAAAAAAAGGATGATGAATATCCATTTTTCTAGATGAAATGGGTGATGAATAATTGAGTAATACAGTAAAGGAGAAGGATAATATTACCAATCCCACTGACTCTGAGTTAATAATGATTATTTGAGCCTCGTAGATATGGTGATTTTATTCTACAATGTCAGGTCTTTTATCTAAAACCACACATAGTTGGAGTGTTGGTATGACCAGAGCTGATTGGACCATAGCTGGACAGCTGAACCTATGAACTGGGCCAATTGGATTCTCTCCTTTAAAAAACTGGAGTTGGAAGGTATTGGGCACTGAAACAATACTGTTAAGAAAAGATGGAACCCAAGTTTGGGACTTCATCAACCCAAAATCTCATGAAGGCTGATAATCTAGGGACCAGGGGTTAAGCATCTTACCTAGGGGAGAGAAAGAATGAAGATTGGGAGAGATTTTCTATACTTGGTTTCCACGAAATTCCTCTTCATTCACCAGAGACAAAGAAAGGACTTTTTTTTTTTTTTTAAAGATTTTATTTATTTATTCATGAGAGACACACAGAGAGAGAGGCAGAGACACAGGCAGAGGGAGAAGCAGGCTCCATGCAGGAAGCCCGACATGGGACTTGATCCCATGATCTCTAGGATCACGACCTGGACTGAAGGCGACGCTAAACCGCTGAGCCACCCGGGCTACCCAAGAAAGGACTTTTTAAACAAGACTTGAAATTTCTGTTCTTCATAACCTACATTCTCTAAGACAAGTGTGTTTACAATAGAAAAAATACTGTGTTGAAACTGAATTAGAATACAAATTTATATATATATTATATATATATAATTTTTAATTAATTATATATATATTATATATATAATTAAAAAATATATATAATATATATAATTTTCCTGGTCCAAAGGATGGAGAAAAATAACCTTTACACACATGCAAACACACACACCCAACCCCACATATGTAGACAGAGATATAGGTAATCTACTTTCATTGTGTATTATAAGGAAAGAGAAAAAGCCTGAGGAGGCAGTGGAGACTGAGCAGAGAGTTTGACTTCGCATACTCCAGCACAGTACTCATGCTTTGGAAAAGCAGGATTAACTAGAGCTATATTAGTGCACTCAATAAAGGGTCTGTATTTAAAGTAAAAATGTTGAACAACTAAAATAGAAATGAGAACTAGCTCTACTTGGTATAAAACCAGAGTGTGACCAATCCTCAGAGGTAGAAAGGAGATGTTCATAGCCATGGACCAAAAAGCAGGATGATGCATAATATAAGAGTAATGAAAAAGAGAAAAGGAACTAATGCTTTGGTTAGTCCTGGGTAAGGAATTTTCTAGGCCATAGTGAGAAGGCACTGAAATAATGCCAGAGTCACATGATACATTATTTGTGCTTTGTTATATATGCAATGCCTTAGGTAGCTTTTAAATAGACACTACATAGTTAATTCCATATATGATGGAGCAATAATAGCTATTACTTAGTGATATATCTCGCTATATACCTGATGTTTTGTTAGGCATTATATATATATATATATAGATGTATATATATATATACATCGCCCTGCTCATGTGACCCCAACCTCGCACAAGACTCTTTCCCACATCCACCCTTCCAAGAGTTGAAGGTATGCACCTGCTTTTGTATGCTCCCTAGACTTGAGGAGTAGCCACGGAGTCTCTTCCTGTGGAGGTCTGGATAGGCTTGAGCATTTAGGTGGAAGTATCCATGTGCATGTGAACGGAGTTTTCTTGCAGCATGGATAGGAAGAGACAGAATGGGCTACAGGTTGGATCTCCTATACTGCCATGTTCCAGCATAAAACTTTGAAGAGTTTGAGAATTCTAAAGTAGAACCTTAGTATCTAGGTTTTTGTAAAGTTAGATTTGTCAACAGTGGAGGATAGCCTATATTTAACAGTTAGATTGATTTTTATTACTTTAAGTATTTAGACAAAGGACACATGGTTCTTCTTGGGGGCCCAGGCCTACCCTTGGGTCTCAAAATTCAGTTCAGTGCCTGGCACACAATAGGCCCACAATAAATACATTTCAGATTATTGGTGACTATTTTTTTCAGCCTTATGCCTGCTTAGGGATGCTTCAAGTTATATATGACACAGTGATTTAAAGTGTGTTGGATAGGGTTTTGAAATACCCAACAATTAGATTCTAGAATTAATCATCCAAACAGAACAAATCTGAATCCTTGAACAAGAAGGGCCTGGAATAATAACAGCTGGATAGAGGCTGTCGAAGGGGACAAGGCCTATAATATTCATAGCTGCTCTACTAGTTGGTAGCAATTAGCGGGAAACAGGGGAAGAGGGTAGCCCTGAGAGGGAGCAGCTGTTCCTGCAGCTGCTGACAAGGACACTGAGGCTGAATAGGAATGAAAGTCTCTCTTCATGCAATGCACTGTTTTCAGCAGGAGAGAGGGTAAGTCATTTGGAAGTTACATGGGTAGGGAGATCAAGTAGATGTGCCCCTGACTGCTGAGCCCCTACTGCATGTCCTGCTCTGACAAATTAGTCACTGGGCAAACTTTGTCTCTGTAATAATGGAGAGCTGGAATTTAACTCATGTAAGTAGGAATGGAGAGATGTGGGTGGAAAGCACTGGGCTAGAAGTGCAAATCATGTCCCCGGTTCACTGAGTGTATACAGTTAAGTCACATCACTTCTCTGAGCTTTGTTATCTCATTAAAAGCACTAAAGCACTTGGCACCATATTAATATACAACCATAGGTGAACATTCAATTAGTGTCAGCAGTTGCTACTACTACTCTTGTTAATTATTTCTCTCCAGTGTAAAGTGGAGATAATGATATCCTTCTGCCTACTTCAGGGATAGTTGGAGGGGCAAATGAAGTAATGGAAGTGCAAAAATGGTTTGAAAACTGCAAATGCAGCCCAAATATGAGAGGTTGTTAATAGTGCATATTCCAAAGGAATGATTAAAGTGGTCCCCAAAGGCCCACCAGACCCCTAATATCTGGTGTTGAGAAATCCTTACACAGTATAAACTTTTTGCCTTTTGTGTCTGGAATTCGAAATTCTTACTGCTCGATGGAAGTTTCCGTGATGACGGAAATCTTCTGTACTTGCGCTGTCCATGCTATCAGACACATGTGGTGAGCAGCTACCATACGGGATACAGCGGCCTCCTGTCGACCTATTCTTAATGAGGAAGCATATACTTTTAATATATTTCATCCACAAGGGCTTGCGATGGTCAACCCAATATTGAGTTTAAACAATGTCAAGAATGATGGCGATAGTCACAGGAACACCTTCATAATCCTACTGCATGATGCAGTAGCTGACATTGCATATTCACAACGCTCTTAGCTCGATGTTGTTGATGGAAGAAGCATTAGAAGCTCAGAAAGTTTAGAAGATGATGCAGTAATAGAATAATGATGCCAAGCTCTACTGAAGGCTCACTGTGTAGGACAGGAATTCTCTAATTATTTTATACTTATTATCTTTGATTCTTACATCAGATTTACTATTATTGGAATAATATTGGAATATATGGGAATTATTATTTCCATTTTGAGGAAACGGAGTCTAAGTAATTTCCTTAAGATCATATGGTGAGGAAGTTGTGGATATATGATTTCTACCTAAGATGCCTAAATCCAAATAGACACTTTTCAACCTGCCTAGGT
Organism: Vulpes vulpes; assembly: GCF_048418805.1. Classification (NCBI taxonomy): domain Eukaryota; kingdom Metazoa; phylum Chordata; class Mammalia; order Carnivora; family Canidae; genus Vulpes; species Vulpes vulpes. The sequence goes on from NC_132790.1 coordinate 30,859,614, forward strand.
AGCCCTTCCCCATTATTCTCCTTATTGGTTTTCTTCACTGTCTTACCATGATTTAAAAGTATGAATTTGTTATGTTTATTGCCTTTCATTCCCCTTAAAAACTCCACCAGGGCATGAACCATGTTCATTTTATCCACCAAAATTATTTATCCCCATAGAGGGTGCTCAATAAATACCTGAATGATGATGATGTCCAGAGCATTCGCGCTATTATCATAATCATAACCATCAATAATCACTGCTTATATCCATACTTTCCATACCATGCTATAATATATTGGTTTATATATTTCTCCTTGCTGAGACAAGGAAATCTTTGAGGTCAGCAGTTCTGTCTTGTTTTTTTTCTTTTAACTTGATATACTTAAAGTATGTAGTAGGCCTTCACAAATATTAGCTGCATTGAATGGGATGGAATTAAACTCTGAAAAAAAGTTGAAATCTGAGAAATGGAGACATGGAGTTAATATCACTTCATGAAGGGAAGAGCACACGTAGGAAAGAGAGAATGGACCCAAACAGTAGAGGGCATTGAGAACATGAGGACTGGTTGAGGTGAGGTCCCAGGGAAGGTAAGGAGGCAGGTGAGCAAGATGATAGGCCCCTTAATTACAGATATGGGGCACTGCAGGAGTTGGAGGCAGATGGCCCAGGCAAACGCCCTAGGAGTTGGAAATGGATGGACCAGGCAAATACTACCCTAAAAATTCCCTTTGGAATCCATGAGGTAGGTTAAAAGAACTATTGTTTGGTCCTTTTCTAGGCAAGAAAATGTTGAAATCAAATGTAAATAAATATTCTTCTCAGTATCTTAAGTGTTACCTAAACACAGATTTTTCCTCTCTCCACTCTAATAAACAATGTCATTTGTTTAATGTCATTTTCTTTTTTCTCCCAGAGTTGTATTTTGGGGTGCACTGTGGAATATTAAATGGACAATTTAATATTGAATTCAGAGTTAAAACAAATTCTATGTTTAAAATGAAAAGCAGTAACAACAACAGCCTGAATTTTAGCTAGTCAGTTAAAAATCAAATTAAGTCAACAAGTGAGAGAAAGCAAAAGAAACTCTCATCACCCTCTCCTGCTTCTTTGGAATTAGTACCTTAACCTGAGTCCTTTGAACAGAACCAGCCCTCCCATGTGTATCATAAGGAGGCAATTTAGTGATTGATTATGGGACCAGGGAACCTGACAAAGAAAATGGGACCCAAAATCCATCTAGAGGAAGAAGTACCTTTTCTGATTTACACACAGGTGTCAAATGGGGTAAGAGGGCCCTAGTTTGTTTCTTTTGCCACATTTGTTGTATTAGTCAGCATGCATTTAGCAACAAATCACAGAGCATGTGACAAAGAATGCCTTAGGTCATTAACACATTTATCTGGAAATAGATTCTTCCAGGGTTGGGAAGTGGCTCAATGATGCCTTTAAAGATTTTTTTTTTTTTTAAATCTTTCTACTCTGACATCCTTGAGTACTGAATGTTTATCCTTAGAGAGTCATCTCATGGCAACAAAATTGCTGCTACAGCTCCAAGATCACATCTTCATACAATTGTATTAAACCCCTAGCTTTTTTTTTTCTTTCTCAGTAGAGCTTTTAGCAAAAGGTGTGACCAAGCTTCATTCTTCTCCCTCTGAATTCTACTCCTAAGACTCACAAATTAAAGCTGATCCAAGTCATTTTCATGCGAAAAGTATTTTCTTTTTCCAGTGTCTTGGATTTGCTGTATTTTCAAGGGTGACTGAACAGTAAGGTGTGTGCCCCTCTGGAGGGATGCACCAGCTGATCCCTCTGGTGGGAGGTCAGCCCCTTTTATGTCATTTCCTAACTGATTTTCTTTAGACAGATCAGGACACTTGGTCTCTGTTCTTGAACCACTATGTGCTTTTACTTGGTAGCACTGTCATAATTTTAACTGATTAATTGAGAAACTATTGGTTTATATCTGCTTTCCTGGTGGAGTGTTAGCTCATAGTTACACTATTCACTATCTTACCCCTAGAATCTAGCATGGTGCCTAAAAATAATAGTAGGTGCTTGTTAGTTATTAATTATTTATTGGATTAAAAATGACAATAGAGGAAGTACTGTGGTTAAATGTATGGTTTTTCTTTTGTAGGGAAGCCCTTCACCCAACCACCACTGAGGCTCCCTACATGCTGGGCACTACCTTGAACATGTCGATGAAGAATTAATGGTGAGAATATTTGTAAACTACCCAGTGCAGTCCCTGGCATACTGCAGACATTATGTGCACATTAGTGGTTTTGTTTCCCAAATTCTATCTCGCTGAACTCTTTTATGTTAAGTATAATGTATAAATAAGAAATCACCATAAAAAAAGCAAAATATAATACATAAAATCAGTGAAATAGATATTTGCATCTTCATGTGCTAGGCACTTTAGCGAAGTTCCTCCCCTGTGTCCAAGAAGCTGGCACTCATGATTTTCAGTAAGATTCAAGTGGGGAATTTAAGCATGCAAATTCTTGTGCCCCACATCTCTAGGAATTTTCATTCTATACACCTTTGATACATTTAAGAATGCTGCTCATCAAAATTTTATGCAATTATGCAGCAGAGTATTTCCCTCTTGTAATGTTTCCTAGAAGGAAAAAAAATAGCTGGAGGATCACTGGCAGAAGCCAAAATAAGCATGTTGATTAACCTTCTGGCCCCAGATATTAGGTAGCAAGGATGGGTTTTCCCCTAGGGTAGGGATTGAAAAACTGGCTGATCAGTAGTATTACCTAAAAGGAACATTTTAAAGACTTAGACTCCTAGTCCCTAGGAATTAGGTGTGGTGATTCTGATCAGCTAGATTTGAGAAGTGCTGAATTATTAGTGATGGTTTCAAGTTCATACCAGCTTTTGCCTTCTCCAGACTGGCTATTACATGCCCCTATTCTGGTATGCCTCTAAGTAAATTCAATCCCTCATATAGTTCATGAGCAGGAACCTCAGCCCTATTAGATCATGAGCTTGAATAAAACTTGGACTTTGGCTCAGGGGGCACAGAACTTTTTCTCTATTCTCTAGTGCTTCTTATTCCTTCTAGAACTGCCTCTACCCTGAGACCTAATTCATTTGTTTCCTAGGTCCTTACAACTCTCATTCCCAAGCCTGGAATCTGCTTGATCATGTGCTGGTTAGAAACAGGGATCTTAGTTAACACCTGGAGATCTGCTTTAAGAGTTGCTGTTAACCACCTGGCTGCAAGTACTACCTGCTGCTTAGACTGCTGCTGAGTCTGTGGTTCCTCCTCCTTTTCCCACCTCAGTCCTCCTCCTCTGATTAATCATCCTTGTATATAGACAATTTCCTTAGTTATATCCTTCAATGAGTACTGAGCATTCATTTGCCCAGTTGTCTCTGTGAGGCCTGGCTCTGGACTCCCCTAGCATGCCTTGCCTGGTTGCCAACTACTGCTTTTGCTAAATATAATAGTAATCATTCTATTTTCATGTATATAATTTTGCATTTTTAAGAAATTATTGTATTGTGTGTGTGTGTGTGTGTGTGTGTGTGTGTGTGTGTGTGTGTTTGACAGGGAGGGGCTGAATTGTGAATTTCCAATCCCAGCAATTATTCAAAAAGCTAGCATCATTTGCATCTTAAATAGTCTCTAGGAATTCAAAGGAAGAGTGTACCATAGTCACAATGATAAACTCAATAATAATTAAAATTATTCCCAGGCTGTTAAGCAATACAGACATATTAAAACATTTTTAGTTGCACTTATTATGATCTAATAAAATGAAAGCACAGCTAAAGGGCAATATTGGGTAGCAGCTGGTCCATTACCAATTCCACATTCTCTTTGGCTGTTTAGATACTGCCTAGGTGTTTATATAGGCTTACAAAAATGGTTTAAAAAGGTACAACCACCTCAAGTCATCAATATAGACTTCAATATAGCTGATTTTTCAATTAGAAATTTTCAAGTCTATCAATATAGACTTTCAATATAGCTGATTTTTCAATTAGAAATTTTCACTCCTGATCCATGATCTAATAAGTAATCCACTGAATTTTGCAGCTTTTTAATGTAAACTGTATCTTTCAATATCAATATGCTCTACTTTATAGATATCTGCCAGTTCTGAGTTTTATACCCTTCTGTTTCTCCCCCCCCCATGCTACCTTTGCTTATCCTGTCCTGTCTCATCCTGTCCTGCCCTATCGTGCCTTATTTTTCCTACACTATCCTATCCTAGCACAGCCTATTTGATTCTCTGCAGTTTAATATAGCAAACACTTCCTGGTTACCTACTATGTGCCAAGAACTTCAGGCAAGAAGAAATGAACAGGCTTGAGACTTTGCTCTTAAACTTTTGGCTTCAAGGTGAGGAGGAACTATGAGAAGTATACAAGTTACTATGAAATAGAGCATGGGCACCTGGGTGGCGCAGTCAATTAAGTGTCTGCCTTCACCTCAGGTCATGAGCTCAGGGTTCTGGGATTAAGGCTCTCATCAGGCTCTCTGCTCAGAGGGAAGTCTGCTTCTCTTCTCTCTCACCCTCTGTGCTGTCTCTCTCTCCCTCTCTCTTTCTCAAAAAAAAAATCTAAGAAAAAAAAGAAAAGAAAGAAAGAAAAAAAGAAACAGGGCAGACTTGTGATGTGGGGAAAAGGGTGTCATGGGAAAGTCACATGTGGCAACAGAATGAGGTTGCTGTGGGGTCAGGAGTAGTATGCCCGCAAACATGCCCATGGAATGCCCTGATACCTGATGTCATGTCACAAGACTTCAGTCAGGGACTGGCCCCTGCTGGAAACATCTCCAGAACACAAAAGTGATACTAGATCAAAGATTAAAAACTCCAAAACAAAAGCCACAGACAGGCCTATTTGTTCTGTAACTTACACAAATGGTAAAAACCACCTCCCTCCAACAGAAAATGAACATGACAAAACAAAAACTCAGAGCATCAGATGAAGATATCTACCTTTAGAAGATCCTAGCTGCCTGGGGTGCCTGCCTCTTCCTCCTATCCTCTCAATTTCCCCATCTCTACACCAAATATTTTTCCCCATTCACATTATTGCTTATCTGGCTGAGGAATTCATTAACTTCATTATCCCTCATCCAGTCTTAGGAGGGATCATCTCTACACATGGGACCTAAATGCTCCCTTCTGGGGACAGAAAAAAAATAATGATAATTATAGCTACCATTTCAGGAGCACCTCCCATGTGCCAGTCATTGTGCTTAGCCCTTTCCGTATATGATTTCTAGTTCTTAAAATAACAGGGTGAGATTGGGACTATCATCATCCCTAGACCAACGTGAAGTTGAGAAAGAGTAAATGACTGGCTCAGACCAAGACTGCATATGTAGTTGCTAAAAGAATGAATGTATGGTTAAACTAATGAATGAAGGGGGGGGTGCTGTCCATGGTCTGTGCAACAAGTGGTGGAGCATAATCTTGAACCATTAGAAGACATGGAAGCTCTTGCTCTTAACTAGAATATTGTATAGGGAGTTGGGCTTGGGAAGATCAATGGATAGGGGATGAAGGGATGGGGAAGTAGCCATAGAAGGGCATGATGGCCAGTGGAATTTTTGCTGCAAACAAGAACAGGGAGGCTACACTGCTGGCCTGGATCTGGAAGAAGGCCCAGGAATTGCCAGCTAGAAAGGCCTGAGGGCTTCACTAAAACATTCCTTCAATAAACCATGTCAGGTTGAAGTGACCGTTTCCATTCTTCTGTTTTCTACATTACATACCCCCAGTTCCTTCCTATCACCTCTCTGGCATGGTTATCCAGTGTCCTGTCTATTTTTGTCACTCTTCCTTGGCTAGACTCCATTTCTTGTAGGTTTCTCTAAAAGTGCATAAGTATTGTGATTTCAATTGTTAATACTTCTTAGCCAGAGATTTGAAGAAAAAGTTTGAAAATATTTAATTTTCTTATTTATTTTTATTTTAACTTTAAGGTAGAAAAAAATCTACATACCTGCTTCAGAACATTATCCAAATAGGCAAAATTCAACTCCACATGCATACGCAGCTGAAAATCATCATGGAAGAAGATGACCACCCTGTGAAAGGTGTGAAGGCTTACATAGGTCAGAGAACTGCGAGAAGGGAGCAAGGAAGGCTCCAAACCCAGGAGTTGCTAGCAAAGTGCCCATAGATCTTTTAAGTAAAAAGTCTGATAAGAGAATAAGAATTTTCATTCATTCCCCCCAATATCAAGCAGAAATTCCCACACAAGTCATCTTTACTTCCCCCAACAATCTTCAGAGCACCTTGCACTATATCTATATATTTTTTCCTCCATCACAAACTCATTTGCATGTGTCAGCACTAATTTTCAAATGTGCCTTGAAGCAGTGAAAAATGAAACTTCAGATTGGTAGCAGCTTTCAAATGGCATTCCTCCACAGCTGGCTCTCAACTTTTACTTGTTATTAAAAAGGGGGAAAGGCAAAATTGGTATTTTTTTATTGCTCTAATTAAGTCTTTAAAAGCTGCAACTGCACAGAAGAAAGGGAAGGATGAAAAAGGGAAAACAACAACAAAACAAAGCTCCTACTTTAGAAATAAAAGTGCCAACTTAATAAAACTCACAATGACAAACCCCAGTGAAATTACTGTCTTCTCAAACCTGCGGTCCCTCCTTGGTACTCCTGAAAGAACTGAGAGTGATGCAGAAGAGAACTGTTTTAGTTTTTGGGAGAAAATAGGACCATGAGGTAGAGTAGGAGAAAGAAAAAAAAGAGAGTACCCTTTACAGAGGGCAGACCCCATTTCAGAACTCTTCTAGGCATCCTGACTACATTGCCTTGCTTAATACCCTCATACCTTACTCCTGAAGCTTATTTGACGTAAATATCCAAAGAGTAAATCTAATAACAACTAAAAGAGTGTTCTATGTATGAGGACCTGTTTTAAGGTTTTTATGTGATAAGCCTTATTTAATTCTCACAACCTTATGAGTTATGCACTGTTTTTATCCTTGACAGAAAGACAACAGGGTTACTCATGAAGAAGTTAAGAAAAGGCTGAACATAACATGGTTTGGTGGAGCAAAGCTTTGGACCTAAGGAATATGACTCCAAAGCTCACAACTTTAACCACCGTACTGAGTCGCTAATAGGATGGATTCCCTACTGAGAGAAGGACTCTTCAAGGCAGACAGTATGGGGAAAGCACTACTTCTCCACTGAGGCTGAAACCAGACTATATAGTGACTTGAAAAATACAGAGATTTGGTGCTTTACCCTAAGGAGAAGCTATTGGAAGAGTTTTGAGCAGTTGAGTGATAAGGTCAAGTTTTATTTTCTGAAAGATTATTGACTTTGGAGGATAGCGGATTGAAGGGACACAGGCAAAAAGTAGGGAAACCAGTGGGGAGCCTGTTGCACAATCCAGGTGGGAGATGTTTGGCAGCCTGACTAAGAGATGTAGGAGAAGAATGGGGAGAAGCAGAGGAATCTGAGAGAGATATAGTAAGGAAAATACTAGGACGTGGTGGTACTGACTGCATGTGTGTGTTTCTGAGGGAGAGGGGCTAGTGAAGAAAAGGCTGGGGCAGATGTTGAGGATATGATGAGAATATGAGGAGACAACAAAAAGGCAAAAGGTTTAATCTTTGGAACTGGGATTTTGTAACTCCAGAGTATAGTATCCACATTCTTTTCCTCTCACTCATTTCTCTGAGAAAGATGGAGGAACAACACATTTCTATATCTTCTATATAATGTGCTGTTAACTTTGAGAATTTGGTACTATCAAAAGGAAGAGAATGTGCTTTAGCAGTTGAGATCACTTAGAATTTACTCTAAGTATACTTTAAATATGTGTAGTTTATTATAATTATTTTTCAATAAAACTTTGTTTTAAAACTTATTTGTGCACAATGAGATTTTATTTCATATTCTGAGAGTCAATGTTTTTAAGGATGTACTGTGAATCTGCTTGGATAAATCAGAGCATTTCCAGAAGTGACAGAAGCCACCTTCACAGATACCCAGTGGATTTGCTCTGAGAGGGAGAGGTTCTGTGTGTGAGAAAATGTGAAGTAGAGTCCTTCTAAGATCTGTTTCTGGCCCCAAGGGACTAGGAGATGTGCGGCCACAGCTTATAGAGGGAGAGCCAACCAGCGCGGTAGCAGTGTTTTGCCAGCCGTATTTCTCATCTGTTAAAGTTAAAGTGATAATTGGACTGTATTTGCCATCTTTTCTGTCTTTGGATCACTCCAGAATCACATTTTTCTGCTTCACGTGCAAAGTGGAGGAGCTGCTTGCCCTAATCCTAACTATTGTTCAAAGGAAGAACATGAAACCTTTATGTCTGAATCTCTTCTTGGGATATAGCACTTGACATATAACTGTATTATGATTTTTAATGCAATTTTTTGTTTGAAGTTTATGAGTTTATAATTGTGATAATAATTACCTATCTAATTCCTCTTGAGTTGTCTTAAATCATTTATACGTATTATTTCATTTTATCCTTAAAGCATTTTTGTAAGTGGTATTATTACCTCATATTACAGACCAAAAAAAAAAAAAAAAAAAGGATTAAAAGGTTACTTGCCCAAGGTAATACTGGGCTATTTTTTGAGCAGGAATTTAAACGCTGACTAAAAGCCAATGATTCAATACATTTTTCTACAATGTCTCATTTATTAACTCATTAATTTTGTCTTTTTCTGAAAAAAATGAGACATTTTATGTAAACATAATATAAACTAGTAAATCTTCCATTTGAAATTATTCCTCAGAGGAATATATGTATGTTTCTTCCTCTGGTTTGTGAGGGCTGGGAATGCTTCTTTATTTTTTTAAATCATGCATGATTTACTTTTTGCCAAATTACCAATGTATTGCACCCATGTTTTATATTATTTTTATAAAAATTTTCCTTATAGTCAAGTTACTGATTATTCACTTATTTTTTTCTAGTAGTTTTATTATTTCACTGTTTTAGATATATAGCCCTTTTGCATTTTTTTTAATTGTGTGTGGTGTGAGAATTAGATTTATTTTCATCTTTGTTCAAATGGCCCTCAAGTTATCTGAATACCTTTTATACCAAAGTCTATTCAGTAACTAGCCCTAACAAATGATAGAACATATTATAAAGTCTCTACAATTTAAAAAGTCTCTATAATTAGAACATGTATTATTACATGAACAGATGAACATGACAACCATATAAAACAGAAAGACCAGAAATAGACAAAAATACAAGAAAAGTCTAATATATGATAAAGGTGGTATCTCAAGTCTCTTAAATCTTTTATTACCTGTTCCTGATACACAGTAGATATACTAATATTCGGTGAAATGTACATTTTAAGATAACCCGAGCTTAGAGAACTTTTTTCTTTCTTTCTTTCTTTCTTTCTTTCTTTCTTTCTTTCTTTCTTTCTTTCTTTCTCTCTTTCTTTCTTCTTTCTTTCTTTCTTTCTTTCTTTCTTTCTTTTCTTTTCTTTTTTTCTTTCTTTTCTTTTCTTTCTTTCTTTCTTTCTTTCCTTCTTTCTTTCTTTCTTTCTTTCTTTCTTTCTTTCTTTCTTTCTTTTCTTTCTTTCTTTCTTTCTCTCTTTCTACTTTTTCTTTCATTTTTCCTTAATCTTTTCTTTCTTTTTGAGAACTTTGCTTACTTTTTAAAAAAATTGAAGAAATTCTCCTATTTACAAACTTCCTAAGAAGAAAGACTTTAAAAGTTAGGAGCAAGAAATGTTACCACTTTAGCATTAGGTAGGTAATAGGCCATTTCTATTTTGTTTGTCAGGAGACCTTGGAGGCACTAACTAGGTTATGGCATCAGAGCTCTGGTATATCAAGACAGGTCTGCAGGCTATCTCTCCAGGAAAGGCAAGAAACATACCCTGAGTTAGGTCAGCCTTTCAGCACTGAGTCAGCATTGGCAGCGATGTCTGAGAGCATGATGCTAGATAAAAATAGCCATTATAACTGCATTTACTGAAATCTTACTATATTTCAGGCATCAGTGCTAAGAGCTTTATATGTATTGCCTCATCTGTTTCTCTCAAGAGCTTGGCAGTGAAACTTTAGGTACTATTATATCTGCATTTTACAGATGAAAAAATTGAGATACGAAAAGTTTAAGCAACTTGCCCAAGGTTAAACAGATATAAGAAACTGCTAAGATTTCAGGCTGCATCCTTAGCTTCTGTGCTATAATAAGGCAGTGAAGGAACTCCCTGGTCATCCCTGGGGTACTTGATGGTTGTCTCTAGGCAGAGTTTTGAAATTGAATGACCAAGTAGCCAGAAAACCATTCAAGACTCTCACTCTGATGTTGACTAACTAGATTGGGTGTTGGGGAGGTTGGGTTGTACAGGCATCACCAGCATATATGAGCCCCTTTGGGCACACATGACTGGAAGGAGAATGGTGGTGGGCAGTCCCTCCTCTTAATGATTCACATTGCCATGTGTGAAGGGCAAGTAAGAATCAGACCTTGGAACAAGGGGAAGCATGTGGCAGGGGTAGGGGACTTTCAGAGTTATAATTTTAGAAGGAAAAGTAAGCAAGGACTGTAGCAAACCACACTTTCATCCAGTCCCCCATTGGACCCCAGGTTTTTCATTCATTCTTTGCTTATTTACAATTCAGCATGTATTTATTGGGTTCCTACTATTTACCAGGCACTATGATATTAGTGATTATTCCATAGTAATGGTCTATGGTCTCTGGTCTCCCAACTATGGATAGTTTTTATTGAGCAAGGACTTTCCTTTTTAGCTTTTTACACTAAGGAGACACACAGTACCAAGCATATATTAGGTGATCAAAGAACGGCCTGGACTGAAATCTTGCATCTGTCACTTAATGACTGTGAAATCATGTACTTACCTTGTTTGGAAATTAGTTTCCCTGATGGTAAAATGAAAAATTTTCATCTCAAAAGGTAAATATCAGGGGAAATAAGGCCTGTAAAGCACTTCATAAAATGTCAAGTACCATAAAAATGTTATTATTTTTTTTTTTAATGTTATTCCTTGTTCTCTTTTGTGTCCTCTTCCTTTTTCCCTCCCTCTCTCCCTAGTTCTTCTCTACTCCTTTCTCCTTCTCACTGCTTTTCATACCATCATTTTTGCTTTCGGTTACATGGCTAAAGGCTGAGCGTCCCATATGACTGGAGTGATAAAGGTGCCCCTGGGCTGTATCAAGCAGTGCTCATGCTCCTTTGCTTGCTCGTTTTTCTCAAACACTGAAAGATGTGGCCTCTCAGTCTCTCGCTCTGGTTAGTGCAGATAATTGGGTTTGTACATCTCAGGAAAATAAAGTAGGTGTAAGGTTTGATTCGTTTCAGGGGTATTTATCCTTAACTAGTGGTACAGGAACAAAAAAGCCATCTGCATGGTCTGGCCTGGCTTGCTAGGTTTTTCATGTGGAATTTGAGGCCAGAGTTCCAGGTGATACTAAAGAGTTGCTCTGTCTTATTTCACCTTCACTCATCTGTTCATTACAGGAACCTCAAGACAGTGAAGGATGGCTGGGCCAAGGCAGGATTTAGATTTCCTGACCAAACTATATTCTTGCTATCATACAGTGCTATTCCTGAAAAGCCTCCAAACACACTGCCTCAGAAGAGAAGGTGATGGGGAACCAAAGTACCCTATCTTCTGGGCTTAAAGCCCTGGTGTCATCTTCAGCTTGTTTTATTCACCTTCCATTCAGTCAGGTCTTTAAGTCCTGTCAATTCTATCTCATTAATCCCTTTCATATCCTCATCACTCATGTTACTGGCATGTTTTGCAGGCTCATCGTTCTGCACATGGATTCCTAGAACCATTTCCTAACTGGACATTCTCAGTCTATTCTTATGGTGCCCCTAAAGCACAATTCAAATTTTGTCTTCGCCCTACTTAAAAACTTTAGAGGTCTTGCATTATTCATATCAGAACCCTTACACTTGTGACTAACAGACCAAATCCAGCTTGCAGATTTTTTTTCTTTTTTTTAGCTTAATAGTCAAGCAAATGAACAAACAAGCAAACTTGCAATCGATATTCAAATACTGGGAGATTAGTTATAAAGATCTATACTTCTAGATGGCAATCATCAGCTGAAAGTAAGTTTGGGCTTTTTGAGTGATTAACATGCTCCTGAAGCCACTGCAGTACCCCCTCCCCACCATGCAAGGGGCACGTGTGTACATTCAACGGCAAACTTCCCACCTATATGGCTGATATCTATCAGCAAGACCGAAACCTCTCTTTGAAGAATGAAATCTAGACTTAATCTGGTGTTGGAGGACTTGACAACCATGCAAGGCTGAGTAATGTCCTTCAAATATGACCTTGCTCTAATACTCAGAACCTTTGAATTACCTTACAAAGGGACTTTGTAGCTGTGATAAAGTTAAAGATTTTGAAATAGGGAGATTATCCTCTATCCTGGGTGGCCTGATGTTAATCAGAGGGTCCTCCTAAGAGGGAAGAGATAAGAAAGGCAATGTGGGGGGAAAAAAGGCAATGTGGGGATATAAACGGAGACTGGACTGGTGAGGCCACAACTCGAGGAATACTGGAAGCCTCTAGAAGCTGAAAGAGGCAAGGAACAAATCCTTTCCCGGAGCCTCCAGGAGGAACCTTTGTACTTTTTTTTTTTTTTTAAGATTTATTTATTTATTTATTTATTTATTTATTTATTTATTTATTCATGACACACACACACACACAGAGGCAGAGACACAGGCAGAGGGAGAAGTAGGCTCCATGCAGGGAGCCTGATGCAGGACTTGATCCTGGCACTCTGGGATCATGCCCTGAGCCGAAGGCAGACGCTCAACCACTGAGCCACCCAGGTGTCCCTGTAGTTTGATTTTAGCCCTGAAGAGGCTAAAATCTGGCCTTCAGATTTGTAGGAGACTTCCTGTCTCCAGAACTGTAGGAAAATAAATTTGTGTTATGTGAAATCACTTAGTTTGTGGCAATCTGTTATAGCAGAGATAGAAAACTAATTCTTTACTTCAACTTGCTTTCCAAATTTAATTTCTAGAGTATGCCCATCCCCCACCCACCCAAACAAACAAACAAACAAAAAACAGATTTCTCACTCATCTTCCAAAGCCATATAATTTCCCGGTTCTTGAACATCTGTTTGGATTGATCATTTCCCCACCTCTGTAAGTCCAAATATTTCATGGCTTTCAAGTGTCACTTCCTCTTGAAATTTGCTCTTTTCTACTCTGTTGGATTTGATTTAATATGAATTGAGTATTCCATCTTTACAATCTCTTCTATCATTTTATCAAATGCTTTTTATAAGGTTCTGCATTTATGCTTTACATTCATTATGTCACATGATACTTTCAAGGAGCATGTATATGCTCATGTGTGGACACCTCAGTCTGCATGCTCAACCCATGTCATATCCTTTGAAAAAACGCTTTTCCTTGACTACCTTTCATATTGAGAGTGTCCACATACCTGAAGTGCAGTTGACCTAGGAAGATATGCCAGAAAGGCCTGGATATGTCCTGGAAGAAGGTTTAATGCTGTGTGGGGGAAAATGTTTGGGGTTTCATTTACAAAGCATGGACTACAATTTGGGCATGAATTCTGGGTATACATGAACCTTTGGCCACACAGAATCCTCACCCTTTCGAAAGGGGCACAGCCCCAGGAAAGCCAGGGCTGGATCCTTTAAAGTGCATAGCCTGAGGCAGAGTCCTCTCTTCTCTGGCTCTGAGGGCAGTACTGATTTAAAAGTCTCATGTTTGGGGCACCTGGGTGGCTCAGTCGGGTAAGCATCTGAGGTCAGGAGTACATAGAGCCCTGGGACAGGGGCTTACACTCAGTGCAGAGTCTGCTTGGGATTCTTTCCCTCTTCTACACCCTCTCTGTCCGCCCCCTCACTCATGCACATGCTCACAGCTCTCTCTCAAGTCAATCAATCAATCAATCTTAAAAAAAAAATAAAAGCATCATGTTTGTGACTTATTTCCTTAACTGGTATATAAGCTCAAAGAGGGTAAAGACTATAGGGTAGTTTTTCTTGTGTCTCCATCAGCCTGCTGGGGTCTGACACATGTGTTAAATTGGTACTGATTGAATCAAAATCAGAGGTGGGGTAAAAGGACCCTGGATTTACTACCTACCTATAGCATGCTTGTCACTAAGCTAAATGCTCTATACTTGTTCCCTTACTTGATCCTCAAGACCTTTCAGAAAGATATTGAACCCAGATACAAAAAGTTCATTTCAGGTAGAACAAGAAATTTGGTCAAAGTCACATGACTAATTAGTGGAGTAGGGATTTGAGCTCACATTTGTCCAACTCTACATGCCCTGTGTATTCATGACTGCACTAATTCTTTTAACAGTATTTTAGAAGACCTATGATGTGGCAATTATTTCACTAATTACTGGAGATATGCTGGTGAGAAAGCCAGATAACTACTCTGATCTCATGGAATTTACATCCTATTGAGATAAGCATGGAGCTAAATATTCACATTTCTGTGAGATGTTTCCTAATGGAAGAAGTAAATTATACATAGCCCTTCCATGATACTGCTGCAAATTGCTAAAGGTGGACCATAGGTTGGTATGGCAAGCTGTGGAAAAGAGGGCTCTACAAAGTAGGTAGGTCCCAGGACCTCTTAAGCCATGTTGCATTGGCCCATTTAGTCCCATTTACAGGACTGCCTAAGTTATAGAAATGTACTATTAGCCTACTTTCCTGAATAACCCCACATTATACAATTTGCTTCTTACATTTTTGAGAGTAAAATGGCTCCTACTAGAAAACTTGCAAGTGTTTGGTAATGTAATAGAATTAAATTTACTAACTTACTGTGACATTGAATTTTCTCTATTGTTAGTACAAGTATGAAAATTGTGTTCAGCATGATATTTTGGAAGTGTTTGGGAATAGCATTAAATACTTTAAACCCAATCTCAGACAGAGTAACATCAGCTTTTGCACTGTATACTTTTTACTTTTATTATTTTTTTTAATTACACGCAGAAGTGCAAAAATGTCAGGTAAGTTGTTCAATGTCATGTAGCAAGTCAAGGACCAAGGTGGATGGGGAGGTAGAAACAAAAGGTTATATACTTTTGGCTACTAAGTGTGTATGTATGTGTGTGTGTCTTAGATTCTTCTTCATTCTTTCATTTAACATTTTACAAAGAAAGAAGAAAAGGCTTTTAGGATCTGCATATGGTGTGAGGAGTGAGTTCAGTGCTGCTTTTAATTGAAAGCTCTGAGGGCAAAGCTTGCAGAGCAGGGTAACAGCTGTAGCACATGCAACTGCCCCGTCACGCTGTGTCGCCATAATAGACAGGCTTATTACTTTTTAATTAGGAGCTTCAGTGTTTTGTTAAACTATAAATGTGTCAGGACCTGGGGATTTGGTTATACACTAAACTGTCTTGCATTAATCCTTGTGGAAGCTTTGGAGAGATTCAGGGTCAGTTGGCAAAAGGCATCTTGTTATTGTGTAACAACAATAGTTAACATTTACTAAGCATTTACCATTTTTCTGGTACTAGGCTGAATGCTATTTGGATTCAGGGCAGTCTGGGTGTCTCAGTGGTTTAGCGCCACCTTCAGCCCAGGGTGTGATCCTGGGGACCCGGAATCGAGTCCCACGTCGGGCTCCCTGCATTGGAGCCTGCTTCTCCCTCTGCCTGTGTCTCTGCCTCTCTCTCTCTCTCTCTGTGTCTCTTATGAATAAATAAATAAAAAATCTTAAAAAAATTTAGAATACCATTTTGATTCATTATTCAACCAACCATATTCCCTGAACTCTTGCTAGGGTCTAGGGACAGTATTAGGCCTCTTGGTGGATGGATAACTAATGAATAAAACCCATCCAGACTCAGTCCTCTGGGACAGTATAAAAACACAAAATATATGTTTATATAAATGATATTGAAAATATTCTCCAATTAGAACCATAAGAGAGAAACAATAATGTGTCTTTCCTTTCCCAGTCTCATCCCTCCTCAAGTTTCCCCCCTTTGGGTGCAAAGCACCTCTATCCATCCATCCATCCATCCATCCATCCATCCACTCGTTTAGGGCACAAGCATGGGTTATTCTTGATTTCTTCCTCTCCTCCCCTCTTGTATCAAACCATTACCAAGTGCTGCTTCATTTTATTTCCAAAGTTTGCCTCAAAGTCACCTACTTTCTTCCTACTATCCCCTACTCCAACTTAGGCTTCTTGCCTCTATTCCCCTCAGTAACCTCCCAATTGATATCCCAAATACCATTCTTGCTCCTTCTAAGCTATTCTTCATACCTAAACCAGTTTGATTTTGTTAAAACACAGATCACATTATATCTCTCTTCTGCTCAGGAATCTTTAGTAACACATCATGTTACCCCCTATTGGACCCTATAAGGCCCTGACTTATCTATCACTCCTAATTATTATTCCCCAGCCCCACCAACCTTCTTTTGGTTCCTTCCATGGACCTCAGGGCCTTCAGAGTGTTATTCCTCTGTCTTGTCATGGTTTTGCCATCAGCTGCTACCAGGATGGTTGCTGGCCCCAAGTTAGAAGTAGATCTCTACTATTCCCCTCCCTAGCATGTCGCTTCTCCCTTTCATAGCACCTACTACATCCTATAATTATGCAGGTTTCCATGTAATTTATTGCATGTTACATGTTTTTAAAGATTTATTTATTTACTTATTCATGACACACACACACACACACACACACACACACAGAGGCAGAGACATAGGCAGAGGGAGAAGCAGGCTCTCCACAAGGAGGCCAGTGTGGGACTTGATCCCACACCCTGGGATCATGTCCTGAACCAAAGGTATATGTTCAACTACTGAGCCACCCAGGTGTCCCACATGTTACATATTTAGTGTTCATGTGTTATACCAGAATGTCAACTCCTCAGAGGCTCAGTGCCTGGAATAGAGCCTGAGTCATACCTGAAATCCCATTGCTGACATTCCTACTGCTGCAGAATGAAGGAATAAATAAATAGAAGGAACAGAAAATCTGTACATTTAGAGGAAAGAAAGACTCTGTTCTATAGAGACCAAGTGGAGTGGCACTTTAAGTTTGATCCTAAAGGATCTAGTCAGACTAGAGGTGGAGTGGGTCGGGAAATGAATGGGTAGGGATTCCAAACAGAACATAGAGATGTCTCTGAGTTTCAGTTTTGGCTCTATTACCAACTGTGTGGTCCTGGTTGAATTATATAATCTCTCTCTGATTTCTTTACTATGAAGTATTAATACAGTATTTTTCCCTTTCTGAACCCTGTGAGAGTCCAATGAGGTGTTGATTATGAAAATTTTTTTAAAGATTATCAAGTCATAAAAAGACTTAAGAAACATTTTTAATATTTATATTTTCAGGTTTATATTGAACAGGTTTCATTGGCAAGTTTGTCTAATCATAGGTTCCCCTCAAATCCTATAGATTCCTTTGTTTCATTGTTTTTCCTGCCCTCCCCTGTGAAGCCATTGAATGGTGAGTGCCATGAAAATAAGCAGCCTGCCTCAAATGGGCTCTATATTTTCTTCTGTGGTGTGTTGCTAACCAGGCTCTTTGCATCTGGTTCCAGTCAGATTTTCCTTGTTTAATGATTGTATTTTGGAAAACCAAAATAATAAGGCCCATATATAGATGACTGTGTGTCTTGACCTTGCCACTAAGAGCTGGTAGCCTTGTGGGGCTGAGGAACAAGCAAGAAAAGAACCCTAGGGAAGAAACTAGCTTTTCATTGGTTTCTGGATATCTGTGTTGGGCCAGTAGATGTGTGAGGTGGGTTTGGGGGTTTAGGGAAGCAAGCTAACATTTATTACACACATGATATACTAGGACTTCCAATAATGTTATGGGCTGTGCATTTACTATCTCCATTATTATCAGTCTATTTCAATCACTACTAAAACCACCACATTTTTAACATCCTGTATGAAGCCAGACACTGCATATACTTTGTGTTATCTTACTCAGTCCTCAAAGAAAGTGATTCTTACACTGTAGTGTTTATCAGAAACACCTGGAGGGCTTGCTATACTACAGATTACTGGGATCCATACCTAGAAGATTCTGGGGTTGGGGTGGGGCCGAGTATTTTCATTTTTGACAAGTTTGGTAGGTCTGTGTGGGACTTACATGCCTACATTTCTAACAAGTTCCCACACAATGCTGATGGGTCAGGGATCACACCTTGAGAACCACTGACTTCAAAGATCCAAGACTAGTGTCCACAGCTGGGCCAACTGGGAGTCAAACCTGAACATAGCTAAATTCAAAACTCATGCTCTTTTCTGCAATATTATACTTGTTCATTTCAGCAGAGGCTAGAATGTAAATCAGATCAGAGGAATGAAGGAAGGGAGGGAAGAAGGAGAAAATAAAGAAATGGAAGAGAGAATGAGGCAAGTAGGTGGAGAAAGAGTCCAGTATGTTCAGTCATGAGGAGGTTTGCAAATTACCTTGCTGTACCTGACTTGCCCCA
This sequence comes from Vulpes vulpes, assembly GCF_048418805.1. Taxonomy (NCBI): domain Eukaryota; kingdom Metazoa; phylum Chordata; class Mammalia; order Carnivora; family Canidae; genus Vulpes; species Vulpes vulpes. The sequence continues at coordinate 30,878,055 of NC_132790.1, forward strand.
TCATGGGACTCTCAAGCTATTAAGCTCAGGACTGAAAAGGCTGTTACACTTTTGAAGTAACATATCCCCAAAATGATTAATGATTAGAGGGTGTCAAAAAGCCTTTCTCATTAAAGTTGTCTGTGAATGAAAAAAAAATGAAATGAAAATGAAATGAAATGAATGAATGAATGAATGAAAAACTATGTTTTTCTTTGAGAAAATGATTAGAGGGTGTCAAAAAGCCTTTCTCATTAAAGTTGTCTGTGAATGAAAAAAAAATGAAATGAAAATGAAATGAATGAATGAATGAATGAATGAAAAACTATGTTTTTCTTCGAGCTGAAACGTTGGTGGCTTCCCCAAGTATCATGGCCTTCCAAATCACTTCACTTGTCTATCAAATATTTTCTGGGAAAATATTGGTAATAATAATAATGTCCACTGAACAAAGAGGTAGCAAGGATCACAAATGCAAGCTGTGGTTAATCAGAAGGTGCTTGGCTGATGTCAATTCAAGCGATCCTCTGTTAAATTCCAATAGGCTGATAATAGTGATATTATCAACAGCATTCATGACTTGGACTTCATATAAAGCTGTCAGCATATTTGAAGTAGGATAAGAGGAAGTGTTGGGAGACACCTGGGTGGCTCGGTCGTTGAGCATCTTCCTTTGGCTCAGGGCATGATCCTGCAGTCCCAGGTTGGAGTCCCACGTCGGGCTCCCTGCATGGAGCTTACTTCTCCCTCTGCCTGTCTCTGCCTCTCTCTGTGTGTCTTTCATGAATAAATAAATAAAATCTTTTCTTTTTTTTAAAAGAGGAAGTGTTGGCTGGGGAGAAAGAGACTGGAAAAAATGCTTAGTAGAGACCCTGAGGTCCTAAGAGTAGAGGTGTGAGGAATTCTCACACTGCTCGTACCCTTGTAATGCACCCACAGCCTTACACCAGTGACATTTATCTTTTATAAAATGTCTGGAATGTATAGTGCTTAAGACAGGGGCTTCTCTGTCAGCCTGCAAGTTTTCAAATTCTTCTCTCACCATTTAATAGTACTGTCACTTCCAGCAGATCACTTAACGTCTCTAAAATCTCAATTTCCTCTTTGTCAAATGGGAATATTAAGAATATATACAGCATAAGATTTGTCAAAATTAAATATATTAATGCACACAAAAGCTTGGCACAGAACCAGAACTATCTCATTTTGACACACAGTAGATGTTCAGTAAAGCAGCTGAGGAATAAATGAAAGAAGAGGAGAATTCTCTGTGTCTCTCAATCAGATCCACAATTTTGCTCGGAGACAACCAGCCCAGTGTCTCCTTCAGCATGTCTCCTTCTTTCATTGGACTTAAAAGGAGCTTGCTCCCTGTCTTCTCTGCCTGTGAATGAAGTTTTCACCCTACTCCAGTGACTCAGGTTACCTGAGAACATGGAAGTGTCACCTCAATGGCTTCCCTTTGTGGTTGCAGATAAATGACTAGTCTTGGCAAACTGGATGGGAATGTCAGGTAACGGTGACATGGAAAAAACACTTGTGTTCTCCTTTAGGGAAGTCAAAGAAGGAACCACTTGTTCTGCACTGAAATTAAACAAGAAGGCATGGTGACCTCTGCTCTATATCGGGGAAAGAATATAAGCAGTTTCCTTGCACATGATTCTTGAGAAAATAGCCTTGGAGAAAATTATTTATGGAGTGATTTTATGTAGGGTTGTAAGACAAATTATACTACCAGCAAATGAGGTCAGAGGAGCAGGAAGGACTAATGGTAAAATGAGTGGCTTGCATGAGACAGGTTGCCTTAACTGTATATGAACCTTGAAACAGCCGATGATATTTCTTAAAGAGCAAGGTTAAAAATGTATCACTTTTTTTAAAACCCCTGGAGCTAAACCTGGCATTTTATTTTGCATGTGTTTTATATTCATATATAGCAATTTCTGAAGTATTACAGTAAAAATAGCACAACTAGACATTTTATTAAGAAGTGGGGACACTTCTGGAGACTCTAGAATCCTGGAGACTTTCTAGGATTGTTGTGTATTATTGTTCTGTTCTGTGGGTTTTAGTCAAATGCCTAAGAGGGCTAGGCAGGGAGTGTGAGTGACCCCAGAGGGACAAAAGCAGGGAGACAAGACGGAATGGTGACAGCTGTAGCAAAATATATACATATGCTCTATACAAAAAGGAGACAAGCTTTAAAAATTAACAAGACAAGAAACAACAAATGTTGGTGAGTATGTGGAGAAAGGGGAACCCTCTTTGCACTGTTGGTGAGAATGCGAGCTGGTGCAGCCACTTCGGAAAACTGTGTGGAGGTTCCTCAAAGAGTTAAAAATAGAGCTACCCTATGACCCAGCAATTGCACTACTGGGTATTTACCCCAAAGATACAGATGTAGTGAAATGATGGGACACCTGCACCCCAATATTCATAGCAGCAATGCCTACAATTGCCAAACTGTAGAAGGAGCCACAATGTCCATCAACAGATGAATGGATAAAGAAGATGTAATATATATTACATATATACATATGTATACATTATATATACATATATATTACATACATATATAATATATATTACATATATACTATATATATACACACACACAATGAAATATTTCTCATTCATCAGAAAGGATGAATACCTACCATTTACATCAATGTAGATGGAACTGGAGGGCATTATGCTGAGTGAAATAAGTCAATTGGAGAAAGACAATTATCCTATGGTTTCATGTGGAATATAAGAAATAGTGAAAGGGACCATAATGGAAAGGAGGGAAACTGAGTGGGGAAAAATTAGTGAGGAAGACAAACCATGGGAAACTCCTAACTCTGAGAAACAAAGGGTTGCAGAAGGGGAGATGAGTGGAGGGAAAGGGTACTAGGTGACAGGCACTAAGGAGGGCACATGATGAGATGAGCAGTGGGTGTTATACTAAATGTTGACAAATTTAATTCAAATAAAATATACATTAAAAAATCAAAAAAAGGAGGCAGGTTCTTCTCAGCACTAGACAATGGTGGTCTCAGAGTGGCTTTTCTAAGAGACACTAGAAACCTAAAATCTTGTGTGATGTTTGATGTGGCTTGATTCCATTTAATATGGAATAAATTTAAAAGCTACATTAACCCACTCTTGACCTCTCAGATTTGCCCCAGTGTGCATATCCTTTGGCTCAAAGGCAGTTTGGCTTCTCAGGTTCCACCTCCAGCACTCTGTTAGGCATGAATTGCATCCTCTTTTGTGATTATTCTTAATGAGTGGCTCTAGGCACTAGTTAAAATAAGACATACAGGGGTACCTGGGTGGCTCAGTTGGTTAAGTAACTGCCTTCGGCTCAAGTCATGATCCCAGGGTCTTGGGATGGAGCCCCATATCAGGCTCCCTGCTCAGCGGGGAGTCTGCTTCTCCTTCTCCCTCTGCATGCTCTCTTTCTCTCTCAAATAAATAAGTAAATCTTTTAAAATAAGAAGTACAGAATAGAATTTTTTATTCTTGATGTTGTTAGGGTCTTTAAAATAGATCTGTTTCAAACTTCTCGTCCAGAACTCCTTCATTTAAGTTCCCCTGCACAGTCATGCTTGCCTTGTTTGAATCCTCCCAGAAGTGGGCCACTCACTACCTGGCCAGGAAACCTGTTCATTACAACATTCTTTTTGATGTTTATCCAAGATCCACCTTCCTACAGATTGTAACCATTGTCACCAATTTTCTTTTTTCTTTTTTTTTTTTTAAAGATTTTATTTATTTATTCATGAGACACAGAGAAAGAGAGAGAGGGAGAGAGAGAGATAGAGAGAGGCAGAGAGAGGCAGAGGGAGAAGCAGGCTCCATGCAGGGAGCCTGACATGGGACTCGATCCTGGGTCTCCAGGATCACGCCCTGGGATGAAGGCGGTGCTAAACTGCTGAGCCACCCAGGCTGCCCTGTCACCAATTTTCTATCTCTTTGGAAGAAAATAAAATGTGGATAAAAGAAAGAGTATAGTGGCATCAATGTCTGAAGTTCATTCTTCAAATAGGCCATAATGAAAATCAACAAAAACTTTTGTCTGAGTTACTGAGGTGTTCTATTCCTATCTATGCAGGGTAGTGCAAATTATATGTGGGGCACATGATGAGATGTGAATTTGAAACAAGTATGCATTAAAAACACCCTAGTCTATGCAATATAGAGAAGAGCACCTACCAAGTTTTCTTTATGTCTTTATACACAATAGCAACACAAATTGTTAATGTAACGTAGTTGTTATTTTAAAAAAGTATGAAGTACAAACTATATATCTATATCTATATATCTCCTACTATTTGCCATCAAGTATAATGGTATGGCTGTGTGCTCTTTTCAATAACATAGAAGCCAAAGTTTACTATATTCATGAAGGATCATTTAGTTGGTGTTTATGCCCAGCTCAGCTGTGGGCTATTTGACAAATATAAAGTTTTGAATAAATCATTGTGAATTTGCATGTATTGACATAAGCTTGGAGGATGGCATTTATGCTTATAAATTAAGCTTCATCAGCATTTATTGAGCACCTTCTACATACCAGGTATTGTTTTTTAACCACTGGGAGTAAAATAGGAATAAAATCTAGTCCCCTTTCCCCAAGATTTATGGCATAAAGACATCTAACCTGATAATTTCACAATAATGTGGAAATGCTATGACTGAAAGGGATGAACACATGAGAACTAAACACATGAGAACAGAGAGATAAAAGTTCAGCAAAACCTCTTTGAATGAGATGATGTCTTATATGAGTCTCACAGTTGAGTAGGAGTTAATAATGACACTCAAGGTTTATTGAGCATAAATTGTGTGCTAGGCAGTAATCTAAGTGCTTTTACATGTCTTGGCTCATGAATGTCCATGTGAATGTTGTGAAGTTGGTGTTACTATCCATTTTACAGATGAGAGACTCACAGTACAGATGGTTAAATGGTTTCACTAGTTTCACTGGACTAGTGAATGGTGGAACTAGAGTCTGAACTGGAGCAATCTGACACCAGAACTTATAGTCACTACCTTTATTTTTGGCAAATGAAGACAAATGGGAAGGTCATGCCCAGCAGAGGGAACAGCATGAGCAAAAACATGCTAAGTGGGAAGTATAAGCAGCTATCATTAGAACATAAAGCACAAAGCAGGAGGAGGCATGAGATAATCTGGGGAGGTAAGAAGTAGAAGGGTTTCGAGAAGGGGAATCTTCCTCTGGCTGTAGTTTAGAAGATGGATCTAAGAATAGCAAGACTTCAGCAAGAAGCCTATTATAAGGCATGTGTAATGGTCCAGAGAAGAGATGTTGGAAAGAAGATGAGAGGAGGGAGAACTCTTAAAATGACTAGGTTGAGGGGTGCCTGGGTGGTTCAGTCAGTTAATTGTCTGTCTTCAGTTCAGGTCATGATCTCAGGGTTCTGAAACTGAGCACCGCCTTGGGCTCCCTGCTCAGCGGGGAATCTGCTTCTCCCTCTCCTTCTCCGTCTGAGTATTTCTCTCTCTCTCTCTCTCTCTCTCTCTCTCTCAAATAAATAAATGCAAAAATAAATAAATCTTAAAAAAAAGATTGGGTTGACTTCTCTATCACTTTGGTAGAATGACATCAAAATCACATTTATCCTAACAGAAAAATAATGTGACATTTCTGGCAAATGCATGTTTGTGGAACAAATACCCTATTTCACTGCTTGGCATTTTATATCAGCAAAAAGAAAAAAAATTACTTGTATAATTTTTTATAAATTATTTTTTCTTTATATGCTCATAAACTCTCTTATTGCAAATTCTCTACCCCGGGAGTTTTAGGGGCCTACCTCACTGATTTGGGAGGGAACAATGTGATGCTGGGTTGAGACACCTGTAGAAAGGAAGTGAGGCATTAGGAGATGGCTCATGAAGCACTGGACATATTCTCAGGAAAATATGATTAAATCTTGACTGGAGAAAGGAAACTGTAAGAGTCATCTAGGTTCACTATGCCTCAGGTATGTCGTGGTCCCTGGGGCAGACCCTCATATTCCTGAGCACACAGTTTGACTAACTTTCCCAGACTTCTTTGTAGTTAGTTGCAGCCACGTGACTGAGTTCCAGTTAATGAAATGTGCCTACAAGGGTTTTTACCACTTCTAGGCTTGGAGCAAAAAAATCCTCTCCTCCACATTTCCCCCCCCCCCTTCCTGATATTAGGCAAATGGGCATGGTGACCTTAGAAGCCACACGTTGAACAAAATGAAAAAAGTCTAAGTCCCTGAATCACCATTTGGAGTAGAGATGCTTACCAGTCAAGCAGTCTGCATTTTACCTGTGTAAGAAATAAGCTATCATGTTAAGCACCTAAGATTTGGGGATTTCTGTTAGAGCAGCTAGCACAGGCTTAAAAAAAAAATCAATGACTGTATTAGTTAAGTGTGTGGAGGGATCTTGAAAGGTCAGAAGCCCATCAGGATAAATCTTACTCCGAGCTAAGAAGAGAATCAAGAATCAAGAAACTGAACTCAGAAAATGTAGATATTAAGAGCAAGTGGGATCATTCTATTGTCTTTCAAGCTTGAGTAAAACATTCTTCAATGGCATCCAAGTCCCTTGCTCCACTGCTGTGGTTATTAGGCATCCTTCTGATAATCATTCGACTTTCATAGTGTAGTAGAAAAACCATGAACTTTGGGGCATGAACCCCGACTTTACTGCACACTTGCTGAGTGATCTTCAGTTGAGTTAACTTCACCTCTCAGAACATCAGTTCTCTCTTCTACAAAATGGGAATAATAAAAATACTACAGAAATAAAAGACATAGGAAGAGGAAAAGGATTTAAAGTTGTATATGAAAGGAGGCAATGGAGTATTTTAAAGACAACTCTACGAGAGTAGCCCAATGGGCCCATTTACCATGCCCTACTCGAGAGCTCTAGGTATTCCCCAGAGGATATGACTAACTAGCTGTGAGTAGAGAGGGGGAAGATACAGGGGAGAAACTGCTGGAGGCATCAGAATACAGTGGCAAAAGCCAGATTTCTGAGTCTAGCTGTGTCTTTTGAGTCAGGTAACTGGGTTCTAAGCTTCAGCTTCCTTGTCTGTAAAACGGAGGCAATAACAGAGTAGAAATTATTCAGTAAGATACCCTGTAAAATGTGGGATAGCTGGCAGACAGTGGATGTTCAACAGATATTAGCTTTCCCTTTTCTTTCCTTCACATAAGGAAAAGCATGGTCTGAGTAGTATGTTTAAGTGAGCATGGGCTGCAGGTCGGAAGCCTAGAAGTCAAATCCCATCTCAATTTGCTCATGCTAGGCAACATTTTAAATCCATTAACTGCAGGTTCCACTTTTATGGGGTGGAGAAAGATAACCAGCTCTCTCTGCCTTCTTCCCAGGTCCCCATGAGGATTCCATTTCAATAGCCCTTCCTCAAGAGCTTGAAAAGTGCTCCACTAAAAGTTAATTATTAGCATGTTTTTAATTACCCGAGACACACATGTGACTTGTGGATCTTTTTTCTTTCCATTCCCAGTGTCCTAAAAATGTTTCCATGTCACAACTGCCTAATGCCTTTCCTAGAAGCTTGACACATTTACCAGTGTTCCCTTTGTGAGAAGAATGAGGCTGGCGTGACTTGAGGAGGGCATATGCAGCCCACCAAAGTGGCCCTTGGATTGGGTTTCTGGCAGTCAATAATGGTCAGATGTGTCTTCAGCATCATTAGGGTGGTTTACAGGATAGATTTGACATCAGAAATATTTAGGAGTAAATCTTGCTGTTTCACATTTGCCAATTGTGGCACCAAGGGTAACCTGTGTCTCAGTTCCCCCATACCTAAAATACACATACGGGTATTATTCTGTGAGGTCACTGTAAGGTCAAATGAGTTAATGATGATGCTTAGCTTATATTGAGTACTCAATGTATAGGGATTATTGTTATTAGTTTTTCTGGCTCTGGGTGCTCCAACTTCTAAGAGTTTTTGGGAGGAAACAGCGAAACTATGCTGTAATTGTTGCTGGCATTGCTGGCACTGCTAATATTTAAACATTGCCTCTAATTCTGTGTTGAAATATAAACACGGAAAGCTATTTGGGTTTTGTTGTTGTTGTCTTGCTAAAGTGATATACATCTTTGAGAAGTTTTTAACTTTTAACTAAGCCTCAAACTTCTCTTTTAGCCAAAGCCTGCCTCCACTTGAAATGATTAATTCTTTTATTCATTCACTTTGGTTTAACTGACAATATTGGTCACATTTCATTTCACATTTGCTTTCCCTCCTTTCTCTGCATGTCCTAATAGGTGCTGCAGACATAGAATGTCTTCAATATGTGCTCCTCCCCTTGCACTCTCCTATGTCTTGGTTCACTCTCTGCATACTATAAAGGTAAGGGCATTGGAGCCACTGACTGGATGTATGGGACCTTGAGATATTAGCTCCTTCTCTTTTCTAGGTCTTACCTTTCTTATCTGCAAGTGAATAGAAGGAATAGTTTCTAAGTTCCTAAGTTTCTAAGGTACGCATTTTGACATTTTAGAACTAAAATTATCTTACATTTATTTGCTCATTCATTTATTCAGTGAATAAGTATTGATTTCATTTTCTGCATAGGTTTTCTTGATAGTACTTAACTTGCTGTCATGTAATTGTTTGCATCTCAGCGCTGGGGACATAGATATAAACTGACATGATTTCTGTCTTGAGAGGCTCACAGTCTTATAGGGGGGTACAAAGAGACAATTATACTCTGATAATCTGATTACTGCAATGGACACTCATACAAGTTTCAGACCAGAGTATCAGAGCGGCTGTGGCCAGGAATGGGTAAGGGGATTGTGTGGCCACTGACAATAACTAAGCAAATGAGAGATTTATTTAATTATTAATTCATGGTGCCTTTGCCCTCCAGAAGCTCATAGTCTAAAGTAGGATACAGACACACAAATGATCGCAATTCTGTACGTCAAGTTCTGGAATGAAAGAATTAACAAGGTCATCTATATATAGAGGAAGAGAAAATTAGTTTGGCTCAGACTACTATCCTTTTCAGGTGTGAAATTGTTTGATCAAAATAAACCTGGGGGAAATTAAACTATAGGAATATAGTTTTAAAATGATGGCAAAATGTATTAATTTATGATATGACTATGTTATATGCTAAACACTGTGCCAGGCATAATTCAGTGGTATACGAAAGACTTCTCTCAACTTACGGTATTAGGAGTGAAACCAACACAACATGAAACCTAAGCTTGTCAAAAATTTAAAGCCAGAGGACCAGAATTATTGCCCTAGCTTCTTTATTTATTAGCTGTGTGACACAGAGAAAACCAGTTGACTTTTTTTTTTTTAACCAGTTGACTTCTTGACTTCATTTCCCTCGTGTGCAAAATGGGATAATATACACAAGGGAAAGTGGTATAAGAAATGAGATTTAAATAAAATAAAGTTTGTGAAAGCACTTTTTGGGATGTTAAGGACTCTACACATGTTAGTGATTATCATACATGAAAAAGAGGGAATCGGTTTTGTTCAACCAGAGATGAAAAAGTAATGATCCCACATACAGTGACTCATCTATTCTTAGGGCTTCAAGGCCATGTCCAGGCTGATGACTCCCAATCTCCTTTTTCTGATTAGTTAGTTAGTTAGTTAGTTTGTTGTTGCTGTTTTCAGCTGTTGATCAATAATAACTGCCTTTTGGACTTAGTCACTTAGCCTTCCCCCTAGCAATTTAGACTTGCTTGGCATGGACAAAATTAAATACAACCTCTTCTCCCTTCCCTCACTTCAGACTTTCTCCTGCTCCCATATTTCCCACCACGGTGAATAGTCCCTAAAGCATAACTCCCTCCTCTCTCAGCCCCACATCCACTGGTCATCAAGTCCTAGAGAGTTCTCTGCTATCTCCATCTTCTATCTACTACTTACTTCAGAGATCATCATCTCTCCTTGGACTACTACTGCAATATTTTCTTTGGTGGTATCACTGTCCAGAGACTCTATGTTCTTCCTCTTCCCAGCTGTCCATGTGACTAGTGCCGTAGTGATCTCCCTACATTTATAATGTGAAAATGCCACTCTTATTCTTAAAAGGTTTCATTGATTCCTCATGACCTACTGGACAATTCAAGCCATACAGTAGGACCACAGGAATCTCTGCAATCTGGACCCTGCCTCCCTTTCCAGCCTCAGGTTTTTTTTTTGTTTTTTTTTTTTTGTTTTTTTTTTGTTTGTTTGTTTTTTACCAATTCCTTATTTACCAAGATACTTATGTTGAACTAACTTCTCTTCTCTGTGCCATTGCTCATGATCTTTCATTGGCCCAAGATACTCTCTTTTCTCTTTGCTTGTCAACCACTATTATTTATTTATTATTTATTATTAATTAAATTCAATTTGCCAACCTATAGTATAGCACCTAGTGTTCATCACATCACATACCCTCTTTAATGCCCATCACCCAGTTACCCAAGCCCCCATCCACTTCCCCTTCAGCAACCCTCAGTTTGTTTCTCAGAGTTAGGAGTCTCTCATAATTTGTCTTCTCTGATTTTTCCCTCCCCTTCTTCCCTTATGATCCTTTTCACTATTTCTTGTATTCTACATATGAGTGAAACCCTATGATAATTGTCTTTCTCCAACAGACTTGTTTCACTTAGCATAATACCCTCCAGTTCCATCCATATCAAAAATCAAAGTTCATCTCAAGTATCACTTCCAAGAAGGAATTCTTGGGTTTCTTCTCTTATATCCTTCTACTACATATACAATATAGCAGTATATAAATCTAACATAAGTCTTTGTCCCACTGCACTTACATATATCTGAGCAGGAACTAGCTCTTACTCATTTCCAAGCCCTAGCACATAGCCTGGGGCAGATACACAACAGTTGCTTGGCAAAGTCTGAATTGTCTTGTAGTTCTTCTCGATGTTAAGGAGGCTTCTTCTTGAGTCTATAGCCATATTTATATAGATTCAAAAATACATTCTGATAAGTATTTTCAATCAAAATAGCCAGATTTCTGAGACTTTCAAAATAACAGTGCCTTGGAATTTTGAAGGGGAATAGAGGAGGGGAAAAGGAATGAGATAAAGAGAAAGGAGGAAAAAAAGAAGAGGGAGAAGAAGGGAGGGCAAGAAGAAAGGCATGAATAAATTATCATGGAAACAGGTGAAAATACAAATACCTTTTACATCTAGAAAATGTCTGAGGAAACTCTTTGTAAAGAGAGACTCATGTACTATGTCATTTGATCACTAAGCAAACCATTTGAAAAGATGCATTCTCACCTAAACCTAGAGTTTCTTGGTTCCCTCTAGTGTCATGATACCAATTTATATTTATTTCAATATTTCATAAGTCATTCCTTAGCAAGCCCTCCTGATGATACCATCTTATCCAATTTGTAGCTGTGGGTTATCCTGTGCATCTGGCCACTGGCAGTGGCATTACTGGGTGAAGCAACTCCAAAAGAGTTGCTGAGAGACATGTGTTCTCATATTGTATAGCACTTACAAAAGCCAATGTTTTGTAAGCATAACTCAGATCTCATTAATCTACGACTAAAATAAGAATATGCTTCTTAATGCTGATTTTGTTGTTATTGTTGTTTCTTTCACTTGATCCCAACTTGAGACTTAAAGAAAAGAATCTCATTAGTTTTATGGCTTTCTCCCTAGTTGCCCCCATGACTTCTGAAGTTCCCAGATAGCAGTCCCTATGTGTCTACAGCCAGAAGCAATCACAGCACTAGATTCTCTCCATTCATCTTTCTTCCTTGGATCTTACTTGTCTAGCCCCACTGAGTATGGTTAGATTTTAGATAAAGAAGGAAAGGTCCACAGAAATAGCCTCTAATGTCTATAGAAAACAATGAACAAAACGAATTGTTATGATGTGTTTACATATTTATTGAGGAAGATAATTTTTTGTTAGCTTTTATCTTGGCTGCTGGTGCCAGTGTATAAACATGGCTGCTGTTACAAAAACCAACCGTACTTGTGGGACTTCTAGCCGATTATTAGTTACTGAAGGCACTGATGACTTCAAAGAAGGCAGAAGACTCTTGTGGAAACAAATGATGATTGACCGTGACAACAGAAATAAAAAAGCAACCAAGATTAGTCACACTAAGCTAATTGTTGTGCTATGGTGCATACATTAGTTTTAATTTTGTCACTTGTGTAGACAGACACAATTATGCTGGTCAGATACTTACTTGTATTTCAAAGATAATGGATATATAACTTGCTTTAGGACTTGTGTGATAAGTTGTTGCCTGAACATCGCTGGCATTATTCTTAATTTGGTTCTTAGGCTTAACAACAGCATTAAGGGAAATTGAAGTTAAACATTAAGAAACACGATCACTGGAAGTACTGGAGAAATCTCTATCTCTGTCAATATTCAAATGCTCCAGAAATTCTCACCCATCTGAGATAGATTAGGGACTTTGCTTGCAAAGACTTGACTATGTGACTTCCAAACATCTCCTCCAACACTGGTATTTTATGATATTCTGGAAGACATTATTTTTATCCTTTCATCCATTCATCATTTAGTGAACCCTCACAAAGCTTAAGAACTTGTGCTTTTCAATAGGGAATGACTATATGAACAAAGAAAACCCTGTCCTCAAGGAACTCATAGTGTAGTAGTGAGAAATGAACATATAAGCTAAATGAGACATAAAGGAAGAAGAGCTATCCAGGTAACCAAATGGGAGGAGGAGGATATTATAGGCAGGGAGGTAGTAATGCACACACAGAAGTGTCAAAGCACGAGAATATGACCCACTTCACTTGCTCTGTAGCTTAACTCAGGGTCTATGTCTTGGAGCTAAATGAAGAGGGTTTGAGGAGATTTTTAAGGATCAGATGATGGAGGCCCTTGTTTGTGGTAGTTCTGCCAGTGGGCCACTGGGCTCCACTTCTATGAGAGATTCTGCTATGAAGAGTATTAGCTGGTTGACAGTCTCCAGCCACCACACTTTTGGGTTCACACTGAGGCCTCATGTTCACAGAGATGCTCACGTTTGAGCAAGGTGGGGGTACCAGGAGCTGAGCCATTCCTATCCAACACAGGACTCCTCTAAAGAGCAATCTTTGCACTGGGGCTCTGCATTTGGACAGACCGCAATTTTCTTAGAACCTCACTACAGTCTTCAGCACTTCCCTCCTTCCCGACATTTTTTGTTTTGTTCACAGATGTCCAGTCTGCACCACAGCCTGATGTTCTTGCTATTTAAGCTATTCTCTTCCCCTTAAGCCTCAGAGAGGTTTTCTTCCACAAATCTCTTGCATTTCTAATTCTGCACTTGGTGTCTACTTCCTGGAGAGGTTGAACTGAGAGTAAGATGTGTGACTTGCACTGAAGCCAATGAAAAGCCATGGAAGGGTTTTGTACAAGGACACAAAGTGATAAAAACTTCATTACAGAATGACTCTTGTGGCTATAGTACAGGCAACCAATACGGAAGGGTAAGACTTAGGGCAATGAAATGCCTTAGGAGGGAGAAAAAAAATTGAGGATTTTGAAAGGGGCAAAGAAAGGAGTGAGAAGGGAGAAATTGGAGGTAGAAACAATGGGGCTTGATGATCCCCTGGTTATCAACTGCAGTAGAGAGGGAGAATAAAGGATGATGGAGGCACCCAAATTATTAATCAGGACCATATTTCTAATCTTGGGGCATTCCTGGGAGATGATTTGCTACTGGACACACCTCACATGAAATGTAGAAAAGGTAAGTTGGCCACTGGCTATGCTCTTTCTGCTATACTCACATCCACCCCTCCACTGGAATGGGCTGTAGAAAAAGAGAGCACTGTAGAGTCCCCATGGAGATGGGGCTGAAGGCTCAGAAACTGAGCCCTCTGTTGGGTGAGTAACACCTGAGCTTGGTAGGAAGAGATGTACTTGAGGTAGGGCAGAGCTGTCAGCCTCTCCAATGTAAGGCACTGCAAGGCTGTAGGAAGCTGTATCAGTTTCCTAGGACTGCTATAACAAAGTACCCCAAACAAGGGGCTTAAAGAACATGTATGCATTGTCTTACTGCTCTGGAGGCTCGCAGTCTGAAATCAAAATGTTGGTAGGGCCATGTTCCCACACTGATGGCTCCAGGGAAGAATCTGTTCCTTACTTCTTCCCAGCTTCTGGAAATTTCTGATAGTCCTTGGCCTTCCTTGGCTTCCAACTGCCTGGTCCTTATCTCTGCCTCTGTCATTACATGGTGTTGGTCCCTATGTGTCTTCATATCATTTTCCCTCTGAGCGTGTCACTCTGCGTTTATGCTTTTCTTATAAGGATACTAATCATACTGCATTAAGGGCTCACCAGTATGACCTCATATTAGTTTTATCAGTGAGGACCCTAGTTCCAAATAGAGTTATATTCTGAGGTACCAGAAAGACATGCATTTTGGGAAGAAGGGAATTATTCAATTCAGTTCAGAAGTCCCAAGTAGAAGCTTACCAAGATTCTTAACCCTTCACAATGTCACTTCTAAAACTCCAGCATTACCTTAGGAGGTGACTAAACTAATATATATATATATATATATATATATATATATATATATATATATTCTATTTGCCAACATATAGAATAACTCTCAGTGCTCATCCCGCCAAGTGCCCCCCTCAGTGCCCATCACTCAGTCACCCCAACCCACCTCCCACCTCCCTTTCCACTACTCCTTGTTCATTACCCAGAGTTAAGTGCCTCTCATGTTTTGTCACCCTCACTGATATTTTCACTCATTTTCTCTCCTTTCCCCTTTATTCTCTTTCACTATTTTTTATATTCCCCAAATGAATGAGACCATATAATGTTTGTCCTTCTCCAATTGACTTACTTCAGTCAGCATAATACCCTCCAGTTCTATACACATTGAAGCAAATGGTGGGTATTTGTTGCTAAAACTACTTTTAACAAGCCAAACTAGATTTAACATCTGATTCTGGCTACAATGTCTTCCTATACCATCAGTGTCAGCACATGTATCTTTGTCATTCTGTACAAAGCACAGGAGGGGTGGATACAGTAGTCTGACCAGAGCTTACTACAGGTATCAGCTCAGATGTTGTAGGGTCTTCCCTCAGTCAATCTAGGATTTGTCTCAAGTTTTCATTCACTTCTTTTCCTCCAGCCTTGTCCAAGGCCTAGGAAGTTGGGGATGTTAGGATGACCTTCAAATTTCCTTACTATTTTTTGGCAATTTATTTCCTTTCCTGCTTGTTAGAAATCTACCTTATTTGATCAAGCTTTGACATTGTTAGGTAATAGAAAACCTGGACAATTTAGAGAACATCTTTCTTTTGTTCCAACAAACCTGAAGGTCAAGATTATTGTCTAGTTATGAATTTGAAACAATCTGAATTTGAAATTCAAAATTGAGCTGTGATCCATCTGTTCTTTGCAGTATCAATGCTTGAGGAAGAGCCTAGTGCAGTGACCTTAGCATCCAATCCCTACCTTTGTAGGGATTTGTCTCCATTTAGGTTCCAAGGGAGACAACTGCTCACCTTTCTTGACTGCCTTGCAAAGGATTGTCTTGGTCAGCAACATCTAGGTGGAGGTTTGCCTGGGTATTTTAAGAAAGCTTTTGGCTTTCCTAATAAAAGAGTGATATGGCTGGCACCTCCTCCTCCTTCCTCCTACTCTTCCTAGATTAAATAATGATGGGATCCTGGAGGCTGGAGCAGCCATTGTGGAATACTAAAGCAGAGGCTATAGGGATGTTATTGAACCAATGAACCAATGTCAACAGCATATATCTCCAATTTCTTATGATAGGTTATAGTACAGAAAATTAGAAGTGTGACAAATGAATTCTTAACAGTCCTTTTGCCAAAGCAATGAGCAAAACTGATCCAATTGGTGAGGATTTCCAAGCAAAAAAGCATGATGAAAATTATCTTAGCATCACATCTACAATACATTCTCCGCACATTTATCACTCAGAAGTATGTGTCAAGACGAGACCCCTACGATTTTTAAATTTTGATATAAATATAACTGGGATAGAGAAGAAGGAAGAAGGAATAGAGATAGGATAGGATTGAACAGATAGTTTTTTTTAAGATTTTATTTATTTATTCATGAGACACACACACACACACACACACACAGAGGCAGAAACACAGGCAGAGGGAGAAGCAGGCTCCACGCAAGGAGCCTGACGTGGGACTCAATCCTGGGTCTCTGGGATCACACTCCAGGCTGAAGGCGGCGCTAAACCGCTGAGCCACTGGGACTGCCCTGAACAGATAATTGTTAAGTAAAATTTCAAGTTCTGAGTCACTGGAAGAATTGCATTTACCTCCAGGACATTTTTTCTTTTTGCTTTAGGATAAATTATCAAAATGGATCAGGCGTTACACTGGGACGCCCCAAGGTAAATATATATATATTTGCAGTATGTGTATATATATATATATATATATATATATATATATATATATATATATATGAGTTAAATAAAAAATAGACCTTTTAGTAATGCAAATGTGAAACAGATGCCTACCCTTTGTCTTGGGACAGTATGAAGCCTCCATTAACCTGAAGGCAGCTGTTGCATTCGGAATCATGAATTGTTTCCTTAGAGTGGATCTGTGTTTAGAAGCAGCTTACTATTTTTTTTTTTTACACTTCTTATTGAATTCTTGCTGCAGATGATGAGCAGAGAGGTGAAAGCAGAAAACCTTGGGCAGACCTGAAGAGGCTATGGTCTTGGTGTCAAAGTGTAGCACAGAGCTGGAGAGAGGGCCTTCATGTCAATCTTGGACGGGCCCTAGCACCTGTCCCACAAACCTGGGAGTGGCATCTTCAGAACTACAGGAGAAAGCACTGGTGGCAGACACCCCGGCAATGTGATAAGGAATATCCTCAACAGAAACAATCAAGAGGTTCTTTTAGCCAGCTTGAACGACAGTAAGAACATAATGGATGCCACTGCTTTCACTGTGGCAAGAAGACTGGCTCACGAGCACAAATCCATGTGAGGTTTAGGAGCTCCCAGAAACAACAGGGACTTTGTTTACAGGCTGGAATGGGATCTGGCAGTTATACTTCGAGAGTCTTATACCTTGGAGTATTACTGTAGACATGACCTTGCATCTTGTTGTGGGGGCTATCTATTACAATACTGTTTAAAAAGCATTAATGATAGTTTAAAAATCTCTAGTGTTACAACACAATGCTGGTACCAATTTTTTATGCTTTCTTAAAAGCACACCCTTTGTCGATGTAACTTTGCACTGCTCTCGCTCTCGATCAGCCACCAGCCAGCCAACTCTTAGATACAGAGAGGCCTCAGCCCAAATCAGAAAAGTCTCAATCCCAGATGACCCTGGCACATGATAAACACTTACTGTTGCATCCCAGTAAGATTTAGAAGTTGTGTCTTATGTAGTGCTACTCTGACAACTTTCATTCTTTAAGATGCAGAATACTGACAATATCACATGGTATTTCTGAGTCTTGGTTTGCATTTGTTAATCCATAAAAAAAAAACATAACAAAGCCTTCTGTACCAATGGGTTTTAAATATTAAATGCAGAGACGTCTGGATGGCTTAATGGTTGAGCGTCTGCCTTCAGCTCGGGTCATGATCCTGGGGTCCTGGGATCAAGTCCCACATCAGGCTCCCCGCAGGAAGCCTACTTCTCCCTCTGCCTGTGTCTCTGCCTCTCTCTGTGTGTCTCTAATGAATAAATAAATAAAATCTTTATAAATAAATAAGTCATAAATAAATACATAAATAAATAAATAAAAATGCGGTAACCCCACGTGTAAGAGATTATTATTTCTTAGAAACACTAGAGACTGAATAGTTAACTTTAAGATCTCATTATAGTATAGACACCTGTGTTTCTGTCCCAAGGATCATGTTCCAATAAATATTCTATATCCAAAGCCTCATGAGGATGGGTGCATGTGGGCTGCCCTATAGTGTGCTCCAAGCTTCATAGGAAGATACTAATAGGGAGTCTCTCAAATGGAATTCTAGAGTAAACGGAGTGTATGTAGCATTGACTGTGTCGATGGGTCAGGCAAAGAAGCCAGGAGGAGGAGGTATAACATCACCTCCATGCTATTCAGTTGGATAGGATTTTATGGAAAAGGTGGGAAAGTAGAGGAACTGAAGTGGTATAAGCTTCAGAACCAAGGAGTACTGAGCCAAAATCCAAGCTCCCACATTTGTAGCAATGTGATTTTAGCAGGTAATCTAATCCCAGTGAGTTTTTGTTTTTTTCTCTGATAAGTGGGAATAAAAATAAGCACCTTGTAGCCCTGTTGAAAACATTAAAGGAAATATATTCATTTATATCTTTGGAACAGAGTAGATACTCTTGCAACTGGATGTCAGACACTTGGCCTTTTTAGTGGGTCTTGGGGCCCAAGGACTTGGGCAGCAGGGAGCCAAATGACATCACTGGTGATTTCAGGTTTTGGGTAGTGAGAGGAAATTTGATAAAGAAAGCAGCAAAGTTAGTCTCTTTTGCGTGTCAATTTTTAAGTACAAATGGCTCAGAACAAAGGCAGGTATTTTTAAATGTCCAGAACAATGAGATGACTCGTATTTTGCATATCAGCATTACATTGCCAAACACATTAAAATCTTACATTCAGCGTCAGAGGAATATCTGTCACAATGTTGCAGCCTGACTCTGCTGCAAGTGACTTTGTAGCTTTGACTCTAAATTTTAAATATGATACTTTGCATTTTCAGAGCACTCAATAACTTAGAAAACACTTTCCCAGATATTCCATCTTTGACCTTTTCAGGAACCCTGTGGAGTAGTAATTCTTAACCTCAACTTGAATATGAAGAAACCAGCTGAGTGGTGAAATGACATGCCCAAAATCACCGAATTATTGGATGGGGATCTCACTTACTAAGTTGGTAACAATGTGAGGCATTCACTGAGACATTTTATAGGCCAGGTGCTATGCTAGGCTCTTAGCAGTCAATTTTTCTAACTACCACAAACCTTCTGTGGTAGTCCAACTGGGTACCTCCTCACCAGGTGTTGGCTCACCCTCTTGCCTGGCCTATGGAAGGAACTTTACTGTCTTTCTTTCTTTCTTTCTTTTTTTTTTTTTCATATATAAGTTGCAATGTGCTTGAGGAAGGATGATTCCAGCTCAGGACCTAAAGGACTACCCTAGGGTAGTCTAAACTAGTTATGACAACCCCATTCTCCTTTGTAAGTATGGAGATGGGCATATGATCTAGTTTGGCCAAGGAGATGAAAGGGAAGCTTGCTAGAGGCCTCTGGAAAAGACCCTTCCCCACTCTGCTCTAATAAAAGGAAAGTGAGAGATGTACAAGGAGAATACCCAATCCCTTCTTTCCTTCTTTGGGTATTATGATGTGAAGATCTGATATTAACTATGAAGGTAAAGCAAAGCAAAGTCAAACAAAAGACCTGCTGACCCCAAACCCTGGTATTCTTGAGTGGCTGATTAAGCAACTCGGAAAAGCCTTCCTCTGGATTTAAGTGAAATAATTAAAGGATCTTACTATGGATGTCAGGTTTAGACACATATAATATAGCTTCACAAATAGGTATTGTGGTTACTCTTTCACAGATGACAAAACTGAGGAGTGGGAAGTTTAAGTAGTCCAACTTTTGTGTGTCTGATGTTGAAATCTCTGATCTTCTAAGATATGCTACAGTGCTGCCTACCCTCCCCACCCTTCTATACCTTCCACTTCCCAAAAGTATGTGCGATGCAAGAGAGGGAGGACAAAGAAGGCTGTGACACCTGTGTCCGTGGAATGTTAATGGGTATTTCCTACAAAGCCTAAAAGACCGCGGGCCAGGAAATAAAATCTCCTGCTTCACACTCTGGGCCATATGGCTCTTTTTATGTTGTGCATCTCAATATTGGAAAAAGCAAACCTGGAGAATTGTGAAGAAAGGAGGGCTAGTAGGTAAAAAGTTTGGATTTCAAGTTCTGGCTTTGCCATTTCATAAGAGTGTCACTTTGGGCAAAGCCCTTGATCTTCCTGAGACTGTTTTTTTTTTGTTTTGTTTTGTTTTTTTTTTAATGCATCAAATGAGAATAACCACCTCTGGCCTATTTCCTTCTGGGGTTATGGTGGAGATGACAAGAGAACAGGCATGTGGAAATCTCTCTCCACTGCAGAGTATAAAAAAATTCTTATTACTAGAGAAGATGTCCTCGGGGCTGACACGGTCTCCTCACGATCTGCCGTGGAGACTAAGGATACTAATGGTCCTTAACATGAGCATTACAATAATGTTATTGCTTTTGATGAATTTATAATTTGTAGGTTGTAAATTCAAACATTCTCCCCTCTGAATGCCATCCTGAAGGTTAATGAATGAAATACATGATTTTCAAATCCCAATGGTTGGTGTTAATTGGAAGCAAACACACACCTTCAGGTTTGATCTCTCATAACAAGGCAGTCAGATAACTTAACCTCAAAGCAATTCATTACTGCACTACTCACAGCTCTTGGAAGATGGTAGACATTTCAAAGGCTTTGGATGTGTGTGCACGCTCCCCACCCCCGCCCCCCGCCTCCTTCTCTACACAAGAGCAGTAAACTAGCAGGAATAAAGGGAGCAAGGGAAACTTAGGAGAACTTGATGGATGATTTTTAAATAACTTGAAAATAATAAATCCATAGGATTCAATCGGAAACAAGTCAAGAGTCTAATGGTTGCTGGTCCTTGCTACTAATCCATGGTATAATATTTTTCAACCTTCTAAAAGCGTGGCCTGGGAGACTACTTGAAGGTACAGGACACTACACAGAGGGTCAGGTTAAGAGATAACAGTGAGAGAGAATGTATAAGCCACATGACTCTAAAGTAATAAAATGTCTGTCTCACACACATATACACAACTCAGCTAGAAGGAACTATTTAATTTGGATTCCTGAACAGAGAGAAGCCTTCTAATTCAGTCACACAAAGTTGTTTTTCCTTTTAACTAAAATGTTGGATTTGCCTCCTATTCCTCCAGAGTTATAGGATAAGGACGTAATTTTCGATCTTTAACATAGTCTCCATTTAATCTGTGCCTTACTATATATGCAGGCAGTGTGCGGAGCACTTTATACGTGTTCACCTCCATTTGGTGCCTACAACAACCCTGGAAGGAAAGTACTATTATCACTCCCAAGTTACAGATGGGGAAATTGAGAATTGCAGAGAGTAAAGGGGTTATCGTTGCTTTCTCAGCTTGTAAATGATGCAACCTGGAGTAGAAATATGGTTAACTCTAGAACTAGTTCTCCAACTGATTAAAATTTTGTCCTTTTGTCCTCTTGACATCTGTTTATATATATATTTATATAAAATTAAGTAAGCCTCATGAGAGAATGGGGAAAGTAAGAAGCTTTTCTTGGCTTTCTGGTTTTCTTATATGAAATGAAACTGAAATAAACATCATTGGGCCAAGGAAACTTGACCTCCTGAATGTTTTCTAACTCTTGCCTCTTCTTCACTTCCTTGGAACCACCCCTTTATTTTGAAATCCCCATCTCTTGCCAGATAATTCCAGCAGCATCCTTACTAGTGGGCTCTCTGCTTTCAGCCTAGTCTTCGTCTTCCTTCAATCTGTCTTTCAGAGAGACCTTTTGAATACACACATCGGATCACTTCATGGCTGTGCATGAAGTGTGGCCAGAGCTCATACCTCAGGATAATGCCCTCGACCCAGCATACAATGTAGGACTTCCATACCCCGTCCTGGCTCCTTCTCCACCCCTCCTCCTGTTTCTTTCTCTTACACCAAGGGTTTCCAAATGCAAGTCACAACTTTATAATAACAAATTTAGTAGGTCATGATCAGTGTCAAAAAAACATGCACACAATAGAAAATAGGAGAGTGCATCACAGGTAGTAAGGGTAGGCAGTTTCATTAAAAATTTGTCTTAATTTTATATATTTTTACATACAAATTCTGAATCTTGCTATAACATCTATTTCTTAGATTGTTTTCAAAAAGCTTATGAGGCTCCATTACATCACACTTCCTATAATTCTCCAAGCATTTTAAGTTGTGTCTCCTTCTGGATCTACCCTATGGTCTCTCCACCTCTGAATTATCTGTTGAGCACAAGAGGTATAGTGCCTAAGGACCATGATACTTTTAGGGGCTAACAAAGCTGTTTTAATTAAAAGGAAAAAAAAACAAATTAGAAGAAGAAATGAACATAATTCATGAATTCATAATTCAGTCTTCATTCCAATGCAGCCATAAAATATTATAGAGTATTTGTCTTTTCTTTTCTTTCTTTCTTTCTTTCTTTCTTTCTTTCTTTCTTTCTTTCTTTCTTTCTTCTTTTTTTTTTTAGCATCAGACAAGACCAATGAAAGCAAAAATATAAAAGTGCCCAGGGACCATGAAAGTTAAAATCCTACCCAGGCTCTCCCCACTCTTCCTGGAAGACCCATGGTCTACAAGGAATAGTCTTGCTTGTTCTTCAAAATCTTGCCCAAGCATCTTTTTTTCCTGACAGCCCTTTTCCATTTTAATTAATGTATTTATTCATTTCTGTATCTACTTATCTCGCTCAATGAGAGTTTCAAACAGAGAGTAAAATAGTGCTAGCCAAGAACTAAAAACATTTATTATGTGCCAAATACAGTGGTAAGTGCTTTACTGCACTCTTTCTGTTCCAGCTTCCCACTAGGGGGTAGACACTGTTATTATTGTCCTCATTGTACTTTTGAGGATACAGAGGCTAAGAGAGATTGAAGTGTCTCTGTTTATACGTGGTAGAGTGAGGACTGTCTCTGGAGCCTGGGGTGGCTCTAATAGGGTGGGATAGAGAAAAGGAACTTCCTCCACTGGCTCCATGACTCCAGCTGGAGGGATGCCAACTGGTGTTAACACCTTTGCAATTTTTCTTGCCTTACCTCTGCCTAGGTTGCGGAATGACCACATAATGCCAGCTCAGCCACTCTTCTCCTCATTCTCCTCTTCTTTTTCAATCCACCTGTCCACAGAGAGCATGTCCTCTGGTCTGTCCCCTACTATGCAAGAAACTTGGAAGGCTTCAGCACCAATTTTGTACGTCGGTTCTGAGATTCATCAAATCTTATCTTCAGCTTCTTGTTCAGTTATAAAGCTACCACTTCAGTTGGTCTCTTATTTGGTTCCACATGTGGGTACAGTAGAGTGGTGATAGTTATCTGGGCACCTTAAAATATCAATATGTTCCCAATCATAAGGCACAAACATAACTCATTGGAAGGTGTGATGAACAGTCTTAAAGTGGATAGAGATGTCTTTTTGGACAAGGAGAATTCTGAGCTGAGTTTTTTTTTTTTAAGATTTTATTTATTTATTCATGAGAGAGAGAGACAGAGAGAGAGAGAGAGAGGCAGAGGCACAGGCAGAAGAAGAAGCAGGCCCCCTGCAGGGAGCCCAAGGCGGGACTCGATCCCAGGACTCCAGGATCGCACCCTGGGCCGAAGGCAGGCGCTAAACCACTGAGCCACCCAGGAGTCCCCTGAGCTGAGTTTTTTAATACTGATCTTGTTGTAACCAAAAATCAGCACTTGTTTGAGAGGAAGAGACTTACAGTTCTACAACATTTTGCAAGCATACTCCTACCCAGGTGTACACTGATTAACTGAACAAGCATCATGCTTGAAGGTAGTAAATCTACTCATTGAAAGTGATTACCCGCTAGGTCTGATTCAGTGGGCTAACCTTTTACATGCCTAATTTCATTTAATCTTTACAGTATCTTTCTGAGGTAGTAAATATCCTTACCTCCTTTTTTACAGATGAATAAACTAAGATTCAGAGATGTTAAGTAGACTTCAAATCATCAGAGCTACTTGGCAGTAAATAATTTTAATGGTAATTGAGGATTCAACCAAGTTTGTCTGAACAAGGCAAGTGGCAGATGAGATTTACATAGAAACTTGTGGAGGACTTTGGATTTTAGTTCAAGAGAAGTAGATAGCACTAAAAATGATAACAAAACAATGAGCATGGGGGGATAAAGAAATGAAGATGGCACTAAATGTCTTTTGGAAGTTAAATTGACAAAACTTGCTGATGTTTGATTGACCTGAGAGAGGACTTATATCTGGAACAGATGAGTGGGACAGGGCACATGACAGAGAGAGAGAGGTTGGAGAAGACAGCAGAATTAACTTATATTTGAGATGACTATTAGAAATCCCAGTGGAGATGTAAAAAATGATAAATGACCACATCTTCTTTGTATTTGGTTACATTCTTATCATTTGCTAGTGGCCATATTATACACTTCAGTGCAGAACGAAATGAGTGGAAAATTCAAAGTAACAAATATACATACCTTGAATGGCATTTAAAAATTAGCCAAATACAAAGTACAAAAATGTTTTACTAGGGGTGTAATATTTTTGTACAAGGTTGTTTCAGGCTGTTATCACCAGTGTGAAAAATTGAATTTCACAAATTCTCAAATTTATGCTCATATATAGTGGTAATTAACAATTAAATAGGAATTAAATAGGGGATCCCTGGGTGGCTCAGTGGTTTAGCGCCTGCCTTTGGCCCAGGGCGCGATCCTGGAGTCCCGGGATCGAGTCCCACATCGGGCTCCCGGCGTGGAGCCTGCTTCTCCCTCCTCTTGTGTCTCTGCCTCTCTCTCTCTCTCTATGTCTATCATAAATAAATAAATAAATCTTTAAAAAAATAGGAATTAAATAGGTATAGAAAGCATGTCTACCTTCTAATATGTATAAATATGTATTTTATAGATACAAGTGTATTGGCTTGGGATATATCTATCACCTGAATTAAGAATGGAATAATAGCTTTGACTTCCAACACTAATAGTTTTGACATGCCTGTCTGTCATTATTACATCTTAAGATGTGAAGATCCATAACAAAATTTACTGGTCTTCTTCTTCTTCTTCTTCTTCTTCTTCTTCTTCTTCTTCTTCTTCTTCTTTCTTCTTCTTCTTCTTCTCCTCCTTCTCCTTCTCCTCCTCCTTCTCCTTCTCTTCCTCCTTCTTCTAAGTTTTAGTAAAGTAGATTTCCGGAAGGACTTAGGGGGTGTGTATCACTTCCCTATTCTCCCACCAGCCAGGATATATCCCTATCAAATGTCAGCCTAGGGCCAATTTAGGAAAATTTTTCCTATATTGAAAAAATGAAATTATTAAATTAGAGTAAATGTCTCATCCTCCCACTCTTGCCCTACATTAATTTCAATTATAGATCTAGAAATCTGGTTAGGAATGGAGCTGAGAGTGAAAGATTAAGACATAAGGTTTGCATCTTTAAGACACTGCCCTTTATTTATTTCGTATACTCAATTTGGACGACAGTAACCAAGCAGCTTGCAAAAGGGCAAGGCCACCTTCTAGCTTCTAACAAGGAACAAGACATATGCAAATGAACATTTACTCTTTGCTAAACAAACATGGTCAGTTATTACAAAGGACCAATGGGAGAACAGTAAAAAAAGAAACAATATGGAAAATAAACAGAATTTATATGAGAAAATATTAATCATAGAACTAAATCCTTATTCTGGAAATACCATTTGAGATCATGGAGGGTGACAAATTCCATAATATATTTCCAAATAAATTATGACAGGTCGCATTAGAGGTCTGTGAAGGGCACTAAAGATGCTCTGTTGAAAAAAAAATTTAAGGAAAATACCTTGCAATTGCTGTTGGGATGATATTAATATGTTTGGCCCAAGAGGTAGATTTATAACTCAGAGAAAAGTAGACATATTTAGAGCTGATTTTTTCCAAGAAATCTCTACATTACTCTCATAAAACATTGGTGGGAATGAAATTACAATTATAATGGAAAAAAAAAAAACTTAGAAATGCTCTAAAGAAAAGAATTGTGAAGCCTTGTAATCCTGTTCCCTATTCTTCCCTCTCACCTCTACTGAGATCTTGTAGATAAGGCTCCTGTGTTTCCCAAATGCTCTGATGGAACAATCAGGCTAACTATTCCCAGTGCTCTGATCCTTGTGAGGACTGAAGACCCCTGGTGGCCGCTGTGACGAAATCGCCATTACCCGAGTGGTCTACTTAAACACAATAATCTAACGCTGATACTCCTTTACCTCAACTCTTTTAATGGCTCCCTAGTGCCCTCAAGACAGAATTCACACGTCCTAGGAGAGTTTACAGAGCCCATCTCCAGCCTTATCTTTGCCCTCTGCTTGTACCTTACAATCCAACAAGTTGTGCCTCATATATATACTCAACATGTTGCCTATCATATCTAGATATTCCGTCAGCCTATACTATGATTTCCTTCCACACCCCATATCTGGAAGTAGATTCTTCATCTGGCTAACTCCTGCCTATTCTTCTTTCTACATTAAATCCAGGTATCACCTCTTCCAAAAAGCCTTTACCATTCCCATGATTGTGGCATGCACCATAACACCTTACACTTACCCAATCATTGTACTTCCATTGGGTTATTAAAATGATTCATTTCCATGCCTGCCTTCATTACTAGACTGTGAGCTCCTTGAAAAGGGAAAGGTGTCTTATTCATCTTTTAGCACCATCAACTAGCATACTCTAGGTACAGAGGAATTCAATATATGTTTTTGTTTTGTTTTTCGATTGAACAGAATAGTTCAATACTAATTTCACTCTACTTTGTCCCAAATCTCCTTGCTCATCACTTGCGGAGACATCCCAACACTTGAAAATAAGATTGTGTCATTTCAGGGGTAAAATCAATAGGCCTCTCTTAAGAAACTGGAAGTTTGGAATAAGAAAGGAGGATAGCTTTGATTAAGTACAGGGAACCCTAGAGAGTAAGGAATGCCAGCCAAGGTCTGCCACAGAGTGACAAAACATGTTAATTTCACATAGGGGGCCTCCCAGAGTTTCTGGAGAGAGAGTGGGCATGGTCAGCTGGGAAAACACAAACATCTTGTAATCCTCCTAAAGTTTCTGTTTCGATTTTGGCAGAACTGTCATTGACCACCCACAAAGGAGAGATAATGTAAAATCTTTTGGGTGGAAATTCCTGAAAAGCCTAATTCAAATGCAGTACGTATGAAAGGGACAGGCTTTGTTTGTGCATATATGTCTGCACATTCTTTTCTAAAATAGCATTCTAAATTCTGCCTAATAATGAAAATAATAAGCAGTGCTAGTTTATGGGTAAACTCATTAAAGATTTCTGCAAGCAAATTCACCAAGAATGCAGACAGTCTGTGCTTTTAGATCAAACACATTCCTGGGGACTTAGACTATAAAGCTGACCTGGCAAAGTTATTCTTTCTGTGTATGAGCCACTATCTTTGTCTTATTTGTTAAAGGAGGGTGCAGAAGTGAAAGCTCCTAGTAGAAAGAGAGCAAGTCGGTTAAGCGTCATGAGGCAGCGTCCTTGCTTGCGGTGCCTTTCATTTCAGGCGACTTCATGAAACATTTATTGTGCACCTACCATGTGCCAAGGAGACATCCTGGAGTTTCAAAGCTGACATTGCTTCAAAGACATTCATCATTCAGTAAGGGTCCTGTGTTCTGTGTAAATTTCCACTATATTAAAAAGTATTCTTTTAAAGCTATTTTCTCAATGAAAGAAGTCTCTGTTCTGTGTCCCTTTAGCACCCTGTGCATCGGCCACTTATCTGCCCTCTCCTGTCACTAAATGTTAGTGAGTTTTGTTACAGTCTTTTTCATACTATTCTCATACTGTTGGTTTTTGTGTGTTTCTCCAAACTAGACTAGGGAATTCTTGGAAAAAAAATGGAGTGGTTAAGAAGCAGTTAGAGACATGAGCTTTGCCTTAGACTACATGGGTTCAAATCCAAAGTCTGCAATTGGTAGCAGAGGTATTTTAGGCAAGGCACTTAGAATCTCTGTGCCTCAGTTTCTTCACTTTTAAAATGGGATAGCAACATTATTACCTGTCTCAGATGCTGTGATGAGGATAAGTGAGTCATTATATAAATGCTTAGAACGGTGCTTTGCAGGGAGTAAACACTCAATAATATTCACTATCAAAATTTGTATTCATAAAACACAACCAAAATACCCAGGCCCTGTGTGGTAACTGCCAGTCTAAACTGCCAGGACTTGCTTTCAGCTGAAGCTCTGACTTGTGGTTGAGCATTTATATCAGTAGAGGGTGATTCCATTCACTTAGTTGTCTATAAGAGGAACCTGGGAATTACCCTTGAAAATACCATGTCCCATACCTCTCACATTCAATCTGGCATCCACCTCCTTCACCTAACACCATGATATGTCTTTAGTGACATCCCTTCATCCTTCCCACCATACTCTAGCTTAGGTCATTCCTCCTGACTCTGCAGACATCTCCAAACTCCTCTCTTGCCTTCTACTCTGACACTGTCCAGTATTATTTTTAATATGGTGATTGGGGATAAAACAGGTCAAATCATTAAAATGTAAAATTTTTGTTGGGTTCCTTTTAGTGTGAAAACCCAAATCTTTAATGTGGTGAAAGAATCAGAGTGTGATCTTGTCCCTCCCTAGTGACTCCGCCTTACCTTGGGTCACCCCCGAGCCTGTCCCCAGTTCCTTGAAAGTGCCAACCTCTCACTGGGCTCAGGACCTTCCACCTACTCTTCCCCTACCCTTAACATCTCAAGGGGCTCAGCTTACAACTCCCTGCCGTAGAAGAGCTTTCCTGGACCCTCCCCCCACTGCTCTAAATGCCACTCCCAGCCACTGTCCAATTCTCTGCACAGCAGCTAGCGCTTTTTGCATACACACATTCTTTTGAGTGGTTCTTTGTTCACTCTTCATCTCGCCAACAGTTTGTGAATTCAACAAGAACAGTTACTCTGTTTTATTTACCACTTTATCCTCAATGCTCAGCAAAGTTCCTGGTGCTCAGGAAATAATTAGCAAACAAATTAATGCCTAATAACTATTTATTTAATAAATGTGTGAATCATAGCAATGAATGAACTAGAAAAATCTGATGAACCAGTGCTGTAATAAACACTAGGGCTCTGATATGCTTTACTTATTTTCTTTCTTTCCTTTTATCCCTCCAATGTGATTTTACTGCCGAAGGAGCTATATTATAAACCATCTAATACAGAGGGAGGGCCATTTTCATTCTGAGAAAATTAAATGTATCTTTGATCTCACTCCCTACAAGTGCCTATGAAAAAACAACCCCACATCCTTTCTTGTTAAGAAGCTCTTGGCAGTGAGCACTGTACATCATGTCTGGTCTTGTTGTGATATGTGTGCATGAATATATGTAGAATCATTTCCAGCCCTCCAGAAACCATATTTCAAGGACTTTGTATTAAAACACTCACATAATACTAATTCAGCTGATAATTATACATGGCAGTGACCTGGGGTGAGACGGACAAGCAGTGAATTAGATCTGTAGAGATGAGAACATTGAGACCCTGCACAATAATGGGTGAAAAATGGAATTTACACATACGTATGGAATTGAAGACCAATTAGAGACTCAGAGGAGGTGAGAAATGACAGAAATGACAGGAATCTTCACAGTCATCCAGTAGAAAATAAGGGGGAAATTACATAGGGTTCAAGAGGTATGCTTCAGAATCAAACAGACCTGTGTTCAAATCATGGCTTTTCCATTTGCAGCTTTGAGATCTTTGTCAGATTAGGTAACTTTCCTTATTTGCAATTTGTTACCCAAAAGATAGAGACAACAATACTTTTCTTAAAGGAATTTTTGTGTGAGTATATAACATAAGACAGATAGTACAATGCAGATAGCACAGTGCCAGGCATATTTTGAGTCCTCAAAAAGGGACCCAACAAGAGTTATAATGATCTTTTATTACATAAACACATTATTTTATGAATTAAAAAATACAAGACTCAAAGAAATAACAATTTGCCAAATTCCAGGTAGCAAAGTAGAGACAAAGCCAGGAATGTTATATGACTTAAAATTCCCTATTTGGCACTCGTACTTTCCCCTTACTTTCTCCCTCCTTATCCATCCTCTTTATATGCACTTCATAGAAGATATGGCAAAAGGTGTAGGACAATGGGTAAGTCACACAAAGACCTCCCTGGTGCAATACATATAGCAGAATATAAAATTTGAGTAACATCTTGTTATAAGCACCCCTGTTATGACACCTATACAACTGAAATAAATATGATAAAAGTGCTTTCAATGCTGAAGTGGAGTTTGAAATAAAGAAAGATAATTCTTTAGTTTCAAGCCATGAAGTAGGAACTGAACACATGGTCTGAGAGAGCTAATGGTGCTGCTGCCTGGGGCCAGGACATGAGTAGGAATGGAAATCAGTTTCTGTAATATTTTATCACAACTTAGAGACATGAGATGATATCTTGGTCCTGCATGAGACAGGCAGTTATAGCTAAGACTTTTATATATAATTCCCAGATCATCAAAGGATGAAAGACAAAAACAACAATCTTCCCCCATCAGGGGAGATGGCAAAGAGATTGTATGCAAGTTCATGCTGGAGCCTGTATCTAAGCATTGATTGAGGGTGGAAAAAAAATAATCTTGGATCTGTGCCTCATGCTTATTTAAGGTTCAAATTTAAAAGAGGGGGCCAACTTTATATCAAGGAAACTCTGAGCTAAGAAACTCCTTTTAGATTGGTTCTGGTTTGGTGACACTCCTTAAGCATCTGGCAGAAACAAATGCAAAAGCACTTGTGGAGTACGAATCTTAATCACTGAGAACCTTGATAACAGAAAAATTTGATAAATATGATAATTTAAATAAGCCAGTAACAAACAGGCAGTTTTGATAAAGAGCTAATTAGCAAACAAATTAATAGACGTGAAAAGAATTGTGAAATGAGAGGCTAGTAAAATAATGGCATAAACAGAAATTAGACACAGATAAAGAGGGAATTAGTAAACAGAAATATATGGAAAGAAACTATTCAGAATGAAGCACTGAGAGAAAAAAAGATGTAAAATATAAAAGAGATTAACTGATGTGGAAAATACAATAAGAACCAAAATATGTCTAGTAGATTAGAAAGAAAAAAAAACCAGAGTGTGAAAGTGTAAGTGATGTAATATTTGAAGAAGTCACTACAACAACTTGTAAAATGAATGAAAAACATAATCCCTCAAATTTAAAACCACAATGGAGTCCATGCAGAATAAATAAACTTCGACCAAAGGCCATCCCAGTAAAATGACAGAAAGCAAAGTAGAGAGAAGATGATTAAATCAGTATGGACACAAGACACATTACCTAGGAAGAAAATATCCCTGTTCTGACATCGGATTTCTCATTAGCAAGGATGCCTGGGGGCTCAGCGGTTAAGCGTCTGCTTTTGGTCCAGGACGTGATCCTGGGGTCCTGAGATCCAGTCCCACATCGGGCTCCCTGCATAGAGCCTGCTTCTCCTTCTGCCTGTGTCTCTGCCTCTCTCTGTGTGTCTCTCATGAATAAATAAATATAATCTTTATTAAAAAAAAAAGATTTCTCATTAGCGGCAAAGAAGTAAGGTAACAACGGAATCATATCTTCAAAGTCTAAAAAAAAAATTATAAAACTATTGTCCTAGAATTCTATATTTGGTTAAAGTTTCATTTCAGAGTGAAGACAAATATATATATATTTTTTTGATACACAAAAACTGAAGGAATTTAACGGGAGATTTGCCTAAAAGTGCAACAGGATCTATTTTAGGGAGAGGAAAATAGAAACTACCATGAAGACAAGGGATGAATCAAGAAATAATAAGTTAAAGAATCCAGTTAACATGGAGAAATCTGAAACAAACATTGATTATAATAAGCCTTGATAGCAATATTTAATTTACGGAGAATAAAAACAAGGTGAAACTCAGACACCTGATACCAATAATAGGTGATATAGAAAAGGTGAGTTGGACAAAGTGTTCTAAGGTCCTTGTGTCGCTAGAAAGGAGGGTTAACTTGAAAACATAAAGGTAGACAGCAAAACAGTAGAAAGTAGAAAATAGAATGGATTACTTCCTAGAAACCTTAAGAATCAAAAAGAGCAGAATAAAGAAAATCTGATCAATTTAACTTTAAGGTAAGAAGGGGGAGACGGAAAGAGCGTGCTAAACAAAAGTAATAAGATAATAAAAATAAATCCAAGTAAATCATTAATAGTCACAGCAAATGTAAATAATCTAAATTTGTCTTTTGGCTAGAGACTGATGTAAAACACAAGAGCACAAAAAATATTTTAGATAAAGGAATGGAAAAATATATTTTTGGCAAAAAGATAGGCTAATCAAATAATGTTGGTATAGATAGAATAAACCAAATAAAGCTGACTTTAGGGTTAAATGCATTATTAGGAGTAAAAAGGGTCATCATATAATGTATGAGAGAATAATTTTTCAGGACCTGTATCAATTTTAAATTTGTACAATTTACCAGAGTAGCCTTAAAATAAGAAAAGCAAAAGCTGAAAAAAGTACAAAAAGAAACTGTCAAGTCTACAGTTAAATTTGAGAGATTTTAACACAATTATCTTGGTAATTAATAGATAAAATATTTTTAAAAAGCTATTTAAACTATGGTAGTAATAAATATTAACAAGTTTGATCTAATAAACATACTAGAGAATGTATTTCTTCTTTGAGCAGGAATGTAATGTTGCAAACATTTGATCATGCAGTAGGAAATAAAGCAAATCTTAGTACACATCAATGAATCAGTAACATTGAAAATACTCTCTTACCACAATGCAAAGAGAAGAAAAAGGTCAAAAGCAAAGGCTATCTAGAAATTTTGTCTTAGGTTGATAGCTCAAAAACATAATTCTAATTAATTAATGAATCAAAGAAAAAAGGAGAGTGGAAATTAAAATTACAAATAGATGAATAAAATAATACATTTTAAAACTTAATGGCAAATATGGCAGTTCTCAGAGGGAATTTACGTCTTTTACACACATAAGAAATGAAGGCTCAAAATTAGCTGAGTATCCAACTTCAGTGATGAGAGGGATAAAAAACAAAAACTAGATAATAAGCAGATACAATAGGTAGAATAATAAAATATATCAACAAAAATATATAAAACAGGAAACAAAGAGAGGATTAAAATACTCAATGTTTGGGCACTTGGGTGGCTCAGTGGTTGAGTGTCTGCCTCTGGCTCCTGGCGTGATCCCAGGGTCCTGGAATTGGGTCCCACATCGGCTCCCCACTGAGACCCTGCTTCTCCCTCTGCCTGTGTCTCTGCCTCTCTGTGTGTGTCTCATGAATGAATAAATAAAATCTTACAAAAAAACACTCCAACTCAACATTTGATGCTTTGGAAGAGTAACAAAATAAACATTTTGGAAGACTAATCGAGAAGAGAAGATACAAAAAATAGATTAGGAAATGAAGGGAGATAAAATTATGAATGTATTAAAATTTTTAAACCATAAGATAATACTATTTAGAAATGCTTTATGCCAATAAATTGGAAAAAATTAGACAAAACAATTTCCTAGATAGAATAAACTGACTCAAGAAGTGATAGAAACCAGAATAAACCAGTAATCATTAAATAAATAAAACAAGTAGGTTAAAATATGCAGATTTTCCTTCTTTAGTCTCAGTTTGTTCATGCTTTCTTCATACACAGAATTTTAGGAATTCTGATGTTTTTTTCTTCACACCTACCCATGTCTTTTTTATTTCCCCATTATAGAAACAGAGCTCATCCTATTCCAGACTCTCTTCTAGGTATATGTGATAAAAAGTGAATGAGACATGGTTTCTACCCTGGGGTTCACAGTCTAGTAGAAGTTCAGATAAATATGCCAATAACATAAGCAAGTCAAAGACACGTAACAGTATGGGATCATTCTGGATACAAGGTAATGGGTATAACCACTCTAGATTTACCAAAATCCAGCACAGTGCTGAAAATGAAGGGATCACACTCTTTTTTTTACTCATTTATTTGGGATTTTCAAGTTTTTATTTGGAAATAATTTTCAACTTATAAAAAAGCTGTAAGAAGAGAACAAGAACTCCTAAGAGGATTGTATTAAGTCCTAACCCATCAGTCTGGAAGCTTGAACCCAATTCTTTTTTTTTTTTTTTAAGGTTTTTATTTATTTATTCATGAGAAACACACACACACACACACACACACACACACACACACACACACACAGAGGCACAGACACAGGCAGAGGAAGAAGCAGGCTCCACGCAGAGCCTGACATGGGACTTGTTCCCAGGTCCCCAGGATCACACCCTGGGCTGACAGCGGCGCTAAACCACTGAGCCACTCAGGCTGCCCAGCTTGAAGCCATTCTACATAGATATAGGAGAGAGAAAACAGACCATCTGCCCTTTGAATTCGTGGCCCTAGATGTCTTCTTTCAGTGTTGGGAAGGGGAAGGCAATTATTTCCTGATGCTGGAAACTTTATAGTCCCATGCTATCTCTTGCATTTATACTTCTCTGGCTCTGCCTATCTAGTTTCTTCTGATTTTGAAACTTCCTTAAGCCCAAGATGTTTCTAAGAATCTCTAAAAGTGCCCCACTGATTGGGAAGGAGCCTTAAATGTAGTGCCACACGCAGTCAAATAAATAGAAAGTGGCATCTCTCTCATTGCACTGGTTTTTAAATACCTTTTCCAACAGGTAAGTTCTAGAATTAATGTGTTGCACAAATTCGACTCTAAGAAAAATGTAGCCAGGTAGATTATTTGTTAAAGGAGCTGTGCCATGCAGTCTGCACTGGTGCAAGGAAATGTATCAGTCAGAGAAGCACTCTACTACTTTGTTCTCCCCATTATGGGACCTCCTTGGGCCTCAAATTAGGCAGGTCACCTGTTTTTCATTTCATTTCCACTTCCTTATTGTATCTACTTTGGCTGCATGTATTAAACCTTGGGCTAAACCACACACACAAAAAAAATCCTCTATTTTTTAACCTGCTTTTTCTCATTGCAGGCATTCTAGAAGCTATTAGCTGAAAAGAAATGCTGTTGTGGCAATTGTTGATTGCAGAGATCTTGCTGTGAGGAATATTTTTTGATTCAGAGTAGACGATTTCATATAATTCCAGAGGAGAGAAAATATTTGGATTAAAGAAACATCTGGCTGGCTATAGGTCACAGGAATGAGATGAGACTGAATGGAAGCTCATTAGTAAGTAGGTTAAACCCCCAAACTTTTTCCTAGTCCTCGTTTCCTTAATTACTTTATTCTTGATCGGTGATGTCAGGCCATTAGCACCTTATTATATGACTAATCTTCCTAGGGAGATTTTGAGGTTCTTT
Source organism: Vulpes vulpes (assembly GCF_048418805.1). Taxonomy (NCBI): domain Eukaryota; kingdom Metazoa; phylum Chordata; class Mammalia; order Carnivora; family Canidae; genus Vulpes; species Vulpes vulpes. The sequence continues at coordinate 30,913,251 of NC_132790.1, forward strand.
ATTTCAGATTTCATGTATGCAATCCCTCTTTTCCAATGGAAAAAGGACTGGGTACCAATTCAGCTCTAGGTAATAGCTCACAACTTCCCGTATGAATCTTTCTATAATCACCTGACCCTCTCCTTTAGAATAATCAATATCAATGCTTTCACTGATTAGGAATTTGAAGTGGTTTTCAGCCAAGACTATGCATGAGGGCCAGCCAGGGAGCTTCTAGGAATCCCAATGCCCCCCCGCATACCCTTGGGCAATTAAATCAGAATTTGGGGGGGGGGTGGAAACAAGTTATTACCAGTAATTCTTAAAACTTCCTGGCAATACTACAATACCAGTGTGTAGCTCAAACAAGTGTTCCACTCAGGGCTTCTTAAACTTGAGTGTGCATACAGCCTACATAGGTGTCTTTTTAAAATGCAGATTCTGATTCAGCTACCTGAGGTGTAACTCTACTGAACTCAAAGGTGATGTTGATATGGCTAGTCTACAGGTAGACTTTAAGTAGCAAGATGCTCGTGGAAGCTAAGTCACCCTTGCCTTCCCCAATTTTCCTGAACAAAAGACAGTGTATTGCCTGTTTGAAGATATAATCTGGTCAGTAGCTGATTGCTGCAGGTAGGAGCATAGCAGTGACTCAGCTCCATCATCCCAGAGCTTCATGCGACCCTAGGGTCCCAGGAGGTCACATGAACTTTCAGGGTAGAGTTGACAGGGAAAGTGATTTCATTCATTCCTCAGAGTCAGGACAGGAGAATGCCCACCCTTCTTTATAATTCTCCCAAGATGCAGAATCAGGTACCTGCAGGAGGAGAAGAAAAGGGGATTTTGGGGGCACCTGGGTGGCTCAGTGGTTGTTCGTCTGCCCTTGGTTCAAGGTATGATCCTGGAGTCCTGGGATTGAGTCTTGTATCAGCCTCCCCACAGAGAGCCTGCTCCTCCCTCTGCCTGTGTCTCTGCCTCTCTATGTCTCTCATGAATAAATAAATAAAATCTTTTAAAAAAAACTCTAAGAAAAAAGGGCATTTTTGATATTTTAAGGCAAGAAGGCTAACACCTTTCGTGATAAAGAAGCCCTGTTGACAATGGGCCAGACTTGAGAACTCAATGATTTCTTTAATTGGTCTTTCACAGAAGCAGGCATAGCTTTTTCCTGGGGGAACAACCAGAGAGACTACGGAAGTAGGTTGTGTTTGAGCAGAATGGGAAAAATCTGGCTGGACAGCCAGACCATGGATGAACTGGCTCAGCCTTCTCCCTGAAGAAGAGGTTCCGCATTTCAGCCTCCCTTTCAGTGACCATTCTAATGAATAATAATAAAAATAAAATACTTCTTCACACTCTTTACAGAAGTAAGCCAATTCTTTATTTAAAACGAAATGCCTAACAATTCACAAGAGACGGTTTTTATTTCCTTGTTTAGCCAGCTGCGTCATAACAGACCTCGGGAAAAACAAATGAAGTTCATCTTTCACTGCTTTCTTTTTTTTTTTTTTTAAGAATTTTATTTTTATTTATCCATGAGAGACACACACAGAGAAAGAGAAAGGGACAGAGACATAGGCAGAAGCAGGCTCCATGCAGGGAGCCCGAGTGGGACTCCCTGGTCTCCAGGATCAGGCCCTGGGCTGAAGGCGGTGCTAAACCACTGAGCCACCCGGGCTGCCCTCTCACCCCTTTCCAAAGTGCTTCCTGAAGTAGTTCATCAGAGGAGATGGCCACGCGGCTCAGGGGGATATGTAATAATGAGCCCCGGTTCTAAAGCCAAGCCAGATCTGGGTATGAACTGTGGCACTGGTCTTTTTTCACTGTGTGACCTTGAGTGACTTCCTTCGACCTCTTTAATCCTTTGATTTGTCATCTGTAAAATGGGTTCTTGTGAGGATTAAAGTACCTACTTAAAATGCCAGGATCTTATCAAGGCTAAATTAGTGGCAGCTATTAATATTCTAAAATTTTGCCTTGCTTCTTGACACTCCGTTTTTGGATTGCTTTTTACTTAATTAATCCCAGATGTGAGAGGATATTAAAGATAAGCGAGTGGCTGTGAGACTTTTGAAAGGTTCTGGGCTCTCTAAGATTCAGAATCTTCTGAGACATGAAGTCTAAGTAGCAAAAACCTTTAACATCTAGAGAAGGAAAGTCACATGGCAGTGTTTAGTAAATGGCTGTTCCTTCCTGTGTCTCCCCCCACCCCCACCCCCACCTTCCATTCTGGGTGGGTTTCTCAGTGTGACCTGGGGCCGAGGCCAGCTTGCAGGCTCTGACTGAGTGTGGGTGGCAAAGCAGAGTCCAATAAGGATGAACACACAGTGGAGTCTCCAAGGAAACCAGGGCAAGCTAACTCCTTCCCTGTGTTTCCCCAGCACAGTGAGACATTGTCAGCTCCCTCCTCTGCAGGCCCTGCTTGCTATGTTAGCTGTTTTTCAAGCTACTCTGGGTTTTCTAAAATGGGCTCCTCAGCAGATAAGTAGCACAATGTAATTATGTCCATGAATTTGTCATTTCCTTATTCTGTGTAGTTTGAGCTGTGTAGTTCATACTTGACAACTGGTACAAAATGTAGTAGACTTGGGTTTTTCCTTCTTCCAGGGAGGGTGCTTTTTCAGCCTGAAAGTCCAACAATTAAAATTATAAGGGTTTTGGTCATTCAATATAAACTTTGAACAGTGGCTTTTTTTTTCTGATGTATCATTAGTTTGCTGATTGAACTTAATTATGTTATATGTTTAAAAATGCTATTCTCTGAAAAGAAATTAAAAACACTGTCCTTCACAGAATTTTAGTTTCAGAACAAATGTCTATTTTTGTAGGACCTGAATTTAGGTTTAGTCCATCTCTAAAGAAAATTCCGTTTTACTCAAAAAAGTAAAGGGTCAGAGAAGAAGGATGAGAAAGAGAAATTAAAGAGTCCTTTGTCTTTGGGATATTTAGCTATACATTGGATGGCTGGAATTTTCCAGACAGAAAGATATTAGCTTTGATAGTAGGGGTACCTACTGTGTTCCATACACAGTCTATGAGAGAAAGTTACTTTTTGCTTGTGTGCCGAGGAATTATTTTATAATTTTTTCATTTATTTTCACAATAACTCACCAAAGGTGGTATTGGTTACTCATCTACAAAAACAGGAGTGAATTGATTGTTACAGAGTTTTAAGATATTCTTTGAGATTTACATCTAATAAGTGATTGAGTCAGAAATCAAACCTAGATATGTCCATTTGTTTACACTAAATAATACTGTGGTAATAAATGGTCCCAAGATGTTAGTGGCTCACACAACAAAAGCCTTCCTCACTCACTGACATGCTCATTGCAGGCTGGCTTCATATCCATGCCATTCTATGCCCCCAGACTATAGAGGGAAAGGCCTTGCTATCTAGTAGAGAAAAGACAGGATGGGGCCATGCAATGCCCTATTTTCATTCACACTTCTTGGACTAAGCCAGTCACGTGGCTAAGTCTACATCATGCTGAGGAGCAGTAAGGAGGATGAGATACTCCTGGGGACAATAAAACAACTCACAACACCAAATATAGCTCTGAGTACAGTGTTCTTCTTATTCTATCACAGTGTCTAGATGTTGCATAGATTGTAGAGTATTATTTAAAAAGTGTTATTTGTATGATTGTTCACACAACTTGGGAAATCATGTGTTTTGAATTTTAGTTTTGCCCTCAAAGACTATTTATGCCAAAATTTACATAAAAAGAAAATTTCATTTTAGATGAGTAAGTCACAGAGACTGTTTGGATTCTAATTTCAGAAGTCTATCTATCTATCTATCTATCTATCTATCTATCTATCATCTATCTATCTATCTATCTAAAAGATTAATTTATTTATTCATGAGAGACACAGAGAGAGAGAGAGAGGCAGAGACATAGGCAGAGGGAGAAGCAGGCTCTTCTCAGGGAGCCTGATATGGGACTCGATCCCGCATCCTGGGATCAGACTTGAACCGAAGGCAGGCGCCCACCTGCTGAGCCATCCAGGTGTCCCGAGAAAGCCTATTTATCTAAATATGTCCAAAGATATTTTGTGATATTTACCTTTCTTGTGAAAATCATGATTAGTCACAATGACATAAGTTGCTTGGGCCAAAGAATCCCACTAAGTCTGGCCCTATTCCCCAGTGATTCTAGTGAAAGCAAAGATGTCCACTCTACCCTTCTTCCTTGCCTTGTCATCCTTCAAACCCAATGCTGGCATTGTTCCAGCTGCCCTCTGACATATGACCCAGGAGTTCATGAAACCATGTGTATAGGATAGTAGAATTTCTGATTATGCATTTAGTATTCCAACTATATTAATTTATGCATGTAAAGAATGGCTTGCTTTTGAGAGAAAAGGGGCACAGGAATTTCTTGTGATCAAAAATAAACAAATCCAGCAAATAAAATAACATATTATGTTAATTCAAGGGGGAATCAAAGCACTTCCAGACAGAAACAACATCCCAGTGAGCACAAGATATAGGGACTTTCCCTCTAGTGACATCATCATTATAGTACCACCCAGTATGGCCCTTTCCAAAATACACACACAAATATACACACATACTCATGTGCAAGCCCATCCGGAGTGAATGTAGTATCACTTCACTTCCAGTGATAGGCACAGATACTAACAGCTTTCTTAAAATGAAGATAGCTCCAGAACAATTTAACAAGGAATTAATATTTACTGAGCTTTAAAATGTAACAGTTTTTTAGGGGCTTTGCATATATGCTGAATACTGGTTATTTTAAGCTTTCATGCCTCAATTTCTCCACATGTATTAAAAATAACAATACTAAATTGTTTATCTTTCCTGAGAGGCAATTTTCCTCATCATTAAAATAAGAATATTTAAAAAATAATAATAGTATTTAATTCAGGGCCATTCAAAGGTGTAAAGATATAAAATGTAAAATGCCTAATACAGTTCTTGGTATAGAAAAGGCACCTATAATGGTCAATTTTATGTGACAGTTTGGCTAAGCCCAAGTACCCGAGTATTCAGTTGCATAACTAGGGAATAAGCAGGGTGCAGTCATGAAGGTATTTTGCAGATGTGATTAATGTCTACGATCAGTTGATTTTAAGTAAGTTTGACTATCCTAGATAATATGGACGAGATCATTTCAATCAGCTGAAAGGCCTTAAGAACAAAGTTGAGACTTCTCTGCAGCAGAAGAAAATCTGCCTATGGAAAAAGCTTTAGCTCCTGCATCAGAGTTTTCAGTCCACCTTTCTTGATGGCTTATCTTATGGATTTTCGACTTGCCTACCCAGCCCCCACGATTGGGCAAGAAACTCCTTGCATTATATCTCTTTCTCTCTTGGTAGATATATTGAGGTCTAGTTGAATGAACAAAGGGATACACAGGCTTCCTCATACGTAGTGAGTTCCCTGTAATGAGTGAATATAAGGGGATGCCAAATGGCCTGGAAAGATGGTAGAGGGTATTCAAAGGGCATGCTTGATTTGCTCTGAGGATCTTTAAGTTTCTTTCCAGCTAAAGTTCTGGATCTCTTTTTCTAATTGTTCCCATTAGTATTCCTGAGGTCAAATGAAGGCAGGGGTGTCCAATAATTAAAAAAATAAATAGGATATCATGGCCAGGAAATGTTAATATTTTCCTAGAGAATCCGACTGCTTTCTTATCTGGGCTATGTAAGGAGTGCTAAGGACAGATTTCTGTTACGGGCCGTATGGTAGAACACAGACTTTTAAAGGTCCTATTTTGAAACTACAAGATGCTAGATAAAAATACTCCATTTAAAGGTATTGCTGGGCTTTCAGGAATTAAAGAGGAAACTCTAAGACTCTACCAACCCTTCCCTAAATTGAAGGAATTAAATATAGGGTGTTGTAATTTCATCTGTGCTGAAATTGAAATACTGTTTAAGGCCAGTGACAGGTAGGATAACTGCCAGGGACCCCAACATAGTTGTCCCAAACAGAAGCAAGTGCAAGTCCTTGCTGGAATAAAGGATCCCAATGAGAGCCCCTGGGATTTCCACAGTGTAAGAACAATCAAATACGGGCTCTCCATCAAAGGTCACCAGACACCTAGGGACATAATCCCTTAGGAGTTCTTGCTCTGCTGAGGAAGCTACCCAGAGGACGGCACAGATGGGAGAAACTACGAAGAGAGGTGAAGAGATAGGTAAGACATAATAAATCTAATGTGTACAAGTGGAATTCCAGGAGAAAAGAAGAAAGAAAATAGAGAAGGAACATTTGTAAAGATGACTATGAATTTTCCAGACCCAATGAAAGATACAAGTCCAGAGATATAGGAAACACAAAATTTATCAAGCTGGACAAATAAAAAGAAAGCCACAACTGGTCATAATGTCAGGCAAATACACACCACCAAAGATCAATAGAAGATCTCAAAGCAGCCAAGTGGTAAAGAGACACATCACCTGTGGAAGCAAGACAAGCAGACTGATAGAAAAAAATGACGGAACCCAGAACATGGTAAACAGTAGCTTTAAAATACTAGAGGAAATAAATCTCAAGCTAGCCATATGTGCCCAGGAAAAGAATCTTACAACAAGCATAAAATAAAAAATAGTTTTAGAGAAAGAAAAGCTGAATTTACTAAAAGTTGAGCAATAGTCCTTCACTAAAGGAATTTCTAGTTGAAACTCAGTAGGAAAGAAGATGATCTTACAGGGAAGGTGTGAGATGTAAGAAGTAATGGAAACTAATTGGTAAATATGTAGACAAATCAACTGAAATAGTGTCTGTATAAAATAACAGTGAAGTGTTATTTAAGGGTTATAAAGAACCTGACTAAAATAGTAGGCAATAATAACATGTAAGACGGGGCAGGTGATCAAAGTTAAAATATTATGCAGCTATTGTCTTGCTTGGGGATTACAATATGAAGGTTACACAGCATTAAATTTGCATGATAAAAGGAAACTACTTAAGGAAATCTGTGTTCCAAAGCAGTGGGGGGTAAAGGAAGTGAAAGAGCAAGTAAATAAATAAATCCACAAATAAATTCCCTTGATCAAAAAATGAAAAGGAAAAAAGGAAAAGAAGATTTGAAAAGCAGGACAAATTGAAAGCAAAAGAGATGGTAAAACAAGTTCATTTTCCAATGAATCTGAACAAGATAAAAGATAGGAGTTACCACACTTCCTGTTATAGGTCATTTTTAAGAGATAAACATAAAACTTTTAGGATTCAGAAATGAAAATAAAATGATAAATATACATCTGATGAATATAAACCAAGAAAAATATAGAACAAGTGTACAGCTTAAGGGAAAAGATACTATTTAGAATATAGGTTACAGGGGATCCCTGGGTGGTGCAGCGGTTTGGCGCCTGCCTTTGGCCCAGGGCACGATCCTGGAGACCCGGGATCGAATCCCACATCAGGCTCCCGGTGCATGGAGCCTGCTTCTCCCTCCGCCTGTGTCTCTGCGCCCCCCCCCTCTCTCTATGTGACTATCATAAATAAAAAAAAATTAAAAAAAAAAGAATATAGGTTACATAATAACAGAACATACAACCATCCTAAACTTACATGCATATAATATATAGTATTTTACATATATCTCAACAATTTTAAATATATAAGGTAAGATTTGGTAGAAATAGATTGGAAAATGGACAATTCCACCATCAATATACCTCTCTCAATAATTGGTAGGTCAAATAGAAACTGTATTAAAAATAGAAAAATTTATAATATCTAAACAATTTAAAACTTGATTTAAAAGACATAAATTCCACTAGCAAGTCAATTGGTAAATATACATACTTCTCAAAAACCCATGAAGTATTTACAAATCTGATTATGTACTAATCAATATCAAACAAATCTCAGTGTATTAAAAACAACTGTTATCATACTATGTTGTCTGACCTCAATACAATTAAATTATGAGTCAATAAGGGATTTTATAAACATAAAATCCCCACACATTGAAAACTAAAAAGAGAATACCTCTAAAGATTTATTATTATTTTTTTTAGAGAGAAAGAGAGAGAGAACGAGTGGGCACACCCATGAGTGGGAGGGGCAGGGGGAGAGGGAGAGAGAATCTTAAGTAGACCTCTTGCCGAGCATGGAGCTCAACATGGGGCTCCATCCCACAACTCTGAGATCATGACCTGAGCTGAAACCAAGAGTTTGTTGCTCAACCAACTGTGCCACTCAGGCTCCCCCAAAATAGAATACTTCTAAATAACTCGCAGGACAAAGAAGATACAATGAAAATTAAATATACATATATATGTGTTTATATTTATATAAAATATATAACATATATATTAAGGGCTAATAATTAAAATCCAACATATAAAATTTTGCAGGTTGTAGGTAAAGTTGTACTACAGAGAAAGTTTTAGCCTTAAATATGTGCATTACAAAAGAAGGCTTAAGATGAATAAGCCAGATAACTTAGAAGTTAGAAAAAGTATGGTAAAATAAATCAGAAAGTGTGAAGTTAGAGATATGAAAGATAAAACTTAATATTACAGAAAGAGAAAATAAGAAGTACTGGAAAAGATCAGCAAAATAATTGAATGGTCAGACTTGGTCAAGAAAATCAGAGAGTAAACACCACTTTAAATACTATGGAAAAAAAAGCAAGATATACCTATAGATGAAGCACTGTACAGTCATGACAACTTCCTCATAATAACTACACTCACTAGCGGAGCAGACCTGGTTATTTTGCAAATTTTGTCCTGGTTTGCAAATAAGATAGCTAAGGTTAATCATTCACCACTCATCCTACGGACTTTGCGACTTGCTCCAGAGCAAACAAAATAATTGGAGAGCCAAGTTCCAAACCCAGTTTTAAATTTCTATGTTTTACCTATAAATAATAGACAACTCCCCAAACTAGCTAGTCAAAACATGCATAACATAACTAAAAGAAGTTGTAAGGAGGTTTACAAAATGACTGTTGTATACATTCTGAGCTGACCTGGAGCAAGAGAAAGCATGAAAAGACCAAATCGATGCAAGAGAGGTTCGGCTTACTTTGTTCCATTTCATTAACCTGCAGAATTGCAAAGTCAAAAGCCCTTTCTAGTTATTCCTTGTTGAGTCCTCAGACAGAGTCATCTACAAAACCACTCTCCTAACATCTTTCTCTCCAGCTTTTTTGCATCATCAGTGGATGATGTTCAGTGTTTGAAGTTCTTGAATTCAATAGCTAGGTAAACAAGGCTGCTTTGGAGGTGGACACAGCAGGTAACTTAGTGCCATGCTCCATCCCCAACTCCCACACATTCCTAGTGGTTACAATGGCAGAGAGTCCATTTGTCTTTAGCACTTACGTGAATACACTGAAGGGAATAACAGAATGGTCATGGGGATATTTAATAACCTAGTCCCTGCTGGGAATTAATCATCAAGAGCTTCATGCGAGAGAAGCTGGGCAGATACTGTAGAGAAAGATCTGAACAACATTATGGTCTTCTCTGATGGTCTGGATGGGAATTTCCGGGAGTTCAAGAGGTGCTGGTGAAATAAATCCCTGTCCATCTGGGTTACTTCTCTAAGCCTGCTAACCTAGACTGGCGATGACAAGAGGGGGGAGGACATGTTTGCTGAGCAGCTCCTCTATGAAAGCATGTGGGTGCTGGTGGTAGTGGTGGTATATGCTCACAAATTAACTGAGCCTTTTGCTCAACCCACTGTTGAGATTCCTCGATGGGGTTCCTTCTCCCTCTGCTCCCACCGTGACAATTATTGCTGTAAAAGGCCTGTAATTCTGATAGAGTTTATGTTCTTTGGCTGTGTTATGTGAATGAGGTTTAGAACTACTGCACTAAACCACGAACTTCTTGAAAGAACATCTTCTAACCCTGAGGTCTAATGCCTGCCATAGGACTTGATATCCAATAGATATGAAATAAGTATTTGCTTTAAAAACAAGCAAATTAACTCCTTCAAGGGAGGGACTATGTCTTTTATCATGTGCACTTAGCTGAATACATGTTTATTAAAATAGTAAATAATTTTTTTAAGTTTGTTTTTTATTTGAGAGAAAGCAGGAGCAAGAGACGGGATGAACTAGGGGACAGGGAGAGGGAGAAGCAGACTTTCTGTTGAGCAGGGAGCCTAATGGGGGGGCTTGATCCCAGGACCCTGGGATCATGACCTGAGTCGAAGGCTGTCACTTAGCCAACTGAGCCACCCAGGTGCCCCTGAGATAGTAAATAAATGAATGAATCAACAGTATCATTTTTACTAACATATTCAGCTAAGTTTGGCAATGTTGGATTGGTTGTTTCTTTTTCTGTTTACAAGTAGAATAACTGAGCCCTTTACTGTTGACATTCAACCTAGCATTCTAAGATATACAAGAAATTTTAAAGATATTAATGGGAACTATATTCCATTCTACATTCCAAAAAAAGTGAATGCATAACACATTTACTCATATTAAGGTTAATTAAAATAACAAATTGCTTTGCTTTCAGCTGGAATATATCAAATTAGTGCATTAGTAACCTATTGCTGCCACATCATAAATTCTGATTGGCTGATACATATTTCCGATTAACAAAAATAATGGTACGAATTAGTTTTTGCTGAATAACTACAGGTTATTTGATACAAAACATCTTTCAAAACACGGTCTCTGTAGAAAGAAGCACATTAAAGGGCATCTGTCCCTCTACACTCTTTGGAAGGCAGCGGGCAGGGCAAATGGGCCAGAGGTCTCAGCTACCTCAACCAGACTGAGAGATATAATCATCCTCACATCAGGACATTGGCTATCAATGTTCTCCCTTAGATTTCGCAAATGGAATTTTAACATGTCCTCATTCTAAAATGCTGGCAGATGAGTTTTCTTTATTTCCTTCATTTGAGAGGTAATGGGGCCCAGAAAGTTTAGGTGACCTTATAGCAGCCACAGACCACAGAGCCAGCACTGGAAAGCCTCCCTCTCAGTCCCAAAATCAACCACTTAATTTACAAGGGTATTCTTTCTTCCTGATGCGCAGAAGAAGCAAAAGCTAATGATGATTATTCGATTATCTATTCAATAAATACTTATTGTGCACATACTATGTGCCATTTGCACTAAGAGAACTCCAGTTGGGAGACAAGCAGGGGGTCTTGAAGATGACTCCGAAGAATCCTGTTGGGAGACTTCTACCCACATGCAACTCTCCGGATCACACCCTTACCCTCCTCCTAAAAACTCAATGTCTCTCCGTTATATGGTAGAGCTGAAATATTTCTAGTCTGGTGTTTTAGGCATTCTATGACCGGGCCCATCTGCCCTTCCTTTCATCATTTCTTTGTGTTCCTTCACACTCTAGTCACAAAGAGTTTGTGAATTTTTCTACATACACCATCTACATGTTCATCCATGTGTTCATGCTGTTCTCCCAGTTAAGCTCAACACTCAATCTCCAAATACTGAAACTTAACCATTTTTAGTATAATTTTTTTCTTGAGTTTATGTCCATAAAGCTATTCATTTTAGTCTTCCCCATACATTAGTCACTTAAAAGCCTATCTCTCCCACTAGACTAAGTTCCCTGAAGCAGTAACCTGTCTACCTTGCAAAGTTCCAGCTTAATATTGACAACCTCTATAAATATCCAGGATTGAGCCTGATTCTGTGCCAGCACTGGAACCAGGCATGAAAAATACTTGATTTAATCCTAATAGAAGCCCACTGGGAAAATGCCAAAGTACAGAGCCCCAGTATAGCTCTGTCTTTGGCCCTTCCTTCTGGGGCTCCAGACTTCAATACGCACCCTCCTCAGCAAAGGGAAATGGAGAGTAAAACCTACAGACATGGGGCTCTCCTCCTGTACCTAAGTTTCGTTGAAGTCTTACTTATGAGAAGGTAGAAAAGGTCTAGGAGGATCTTTGCCATGTTGGGAAAGGTAGTCTCCTGCATAAGGTCTTTCAACTCCCACTCAGTGGCATAAGGATGGGTCTTGGGCTTGGAATACACCCAACCACAAGATAAAAAGCCTATACAGTCTGTCCTGGGCTTCTCACCTTGTGTGGGAATAGCTTTCCCTGTTTCAAATTCATTGCGTACCCCTTTGTTTTGCTCACATACACATGCCATTTGCCTTCAGACATGACCCCAGCTTTCTGTATTTCAGACCCCATGGGGAGAGGTCTGGGGTCTCTCCACGGTAATATCCAGTGGAGTGTGTGGCAGCCACATCTACTGCACTGGCTGAAGACAGGATCTGCTGGCCTTAGGGCATGGACACACGCACAGGGTTGGACTTTGTGCACTCTTTCTCTCATCTTGCTGGAAATAAACATGGTAACCAGAGCCTGGTGTACATATTGCCTGTTCTCAGCAACCTTAACTCTGGCACTGGTCTCTTTCCTGGGTGGCACCTTATCTGACTTTTAACCATGGCTGCACTACTTGTTGACCCAGTGAAGAGTGAAGCAGGGCACTTTCAGGAGTCGAAGAGAAACTGGGCTCAAGAAGAGGTAGACTTGGACAAGAGAGCTTCAAAGCAAGATAGAGACTAAAGGGATGGTATATGAGAACGTGGCCCATGCTCACAAAAGGAGTCTTGGGGTTTTCAGAGAAGAACAAAGGAGAACACTTAGGTTTCCTCCCATCTGCTCTCTTTCTCTCTCTCTGATTATGATGGACTCTGAATATGTATTCGATTATGATGGCACTCTGAGGGTTTCTGAGATTTTCAGAGATTACAAAGTGGATTCATGGTTTTCTATGGACTTCTGAATGCATCATCTTCATTCCTTCTCCTAGTGACCTAAGCATTCCAGGAAGATAGCCTAGCACTATGCAGAGCAAGTGTAGTGGTGAACATCTTGAAAGAATCCCACATCAGCCTTCCTGCAAGGCTGCGCTGGGCCTGGTGTGATAATAATAGATCGCCATCTTTTAGATACGAAATTGTGTTATTGATAAGACAGGAATTATTCATGCCTAGCGTCAGATTTGGAGACTGAGGCACAAATTAGTGCAGTGACTTGCCCCTGGTTATAGCCCTCACCACAGAGGACTGGGTGCTGTGTGCTAGATTTCCCATTGAATGCCTGTGGCTTTGGGGGCACGTTCTCCAAGTTCCGGTCATTAACAGAGGAAAATTGTTCAGTGTGCACTGCATAGTTCAGGCTTATAGCTAATGAACAAACACTGTTATTTTTCCTCTACTGTGTTTCATTCTGGAGCTATCACACTACCAACATCTACTTTATTGGTTTAGAGTAAATTATTCAGCTCTTAATTACCATATTATGAATGTTTAATTTTGCCCTGATATTGTCAAAGAGAAAACGTGCCCTCACATCAGTGGGCTCTGTTCCCAAAATGTGGTTCCACTTTCATTTCTGCAGCAAAAGCAACGACTCGCACAGAGGCCCTAAGACACACACAGTCTTCACCGAATGATTCCCCAAAGCCACACACTTCCCTCCTTATCTAAGAGCTAGTGATTAAAGCAGGCAGTTGTTAACTTCTGACCTATAAAGGACAGCATGATTCTTAAAATAATTTCCAAGGAAACAGAAAACATTTTTAAGAAAAAAGAACTTTGATTTAAAAATAGTTTTGGAATATGTACAATAGAGTTTGGTTTTGTTTTAATTAAGGTGGCAGGGTGAATGGGAGGTTTTATTGCAAAGCAGATAGATCTCTGCTATTTATTACCAATGCTCATGGTATCTGCATCATTTTTATAACTCTGCAGTCCCTGCAGGGCTGCCAGCCACCCGATGAGAACCTTTGAGGATTGCTCTCACCCAACTCTTCTTTCACATGTGAAAAATAATGAGGTTCTTTCTAGTCCATCTTGGAATCTCTAGGCCCTGTCTCCTCCTCTCCCTACTACCACTTCCCTCATTCTTGCTCCCATCACTTGCCACCCAGTCTGTTGTACAAGCTTCACAGTGGGCTCCTCCTTTGTGGTAATCCTTCCAACTCACCCTCCATGTGACCAAAGCCATGTAACATCTAACACTGACCATAGCTGTGCCTCTTGAAATTTTCCATGGAAAAGTTCATAATGATGGAAAGGAAATATAACCCAGGGCTGGGGTTTTAGTCTGAGCTGGCCCACCTGTAAGCGCAAGTGTAATGCTTCTTTGTGGTCTCTTATTTTAAAAATTGTGAAGAATTTTGCACCCTAATAATTACATAACTTTTAATACAAAAAATAGTATGTTTGGATGCCTGGATGGCTCAGTCAGTTAAGCATCTGCCTTCAGCTCAGGTCACATGATCCTGGGGTCCTAGATGGTTCCTCAGCAGGGAACCTTCTCCCTCTCCCTCTGCCCTTTCCCCTTCTCCTTCTCTCTCTCACACACACACACACTCTCTCTCTCTCTCTCTCTGAAGTTAATAAATAAATATTTATAAATAAATAAATATATATATATTTTTTTACCATCACCTGCTATAAGTCTTTGAGTAAATTGCCACTCTAGGAAGATGCTCCAAATCTATTCCTGGGCTATGTGGCGCCTCTGAAAGACTACTTCAGTCTCATTCTTGGATATTATTAGTTTTTAAAGTTTTACAAAACTAATCATATATGATAGAACGTCAAGGTCACAGTGAATTTTGGCCCTCTGCCAAATGTCTGACACTGAGATCCTTTTCTTAAAAGATCTCATTTGTTGTCTAACCACTCCTGGTTATTTTTATTTTATAGATGAGGGAATTAAGGTTTAAATAGACCATGAACTTTGCACAGAAAAAGGACAAGGGGGAAATACGCAATTAGCTAACAGTGGTTATGGGTGATTTTAATTTTTTTAATATATTTTTTCTCTTTCCAACATTTCCACAATGACCATGAACCAGTCTTCCTAACAGAACTAATATAAAGTATATGAAAAGGTTAAATGAGATAATCCATCTGAGAGTCCTTAGCATCGTGCTTGGTACATCAATTTTATCTTCATTCTTTATTCATCTTTGTACCTATCACAGCATGTAGCACCCACACTCCTAATAAAGATCCAATAAAACCAGGTTCCAGTCAATTGGATTAACAATACAACTACAGATGATTATTATGTTATTTTCCCTGATAATAAATAGACAACTATAAATTACATGCTCACAGGTTGGCAGGGTTATAATATCTCTTATTAAAAGTTTAATACTTTGGTTATACAGTCAAGGTATAATACTATCTCACATTTATTAAGGTCTTACTATGCAAAAGATCCTATGTTTTGTATTTTAAAGGCATCACATCTTTTAGTTTTATCAACAACTTTATGAGATGGGCAATACTCTTATCCCCTAGTCACAGAAAAGAAAATAACCCACCCCAGACTGCTGAACAGTAAGTGGAAGAACCAAGATTCACAAACGATTGGCTGTGATTTGAAATCTCTTCTCTAAAAATCCCAATGCTATGCTGCCAGTCTAAGCCTTATTGCCATTTCCACACATGCATTTCTAATTTTAAACAAGCCTCACACTGCTGAGTGCCTGCTATAGATCAGACACTCTGATTCATCTTGTTTTATCTATATAATAAAGTTTACCTTATTGGGTCCTTTCAAATGTGCTTAAACAGGTTAAGCAATTTGTCAAAAAGTCCCACAGCAAGGGGCAGAGTTGGGATTTAAAACCAGGTCTGACCCAGGAGACTTCTCATTTTGCTGCCTCTGTGTTTGCATAGGACCATAAAGCCCACATGTTCAACACATACCCCAGATTTTTAAACACACTTGCAATAGAATGCCAAGGCAAGTATAAATATCAGACTTGCCATTAGCAAGATTCAGCTTGGACTCTGCCTGCAGAGGCCTTCAGAGCCCACGAAAGAAGTGTTGGGCCTGCTCTGAAGCAGTTCATTTGTCTCCCATCTCTGCAGTTCCTGTCCGCTGCGGAGGTTTATGGCCACCCTAACCACCGCTGCCCACTGAGCATGTCTGTTTCACTGCAGCAGACGAATGGACTCTGTGCAAAGAGAACATGCTGATACTCTGTTCTACTATTGATATGCAACACATCCCTGACCTAGAAAATGATCCTGAATCCCGACTAAAATTTATAGACCCCGGTTCCGCTGGGCTGAAACAGAAGATAAATAGGCCTGCAGGAAATTATTTGTTGGAGACTTGATCGCTAGATGCGGATGCTCATGGCCCTGTCCAAGATCATGAGCCCAGGCAGGGGCTGTTCTCCCTCCCAGGAAGCTCATGGAGCCACTCAGGGAGGATGCTGCCTGAGGAGATTGGGCGAGAGCTAGAAGGGAGGGATGGGCTTCTAGGTGAGTAAAAAAGGCTTTTGCCTGCCAGTACATGTAGTGCCCTTCCTGTAGGGCTCTCCTGATACAGCCACCCTTGACTGGGCTTCTCTTGCATAACCTTACTTTCACCTTAGCTCTCCTGCTGGGAAGAGTCTACTCTGGGTGCAGGCACACCCCACCTGGCTCAGTATTTTCTTCTGGCGCCGACTCCCAGACAAGTGCTTTCCTCCAAGCCAGGATGACTGGTTAAGAGAATACCATTCACCTGCCTATAGGTATACTGCTTGTTCAAGCTTCCCACTACCACATCCTACCCAAAATTCTTTTTTTAAAAAAAGATTCTATTTATTTATTCATGAAAGACACAAAGAGAGGCAGAGATACAGACAGAGGGAGAAGCAGGCTCCATGCAGGGAGTCTGATGAGGGACTCAATCTCAGGACCAGATCACTGTCTCTAATCCAAAGGCAGACACTCAACCGCTGAGCCTTACCCAAAATTCTTAACCCTATGCCAGACCTGTATATTTCTCAATCAAGTCCTGATTTGCTGCAATCCTTTAGGTACTCTATCATATTGTGAGCTGTTTAATCTTTTTTTTTCCCTTTCCTGTCTTCCTCCACTTTCCACCACATTTTTTCATGGAGGGCTAAGTCTGCCTTACAGTTGAGCCTAAAGAGTGATAAAAATCTCCCATGTAGACCATTTAAGATATTATGAGAAGTAAATACTTCTGTGACATTTGGGCTTGGGTATGTACATACATACTTGTAGCCAACAATTACTGCATAAGCTCCTATTTCGTATTTTACTCCGTGTTAGGCAAAATAGAGTTATAAAAGAAATACACAGAATTGACCCCTTTCTCCAGGAAAGAAAAGTACTACTTATGTTGAATCAGTGTCATAGCAGTGCTAATAAGTAAAGGTAAGGTATCTACATCTCATAGAAAAAATCTTAGGTCAAGAGTAATAAGACTGGAGTTCAAGTCCTGATTTCTCCATTATTATATGTATGGTTTTCTGCAAATTAGTTATCATCCATAAGCGTCAGTTTCATCATCTATAAATATGAGTGTAGTATGTCTTTCTCTCATTGAATTGTTATGAGGATCAAAGGAGGTAATATTTTTTGTAATAATTGCAATAATTATTGTAAAAAGGGCTGTGCAAACTATGAATTCTATACAAATGTAATTTGTGCATCTTATCCTTTGCATAATAGTTGACAACCAAAGTAGAATTTTGAGTAACACATGCCAAAAGTGTTCATGCAATGAGGAAAATGGATTAGATAGATTAATTAATTCATTCAATAAATATTTACTGAATACCTGTTAGGTATTCAATGCTAGGTACCAACTCTCTTCTGTTAAGGAATTATAATAGAGAGAACAGACTACATCAGTTGGAGATAAATGCCACTGGAGGCAGGGTAACACCAGTGGGGGGAGACGATGGTGGTTATGGAAGTCTCTTAGGATTACACGTAAGCAGAAATGGGAATGACATAGAATAAGCCATTCAGATAACTGGGGGAAGGGCAATCTGGGCTAAGCATGGAGCAAATGCTGAGAGAAAGGGAGCTTGCATGTGAAGATACAACACATGGATCCAAATGAGTGGGAAGTGGGGAAAAAGCAATCTCAGAAAGGTAGTATGGAGCTGGGGGACAGAGGGTGTGTAAGACCTTGTGCATCAGTTTGGGTTTGATTCTGAGTTGGAGCAATGTTGAAAGTCAAATAACAGAGTGGGTAGATAACGAATTGCATTTTTAAAAGACCATCGTGACTGAGTTTATAGCTAGGTCACAGGGGACCAAGGCCAGAAACAGATGATCCTGGTTTGAACTAGGAGAGTGAAAGGTGGTTGTATTCTGGGTGTTTGCAGATTGAGCTACAGGAATTTGTGATAATCAGGCATGGGGTGTGGTGTGGGACAGAGAGGTGGGACAAAAATGGCTCCAGTGATTATGGCCTGAGACACCGAGAAGGCGGAAGACTGGGAGCAGAGCAGGTCTGACGGTGACGCACGTGGAACTTAGGAGACAATTTGGAGTAGTGCCAATCTAAGAAGATTTTGTGATTTCCAAGGGGAAAATATTACATAAGCAGTAGGATTTAGAAGTCTAGAGTTCAGGGAAATTGCCCAGGCTGAAGATTTAAATTTGAGAGTTATCAGCTATAGACAACATTTAAAACCAAGGGATTCCACACGCCCACCTAAGGAGGGAGTGTTGAAGAAGGGATTCTGTGCCTGAGCACCACAAGTTATAAAGGTGTAGGAAGTGTGGAGGATCTAGCAAAAGAGACAGGTTGATAAAAGGCCACATAGAGGAAGGAAAACTTGAGCCCAACGTCCTTGACTGTTAGGTGCTAACATGTCTTCAGGAACACCTATACTGTACTGTTTCGATCTCCCTTGTGCCAGGTGCTTCGCTTGCATTCCCCAATTCTCATAAAAAGCTGGCATTGCCTACCTGCCCCTTCCCACTACCCGCTCTATGGTGGGGGAACTCGGGCTTAGAGAAATTAAGTAACATGACTCAACCAAAGTTACACACTAGGAAGTGCAAGAAATTGGGTTTAAAATCCAGTCTATCTGGCTGGTTAGAATTTGAAGCATGAAGTGGGGAGCAGCTAGTGACTGAGTACCTGGTACTATGACATTAATGTCTCAGGCATCATGCTAGGTACGTATACATACTGGGTCTCACTTAATCCTCATAACGTGCTAGTGAAGATAAAATGATTAATCTTTGTTTTTGGAGTTGAGGAAACATAGACGCAGAAAGCTTAGGTAACTTGCCTCTGGTCTCACATCACAGCTAGTGGCGCCAGGATGGGAAGGCAAGCCGCTGTGACCATCAACTGTGCTTGCTCTTTATTACTCTTTCTTCATGCTGAAGTAAACAGAGAAAAAGGCATGAATATGCTTTTTCCTGGGTCCTGCTAAGAAAGAAGCAATGCAAGATGGGCCACCCAAACTGTCTGAAAGCTGCTGAAACTCCAGTGCTTCTTCCTGCCCTTTGCTCACTGAAGTCCCCAATTCTTCCAGGAACTGGTCTGCACTGAACTGGCATCCTGAAAAGATGCAGGCAAGGCAGAAATGCTTCATTTGCAAGGACGCTTTAATAGCTACTTTGGTAATTGGGGCATGCACTCACAAAAACATTACGATTTGATGTCAACTGAATTATCTGGCACTCACAACCCAAATCAGGCATTCAAGGTGCCTCATTGCCATTGAAGGGATGTGCTCCTTCCTATCATGGTACATGACCTAGAGTGTCTGGTACAGATGGGAGGCAAAGGAAAGTGACTTTATGAGTTTTATTTGTGGGTGATGCTATGTTTCAGGCACTAATAGAACTGAGTATGTGTGTGTGTGTGTGTGTGTGTGTGTGTATGTGTGCGCACACTAGAGTAGCAGTGAGAATAAAGGATCACAATCTCCATTTTATACTTGAAGAAACCAAAATCAAGAAACTCAAGTGAAATACATTTCTCAAGTACATACAATTAGTAAGTGGGGGGAGTAGGACCAGATGCAGGTGTGCCAGATGCAGAAGCCCACACCCTAGAGGACCAAGAACATTTTCATTTCATTTCAATGTATTTATTTTTCTTTAAATACTTAACAAAATAAAAGGTGAATAAGGAACCTTGGAGAGAAGATACCCTCAAAATCTTTTGTTGCGATAGAATCATTTTAAGAAATATTGATGGGACAAGCACTGGGCGTTATACTATATGTTGGCAAACTGAATATAAATAAATTAATAAGTTAGTTAATTAATTAATTAATGGAAAAGAAGAATTGGAAAGAACTAGTAAATTTGTACAGTAGTGCTTCTTGAAGAACTTTAATGTATACAGGGAGCACCTGAGGATCTTGTTCAAATGCAGATTCTGATTCCATCCAATCTGGGGAACAGCCTAGTTTTCTGCATTTCCAAACAGCTTCCAGGTGCTATGAATACTTTGAGTAGCCAAGCCTTAGGGATGATAAGGGCACCATTTATTCATCCATCCATCTATTCAATTACCACCTCTACTATTTAGCTAATATTACATTGAACATGACTCACTTTCTTTTACTTTAAAGTCTTATCACTAAATAGATCAAAAAGCAGTATCATTAAAGATAAACACTATAACAAGGGAAATAGTTTACTCAATAAATATTGTTGTTTTAAGTTTCCAAGTTTAACATCTATTGCCTCTTTATTTCAAAAAAATATATACATGTAAGAAAATAGGGAGTACCTGCACAATAGAAAGGTGTCAGAGACATACAAGCACCAAAATGGGCCTTAAAAGAGAACTTAAACTGAGTAAAGGGATTTTCACATGTAAAATTCCCTGCACTTCCCCTCCTTCCCCTGAGCACTCATCTCTTTCCAAGGACACCCTGGTTTTATCTACCACTTCCAAGAAGAGCTGTCCTTGCTCAAGAGCATACAGCCAGTAAATGGCAGGACCAAAATGTGATATGGTTTTTTCAACTACATGCACTTACTTCAACCTGCCACATGATTTAGCTATACCTGTTCCAATTCTCCCTCATTTATTTTTTTTTCTCATGACGTTTAACTAGGCGTTCAGCAAATCAAAACAAATGAATCACACTCCTTATTTAGTTGCCAAGTGGTGGAGGAGGCAACACTCCACACTCTTCCTACCCAAAAAGATACCTCATTACCTATTAAGAATTTCTAACTTTCCAGAAGAAGACTAGATTTAGGTCTTTCCAATTTATTTATTTATCCTGTCATCCTACAGGTTTTATTCCCTTTCTATGCTAGGCCCTGGTCTGACGGTCTCTTCCTGAAGTGCTGCCTTGCTTGCGTTCTTAGGTTCTTTCACACACTTGCAGTTTTTCTTTTCCTATAAACATTCCTCATCAAGATTCCTCAGCCACAGGCTGCAAACAACCACATTCTCTGGATGGGAGGCAATATGAGCAAGTGGGGGAATGATGAGTAAGGAGTTCAGTGTAATTCAACTCTTCCAGAAGTGAGTGATGAGTGTGTGTGTGTGTGTGTGTGTGTGAGAGAGAGAGAGAGATAGAGAGATAGAGAGAGGAGAAAGACTGATTACAGGGGTCACCAGCCTTGCTGATCCTTTCCCTCACTCCAAATTGGGACTAAGTGTCCTCTGGGCCTGTCCAAGCCATTGGGAATTTATGAGGATGTAATCGTCCTTTATATCACATTCTCATATTATCTTTTGTTTGTTGAGTACGTACTATATACCAGCACTTAGTCACTCTGCCTGCAAAATTTGTCCAGCAAGAATCCAGGAAGGTATTACCTCTACCATTCAGATAAGGAAATTGAGGCTCCTGAAAAATAACATGTGAACGTAAAACAGAGAAAACTCTAGAGAAACTAGGAAACCATGCAAACATGGTAGATGAAGCATTCCTTTTCTTATTTCACAATCCAATTCATATTTACTCAGTACAGATTGTATATTAATCTTAGGCTATTAAGATTTTATATCCTGGGTGAAAGAGAAAGCTGGCATATACCTGCCCTCAAGAGCTGTACAGTTTGATCAGAGACCTAGGAAATATATGGGACTTCATGCAGTTAAATATACAGCACCATCCTCCTCTATAACAGAAGCACAACCTTAGTTCTCATGTCTGACTTGCTCGGTCCTCACTAGTTGTGAGAATTTCAACAGGTTTGGGTAAGATTCCTACTTCCCAGATTCAAGTTCTCTTTTCGAGTAATAGAGTTAATAAAATATTCCTTTTATGAGGTTATTGTGAATCTTGTGTAGACATAATGTGATATAATATTTTTTAAAATGTGAGTTCTGGAGTCAAAGAGACCTATATTTGAACCATGAACCCACCTGTAAATTTGACTCTATGACTATGGGCAAGTTTCATCATCTTTCAGAGCCTCGTTTCAAATGTCAGGTAATTCTTATTTGCCAGGTAGTTGAAACATTGCAGGTAGTGTAAGCAAGCAAGCAGCCTAAGGCCTGGTATATAACAGATACTAAGTCAGGTTAGTTTTCTTCCTGTCTATCCCCAGACCTATTTTGTTTCCCTTTCTTTGCAGGAGCACAAGAGAGAAGGGAGCTCTTCTCAGTGAAGCAGTAGTAGCTTCATGGGGGCGATCCCTTGTGTAAGCTGGGGATGAGGGGACATAAGCATGGGGGCACATCAAAGAATGGTATAAACAAAGAATTAGAGACAGTGAATTATAAGGGATACCTGAAGGAAGGGAATCATTGTCAAAGTGGACAGGTGTAGAGAATCAAAGAGCAGTGAGCCCCAGGAGTTTCTTGAGAAGACTATTGTTCTTGGTAAAGGTAGAAGAAAATCTTGGTATATGGATACCTTAAGAGTCTCCAGAGGTGGGGTGCTTGGGTGGCCCAGTCAGTTGGATGTCTGACTCTTGATTTTAGCTCAGGTTATAGTCTCACAATTTGAGATTGAGCCCCACATCAGATGCTGTGCTAAGTGTGGAGTCTGCTCGAAACACTTTCCCTACCCTCTGCCGCTCCCCTGGCTTGTGATGTCTGCCACTAAATAAAAAAATAAAATCTTTTTTATTTTTAAGTTTTTTTTTTTTTAAAGAAAGAACCTCCAGAGGCTGCCCATTTCTATCAAGATAAATCCTAACTTAACCTGGCATGTGAGTTTTTCATGTCCTGATTCCCAATTGTGAGGCACCAAAAATGAATAAGTTTCTGCTTCCCATGATGAGACATACATAAAAAGTATTCCCATGCCAGGAAACAGCCTCAGGAGGACAACTGGGCTTCAAACACCTAGAATTTAATGCTCTGTTGAGAGCAAGAACCTTGGCATCAGTGAGCACTAGGTCCTAATCCTGCCTCTGATAATTTTGGTCTTTGTAACCTTGGATAAGTCACTGAATTTCAAATCTTATTCTCTTCCTATGAATAATTCTTCCTATATGGCAATAAAATAGGATTTACTTCACGGGGTGGTTTTGAAGACTAAATGAAATGCATAAAAGTTACTTGACATAATGCCTGACAATAAAGAAAGGCTAAATAAATGTTAACTACTTGTATCTTTAATAAAGCAAGTTGCTCATCTTACCAAATCAAAGGAACAAGAATAATCTTCCTTCTAAGACTATTTGCAGTGGCTTCAGCAGAAACAAGGAAGTACATTTCGCTGGCCCCTGGGTAGCCTCTGGGTTTGCCTCAACCCTGTGATTCTGGCTTCAAGAAGGCACTGAAGAGGGGCATCTGGGTGGCTTAGTCAGTTAAGCACCTGCCTTCAGCTCGGGTTATAATCCTGGAGTCCTGAGATTTAGCCCCACATTGGGCTCCCTGCTCAGAGAGGAGCCTGCTTTTCCCTCTCCCCTCCATATGCTTTCTCTCTCTCTCTCTCTCTGACAAATAAATAAATAAAATCTTTATTAAAAAAAAACACATTGAAGAAAGTATGCTTAGAGATCTAGGGTTCATAAGGATTTTGGAAAGTATCCGACCTAGTCCATGCCCTCATCTGTCCATTTGACATATTGAGAACTTGAGGATCTAAGAGAAAAAAGTCACAGCCCCTGCTAAAGACAGAGACCAAGCAAGTTAACAGCAGAGTGAAACACAGAACCCAGGCCTTCCAATCTCCAAATTACACTTTTCTTGTAACTGGTGAAAGTTGCTAAACACAGAATGTCATAGTCTCACATCTGACCTCTCTTATTCCCCACTTTTTCCCTCTCATTTTTAAAATAAAATAAAACAATAAAATACAAAGTCCTTTGTTTTGAGGCTTCACTTGATTTCATTTCCAGTAGATGCAAGGCATAAATAAACACAGTGAGTTAAAAATAAAACACACCTCCTGGTGTGGCTATAACATCTTTTATTTAGCTGTTTTTTTTTTTTCTTTTTCCATCCTATGCATGGCATAATGCCAACCCTGATTCTGCTGAAACAGATACTGCATTTGAAGACATTATATGTCATGAGCTCTCTTATCCAGACTCTCTATCGCCATGTCAGTAAAGGCGCTATTAGCAGAGAGATGTCTATCTACCTATAAATCTATATCTATCTATATGTTTAGATATATATACAGATTTGGGGGGGGGGAGATAACACACAAAAGTGAGTTTCAAGCTTGGTGTGACTTTTTTCATTCATGTGCTTATTTATCCATTCAGCAAAAATGACTCAGTACTTATTCTGTGCCAAGTTCAATGCTGAACACTGGAGAGAAAGGAATAAATAGAACTTGGCCTCTGTCTTTATGAATCTCGGTCTATTAGGAAGACAGTTCCTAAACTGTGTGATAAAATCTATGGAAGGGAAAGCCTGGAGGCCTGGAGGCACTGATGAAGATCACCCACCTGGCCTAGAGAGACAAGTGGGACCTACAGGAGGTGGCTTATGAAGGGTCATGTATTCATTGCTCATTTAGCAACATGTGTACTAAAAGTGAAGCTATACAGAGCTGAGCTGATTAGGATGTTAAAAGGAATTTCTAGAGATAGACCATACAGAATAATGTAGACAGATACTAGGCTTGGGTTCTAGTCCTGGCTCTACCATCCCTTACACAAGTGACTTGAGATAAGTTAATTTCCTTTCTACGGTGAACTTCCTAATTTTGAAAGTTAAAGAGTTTTCCTATATTGTTTATAAGCCCCTTTCATCTCTGCAATTTTGTGGCTTGCTAGAATGTGTTTAGCTTGAGGTCAGGATCATGTCTTATTTATGTCTTTTATTTATGTCAATTACCCCAGGGCTTAGCACAGGTCTTGGCACTTGTAATGATCCATGAGTATTTGTGGAGTATAATAAAATTTTAAATTGGATTCCTTTGGCTGAGTCAATGAGTAAAATGGATGAGACTTTTAAAAAATGATATCCTTAGGTTAGAATTTAAAAGCCTGTCTTTACACATAAAAAGATGCTCAACATCACTCATCATCAGAGAAATACAAATCAAAACAATGATGAGATATCACCTCACACCTGTCAGAATGGCTAAACTTAGCAACACAAGAAAGAACAGGTGTTGGCAAGGATATGGAGAAAGGGGAATCCAACTGCATTGCTGGTGGGAATGCAAACTGGTAGTACTACTCTGGAGGTTCCTCAAAAAGTTAAATATAGAACTAACCCAAAGGGTGCCCAGGTGGCTCCGTGGGTTAAGTGGCTGCCTTCAGCTCAGGTTATGATCCCAGGGTCCTGGGATCAAGCCCTACATCAGGTAGAGCCTGCTTCTTCCTCTCCCTCTGCCAGCCAGCCCCGCCAGTCATTCTCTCTGTCAAATAAATAAATATTTCTTTAAAAGATTTATTTATTTATTTATTCATTCATTCATTCATGAGAGACACAGAAAGAGGGAGGCAGAGACACAGGCAGAGGGAGAAGCAGACTCCATGCAGGGAGCCTGATGCAGGACTTGATCCCGGGACTCCAGGATCATGTCTTGATTGGGCCAAAGGTAGGTGCTAAACCGCTGAGCCACCCAGGGATACCCTAAATAAAACTAAAAAAAAAAAAAAAGAAAAAAAAGAACTAACCTACAATCCAACAATTACACTACAAGGTATTTATCCAAAGAATTCAAAATTACAAAAAAAAAAAAAGAATTCAAAAATATCAATTAAAAAATACATGCACCCCAATATTGATGGCAGCATTATCTACAATAGCCAAGTCATGGATACAGCCCAAGTTTCTATCAATAGATGAACGGATAAAGAAGATGTCATGTATATATACAAGGGAATATTAGCCATCAAAGAGAATGAAATCTTGCCATTTGCAACAACATGGATGGAGCTAGAGAGTATAATGCCAAGAAAGAGAAGTCAAAGAAAGACAAATACCATATGATTTTACTCTTTATGGAATTTAAGAAACAAATGAGCATGGGGAAAGAAAAAGAAAGGGGGAAAACTAAGAAATAGACTATTAACTATAAAGAATAAACTGATGGTTACCAAAGGAGAGGTAGGGTAGGGGATGGGTGAAATAGGTGATGGAGATTAAAGAGTCCACTTGCGATGAGCACCGGGTGTTGTATGGAAGTGTTGAATCACTATACTGTACACCTAAAACTAATATCACACTGTATGTTAACTAACTGGAATTTTTTTAAAAAACTTAACATTTGGGATCCCTGGGTGGCTCAGCGGTTTAGCGCCTGCCTTCAGCCCAGGGCCTGATCCTGGGGTCCTGGGATCGAGTCCCATGTCAGGCTCCCTGCATGGAGCTTGCTTCTCCCTTTGCCTGTGTCTCTGCCTCTCTCTCTCTCTTTGTCTCTTATGAATAAATAAATAAAATCTTAAGAAAAACATTTATTTTTTAAAAAGCATGTTTTTAGGGGGTATCTGGATGTCTCAGTTAAGTGTCAGACTCTTGATTTTGGCTCAGGTCATGATCTCAGGGTCATGAGATCAAGACCCCTTGTGTGCACACACTCTCGCTCTCTAAAATAAATAAATAAATTTTTAAAAAGTAAATATAAAACATGTCTTTAGCAGTGGTTTTTAGAAACCTATGAAAATTCTGTTCTAAATGAAGGGAAACAGAGAATTCTCATTGAAAATGAGAATGGTAGTGTTTGCAATAGTGGTGGAGACAATGGGAATGGGAGTAGAATAAACCTGGACCCAAATGTCTACCACAGGGGTCTGGAGCAATAATTTGTCTTCACTTGAAGACTGCAGCAGTACATTCTTTCAGGACAGTAATGAGTTCAATGAGGAGAAGGTACTAAGTGAACATTTTATACTGGAGAATAAAAATAACAAAGTTGTAGAAGGAGGAAGGTTTTCATTCCTGCAAGATATGCATTAAGAGGGTGAGACGGAAAGGGCCAAAGTTGTATATCAGTGAGTCTAGAAGAACTTCAAGTCAGAGCTCCTGGCTAGTCATGGAGCTCAAAGGCCATGGAGTCTTTTGGATGCTATCTTCACGTGTTTCCTGCCCCAGGGATGACAAGGTAGAGATGTCAGCCTCCTGTCATCAAAATTACCCCTCTTCGTGGATGAAAGGTCCTTGTTTTTAAAAAATTCCTTCTTTGTGAGCAGTAAGATGGCAACATTGACATAATCCGAGAGATAGGAGTTATTGTCATCCTCATTATCATTTTCCAAGTTATTTACCAAAGAATGAGAGTGCAGAATGGGCAATGTTCAGTGAGGTGTGAGAATCTACTGTACATATCTGCTCAACTGTTTCCCAGCAGAATGGCTTAGGAAGTTATTTTTTACCACCTTTACAACTCTGAATACTCTTCTGTAAATGAGTGAAGCAGGAATAGACTGTCCTAAGTATTAAACAAGATTATTCAGGTAAAGTATCTGGCACATGGAAAGTGCCTGATCAAGGAAAACCTATATTATGGTCAAGCCAGATTTTCAGTGGAGGACTCTGTTGGCACAAGGCCGAGAAGAACAGGAAAATGGGGGCACACAACCAACTGACTGGGAGCAGGCCTAAGTTAATGTATGGAAGGGAGGACAGAGACATTGAATGATGGAACCCAGACAGGGATTTGTTGGACATTCTGGTCTCCCAGGGCACTAGGCAGTCAGAGATGCTAATTTTTTAAGGTTTTATTTATTTATTTATTTATTTATTTATTTATTTATTTATTTATTTGAGAGAGAGAGAAAGCAGGGGAGGGAGAGAGAGAAAGCACAGGGGGAAAAGGAAAGGAAAGTGAGAATCTCAAGTAGACTCTGAGCTGAGTGCAGAGCCTGATGCAGGGCTCAATCCCATGACCCTGAGCTGAAATCAAGAGTCAGCTACTCAACAAATTGAACCACCCAGGCACCCCGAGATGTCAACTTTTAATGTGAAAGCACCTGGGGCTAGTCTTCAAGAGAAAACAGCTACTACTTCAGAGCCTTCACTGTACATGTACGGGTCTAGAGCTCTAGGCTAACAGTGCAGCTGCTACTCCCACCAGCCCTACAAGTACTGCAAATCATTCCATTTATGGGGCACTGACTGTGTGTCAGTTATTGTGATATGTCCTCTGCAGGCTTTATTTCACTTCATCCTCACGGTAACACTGATGAGGGTAGATAGTATTATAATTGTTGTATTACAAATGAGAAAACTGAAATTCAGAATATTTAATTTGCCAAGGTCAATGGTAAATGCAGTAAGTGGGAGAATTAGGACTCAAATGAGGTCTGCGTGGCTTTAATCCTATTTATAAGCACTATGCTGGTCTCCATGGCAGCATAACTTGAAATTTCTCAGATGAGTTGGGATCGCCTGGGATAGGGTGAGGCTATTATTGCATCACTGTCTGTACCATAAGGTGTAACACTATTACCTATAAAATCAAAGACTTTGCATTTTGCAACCCCAGAGGGCAGCAGGCACCTCAGAGCTAGCAGAGATTTCCATATTTTCTTCAATAATTTTTTGGGAATTACTTAGAAAGCCACCATCTTTAATTTGTACCAATTAACCATAGTGGCCAATAGATGAGCTAAGTGTGCATTATTTATGTTTTTCCTGTGTTAGGTATTCATGGGTTAAGTATACCCATGAAAACCTGCTATATCTAGCAGTCTTATGGCAGAAAACAGTACTGTACCATGATTCCTTCTTCGCTGTGGCCATAGCAAATGGGCCACTGATGATGTCTGGCTGACCCAGTGAAAGCCATAGTCTGCAAGCCAGTAGTGAAAATAAGTGGCAACCTGCACTGGACAGTGGCTGGAGGTCTCAATGATGTTTCCTTTCTTAGTGAATGTGGCCTCTGAGACAGAGGGAGGGGATGAGGGTATGAGAAGAGGCGATACAGAGAGATGGATTCTATTACCCATGATGGCAGAATGGTTCAGAGGCATGAATGGGCCAAATCACCAGACTGATGGTCATAGATGCCTTTTCTGTGCCAGGAAAATGGACTAGGCCAGGTCTCTGAGGGAAATCTCTCTCTCTTTGCATTGAATATTTTGGGATTCATACCTTTAGAGTTTGCTCTGTTTTCCTACATGGTTTCTTCCTCCCAATTTTTAGCCTAACTCTTGAAATTGAGAGCTCAGTAATCCTGACGTCTCATGCATAATCCAGCTCAGCCCTTGAGAGCCAGAGCAGGCCACACAGTGTTTGAGACAAGTGTCTAAACTAATAATCATTTATTTGCCCGGTTTTGTCCTCTCCACTTAGCTCTCTACTAAAGACCAAGAGAGGTGGAGAATTGAGTTTTCTAGGATTCTGTTTCCTGGACACATGAGGTGTCCTATCACTATTATTTTACTAATGGTGCAATTGAGGCACAGAAAGGTTAGTTCACTTATCAGAGTCACATTCAAAATCAAGTCTGTCTGCCTCCCGATCTCTTTATTCCTTTTGCAGCAGCATGTGGCCTCCCACCCCAGGTTGGCAAGTGCTGGCTGATCTTAGCCCCTCACAAGCCACTAAGGAAGAAACAAACCTATGCCTCCTTGCTCCTCGAACCAGAGACTCCATTTCCACTAAGATTATCACTCTACAGTGCCCTGAAAGGGTCAGCTTTCCTTCCTGCCTTAGACCTCCCTGCCACAGTCAAAGTGCCTGACCAGTCATCTCCTTCAACAGGGTGGGGAACCACAGGAGGAACCTGAGATGTCCGGACTGGGATCCCATCTTATAAAGGGAAGCCAAAAAGAGGGCAGCTTGTATCCAACTATATACTATTGTCATGAAATAATAGGATTGATATGATAAATAATTCTGTAGATTCTTTCGGGTTTATAATCACTTTCACCCATATCATCTGAGATCAATTCATCCAGACACTCCAGAAGCATCTATTTTGAGTCAAGTCCCATATCATTTGCTGAGAATACAGGTAGAGTGAGATTGAAAAAAAAAAAATGTATTCTCTTCCCAGTAGGCAAATGATTTCCCTAGAAAGAGACCCACTATGTTGGATTTTGCTTTGATTAGTCTGCTATGGCAGAAGGTCCTGGGGAGATGGGATATCTGCTGTGCCCAAGGTTTCAGGGAAGTTGATGAAGCTGCTCTGCATGAAGCAACACCAGGACTGATTTGTTAAGGGAAGAGGAGAAGGCAAACAGGAGAATCTTGGGAAACTGGGAGTTGGTGAAACTGATGCACCACAGGCTAAGCTGAAGCTTCACCCCATGTCTCTGCAAATCTGAAATGAAATTGCTAAATTCATACAATGGCTGGAGTGAATACATTTTCTTTTTTGTGGAAGCTGGTGTAGGGGGTTGATGAGTAACAAAGAAGGGGCAGTGTCAACGGTGCCAGTTAGGAGAAGGGAGGCATCCCCAGGTTTGATTTTCAAAGAAAAAGGAAAACCTAGACCAGGCCTTCAAGTATCTCATGCGCCAGGAGACCAAACGGACATCTAGGCATTTTGATAATGCAGTGATGAATCTCTAGAACAGAGGTGAATGTAGCACACACGGCCCCTCGAAAGGGCCATTTAATGCTGCTAGGTGAATACACAGGAGGTGACATTCAAGGTGTACTGAGGAGGACTGCAAAGTCTCTTCATGGACAAAGGGGAGGGCGTTCTAGGGAGACAAACTTTCATGTGCAAATTATCAAGACCCCAGAGTGCCAAGATTTTGGGAGGATTCCTTGTGCCCAGTGTGGGGTATAAGGCAGAGTGGAGAGAGACTGGCTAAAGAGGTGAATGGGGGCCAGATCTCAGGAAGGGGACTTACAGCTGGGTGACGGGCCACCACCAGGAGTTTTACAGATGACAATTTTGGGACTTCTAGGGACAAAGCCTTTTCTTGAGAATGGGAAGAAGTTGATAATCTGGGCTGAAGACATTTCAAAGTCCAGTTGAAGCAGCGAGGGTTTGAGGTGAAAGAGAACCAACCACCTGCTGGCAGTGTGGAAGGCGTGAACAGAAGTCCCCTGCTGCCCTTGCCTGGGCCTCCTAAAGGCACCCACAGCTGGGTCAGGGGCCTGGTGGGCATCAGGGCATGCTGCTATCAGAACCGGCTGGGTGGCCCAATTCATATGCAGTACTTGTTTGTGCAGGAAAGGCTGGACTGTCAATATTCTATCTGCCAACAAGGTTGCTATGGAACAGATGTTGTTTCTGGGTATGAACTGTCTTCCTGGGCCAGACAGACAACCTAGTGTCTTCTCTCCACCACCACCCCCCCGCGCCCTGCTGCAGCAGAGAGCATGGACATCCCCTCTGCCTTGCTCTCCAGCATCTGTTCTGAGATTCAAACTTTTATTTGAATATATATTATGGACTATACTTGGTGAAAAAGACTTTTTAATATCGATTAACGCATGTATTCTTCTCAACAACCCTCAATAGTTATTGGTAATTCCTTATCACTATTATCTCCATACTGATAAGCACAGAATCTGAGGTGCTAAGAGTTTATGTGACTTGGTTCACTAACTGGGTAAGAGAACCAGGGTTTGAATTTCACATTCCTTTATTAATATTAGAGCTAGCTGGGAGGCCAAGTAGTTCTGAATCTAGAAAAGTAGATAAAAGCACAGGCTCTTACCCTCAAGAAGTTCACGGACTCAAAGGGAGATAAGCATGCAAATAACCCATTATCATGTACCACTGTCATCCTTACAATTCCAGGAAGCAGGTAATATTATCCCCACTTTCCAAATAACGAAACCGAGGCACACAAAGGCTAAGTCACTGGCCCAAGTCATACAGCTAGAAAGTAGAAGACAAGGACACAGATGGAGGCCATTTGGCTCCAGATCCATGGACAGCATTGCTGTGCTCTGACTGTGAGCTGGGGACATCATGGTACTCCCTTCTTCATGAGCCTGCAAACCCTCTGGCTTTCTCTGCTGCAAGGGTGCTCAGCCAGGGGAGATTTTTGCCACCTAAGGACATCTGGCAATGTTTGGAGACATTTTTGACTGTCACAACTAGGGAGGAGGGTGTTACTGGCATGTAGTGAGTAGGGCTCAGGGGTGCTGCTAGACATACTACAGTGCACAGAATAGCCACGCTAACAAAGGATTACCCATCTTAAAATGTCAACAGTGTTGATGCTGAGAAACCCTGCTCTAGACCTATAAGGCTACTCTAAGTGATGGCTTCTTGTCAGTCTTGAGAGCTCCCTGTGCCTAGCAGAGAGCTGGTCATGCAGTGAGATCTATAAATGTCTGTGAAATAAATGGAGATGTGAATGAATGAATAAAATATGCAGTTTAGGTTGACTGTATCATATAATTCTGGCTATTATACATTCATGCACAGTTTTTTTTTTTATTTGCAAAAATGAACCAGGCATCACTGTCCCCAGGCTCACAGTCCAGTGAGGAGGTGGCAGAGAAACATGAATTAAGTCAGAGCCAAGGCCAAAGAAGTACATAAAACAGGGCATCCAATGGACAAACGAAGCAAGGCACTCAGGCCTCTACGAGGTGTCCCTTTGCAAATAAGACAGTGGTTTGAGAGCTAGAGAGTACACTTAGATTTTCACTTTGAATTTTTCAAATGTGTGAACTCAATTAACATTTGGAATAGGTTTAGAGATTTAGTCATAATAAGAAGTATCTCCCTCCCCATTTCCCTGCTGCTGTAGTCCAAGACTGGTTTCCCTAGATCCTCCTTATCATGAATATCCAAGATTGGAAGTGGAGTAAACAGATAAAAAAGTACCAACTTGCAGACTAATTAATTAAAGGCCTAGATAAATTACAATGTTATTTATTGCTCAATTATAGTAATTATTTCATCCATGTTTTTAGCACAATTATCTCCCCTTTCTCTGGATGGTTGCTGATTCCTCCTTTAACTACTACTCTCTACTTGCATGTTGGTGTTTTTCTTTGCCTCTGAATATCCTTTGGGGGAAATGGAGAGGATATTGAAATTACAAATAAATAAACACTGACCCACAGAACACTAAAGCTGAGGAGCTTCAGCAGCTAATTTCACTTTACATGTGAATAAATTGAGTCCCGAGAGACAAAAATGACTTGCCCAAGAGACAGAGAATGTCATCAAATGACCAAGGATGGGGTCTTGGGCTTTCAGGATACAGCTTACATTGAGAGGCCATAGCAAGTAATATTTACGAAGTATGCATTTTACTTTTGCATCTAATAAGTGTCTAGGAAACAAATATTTATGAAAGAATACCAAAAAATCTAGCTCTTCATTCAGTATAGAACAACTTTAAGTTCTGAATCTCTGATGGTTATTTTTCTGTTACATGTTTGGGCTGGCTTCCTTCTAGACCTATGGAACATTGATGGAAGAGAATCACAGATGAGTAGAGCTTTCTTTCTCTTCTTCTATTCAGAATCAATTGTCATGTCTAGAGTTAGGAAATGACAGGTTGCGTGTGGCAGTTCCCTCCAGACTCCTTCTCCTAAAGGGGTGGAGTGGTGCAACAGAAGAAAACAGGGCTCTGGGGATAGAGACCTGAGGTTTTATCTGGACTCCTACTGCATCTGAACTTGAGCATGTTCTAAATTTTCTGTGCCTCAGTTTCCTCAATTGGAAAGAAACCCCCATTCTGATAGCCACCTTGTATGGTTGTCACTGGGACTGTATGTGGATACTCCCGGCACAGTGCATGCCATAGTACCTTCACATATGAGAGCCCCATGCACAGTCTCTCAGTGACCTTATGAGAGTGTGACATACACTGATTCTTTGTTTCTAGAGGAAAATAGTTAAATGTGATTTCTAACAATTCCAGGTGAACCAACGGGGTTAAGGCCTATTTATTCAAAGAATGTGAGGCCAATATTAAAAAGCTACAGTGAGTTGGGACCTCTAGTCTTACCATAAGTAAAATCATCATCATGTTATAATTACTTCTGCCGATATGGTGTTCATCTTTGCAATAACTCACTTAATCCCTTCAACAAGTCCTCTGAAGTAGTCCTCTGAAGCATTATCCTCTTTTTACAAATGCAGAAACTAAAATTCCTAGAGCTGAGGTATATAGCTCAGGGACATACAGTGGGATAAGGGAGAGGCAGAACTTTGCTCTTGGGACAATTCTCGGGTGTGGTGCCAAGAAGACACTCCAGTTCTCCCAAATTTAGCACCATCCCCTCATCCACACCATAAGCTGGCTCTTTAAGAACAGTAGCTCCACAATAAGGGATAAATTATTTACTTCCCAACAAGAAATGAGATTCTTCATCTGCCTCTCAAAGAGAACCCACAAATTCACATCCCCATGGTAGGGCAAGAAATTGGAAGTAGGCTTTGAGGGATAGAAGTGGGCTAGTGTCCCACCCCACAGTGCAGTGCAAGGACAGCTGAACTCTGCCTGTCTAAGAAGTGTCTCCTTGTAAAAACAGGTGAGGGCTTGAGAATTTCACTTAGAATGTAAGTGAGGGAGGTAATATCACTTCTCTACCTTTCCTTCTATTGTTAGTTGG
The DNA here is from genome assembly GCF_048418805.1 of Vulpes vulpes. Classification (NCBI taxonomy): domain Eukaryota; kingdom Metazoa; phylum Chordata; class Mammalia; order Carnivora; family Canidae; genus Vulpes; species Vulpes vulpes. The sequence goes on from NC_132790.1 coordinate 30,947,794, forward strand.
GTCTCTTTGATTGCTCTATTTATATTTTGTATGTATGGATGAATGAGTGGGGATACACACAAATTCACACATACACACTTTTCTGATTGAGTTATACATGACAGACAGTAAAATTTTGTAAATTATGGAAATATAAGAAGAAGCAGGAAAAAATTACTCATCAGCACAATAACCTATGACCTAGATCTGGTTTATATTATGATATAAAGGAAGGGAACTAGCACTTACTGTCTTTAGTAGCTTCAATATCTGTGATACCTCACTTAATCCATACAGCAGTACTGCAAGGTAGGTAACATCTTCATCCTCATGGGTGTGAAAACTGAGGTGCAAGGACATATATCAGGTTAATCAAGGGCAAGGCTGGGACTTGTACCTTGATTCTAAAACTCACAATCTTAGCCATATTATTCCATTGTCCCCCCTATGGGTAGCTTTGAAGGCAGAGAAACCTGGATTCAAATTCTCACCCACACTTATCAGATGTGTGAATTCAGGCAAATTATTTCATTTCTGTTAGTCTTGACTACTTTTTCAGTTAATTAAGGATAGACTTTGTTGCCATAAAATAATTTCATAACAGATGCAGGCTTTTTTCAAAGGTTGGCAAAGTATTCAATGTAGGCGACAGTGTTTTGGAAGAGAATAAGTATGGTTTTGTGGTTAATAAAGTTGTATTAGGAGCAAGGGAACCTATCTGGGCCAGGCAAGTGAGCAGAGTAGACAGATGCAAGGGCATGGGAGCAATCTACCCCAACCTATCTCCATTGAATCAGACCCTCCTTAGTGCAAGTGAAGAAAGAGGAAGCCCCTGCATGGTAAAACATGAAGCAGAAAATTATGACAGCCTGGGACATAGGCACCACAGTGTGATATGTGGATCAAAGTGAATGCATCTGCAAATAAACATGTGGGGAAAAGTAGGCCCATAATCCCACTCATTATGATTACAGTGCTGTGTGCAGAGTGACTGTTTTAATTACCATGTGCTGTTCTTTTCATACTCTGGAAATGGACTGAATGGACCACAAAATGTATTTCAAAAGATAGGCAATATGTGGTGAGAAAAGAAACCTGCTTTATCTTTGTACAAAGAGGCCTGCGTTTCACAAACGTGGTAAGAGTGGAATGATTCTCCTAGGGTGGAATTCTGATTAGAAAATGAACATGAATTGTTTGCTTTGAGTGTGTATGAGGAAGATGGGAGAGTAAGTGAGAAGGAATATCCAACTTGGCTGATTCTTTTGCTTCCTCAAAGAATACTGAAGGAGCATTCCACACTCAAGGCTCTATACTTGTGGAAGGCAACAGCTCTTTGTCTGGATTTCTTTTTGAAGGGTGATTATGGGAGAGGGCATGTGTCTGATATTCTGTGAAATGTCTGTAGTATGATGGACAATATCTCACTAAGGCTGTCCTGTGTCCAATAAGACATTCCAAGAGCAGAGGGTTTTATGGTCATAAAGATTTGGAAAAGAAATATATTGTTCCACTTAAAGACTCATAATACACTGGTACCTTTAGACCTTTGGCAGGTCTTGCAACAACAACAACCAAAAAATTATTTTTTTCCCATTTTTTTGCTTTCTGAATATATTTGTTTTTGTTTTTTTAATAATAAATTTATTTTTATTGGTGTTCAATTTGCCAACATACAGAATAACACCCAGTGCTCATCCCGTCAAGTGCCCCCCTCAGTGCCCATCACCCATTCACCCCCACCCCCCGCCCTCCTCCCCTTCCACCACCCCTAGTTCGTTTCCCAGAGTTAGGAGTCTTTATGTTCTGTCTCCCTTTCTGATATTTCCTACCCATTTCTTCTCCCTTCCCTTCTATCCCCTTTCACTATTATTTATATTCCCCAAATGAATAAGAACATACAATGTTTGTCCTTCAAACATTTTTGGAGGTGCATCTCACACACTTCACACAAATGTTAGTGTATAGGATTCATATCACACTCCCAAGAATCAGAACACTGGAGTTTAATGTTAGCTTGTTGTGTGATACCAGATAAGGAATTCTTGGTGTCAGTTTACTTGTCTAGCAAATGGGGATAATAATCCTTCTGGCTCAATTTATCACAGAGTGTGATGGCGTATATAAAATGCTATCACTGAACACATCATTGCTTTCAAAAATCAGAAGTAATGTATTAGAGCAACAAGTTATACTTCTTTGTAATTACATAATCCTAAGAAAAACTTGAGCAACAAAAGCAAAAAAAAAAAAAAGAAGTGGGATTACATCACAACAAAAAGCTTCTGCACAACAAAGGAAACAAACGAAAAGGCAATTTACTGAATTGGAGAAAATATTTGCAAATCTGCTAGGAGGTTAATTACCAAAATATGTAAAGATCTCATACAATTCAATCACATGGGAAAAAATTCAATCAAAAGATGGGCAGAGGACCTAACTAGACATTTTCTTGAAGAACATATGAAGAACATATATAGATGGCGAACAGGTACATGAAAAGATGCTCAACATCAACAGTCATCAGGAAAATGCAAATGAAAACCATAATGAGATACCAGCTCACATCTGTCAGAATGGCTATCACCAAAAAGATCAATAACAAGTGTTGGCAAGGATGCAGAGAAAAGGAAACCTTATGCACTGTTGGTAGGAATGTGAACTGGTACAGCTACTATAGAAAGCAGTATGGAGGTTCCTCAAAAAATTAAAAATGGAACTACCATATAATCCAACAATTTCACTTGTGGTTATTTATAAGAGAATGAAAACATTAAAAGATTTATGTACTCTCATGTTCACTGCATTTCACTGCAGCATTATTTATAATAGCCAAGATATGGAAGCAATCTAAATGCCCACTAACGGATGAATGGATATAGAAATTGCAGTGTGTGTGTACAGCGGCATATTATTCAGTTATAAAAAAACAATGAAATTTTGCCATTTGTGACAACATGGATGGACCTTAAGGATTCTGTGCTACGTGAATAAGTCAGATAGAGGAAGACAAATACTGTATGATCTCACTTATATGTAGAATCTAAAACAAAACAAAGCAAAAACAAAAACACAACTCAGATACAAACAACAGGCTGGTTGTTACCCGAAGTGAGTCTGGGGAGGGCAAAACGAGTGAAAGGTATCAAAAAGTCTTAACTTCCAGTTATGAAATAAGTCCTGGGGATATAATGTACAGTATGATAACTATAAATAATAATATCATGTTATTGCTGAAAATATATCTTAAAAGTTCTCATAAGAAAAAATACTCTGTAACTATGTGTGGTGACAGATATTAACTAGACTCATTGTGATCATTTCTCAATATACACAAACATCAAACCATCATGTTGTACACTTGGAACTAATATAATGTTGCATGTCGATTATACCTCATTAATAACAATAATTAAAAAGAAAGCTTTATTTTACTCACATGTGAGAAGGTAATTCTTTTATTATCACAGCAGAGCCTAAATGTCCCAGGCTAATATAGTGATGTTACTGTACTAATCCCTTAGAGCTTTATTGTCTTCATCTATAAAATGCAGATGGTTATTAATTCATTACAAGGTTACTATATAACAATATGCAAAAAAGCCAAGTTTTAGCTATAGTACATTCACAAAAAAACAATTGATTCATTTCATCTCCTAGTGACTTTCTAGGATTTAATATTAAGTATTGTCTATAATGAGTTTATCTAAAATTATACCCTGAGATTTTAGTAATATAACAATAATAATAGTAAATACTAGTATATTGTATGTTCTAGGTGTTATGCTGTTCAGGGTGTTATGGTTTTTATCTGTTCAGAGCATTCAAGTACCTTAACTAAGGTATAGTTAGGTAAAGCAAACAGCAGAACTAGAATCTAGACTTATTAGACTCAAACACATTATCTTGACCTACTATACCATTCTTCCTGGCTATACTTGAAAAGAAATTGCAATTTGTTTTCCAGTGTGAACACTTCTTACTTTCTCCTTTGTTTAGCAGGATGCGGCCTTGACCAGAATGTTGGAGTTGCCCAGGAGGCAGGAAGCCATACCAGTACCTATTCTCCTTCATGAATATTTATGATTCAGGGAGAACTGACTCTGCTGGCAGTTCTAAGCCCTCGTAATAAATCCTCATGCAGAGGCTGTTCTGGCCACAGACAGTAGCAGATTGGATCGGACGAGGAAAAACTGAGCTTGGGAAAGGTTCTTTGAAGCTGCATAATCAGATTATGATAATTTCATCAAAACCCATTTCAAAAAGCTAACATTTATCATTAGTTTGTGTACCTCCTAATTATTTCATGAGAGTTATTCCATGCAGGAATGATAAAAAATTCTAGCTTGAGAGAGCTTTTTAATGCAGTGTGTACACAGCTAGATATATGGCATTGGCATATGGGTCACATTTGCATTTGGGGCTTATTTGAGACAGTTTTCTGAAAATGTCAAAGGAAGTGACATATTTTAAAAGATTGATATTAGTAATGAACATTAATTTCTCTCAGCCATTTTCTAAAATCTTTTGCCCCCCAAATGGTAAGCAAGTACTTGCCAAGAACAAAAAAAAAAAAAAAAAAAATTGCCTGAAGCACACAAAGTTCAAAATACTTTCCTTAGGAAGATTCCACATACCAAGCTCCCTGAAGATTGAATCATTGAGAAGGGAAGGCATTTGTCAGCTGCACTTCATGCTGTTGGAATTCCTCTCCTGCATCCTCTATGTGGTTGAGGGCCCCACCTCTCACCCAGGGTCTCAAGCCACAACACTGAGAATTATTCTGGACCCCACTCCTCCTTAACCAGAAAAAGCCAACCAATTATGGGCTCCTATAGTAGCTGCTTTTGAAATCCATCTACTTAGCTCCCTTCTTACCACCACTACATCAGATGAGGTTGCCCTCCTATATACCCTGAACCAGGAGAATGCTTTTCACATTTTTAAATGCTTAAAAAAAAAAAATCAAAGGAAAGTAGTGTTTCATATGTGAAAATTATATGAAATTCAGATTTCACTCTCTATAAATAAAACGTTTCTGGAACACAGCCACATTCATTCATTTGTGTACTGTCTGTGGTTGATTTTGTGCTGCAGCAGCAGAGTTGATAGTTGGAGAGAGAATGTGTGGCCTGGGAAGTCTAAACATTTACTATGTGGCCCTTTGCAGATAACAATTTGACAACCTCTCTTCAGAAGCCTTGCTGGAACCTCCTCACTGAAGTTAACTCCCTCTAGGCCTAGACCTTTCCATATATGCTCCCACTCAGGCTCACAGTGATCCACCTTCCTTTCAGTTCTGACACTGTGGATCTCCTGTTAAGACCTTTCAATAATTCCCAGTCCCTAGTGCAAACAGACTATGATTAAAGATGCTTCATATTCTAGTGTCTGTGGCCTCCTTCACCTCATCTAATATATTCACTGTCCCCTTTTGATACTCCACATTCTCCAAATGTGCTATTTCTTATTTCCTCTTCTGTCTGAACTGCTCCTCTCCTGTTACTCCTTTCCAAACTCACCTCACTACAGGAGTGAGCTCACATGAGACATCCACTAGGAAGTCCTCCCTGAAGCTCCATCTTATCTGAGTGCTCCAAGCACTCTACTTCTTTTACTCCCTTTTCTCTTTCATCTCTCTTCCTTCTCTTACTAGGGAACATATTCCCTAGTATGTTGAAATTATGGGTATGTGGCCATGCCCTTAGGAATCGCTTTATTTCTCCCACCTCAAACCCTAAACTGGATATCTAGATTATTATTAGAGGTACTTGGTGAACATTCATTAAACAAGCGATGATTTACTTCATTGGTGAACTTCTGGTCATGTTTCAAGACTTTATTCAACTGTTTCATCAGCATATGGATCTTTTCTGATCATTCCCTTTGGCTCATCCCATAAATGGTCACTGATGTCTCTAGGAGTGTACTGGAAGGAATATGGGATAGTCTTTAAGGTAATACATTTCACCAATAAGATAGTCTGCACATAGAGACAGTTTCTCCGATTTTCAGTAAACACTACATTTTCTCTAAATTTTAATTATACCAGTTCCTTCCTTTAAATAAACCACTTCTATTAAACTAATTAGATAAAAATTGAGTGCCAAAAATAAAATCGATTCCTAATTTCATACTGTTAAATTAATCAGCTAACAGAATTCAGTTTTTCTCTAACTTAGTATCTGAGAAATTTTAAAACATAGTTTCAGAGTTCAGATAATAGTCTATAATGATCTCTGGGACAATTCGTTCTCAAGTTCAAGTTCTGTAATTCCCCCTCCTCTATCCCCGTCACTAGTCTCCCTCCTTTTCTCCACCCACCTCTCTGCCGTGTTTACTTTCTCTGTCTCGCCTTCCTATCCAGACTTATTTTTGACAAGTTAAATGTTTCCTTTCAGCTCTTGTACTCTTTACAATAGATTTTTGCCAAAACCTCAAGTTGCAGGGATAATCACAGTAAATCAATTGGATGGCTATTTTACAAACCAGAGGGGACAGAGAAATCACTGGTCCGGGGTACAGTGACAGCTATAGCCCAGCTATGCTAGAGTTTAGCCCCAGGCCATTTTCTCAGTTAAATGTCTGAGTGTCTAATTGATCTAGTCCAGGCAGAAATGGTTTATTTGCTTTCTGATTTTCAAGCCAGAAAAGTTCATGAAATCCAAATTTCTGCTCCTGAGGACCCATCACTCCTCTAATTACCCAGAAAAGTGAAAAGCTGGAAGTGTTTGGGAGCTTTCTTGAACAAGAATGTGTGTGCCACCCTTAAAAGTGTGGGAATCTGTCCTCCTGTTGATCGAAATGAAGAATACAGATATATGCAAAAAGATGTTCAACATAGCTTTATATATACTAATAAAACTCTGAAAGCTACCTAAGTTGCTCTTTAAACAAATTGTGATGAATCTATTACTTTAATATTACGCAGGCACCAATCTTTATATTGACTAGGCTTTTACATGAAAAAAATGCTTATTCTACAAAAAGAGATGATATCTAATGTAAGTAACTATACATTGCAAGTGTGAAAATACTTCGCCAAACTGACATGCTTTTTTGTTAGGATGGCTGGTTCTTGGATGCATCTTTTGGTTCTATCGCCCAAACTTTCTATGATGTTGCTCTATTTTGATCAACACTTTAAAAGTTAGTGCTAATACCGAGTGTTCAAACTTACTTGGAATAGATAATGGAAGGAAACGATAGAGAAAGGGTAGAGATTTTTAAAAAATGATAATATGAATATGAATAATAGTGAAAGGGAATATAAAGGAAGGGAGAAGAAATGTTGGGAAATATCAGGAAGGGAGACAGAACATAAAGACTCCTAACTCTGGGAAACGAACTAGGGGTGGTGGAAGGGGAGGAGGGCGGTTGTTGGAGGGGAATGGGTGACGGGCACTGAGGTGGACACTTGACGGGATGAGCACTGGGTGTTTTTCTGTATGTTGGTAAATTGAACACCAATAAAAATTAATTAAAAATAAATAAATAAAAATAAAAAATAAAAAAAAATGATATTTGGGAAGGAAAACTCAAAGGGCTATACCAAAATTATATTGAAGTTAAGCTATGGGGAAAAATACAAACACATTCATATAGAATCTCAAGATTGGAAAGGACTTAAAAGGTCACCTAATCCTACACCTCCCTCCTTTTTATCTCTATTTGGAAACCTAGTGGAGTGCTGTGTTTGGTGACTAAAGGAAATGCCATCATGGTGACAGAAATCAGAAAAATAGTGACCTTGGCTGAGGCTAATAATGGGTAAAGGCACAGAAAAGGCTTCTGAATGTCTTCATGTTCTACATCTTGAGCTTGGTAATGCTGCTTTTATAAATTTACTGAGCTATAAAAGCATAATTTGTATATTTTTTCTGCATATATGTAATACTTCAGTGAAATTTACTTACCTTAAAGGTAAGTGTGCCATAATGTGCAACTTACGATTGAATGAAAATAATGATTAAGAATTGGGTTTGCAGGAAGCCTGGGTGGCTCAGTTGGTTAAGCATCTGCCTCCAGATTTAGGCTCAGGTCATCTCAGGGTTGTGAGATCGAGCCCCTCCTTGGGCTCCACACCAGGCTTAGAGTCTGCTTGAGAGTCTCTCTCCCTCTCCCTCTCCCTCTGCCCCACCCCAAACTCATGGGCGCTTGCTCTCTCTCAAAAAAAAAAAAAAGAAAAAAAAGAAAACCAATATAAAATTTAGCATTTAGAAGAAAGGTATCTAAAGGTTTGCATATTTTTTCATGTTTATTCATTTGTGATTCATAGATAATGTTTAATAATGGAAAATATTTCTATTTAGGTGCTTCAATAAATTGTAATATGTTAACACCCAACCCAATTGGAGGACAACTATTTTAAGGCTTATTTTGGAAAACTATACCTATTTTTTTTTAACCATGGGACCAATATATAACAATATCTTGCAATTATTGCTGAAATACTATCAATGAAATAAATAGCTTCTTAAAGGCCAAGGTTATGAGTCCAAATCTATAAACTAAGCTTTAATTATAAGGGTGCATGCTATCTATCTACCCAGTACACACGGACATATATGCAAACTGTTATAGGTAAATACATTTTCTCCATTACATTATTTAACAAACGTCTATGAAATGGTTGCCATGGGCAAGGCATTCATCTTCAGAGGTGAAAAGAGAGAGTCCCTATCTTGAAGGAACTCAGTTTTCTGGAAAACTGAAAATGTAAATTTTTCCAATCTAGGTAGAATATGAAGTTTGAGAAAAGTAAGGAAGGCCTCACTGAAGTGACATTTTGTACAGACACTTTAAAGATGAGAAAGAGTTTGCTGTGTGGACAAGAGGGACACTAGACCTGTCATATACGAAGTGTTTGAAAATGTGAGCAGAGGCAATGACATAGGCAATGACACAGGCAAAAGATTTGGAGAATGACTAATGGTTTGATTTTTAAAATTCATGAAGTACAAGCTGGAAGATGGGGAAATGGTAGAAGGAAAGGAGAGAACACACACATCAGACTGCCAATGGCCTTGGTGATCTGAAAAGAATTTTAAGAATGAACTGGCAATGGGATACCACTGAAGCTTTTCATAAAGTGATAACACAGATGCATTTGTTATAAATATTTTGCTAGGTCTGATGTAGACACATTAGAGAAATATGAAACCAAAAAATACAAAAGCAAGGGGCAAGAGGGAGAAGGCTTAGAAAGTGTATATAAAGAGAAGAGAGGGCAGCCCGGGTGGCTCAGCAGTTTAGCACTGCCTTCAGTCCAGAGTGTGATCCCAGAGACCTGGGATCAAGTCCCACGTCAGGCTCCCTGCACCGAGCCTACTTCTCCCTTTGCCTGTGTCTCTGCCTCTCTCTCTCTCTGTGTCTCTCATGAATAGATAAATTAAATCTTAAAAAAAAAGAGAGAGAGAAAAGATAAGACATACTTGTATTTGGACAAGGGAATTTGGACAAATGTAGAAATCTAGGACTGTTTCTAGGTTTATAGCTTGCAATATAGATTAAATAATGTAGGAGGACAGCATTTTTGGTAGGAGAGAGGAATGACGAATTCAGTTTGAGGAAGAAGTTGAATTTAAGTTTCACATAGAGCATCCAGGCTGAAACATCAAGTGAACAATTGGAAATACATGTCTATAATTAGGTGTGAAATCTATGGTAAAGAGAGAGTTTTATGAATTATCAGTCCTTAAGCAGAGGTACAAGCCACGGTGTACATG